>NC_090442.1:807528772-808166986 GCF_031143425.1 Pleurodeles waltl | reverse complement strand
AATGAATCACTTTTTTTTTATTATTCTGAAGTGTGGTAGAAACAACTATTTGAATATGATCAAAACACATTAGTGTACTAGGTGATAACATTTGCACACGTTATCGTTCATGTGCAGTAAAACCGTATTTAGGTGCGAATGTAATGGTCATTTCAATCGACAATTGAAAATATGTTGTCTGTAATGGCAGTGTGTTGCCACGCAAGCATACGCCACACTATGCCACTCTGTCCCTTTCCACACTATGCCATTCCATGCAGCTCCATGCCCTCCACTCCCCTCCACACCACTTACCCCCAGTCCAATCTACCCCACTCCACTACAATCTAGCCCATTCCATTTTATTTCACTCCACTTAGATACAATCTACTCCAACCCACTTCACTTCACCCCACTTCATCCTTCCCTCACTTCATCCTTCCCCATCCCACTCCACTCTACCCCACATCACTCAAATCTACCCCTCCTCCCCCACTCCAGTCTAGACCACTACACTCCAATCTACCCCAATCCACTCCACTCCAATCTACCCCGCCCCACTCCAATCTACCTTGCTTCACTCAATCTAACCCAACCTCACCCGACCCAGGCTACCTCACTCCACTCAATCTACCCCAATTCACCCTACTCCAATGTACCCCAATCCAACCCACTCAACCAGACTCCACTCTACCCCACTCCAACCTACCTCTATTGCCTCCACTGTACCCAACTCCACTCCAGTTTACCCCACTCCATTTCAATTTACCCCACTGCACTCCAAACTCCACTGCAATGTATCCAACTCCAATCTACCTCATTGCACCACAATGTACCCCACAAAAATCTACCCACACCATCACAATCTACCCTTCTCCAATCTATAAGAATCTGCCCACTCCATTCTGCAACAATCAACCCCACCCATTTCCAAAATACCACACTCCAATCTACCTACTTCACTCTATCCCACTCTACTCTATCACACTTCACTCCACTCTAATCTACCCCACTCAACTCTAACACACCCCACCTCGGTGACCCTAATCCAATCTACCACTCGCCACTTTACCCCACCCCAATCTACCCTACTCCCATATATCCCACTACAGTCTACCCCACTCCACTATACACCACTTCACTCCAATCTACCCTACTATAATCCACCCAGTCTAGCCAACTCCAATCTAGTCTATCCACTCCAATCTGCCCCACTCCACCCCAGTGTAGTCCAATCCACAGCAGTCCACCCTTCCTAATCTACCCAACTGCACTCCAATCTACCCCAATATATCCACTTGACTCTATCCCATTCTACCACACTCCTAACCAATCTAAACTATTTCAGTCTATCCTATTCTCCATTCCAATCAACCCTAACCTACTCCACTCTACCCACTCTTTCCCAATCTACCCCACTCCCCCAATATACCTCACTCCAATCTACCCTTTCCAAACTACTCTTGTCTTCCCCACTCCATTCCAATCTACCCAACTATAATCCACCCATCCATTCCAATCTACCCATCCCACTGTACTCCAGTCTACCCCAAAATATCCCACTCCACTCTACCTCAATCTTCTCCACTCCCTCAATCCACCATAATCTACCACTCTTCAATCTACCATCTGCCCCACTCTCCTTCTCCAATCTACCCAATCCACCCCACTCCACTAACTTTTAGCCATGCTGGACAGCAGCCACACTAGTGTATAACATGGCTAAAACACATTGCCAATGGTTTTGGCAGAGACCAATGCCTCTTAGAGTTATGATATTCCTGAGACTTAAAAGTTGAATCACATCTAGGTCTTACTCATAAATGTCTGCCCTGGGAACTTACTGTAAACTGCATTGACTGATCTCACTCATTTTCTATGAAAATTAGTAAATATATGACTATGTAAGTCTTATGTGGGATAACCTTAAAAGCCAACTAACTTTCAATCATGCACATAAACAACCTGGATAACTTTTGACACCAGTTCTGTTTCTTTCTATATCTGTTTTTGAAGATGAATACATCTGAGTTTAAGATACCCTTAAAAACTATTTACCATGAGTAATGCTGCAACCATGCATCTAGATCCTGAGTAACTATCGTAATTTGTTATACTCAGTGACTCCTATATCTGTGTTCAGTTTTCTAAGATAAGACCTATATTATTTAAGATGTATTTCATAGAGGATAGTCATTTCAGGCCAGTGTAATAAGCAATGTAAATTTTGCCTTTTAGGCTGCAAACAATAACAGTATGTACCAGAAACACATGGTAGTGGTCCTCTGCACAGTGCATTATATTCCCAGTGTAGGGCTAGAGCAAGGATTGGGGTTATGTTTTGGATACTGGGATAGAGAGCTTCATTCATAATATGTAATTGTAAGTTAGCTTTGTATGAAAAATGTCTGCATATTGTTCTAGGGTTGTTTGGAGGCTCCTTGCCTAAGAAGTGTAATTTTTGGTGGGTTGGGAACCCATTCGCTGCCTGGGTGAGAAGGCCGGTCTTTGTGGCACAGTTTATAGTTGCTGGGGATGGCAATGGAGATGGCAATGTCCAGTGCAGATGCTGGGTTTATCTAAATTTCAGTGAAGAAGGCGATATCCAGGGGGGTGGATTCCAGTAGGTCCCAGAGTTCCTCAGCGTGTTTTTGGAGGGAACTAATGTTGAGGAGGATGCAGCTGAGACACTCCGTGTTGTTGGGTCTGGTGCTTGATGTATGGTGAAGGTGCTATGGCAGTGGAGGCAGGAGAATGGTCCATGGAAAGCTCTGGGAGATGTGAGGCAGCAGGCGGTGGATCGTCCTGTGTTCAGGGTGTGGAAGGTCTCTGCGTTGTAACAATGGAAGGTCAGAGGACCAGGGTTCATGGTGCTTTGCCAAATGGAGGAATTTAAAAAGTGGTGTCCACTTCAGCTCATCCACCTTAGGGGAAATAATTAATTCTCCCACCAGTTCTGCTACCAAAGTGGGGATCATGACAGGGAGAATGGTCATCTCCACCATCTGGAGAGACCTGGGTCATATTCACTTTGATGCCTTTGACCCCCTGAAGTATTGAAGCCTTTGAAGCTTTTGCCCTGGAATGTCTATCCTAAATGGGTTAGCTGATAACACCCCTGCCCAGTGCAGGCTTCTGTCTCTCGCCCTCAAGACCACTTGCTCTCACCTTATGGGCCAGAAACGTGTCTAAGGTGACTGAACAGGTCAGGACCAGTCACTCAACACACTAGTGGCTGCTAGGTTTTCAGGGGGCACCTCTAAGGTGCCCTCTGGGTGCAAGGATTGTTAAATTCAACACTGGCATCAGTGTGGGTTCACTAACATGAGATGTTTGATACCAAACATCCCTTTCTTCAGTGAGTCCATCATGTAGCTGGGGAACTCATAGTTACTTGTGTCAGCACATGTATTTAAAATGGCTTCCCTGGTCACTTACTATGTCTGAGAATCGACAAAGACATAGCAGGGGCATATCTGTTTGTGCAGATATGCCATCACATGTAATATAATACATCCTGCCTTAGACCTGTAAGGCCTGCTAGAGGGGTGACTTACATATATTAAATGCAGTGTTAGGGGACATGACACACAGGCTGTGTGCCATGTCATGTTTCCTTGTCACACAACCTGCAATGACAGTCTGCATAAGGTTGGCGCTGGGTCCCTCAGAGTGGCATACATTTTGCTGCAGGTCTGAGGGGCCTTCTTCAGTACCCATGGCCACAGTACCAGGGATACCATTAACTAGGGACTTGCATGGGGCTGAAGGGCCTGGTCACTTGGGGATCCAGTGACCAGTTGTCCTATTTTAGAGAAGGGACACTGGCACTGGGGACCTGGTTAGCTGGAACCCAGTGCACTTCAGTTGAAGTTGCATATTAAAACCAGGGAAAATGTGTGTGTGTGGGGGGGGGTGGGGGCACTGCAACCTGAACCTAGCTCCCTACAATGCATGACTGCATACTTCTCCATATTAATGGACATCATACAGTTCTAGGTACGTATGCCATAGTTGATCACAGATATCAGCCACTTACAACTGCAATAAAAAAGGAATATTATTTTTATGATTTAAATTATAAAAAAGTACTGAAATTAATTTATTATGGTAAACTATACTGTAGATGGCGAAAGGAACAGGCACTTGTGTCATCAGTGATGACTGATGGCATATGACATATCACCACTTTTGTTACAGATGAGGCTAACTTTAACCTCATTCGTGAGTTACAATGCCAAGAGTTATGTAGCTTATAACTGGTACATTTCAGTAGTTTATAAGTTTTACATTCTAACCATAGCTTGTATTCAACAGTAATATTTTCTGGGGATTTTCACTATTGTCTTTATATTGAAAAGTAACTAATTCCAGATCTCCACAATAATGTGAGTTTGGGGAGTTATTACTGAAGACTTTATGAAGCGCAACATCTTAATCCCAGTGCTCTCCTGTGCAACCCTTGGTTGAAACTGGCTAGAGGCTATGCCATTTGGCAGTACCTTGTACCCATTCCATGCCCTCTGAGTCATTTCAGCATGGCCTGTAGCTATACCAAGAGAGTTTTGTGTGCTTTGCCCTCAATTACCATTATCAAGGTTATCCCATACTGTGCACTAGTTTCATTTGGTCATATCCTGCATCCAGTCCCCTCGTCTCTTAGCACACTAAGAATTGATGTTAATATGACCCTTTAGGATGTCTTGGTTGAGCATTGTCTTGTACAAGCCTTGATAGAAAACTGGAGGATCCCTTATACCATATTGAATGAAAACATGGTGTTTGTCCTTTTTTCTGCAAGAGTCCCTGCTGCACTAATACTTAATATACTGGTCAGAGAAATAACTTTCTCCAACTACAACAGATTTCCAGAGTCCAACAATCAAGTTGGACCCATGAAATCTATTGTAGTTCCTGCAACATGCTGGTTGGAGCCCTTGTGCATTAAGCCTACAGGTTCCTGCTTGATAGCAAGGTGGAACTGTAGACAGAGGAGACTGCAACCTAGAGATGCGAGTCTTTGCAGCCCTGCCCTTTTCACAGAGAGGAAGTATTTGAGATTATTTGTGCAGTCTGTTTGGATCTCCAGGAGCTGTGTCTTGTTCAAATAAACTTTCTCAGGCACAGTTCTGAACAGTTCCTGAAATTAATCCAGGCAGTACTGCAAAAACAGCCCATGTAGCGCCAGCTAGTAATTTTGCCAAGAAAAGCTTTTTGACTTTTCTGAGGAGCATTTAGAGGTCGAAAGGTGCCCACTCGCACCTATCCACAAGGTCATGAAGAATTGCCTTTTGGAAGGGTTGGAAAATCACTCCTGCCGAGCACTCCCAGGAAGAAGTTCTATAATCCTATAAAAGGCTTTTTTAGCCGTTCTTACTGCTTTTGCATTGTTCCTTAGGCCTGTGTGAGAGACATTTCCATAACATTGTCAGACCCTTAAATCGTGTTGATAATTCCACAAGGGGTCGTTTAGTTTCTGAAATGTTTATCTTTCTGATTGTATGAATGATTGAAACGTATTTTCTTTTGATATGTAACTATTGATGTTTTTAAGTTTTTGCTATTCCCTGATACCAGACTTTTTTCCGATACTTCCAGTCACTTGAACACCGTAGCATTCTATGTTTTTCCCGGTGCAACCCGCACTCCCACGTTCACCCAAAACAATAAGCCATTAAGAAACACAATCAAACATAAACATGCCCCTCAATATAATTTGTCTCTGACAAAGTTGACTGCATTTGTAGCATATACTGGTATACATATATGTGCGTATACTCCTGATTTTATTTGAAAATGGAAGTTTTTACAGGAATTATATTAAAATGAGAGCTAAACGCTCCAAACCTTTTAGAAAGATTGCAAGAAAGGGATCGAAAAAATGTTATGCTTGAGATAATTTGACCATGGCTAAATGTTCTATGCTTGTTTATTACAGTTGTTAGTAGAAACATCTATGTATTATTAAAAATAATCTTACCATTAAAGCCCGGCCACCACAAAAATATTATTTACGTACATTTGAAAATAATTTGCAAGTGATAAGTCTCACGTAATATATCTGTTAAATTGCTTTTACCATTGTTTGATTGGTAACCATGGAATACCTTGTTTTTAAATATGTTTCTATATATTTTTCGTGCTAGGTGGAGTCATGCAGGGACGCATCAGATTTGTCACTGCTGGCGAGGATATTAAAATATGGGACTATTCTTCCATGATGGTGGTCGAACAATTTAACCCACATAATTCGATCAGTGGGATTTCCTCTTTGTGTTGGAGCACTTACAGTATCCTTTGGAGGTTCTTAGATTACTGATTGATCTTTGATTGTTACTAATTAAGTTTTTGGTGCAAGTGGCTGCACGTGCATTCGTGGTCGGCATATCTGAATGTATTTTCTCATGTTTTAAAAAAATAATTCAAAGAAGATCACCACAGATATACTCTCATTCATGGGGCTATCGCTGATTCTGTTTTGGTAAAGCTTTAACAAATATATATACAACTATGGGGCTGCACATGTGCTAGCCACAGCAGCGTGCATTTTTATTCTCAAAGTAAAAATAAAATAAAAAATCCATTCGATGATAGCCACTAATGTGCGCATTAACAGTGGCCATCTTTGAATGGATTTTATAAAAGCTTAATTACACTCATTCAAATATGGTTGTAGTAAGGGGGGGCATGCATACCTGCCATCTAGGGAAAAAAACTTGCAAAGACAATAGGTTTTACATTTTAAAGAATTGCGACATGAACAAAGGGTTACGTGCCGCAGATTTCTTTCCTGCTCCTGTTTTCAAATAACGTAATAAACGGTTTGTGTGTCAGAAGTTAGCCACAGCACAGTTGGTACTGCTTCTGTTCAAACTTGACACCATTCCTGGGTCTACGTGCTTCTTGACGTGGTGAGCAAACTTGTTTTAACACTGTTAAAATGAAGGGTTTTTAGTCCAACAGTTACGGAGACTGCTCTGTTCAGAAAGAGAGGAGGTTAGAATAATCCTGTTGGAAGGGAGGCCATGTAGGTTTTGTCCAAGATTTCCTTTTTAAGTCTGGTTTTACAGGACACTTGCTGGAAACCCTAATCTAATGACAAGAAAAATAGATTTAACAAGAACTACTGAGAGAGACCTTTGGCTCCTCCCACACGTTGAGTACATTACCTTGAGTACAACATTTGATTGGGTAGAGACTGTGTGCTGCCACTGAAATGGTGATTGTTGCACTCGTATTGATTGGTTCCCCCTCACCTTTGATACCTGCTGCATTCCAACATAATAGGGTGGTTGTGTCCTATGGGATATGCAACATGATGAGCTGCACATTGTTTAATATGAAAACGCTGGTCTTCCATGCTACTGCTTTATCTCAAGGGCCATCCAAGTGCAAGCCACTATGGGGCTACTCCTTCAAACTGTGGAGCACCTAGCATTCTCTGATAATAAGTGGGCAGTCATGTCATTTGAGGATGGCTGCAAAGCCTTGTTATAAAGGCATTCCAGATGGTCACACACAAACACTTTAATGCACAGGCTTCGTTATGCTCTCTCATGTGAGTACACTCCACTACCCACCAGTGAGAGTGGCTCACACTTAATCTTAGAACCATTGCCTTTCACAGCCCACCATAGCCTGTCCCTTTCACTGCCCAATATTCCCTAATCTCCCCCCCTCCAGAGTTGGTGCCTGAGCTGGATACTGCCTTTTGGAGTCCGCACCCAACACTGCCCTTCAAAGTTAATCCTCTCCATTAACCACGATATAGAGGTTCACACTGCGTTCCAGAGCAACTGCGTGTCTCTGCCCTGCAAACACTGTGCCAGATTAAGTCTGCCAGAGCCAGCACCTGAATGCCCTCCAGAGTAAGTACATTCAACTGAACAACAGATGACTTGCACTATCCACAAGTCACCTCCTAACGCTGACCATCAGTACCTCACACTTCTCTTCAGACCAAACACCTCAGTCTTTTCAGCAGTGCCTGACACTGCCCTCCAGTATCGGCAAATCACCCTGTCTGGCCACCAGTGCCTGCCTCCATGCCTGTCACATTCTTTCTCTCTGCCCTAACCTGTACCTGTATTGAAGACTCTGTGATCTCAGGTGCAACGTTTGACCTCCCTGTTGTGTTTCAATGTAACCACAGATGCTGTGTGTAATTCATTATTACTCTCTTCACCCCCTGAGCCTCAGTCTAATTTCAGATCTGTTACTGAGGCTTTGGGCGACCTTAGTAATGAGTTCTCTGGCACCAACAAATCAAACCTTCTTTATGTGGCACATATGCTGTTATTTTCCATTTGTGTACCTTATTAACAAAGTAATCTATAAAAACAGCATTGCTGTATTTAACAGTACTGAGAATCTCTGATACATTTGGAACCAGTCAGGGATACTGCCAATTTTCAGGTGCATTGTGTGGTGCTTGAATGGACTGATTGTTGTATGGGGAAATGAATAAACTTTAAAATGTCTGCTGATTTAATGTTCGTGGCATTCAGCATTAGTCCACAATGGCTAAACACTTGACATACTTTAAGGGTAGCCACGTGTGACATTTGTATACCATTTCTAGGCTCATCCTACAAATCTGTCATTTTTATTATTGAAGGGGGAGTGGTCAACATGATGACCAGGTGAGTCTTGTTTCCCAGAGCACTGCACCGAGGCCCCAGAGCTCACCAGTAATCCTGTACAATTTTGCCTGCCCCACCCCCCATCATCAGTGGTTGCGGAACTCCTCCCAGGATGGTAGCAGTCTGCAGAGACTGCTGAGGAGATACTGTCTGCAGTCTAAATATCCCAAGCACAGTGGGTCCTAGAACTATGTCCCTTGCAGGTGCCTGGGCCGTCCTGAGTAATGGCAGGACCCCGAGGCCTCAGGTATTGACCAGGCAGGCTGAAAGGGGCTGCAGCATGGGAAGGAGCAGGACACCCTACGCCTCCAGTCGCTGGCCCCACCTGGGATGTTGCCAGGCTGACAAGGGCCTAGTCGCACACATGGCCTAAAGGCCTTCCCTGAAAGTTGTGTCGGCCAGGTGTCAGTAGCACTATCTGCTGGGAATCTAATAAACTGAGGTTACTGCAGGACTGCAGCGTGCAGACTGGGGTTGCAAGACCTAATTAAAGATTAACTTGGCAATGTGGGTCGATGTGGAGGGACTGATCCTTATCTTTGGTGCAGCACCCATCCCTCACAAGAGTACAGAGACACAACACAATTGACTGCAGCCGTCCATATTTATGAATGTCTTTGGATGTGGCAAGGTGCCCTGCGGCCTTGTGGGACCTTGTAGAAAGGAGCCTTGTTTTCCCCCCTGGCTCACTGGGGGCTATGCTGCTGTGGCAGGGTTGGCCTCAGTTGTCCTGTGGTTGAATGTGCCCCTTCTGGCTTGGGTTCTACTCTACTATGCTCACCATTAACGCCATGTCTTATTTACAATTGTTCATGTGTGTAGAAAAAAGTTAGAACTTCTGCAAATGAAGGGACTTGGGGGTTAGTGTATCCCCACACTAGGATGGTTTGAATGAAATACATGCCAAATAATAGCATACTATTTTCTGCGAAATCTTTGTTTACTATGATCCTTAACAACGGATGCATCCACCTAAAACATGATCACTGTTGTCCAATTAATTGCTCTAAATACATGTTCTAGCAAGTTCATGTACAGATACCTATGTATAACTCTCAAAGTGTATGTCTACAGGGAGTAACTCCCTCCTCTTCCCAGGTGTTGGACCGGACAGCCTTAGGGTCGCCTTCCCCCAACTTTTTGCTTGCCTTGCTCCATTTCTCCGATCTTGTTTTTGCTGGTTTTAGGACTCAGCACTTTACCACTGGTGACCAGTGCTAGAATGCATGTGCCCTCTCCCTTAAACATGGTAACAATGGCTCCTACCCAGTTGGCATATTTACTTTACATATAAGTCCCCAGTAAAGTGCACTAGATGTGCCCAGGACCTGTAAAATAAGTGCAACTTTTGGCCTGCAGCACTGATTGTGCCACAACATAAGTAGCCCCTTAACCAGGTCTCATGTCTCTTGCCATTGCAAGACCCGTGTGTGGAGTTTCACTGCCACTTTGACTTGGCATTGAAAACTTTTTGCCAAGCCTTAAACTACTCTATTATTACATATGTCTCCCTTAAGGTAGGCCTTAGGTAGCACAGGGTGCCAGGTAAGTAAAAGGCAGGACATGTACTTTGTAAGTTTTACATGAACTGGTAGTGAAAAGCTCCCAAAGTCGTTTTTCACTATTGTGAAGCTTGCTTCTCTAATAGATCAGCATTGTAAATTCCCTTATATCCTTTTGAGTGGTAATTTCTGATCGGAAAGGAGTGGCATTGTCATGTTTGGTATGGTTGGAATGGTAGTGAGAAATCCTTCTTACTGGTGAAGTTGGATTTAATATTACTATTTTAGCAATGACACTTCTTGAAAGAAGGCACTTCTCTGCACCTACTGCTCCCTGTGCCTTACAGACTGTCTCCAATCCAGATCTGATCTGTCCTGGTTGACAGATCCTCTTGTGCATTCCACCCAGGCAACTATAAACACAGGACACTCTGCGGCATCTGCATTAATCTGCATACTGATGGATCTTCCTGGGCAGGAAGGGTGGAGGGACTCTCACTTACACTCCAAAGGCGAGTGGCCTGACCCCACACAAAGGACCGATAACCCCCACAGACCTCCTGGCAGACAGGACTGGGTTGAAAGGGGAATTAGTGCACTTCAAAACGGCACTTTGAAGTCTCCTCCACTTCAAAGGCACATGTGGGTGTATATATACCGGGTCTGTGACCCTCTAAAATCAAACACTTTTGGACCTACACCTCGACTCTGTCAGAAGGAGTGCTGTGTTGCCCAAATGACTCCTATAGATTGCTTTTCTGGAAGAACTGCTTTCCTACTTATGTAACTTTTGCCTGTTGCTCCCTGACCCTTCTGGAAGTACTTTGCCTTCCCACCACAAGTGATCTCAAAGGGCTTGTCAGCTTGCCTCCTGTTTAGAAATCTCAGATATATATTTTTCTAAACTGGTGTGGAGTACTTTTTGTGGTGTTTTCACTGTGTTACTGTATAACATATTGCACAAATACTTTACACATTGCCTTCTAAGTTAAGTTTGCCTGCACTGTGTCATGGTACCAAAGGGTGGGCACAGGATAATTTAGGTTGTATTGTGACTTACCCTGACTAGGATTATAGTCCCTACCTGGACAGGGTGCATACCTCTGCCAACTAGAGACCCAATTTCTAACACCATGGTTTATAAATTGTAATCTAGCCTACTGGTAAGATGTACATTTTTATGTTTGAATTTCTACTTGTTTGTTAATGGAATATCATGCATCACAATTCTATACCCAGCATGTGCAGAGTGTAAAATCATCACTTGTGCTGTTTCAGCAATTGTTTGCACTAGTTTTGAAGTATTTTTATGTATTGCAACATAACATCAAAAGTTGTCAAGTTTTATTTCTTTGTTTGTCTGTTATAGAAAAGAAGTAAAAAATTATCTGTAATTAGTGCCCTTGTTGCTAGGGCACTTGGCATGAAACCTTAGATATTTGTGGTTTGTAGACTTTATACACAGATGATTTTTTCTTTAGGCCAGAGATTTTTATAGGTCTTTGTTAGACCTTGTGCCCTTGGCATGGTTAAACCAATAACGTTTTGTCATGAGACCTCCTGTTTTTGCTGACTTCATTTATTTCTACCCTTATGACCTAGGAGGGGTGGGAGCAAGCTCCCAGGAAGGCTCCCCAAGATGTGGTCAGCTACATGCTGGCACTTAATACCCAGATGAAGCACTTCTGGAACCAGGCTAAGGCAAATCTAGAAGCCAGCCAGGCGATCATGAAGCAGTGGTATAAACAGAAGACCACCCTGGTCGAGTTTCAGCCTGGTCCACAATTATGGGTGATGGAGCCTGTGGAGCCCAGGGCCCCACAAGGCTGTTTTTCTGGGCCCTGTTGAGTTGAAAGTGCACAAGAGTGCGGTCACCTACTTGGTGGACCTCAAGACTCCAAGGAACCCTTTAAGAGTTTTACACATCAATTGCCTCAAACCCCACTTCAAGAGGTCTGTGTCAACCATGCTCCTGGTCACAGGTGATGGAGTGGAGGAGAGAAGTGAACCCCTCCTCAACCTCCTTTTCTCCAAGGAGCAAGCTGGGTCAGTGGCAGGTGTTCTCCTCTCTCCTACACTGACTTTAGAACAAAAGAGAGACTGTCACCAGTTGTTGGGGCAGCTTACCTCTTTATTCTCCCTTATCTCCGGGCTCACTACGTGGTGCACCCATGATAGTGGCACTGGGGACAACTCACCTGTGAAAAGCAAAATCTACAGGTTGTCCGATAAGGTTAGATTCAGCATCAAGCAGGAGGCCTCCAAGAGGATGAAGTTAGGGCTTTGAGCCCTCAAACAGGCCTTGGTCTAGGGTAGTGGTGCTGGTCCCCAAGGCTGCCCCAGTAGGTGCCATCCCTGGACTCAGGTTCTGCATGGACTACTGGGTGATCACTGCACTCACAAAGGCTGATGCACACCCCGTCCCCTAAGCAGATGACCTCATAGATCGGCTAGGAGCTGCAAAGTTCCTCAGTACGTTTGACTAGGGGACTGGGTACTGGAAGATTGCCTTGACCAAGGGGGGGGCGTAAAGAAAGGACTGCATTCTTTACCCCAGAAGGACATTTTCAGTTCTGGGTAATACCCTTCAGTTTGAAGAGTGCCCATGCCACCTTACAGGGGTTGGTCAACCAGGTCCTGTCTGGGTTGGAGAACTTCAGTGACTCCTATCTAGACAACACTGCAGTCTTCAGCTCCTGCTGGGAGAACTATTTGTGCCCCCTCAGGGATGTGTTTCATACTGTGAAGAATGCAGGCCTGACTATCAAGACCAGTAAGTGCTGAATAGGGCAGGGTTTGGTGGTCTACTTGGACACCAAGTGGAAGGAGGCAAGGTGCAGCCCTCTGGACCAAGATTGAAACCATCCTGGCTTGGGAACCCCCTAAGACCCAGACAGAGGTCAGAGCCTTCTTAGGCCTCACCGGCTACTAAAGGAGATTTGTCAAGGGGTATGGCACCATTGTTGCACCTTTGACGGAGCTGATTTCCAAGAAGCAGCCCAGACAGGTGATCTGGACAGGGGCGTGCCAAAATGCTTTTGACACCCTAAGGAGGCCATGTGCACAGCACCCAGGCTCTAGGCCCCTAAATTCGCCAAATAATTCATTTTAGAGACAAATGCCTCCAAGCATGGCACAGGGAATGTGCTCTCAGAGCTAAATGAAGAGGGCCTGGATCAACCTGTAGCCTTCATCAGTAGGGGGTTACCTCCCTGGGAACAGAGATGGATTATAATAGAGAGGGAAGCCTTTGCAGTGGTCTGGGCACTGAAGATGCTGAGACCATACGTGTTTGTTGCTCACTTCCGAATTCAGACAGACCACCAACCCCTCAGTTGGCTAATGCAGAAGCGGGATGAGAATCACAAACTGAGGTGGTCCATCCCCCGACAGGGAATGGACGTTATGGTGGAACACCGTACTGGAACAGTTCACTGCAATGCTGATTGAATCTCCAGGTTTTTCCTCCTTAGTGAAGTGAACTCCCAGGGGATTGGATAGTTCTTCCTACTTTCTGCTGGCAGGACAAGTGTTAGACCTGGCATCTTTGGTTTGGCTTTCCCCTTAACATTTTTCCTTCAAACCTCTTATTTCTGTTGGCCTTAAGACACTCCACACTTTAGCACTTCTAACCAGTGCTAAAGTTCTTATGCTCTCTCCCTAAAACATGTTGGATTAGTTTATACCCAATTGGCATACTTAATTTACTTATAAGTCCCTGGTAAGGTGGCACCCCCTGTGTCCAGGGCCTCTAAATCGAATGCTACTAGTGGGCCCGCAGCACTGATTCTGCCACCGAATTAAGTAGCAGTTTAAACATGTCTAAGGCCTGCCATTGCAGCCTGGATGTGCGAAGTTTCAACCTGCCATTTCGACTTGACAAAGTAAAACTTCTGCCAAGCCCAAACCTTTTGTCTAATACATATAAGTCATCCCTAGGGCAGGCCCTAAACAGCCCAGAGGGCAGGGTGCTATGTATTTAAATAATAGGACATGTATTTTTAAATTTTACCTGTCCTGGTAATGAAAAACTACTGCAAGGCCTACCTCTTCCTTTATGTAACATTGAAGATACCTTGTTACATTTTATAAGTGTAATTTCCAAATTGTAGGAGATAACTGGTTGATGTGTGGTCTCTCTGTACTTCTAATTTAAAATCCTAACTTATGGTAAATTCGAATTGCAGTTCTGAAAATGTAATTTTTAGAAAGTTGTCATTTTAGTGCTGTAACCACTTCTTGTCTTCTACAGTTGGTCTATGTATATTCCCCCTAGAAACACATACACAGTGGTAGCTTAGGTGTAACTGTGCCATCACTGGCATGATAGGAGGGAGGAGCTGGGTGCGGCCTCACTTACACCTAGGTAGGCTGCATCCTGTCTCCACACAAAGGACTGCATATCCCCTGTAGTTAGTCTGGAGCTGGGGGGGGAGGGGTGTGTGTGTTTTTGTGTTTTTCAAAGCCATGCCTCTAGAAGCTTCTATCCACTTCAAAGGCACAACAGGGTGTAAATACTTGTCAGTACACTTCTGGACTTGTAGGTGCTCTGCCAGGAAGAAGGACAGCTGTGCTGCTGAAAGGACTGCCACTCTGCTGAACTGCTGCTCTGAAGGACTGCTAACCTGCTGCCTCCTGCCTTCTTACCTGGGTGAGGAAGACTTGGTCTGCATCTCTTGAACCTTGAACCCAGAGTTTCTCTAAGGGCTAGTTGGGCGGCCTCCTGCCTTGAAGCCTCAGGGACACAACAGTTTTCTAACAATCTTGCACCTGGACTCTGCTATCTGTGAGTCTACCGTGCCAAGTGGTGCCATCTCAGTCCTGGACCCTTGAAAGTGGGGTTAAGGCGCTCTGCTAGCCTCTGTGGTTCCAGTTGAACTGATTCTTTTACTCTGCTGTGTGGTGTGAACCAGAGCGGATTTGATGCATCACTGCTGCTGCATGGATTGGAGCCATTGCAAAGAACTGCATCACCACTTAGGGCCATAGCTTGGTCAGTATGGGGAAGGTGTGAACTTCAGATTCCCCAAAAAATCATGCTGGGACGTCTTCTTAAAGCTCATCATTTTCAAACAAATCAACATTTTCTAAGGCCTTCAAAACATAGACCTGAAAGTGTGTGCGTTTGTCACTGTGAGAATGTAAAAATCCCAGGTGAAATTGACATTACCTGATTGCTACGCCCCTGTCATTGCTACAGCCCCATTGGAACTCCCACTGCACAATGCATCCTCAGTGAAGGCTCTAACATCCCCCATCAATGGCATCCTTGACGACGAAGGTGAGCTCTGCATCACTGCCTTGCTGCTATTCAGACCTGATGCATCGCCCTGACTGAGCGCCACATCCTCGACACAAGACTTCACCTCAGAAGCCCCATTGACGGGATCCTCAATAATGACACAGGCCCTTGGACTGCAGCCTTCCTGCATCTGAGAAATGACGCATCGCTTTGACTGCGCAACACATCTTTGACTTGGATTCTCTCAATGTTCAGCGAATGAGGTATTAAAGTACTCTGTTAGTCGGTCTAACTGGATCCTTATAGCAGGTACATACTTCAATTCAGTCGGCCCGAAGTTGTGACTTCGTCCCGGTATGGTACTACCAGATATCTGCAGTTGGCTTTTTGTCCTTTTTTGGCACTATTTTCACTATATTCTTTAAAATTTCATATCTCCGTTTCTACTGTTTGTATTTTTGTCATTTTGATCATCTTGTTTTATTTATTAAAAGAAGTTATATTTTTATAACTTGATGTGGGATTCTTTTTGTGTTTCACTTTATTACTGTTTGAATTGTTGCACAAATACTTTACACATTGCTGCTAAGTTAAGACTGACTGCTTTGAACAAAGCTACCAGAGGGGTGGGCACAGTTTAATTTAGGGTTGGCTTGTACCTCACCCTGACAAAGATTGCTGTTGCTGCTCACACCCCAGTCAACCAACAACCCAATTCATTACAGTCTTGAAGAAAACTGTGGTATCTTTCCTTAAATGGCTTAAAAATGTCAGCCTTATACAGGTGTTAGGGTACTAATAACTCCAGTCCATCACTGAAAACAACCAGCTAGTTATTTTTCGATTTTAATCCAGTCATACCAACCATTGATAAATCATTTGGCTGAGTTACTGAAGACTGTTTTAACATTTTTCTCTGGCATCAGGAGACATCTCCTACACAAAGGTAAAAATGCCTCGCTCCCACCAGTGATTGTTGTAGAGCACTTGAACTCGAGTTCAAGTTTGGGAATGCCCAGTGATGAAGCATGCCACACCATGTGCTTGAGGGCCTTGCAATACCCCATGGCACACTTCTCCCAGTTTGGCATCACGAAGAAACACTATTCTTCTTTTTGTGTGTGTATACAGCTGAGGTTGAGACTGTAGAGCACATTTTCTTTTTTACCAAACATATTTTTGACTCGGCATACTATAAATGATGAATACAGCAATGATTTGACAGACCTCATTTCCACAATTTCGCTTCTCTACACTATGGCAGTTACTTATTAAGCTATTAAGACGTAATCAGAATGTCAGGGAACTAAAATTGTACGTATTTGACAATTTAAAAAAAGGTCTTTAATTAATTGGAAAGTACAATGCCACAAGCGCCAACATACAAATGCATTAATCTTTCATGTAACAAAGCACTAATTAAAAACTTATTCCTGCTGGTTGACTATTTTAAGCGGAAATGTGTGACAAATATATGAGGAAACAATCAGGGGTGTCGAGCACTGTGCTAAAACAGCTTCCTAAAACTTGTCCTGTGAATTGTTTTAATCTGGGTGGCTCAAATAACTATCATGTAATACAATGGCCAAGGTCTCAAGAAATACACCGCTGGTGTAAAACTTAAATGTCATATGTGGTTTTAGTGTGTATTTACATCGCCCCACTAAGCTATATATCTTCAAAGATCACCCTTATGCTCTGAGATGCAGTTTAAACACGTAGCTTGCAAAAAAGCACCTTGTAGTATGCAGTAAAAACAATTTTGTATACTAGTTAAGTCACTTCCAATAAGTACCATGTAAACTCCTGTAAATGCAGTTTTGTCCATGGGCACTGCTGTATTAGTGATGAGAGATGGCCATTGTGTCCTCTCCCAGACCTTAGTTTCCTTAAATGATGCCTGTGTCATACTTGAATTGTGTATGGGGAATGCGCACTTACTCTGCTGTACCATAGTTGTGTGTGGGATCGTATTTTGCTCTTATTCCTTACAAGTTCTAAGTGGGAAGATATATTGTTCAAGTGCCACTGATCTAGTGCTGTACTTCTGTGTGTGAATGAAGCTTGTGATGGCTCCACCTGTTCTAATACTCCTCTACCCCTGCTAAATATGCTACTTTGTGGGGACGTGCTTGCTACTGTAACTCGTGAGTTTATCGACATGTTTTGAAATTATTTGCTAGTGTGTGCTGAGTGTTTCTTCAATGTCTTGGAATTGTGTACTAGCCGAGCAAAAAAAACACGCGAATAATTGTTACTATCCCTTTAAAGTTGTCTTTGGATCCACTACCGTGTTTTTACAGCTTCATTGTGTGGTAAAATGCGCCAGTTTAAGTTATAGGTAGCAAACATAGATTCGGGAACAGTCCTTAAGCTGCACTGCGAAGTTAATATTTGGCCAGGGCGAAATGTAAATTATGCCGCAGTGATTTGCATAGATTCAGATATTTTGGGTTACACTTATTACAAGAAATTCTTGACATGATGCCACATTGAGTAATTATGTTGCGGTACAGAAGACTCATACCTCTGAATGGTGGACACCCAGAACTCAAGCAATGCGTTTCACACAAAATTTTTGCACAGAATGCACGATTTTCATTGCATGTGATTATGTGTAATTTTGTGTAATATTCTTGCAAATTATGTACATTTTGCACACCGACATATGTATGTGGCTATTTTCCCCCCAATCTGACGCTCAGTGTGCTGAAAAATAGCCCACTACATTTCCCCTAACGTCTTTGTTTCAGAACCAGAGAGGAGGGGGGAATATAAGCAGCTGACTGAAAACCTGCATGAAGCCTTTGACCCTATCCCCAACTTCTTCAGTGCAGCCAGTGGCGTGGCTTAGTCAGTAGGATTGGGGTGGTATCTGCTTCAGATTTCCCAACAATCACACTTGTTAAAATATATTATATGAGAAGTAGGCATGAAGGGTGCCTAGAGAGCAGTAACAAGGGAGAGGAGTGCAGATTGGGAGGGGTACTTACAACTCAATATTTTGTGTAAAAAAAAAAAAAAAAAAACACGTTTTTCAAGATCTTTAAACCGGGAGGCGGGAGGGGGGATGGGGGTTTGGTGGGGGGGCAGACACCTCACCATACCCGGATTAAAGCACCTGTACTCAACTGTTCACTACCTGTGTGCAGCAGCTTATATTATGACATGGATATTTTCTTAACATTTTATATCACCTGTCTATAACTGCACCTGCTTTCCTACATCCCCTTCTGTATGCTTTACCTTTGTTCTATATATAAGGCCAGTGTTTCCTTTCTTAGGAGTTGACAAAAGGCCTATTCTCTACAGTACTATAGATGGAGAGAGTTTTGGGTAATCCCCATCGTCATGATTTGGATGGCTTTCTGGCCTATCTTAGTTCCCCAGTTATTTCATGGTTTTGCTTCTTATGGTTGTGATTTTCCGACCTCCGTAACATTACTTATTTCTGTAGTTTTTTATTTATATCCTTCCACTTCTGATATGAGAGTCTATTTTTTTCAAAATTACATGGTGGTGCGTCTCTTTCATTGCTCTCTTATCTTCCCTACGCTATTTTTAATTTACTTATGTTTTATTTTCATAAGGTCCTTTTAGATGCACACTGCCAGCGGGCTGCTTAATTTTGATTATTTACTTTGGGTCAACTAAAACTCTGCATCAAGAGTGTTGGAAGGCAGATTATTAGTAGGGGTAAGTACACACCTACCACTAGCAATAAGACCATCAATCTAATATTGGGTCCAGGCAAGGTCTCGAAACCTCTTCCCCTGGCTCAACCCCTGCTAGCTTGGCTACAAGCAGGCAGGCTTAACTTAGGAGACACGTATGTAAAGCACTTAAATACACCAATGCAGTAAATAAGTAAGACACAACACACAACAAAAATCACACACAACGTTATAAAAATAGGAGCTATTTTTATCTTTAAAATTACAACAAAAATCTAATAAGGGAAACAGAGATATACATTTTTAAAGATTGAAACTAAAACTAGCACTTAGAAGCAAAGAGCACTCACAGGATTTAAAAAAATGATTGTACTGGACAGGGTCACAGTCGAGAGTTCTGGCCATCTGCAAATTAACACTTCCAAACTTACTTACAGAAGTGTTTCTTGATGCAGGAAAGTGATCCAAGGTTCCAGAATCTGAGTTGCTCCTTGGGATATTGGGAATACAGTTCCCACAATGCACTTGCCCAAATCCTTAAATGTTAACTGAATGCTGTCCAGCTGTGCTCCTCTGGCAGAAATTGATGCAGGTGACTCTTGGTAGCTCCTTTATACTTGTCGCTTACAGGGAGTCCACCCCTGAAACCCTTAAAAGCCAGGCAAAGTCCTCTTTTGTGAATCCCAATGTGTACAGCAGATGCAGTCCTTGTTAATACAGTCCTTCTTGGTGTAGACAATTGTTTTAGCAGGGCAGTCCTTCTTCTTCCTCTTGTTTCCAGGCAGGGATCTTTGGGCATCCACAACACCAATCCAAAGGTCTAGAAGCCCTGAGATGGTCCTTGGGAAATTGAGACTGTTTCCCAGAATGCACCTGGCCAATTCCTTCAAAGGCCACTGGAGGCTGTTCAGATGGAGTCTTCTTGATGGAGATGGTGCAGATGAAGCTCTGCTAATCTGTTGCTTTCAGGGAGTGCACTCCTTCACTTCTTGATGACAGGCAACGTTCTTAGAGCTGTAGCTCCTCATTGTGCAACAGGGCAGTCATTCTTCTCTTGATGGTTTCAGACAGCAGATCTGAGCTGCAATGCAGCTCAGCCACATGTATTCAATCATCTAGGGAGACAAGCAGGGGAGCATCCCTGCCCAATGAGCTGCAGGGTGCCACCCAGAAGCATGACAGTTTCCTCCAAAGTGTGGCATATTCTTGTCCCATTAAACAATGCATTTTAAAATCCAAGATGGATGATTTTTCCTCTAGAGGAGCAAGACCTGGTTAAACCAACCTACTGGTGTGGCCCATTTCCATTAATACTCCTCCTCTAGACATTTGCAAATTTCTATCATGGGTCTGCTATCTATCTGTGCGGTACAGTAGGCGAGAGCAGGCCTGGTTGGCATTCCTTTCTGTACTGCTTCCTTTGAAGCCCGGATTGATGTACCGAGCACCACTTACTAGACTGGTCTCTGGAGCTGTAGACCTCCCCCATCCGATAAGTGGTCTGCACTGAGCATAGGTTATTGCTTCATCAAAGCAGCCTGGCTAATCCTTTTAAGGCTGACCAATCAAGAGAGGCCACTAGAAGGCTGGATTTTGGCTTACAGAAAAGAAAGTCTTATGACTTCTTTTATGTAGTAGTTATGATAAATTCAACAGTGGCAAGTTGTTGGATTTATCATTACCAATAATTTGAGTACTTTCATGACACATTTAGCTCTTAGCAATACTTATTCTTACGTGAAATATTCCCACGTTATCCTATGGAACTAAGTATCTACAATGAGGAAAATGAAATGTGCTGTTTTTCACTCATCAGGGCATATATAAAAAAAAGTTTACAATGCCCCTGCTTAGAGTTACAGGGCACCCCATCCCTGGGGCATCTTACAGAGACTGTAAGGGTGACATGTCTAAATGTAAAATTAAGGTACATTATCACTTTGGAAGTACCTTCAATTCCATAGGCAAATTTGCACACATTTTACTTTTCAAAGACAGTCTGCAAGTCAGGGATGCCGGCATGCAACATAGCAGTGCACATTCCAGTGCACAAAATCTACTGGAGCTCTAAACTTCCCTGCTGTATTACATAGTAGGGACTTATAGGTAGTTTGAATTCCCCTTGCCCTATTTTCTACTAAGGACTTACAGGAGTCTGTCATTGGCAATTGTAATTGTACCACTTTACCAAATACCTTTTATTCAGGGCACTGACCCTGGGCCTGGTTAGTAGAGCCCATGGAACAGTCCGGGTCAGTTACCACCAGTATCAGTCAGAAAAAGTGGTGTGAACATGCTAAAAGAATAACTTTCTCTCAAAGAACAAATATTAAAAGTGGTGTGTGCTTGCACATTGGCAGTCTTGAAATTATTGTTTTAATGCAGCAGAAAAAAACTGTTCATAGACAGCCACTGCATATGTTTTGTGCATGGTGACTATAGAGGAATGTGTTTTCTTTTGCATTAAGAAAAATAATTATTAGTGGTTGGCCACGACATTAGCGTGCACACATAGTGACCCATCAGAAAAAACAACAAGCATTGGCAAATCAATAGGTGTCAGACCTATTGCCTCTGGCAATACTTGTTGGTTATTGTATGCTAAGGCCACAGGAGATTAGCACATAAACTAAACCATACACTCCCAGTGAACCTGGAACATATATTTATTTGATAGACTTCTAGCTGCAGATTCCTTACCTTTTAGGATTTCCAGGCATCAGCTTGGAATCTGTAACTTTTGCGCGTGCCGTAAGGTGGAGTTATTTGGTTCCACATGGTGTCGTCAGCATCGTTGGAGCCGTCTGTGATGTCACAGTGTCCTATGAAGGCACAACCCAGGTGCAGGTATGTCAGTTCTTTTCCTTCTGCTCCGGTTAAGGGCAGATTTGGAACAGAGCTACACTCTGACTTTTTTGACAGGCCTTTTTCAACCTTTTTGTCGAGACTTTTTGTGTCCGTGCAAAGATGACCTTGAGAAAGACCAGATTCAAGCTGTGTGGTGCCTGACATTGTGGCATGTCAGTGACGGATCCACACCAGGTGTGTTTATGGTGTCTCGAGCATGACCACAATTATAGTCGTGCTCTGACTGCTGAGCCATGGCTCTGAAAATTTTGAGGGAACAGTCCCTGAAGCTTGTGGCGGCCTGGCAGTCAACATCGGCTGGCGTGACTCCTCAGAGGTCATGGTCCCAGTCGAGGAGAAGGTCGCATTACTGTTCCAGGAGCCTGAAATCCTCTTCGTCCCAAACGAGGCCCGCCGGACACTTGGGGAAGAGGCAGGAGAAGAAGAAGTCCAAGCAAACTTCGACTTCGCCTTGCCCGTCAGCTGACGAGGCAACTCCAGAACATCTGCATTCCAGACCCTGGGCTGCAGAACTGATGCCAGCGCTGACTCCGAGCATTCCTTGCTTTCCTGAAGCCGGAGTGACCCCCCTCTCAGCTTAAAGAGTTTTATGAGGCCATGCACCTCATGTTTGAGCGGGCCAGCCCAGTTGGAGTGCCCCCAGGCCCTGCAAGGTCAACAGAGGCCCCATCAGGTTCCACCTTGGCAGCTTCAGCCTCTGCTTCGATGGGGCCTCGTGGATCTGATTCCAGATCCAGAACGGTGCTGGCCTCGCACAGTTGGCCTTCTCCTGTGCCGCTCCTGACATCAACGCTCCCGGCGCCACCACTGACCACGGGTGGCACAAGCCCCATTTTGATCACCGACCATCTGGAGCCAGAACAGCGTCGCATGATGACGATTTTGGCGCTACTAGTTCCCACAGGTGCCATATCGATGTCTGAGCATTTTCTTGAACAGCCAGGCACTGGTAAAGAATAGGAGGGGTCTTTGGACCCTCTAAAGACCCACATGGAACCATTGGACCGGTATGAGGAACCACGAGAGGCCAGTGAACTGGATACCTCTCCAGATACTGGCTTGCTCTCTCCTCTTACGGTGGCTATGGAGGAGGGTTCAATGTATGCAATGGTGGTGCGTAGAGCAGCGAAGGTCCTTGGCCTCCATCTGCCTATGGTGCCAATCAGGACTAACCTCCTGATAGAGGTGCTCCAGCGGGGAACTTCCACATTGGGGCAGGTGTTGCCTTTTACTGAAGCCCTCACTGATGTCCAGCTAGGGATGTGGTCCAAACCCAGCACAGGGGCTCCTCTAAACAGGACAATTGGCCATCATCATTGCCCAGCTCCGAGTGACCCTCCTTTCCTCACATAACACCCTACCCTAGAGAGCTTGGTAGTCAAGGCATCTACATCCCATGGCACCTTCCCTTCCACACCTCTGAATAGGGAATCCAAGAGGCTGGATCAGCTTTGGAAGAAGATGTTTTCTTCCAACAGCCTCGCACTAAGGTCGGTAAACACCTCATGCCTAATGGGCTGTTTTACATACACATTGTGGGATTCAATGGCACAGGTGCTGACTCGGGTCCTGGAGGACGCGCAGGCAATTCTTTCCTATGCGGTTAAGGATGGAAGAGATACTGCAAAGTTTACCATACTGTGCAGTTTGGACACAACTGACTCGCTGGGTAGCTATTTCAGTGAGGGTGGTCCTTCGGTGTCGCATCTGGCTTCATGGGGGATGTCAAGGCAAACCACATGGGTCCTGCATATTTGGTGAAAAGGCAGGCTCAGTGCTGGAGCACTTTAAGGACTCCCAGGCAATGGCCAAGACCCTGGGCCTCTCAGCAACCCCATCGCCAACAGTCTGTCTATCACCCCTTTCAAGGCTTTGGAAGAGGCATGCCACCACGCCATCCACAGACCATCCATAGTCCCCCGTCAGGCCAACATCTTGTGTGGGGACGCGATCATGGTGCCTTCAGACCCAAAGGGTCTGGCCAGAAGTCCTCTGCCACCCAACCCACCACCTCTACAGCGTCTAGGCCCTCCTAGTGTGATTCTGCAAGACCATATAAGTCCAGTTGTAAGGAGGATTCAGTTTCATCTCTACCACTGGTGGACCATAACATCAGACAAATGGGTCTTGCAGATCATACAGAAGGGCTATTCCCCCCCTTCCAGTCTTTCCCTCCCCAATGCCTCCTTCAAAAGATCAGCTGATAGAGGATCACTTGGTTTTGCTCTGTGAGGAAGTTGTGGCTCTCTTGGCCAAGTGAGCCATAGAAAGGGTCCTGATACTACAAGTAGGCAGTGGTTGTTATTCCCACTATTTTCTGATACCCAAAAAGAGCAAGGGTATTAACCCTATTTTTGGATATGCAGGACGTCAATCTCTTCCTCAAAAAGGAGTAATTCAAAATGCTCACTCTTGCTCAGGTCTTGTCTGTCCTAGACCAGGGCGACTGGATGGTAGCGTTGGACTTGCTATTCAAGGTAGGCGATAAGCACTTTCAGTTTACCCTGATATCCTTCAGCCTTACCAGTGCCCTTGGGTGTTCACTAAGGTGATGGCGGTGGTCGCAGCTCATCTGCGCAGTTTAGGGGTTTCAGTCTACCCCTACCTTGACGACTGGCTGTTGTAGGCTCCTTCGCTCCAGGCAGTAGTCGCCCACCTTCAGACTACGGCGAACCACCTGCATTCACTGGGGTTCACTATAAACCTTTTAAAATCACATCTGACTTCACTCAGATGCTCCCTTTCACCTGAGGTGTTCTGGACACAATGCGGTTTTGGGCCTATCCTACTGAGCAACGAGTCCAGGTTATGATTCTGATGTTTCGGCCTCTATCCTGGATTTCGGTGAGACAGACTCTGAGGCTGCCGGGCCTCTTGGCCGTCTGCATCCTGTAAGTAAAACATGCCAGATGACATATGAGGGCTCTGCAGTGGGACCTGAAGTTCCAGTAGGCGCAGCATCAGGGAAATCTCATTGACACGGTTCACATCTTGGGTGGAACTGCAAAAGATCTGGTTAATGAACTGCGAGTGGGTCAGAGGCAGACTCCGCTCCCTTCCCCAACCGGATTTTACAGTAGTGACAGGTGCGTCACTTCTGGGATGGAGCGGCCATCTTGGAGAGGTGGAGATCAGAGGGCTCTGGTCTCCGGCAGAATCCAGACTCCATATCAACTTATTGGAACTCTGGGTGATCCGGCTGGCACTGAAGGCATTTCTTCCAGTTGTCAAGGAGAAGATAGTGCAGGTGTTAATGGACAACACCACTGCAATGTGGTACTGCAACAAGCAGGGTGGTGTGATGTTGTGGACCCTTTGTCAATAGGCCTTGAGTCTCTGGACACAGCTGAAACAGCAAGGCATAACACTGGTTCAACACCTGGCAGGTTCTCTGAATGCCAGGGCAGACAAACTCAGCCGTTGATGCCTAGCAGATCACAAGAGGCTTCTCCATCCGGAGGTGGCACAAGGACTCTTTCACCAGTGGGTAGACCCTTGGTTAGATCTGTTTGCCTCTTAGAGAACGCTCAATGTCAGCAGTATTGTGTGTTCGAGTTTACAAGGTGGTACTCACTCAGCAACACTTCATCACAAGTGGAGCTCATGTCTCATGTACGCCTTTCCGCCCATACCACTTCTGCCCAGAGTTCTCAAGAAGATCAGGAATGACTGGGCCCAAGTAATCCTGGTGGCTCCAGACCTGGCATGGAGAGTCTGGTATCCCAAGCTTCCGAAAATGAGCATTGATCCTCCAATCAGGCTGCGCCTTCGGGAAGATCTTCTGTCACAGCAGCAGGGGAAGGTTCTCCACCTAAACCTGTCAACTCTTCATCTTCATGCATGTAGATTTAGCAGCAGCAGTTGACAGCCTTAGACCGTCCTCCCAAAGTCTGTAAAGTGATTCAGGCAGCCAGGGCAGTATACGCCTACCGTTGGAGGCACTTTGTATATAATTGTACATCAAGATCTATTAATCCTCTTTCTCTCTCTGACATTCTTCTCTTTTATCTTGTCCCTTGCCCAGCAGGGCTCTGTATTGGGCATTCTCAAGGGTTATCTTTCTGCCTTAACGGCTTTTCTTCGGCTGCCTGATTAGCCTTCGTTATTCAAATCTTCTATTGTAATAGATTCCTTAAAGGGCTTGTACCCAAGTTTCCTCCTATGCCCTTTATCATGCCTCTGTGGGACTTAAATCTAGTTCTCACCTATCTTCTGTACGCTCCCTTTGAACCTTTACACAATTGTCTCCTCCGGCTGCTCACTATCAAGACAGCCTTCTTAGTAACAATAACATCTGCCAAGAGGGTGAGTGAGATGCCAGCTCTCTTGTCAAAACCTTTATATCTCACCATGTTTTTGGACAGGGTAGTGCTTCTCATTTGTACCCAGCCCTTTGCAGTGTTTTGCCACAGTGCCAGGCCTATGACTGCTCCCTGCAGGTGACCAACACCAACTTCTTTCATGCTTACTGTGGGCTGCAGAGCCTTACATAAGGCAAGGCCCTGCTCCCACCCTCAGCAAGAGGCTAACACCAGCTGTGCACAGCCTTTGACCATGCACAGCTGGGATTAGTGGCAGGGCCTGGCCTATTTTCAGGCCCTGCTCAGCAGATGCAGGCAGCTTCCAGTACACATGGCCTTTGACACTCCCCCACCAGTTGACAACAAACCCCCACAGCAGAGCAGAACTTAGCCACTGGGTCTGACATGCATGGTATCCCTGTGTCCACCATACTGCAAAGGTTGGATGCAAGGCCTGGCCTACTGCCACGTCCTGTGCCCAATTGTCTGTGGGTGGCCAAACTCCACTGAGCATGGCCTTCAGATTTCCATAAAATGTACCTCGCACAACCCAAAGTAAATTTACTTTTTATTGAAAAGTTTTATGCAGATTTATCAAACAGCACCAAAGTTACTAAGAAAACAAAAAAATGTCTTTCAATAGGAAGTCTGACCAACCCATAACTACACAGGCATGACTAATCATTCTGAGCTTATTACTAATGTCTCCTGTTTTGTAACAAATTATTTCTCATTTTTATTTTAACTGCTAGTCAACTGTGAATCATTTACACTCGATGCTTGTGAACATAGTTTTTTGGGCACATACATTAATCTTTCTTGGTGTTCCCAAATTAATCCATCACTATACTTCCAACTATATTCTCTGGCATTCCATAAAATCCCTTTGTTATCTTATTGCTACTCAGTTTGTGGAATCCTGGCAGTCCATCTGAAATACTATTTACCTTACCCTACACCTCCTATCCAGCATCAATTTTACTGAGGAAGCTAAATTTGTAACTGAAACCATTTTTGGTCTCAGGATCCTGAGTCAACTCCGTGATAAGCTCAAGCGGGACCCCAAGTAATCCCTAAAAGGTGAGTTACTCCAAGAGCTATCCGATTACCTGTAAAAAAGCATTTGCTTTGCTCCTGGCCTTCACTCTTTTCAGTTCTGCACCTCACTCCTGTCATGTCAGCCTCCTACTCTGATTCTCAACTATCTCCTCACTTCAACACCGGCTTCCAACATTCCAAATAAACCATCATAAGTACTTCAGCAGTGGCTCTAATTGGAGCTTTCTGCACAATAGCACTCACACAGACATCTGATACTCAGCTAAATAAATATGAAAGTAACCTTGAAAATTGCAATTCCCATTTGTTGACTGGCCTAATGTTACATTCAACAATATCCAGACTAAATAACACTGAGACACAAGGAAGCGTACCAGCATTATCCCCTGCTATGACAGCTACTCCTATGAGAGTACTAGAATTTTCATACGTACTCTTGTACTTGAGGAACTAATTTTATACAAGAGTTCTACATTTAAGGAAAATGTGTGTAGTAAAACAATAATGTTCTTTCTGTCCACACCAATTTGTTGCACATTTGAGTACTCGTTTATTAACATTGCTTATTACCACTTGTCTAATTGAAATCCGTAACTTGCCATTCAGATGATGTTTTGGCCAGTGCAGCTGACAGTGGTGATAAAATAGTAATTTCAAGCTGCAAGTCCAAAGCAATAGTGCTTTTTGAGCTTGCAAAAGGGGTAAGTCAATCATCTACTTGTCTTTTTTCAGTGTTTTACTTTGTCGATTTGGAAAACATTTTCACACCTATTTTCTAAATTATTACTCCAAGAATTGTATAGCAATGGTTTTTGATGGAAGAATATTTAAATGACAAATTCCATCCCTTGGTCTTTCTTAAACCTCATGTCTGTTTTGACTGGTATTTAGGCAGGTTTGTGTTTGCAAATTGTTACCTTCACAGCTCCTCTATCACTAAAACCACAAGTTGTGCTTACCAGCATGTCTTTTAGTCTCTTGTTGCATGCTCTGGGGAGGCTGTGTCCTTGTCCAAGGGACCCCCGTCATGCAAGCGTATCACTCCCCCACCCTTAGGGCTGGGAGATTGCCTGATACTGCTGCTGTGTGGCTGCTTTCATGATGGTAATAGGAACAGTGGAGATTTGTGCCCATGGCCCTTATCTCTCTGTCACTTGAAATGCTCTGGGGTGCGGAAAGGGCCACATTTTCCTTCCCCATGTTAGGTCTCCCTGTTCGTTTTTTCAATGAGAAGTCTGTTTCCACATTGTTTCAGGATTTTAGGAAATAGAAACTCTTTTGGCCAGTAGGGCAGTAAAATACGTGATGCCAATGACGCACTTGAATTCTGCAGAATACCCCATTACTCTTTGATTTGAAATTGAGACGCTCATTCCAGATTGCCTTGAAATATTTGGTACAGTCTGAAGTCCATATATTCCTTGGAGCAGCATTACAGGCAAATGGCAGGTACCACATTCAGCTATGGAATTCTTTGTTAGGATATTAGTTGAGTAATACTTTGGCTTTGCTTCTCATTCAAGCCCATTATATGTCTGTAGTTGTACTTATGGGATTTTATTAACTGTAACGTTTGCTGATATGCTTCTTAGCTCTACAAAGATGTTGTCAAACTATGCAAAATGGGTTAGTTCACTCTAAGGTGAATGGTTATTTACTGGAAGATTGAGATGAGGGGCATTGTATTGTTACAAATGGAGCTATATAGGCTTTCGTGACTGAAACCTCTTTTGAAAGGGTAAGAACACGACTGAGTGTACAAAGCTTTAAAAATGTATTTTAAGTGATTTTGTTCTGGGAAACTGAGGTCAGGCAATTTTTGTTTCTTGGTTTCTTACAGCAGGAACTGGTGTGGTTGTTGTGCCTAGTTTGGCAGACCAGAAGTGTATCTCGTGTACAGAAAGTAAGAATTTACTTTTATGGAGTTTACCTCTGCTCAATTATGTGTACAATCCAAGCATTCACCACAACCAAGCTGGCTTTAAATTGTCTACTGTGACACCAAGATTCGTTCACACACTCAAAAAGACCCAAAATGGGAATGTGAAATCTTGAATGCAGGGCATTTCCAAGGTTGTCTACTTTTCAGAATCGTGTTTTTTCTATATTTATCGGGGTTCACTGCTCCTCATGTGAAATATATTGTTTTTTTGGAAACCCTTCTTTTGATTGCTGCATTCTTCTACTACCCTATAGCAGGGGCTGTTTTAGAGTGTGAAAATATAAAATACTATTTTCATGCATGTTTTCCTTGTCAGGAGGTCAGTTAGCAGTTATCTCTTTAATTTTAAACACCATTTTTATGTCCTATGATTAAGAAGGTTTTGCAGAATAAATCCAAATTCTGCTAAACAGGCCCCAGCACCAGTGTTCTTTCCCTAAACTGTTTTCACAAGTGGCAAACCCCTGGCACACAGCTAAGCCCCTTGTAAAAGGTACAAGTGGTACCAAGGGCTCTGTGTCCAGGAAAGGTCCCTAAGGGCTACTGCATGATGTATTGTGCCACCCTACGGGATGCCTCACCAAACACATGCACACTGCCATTTCAGGTTGTGTGTGTTGGTATGGAGAAAAAAGGCAAAGTCGACATAGCACACCTTCCAGAGTACCATGTACACTTTAGGGGTGGTCCCAGCTGAAGTGGTCACTCCTCCTTATTTTTCCTAATTTTCCCACTGGACCTTCTGTCAAAAGTGGGGCTTGGTCCAGGAGGCGGGCATCTCCACTGGCTGAGGTGCCCTGGGGCACTGTAAGAGGGAATCTGAGGCTCACCACCAAGTGTTACAGTTTCTGCAGGGGGAAGGTGTGAAGCACCCTCCACCTAGAGCAGGCTTTGTTTCTGACCCCAGGCAGCACAAAACCTCTCATCCCATGGGGTCAGAAACTTGTCTGTTAGTGGCAGGCTGGCAGAGAATGGCCAGCCTTACACTAAAGGGTTGGGTAAATACAGGGGACATTGCTAAGATGCCCTCTGTGTGCATTTTGCAATAAATCCAACACTGGCATAAGTGTGGGTTTATTGAGCTGAGAGGTTTGATACCAAACTTCTCAGTCTTCAGTGAAGTCATCATTGAGCTATGGAGTTCATAATGACAACCTCCTAGCCCATGTACTTAATATGGCCACACTGAACTTACAATGTCTAAGAATAGACTTCTACACTGTAGGGTCATATTGCTCATGCAGCTATGCCCTCACCTGTGGTATAGTGCACCCTCCCTTAGGGCTGTAAGGCCTGCTAGAGAGGTGACTTACCTATGCCACAGGCAGTATTTTGTGTGTATGGCACCCTGAGGGGGATGCCATGTCGACTTTGCCTTTTTCTCCCCACCAACAAACACAATCTGCAATGGCAGTGTACATGTGCTAGGTGAGGGATCCCTTAGGGTGGCACAACACATGCTGCAGCCCTTAAGGACCTTCCCTGGTCACAGGACCTTTGGTACCACTAGTACCTTTTACAAGGGAATCATCTGTGGGCCAGGGGTGTGCCAATCGTGGAAACAATGGTACATTTTTAGTGAAAGAACACTGGTGCTGGTGCCTGGTTAGCAGCCCCCCAGAATACTTCTTAGTCAAGTCAGCATCAATATCAGGCAAAAAGTGGGGGGTAACTGCAACAGGGAGCCATTTTTCTACAGAGTACGTCTCTCATTTCGTGACTGTGTGTGTACAACAAATGCTTTGCACTACCCTCTGATAAGCCTAACTGCTCGACCACACAACCACAAAAGCGAGCATTAGTATTATCTACTTTAGCCTCTGGAAACCCCCTGGACTCTGCACACTATACTCCATTTTGGTATAGTATATACAGAGCCAGCTTCCTACATCTATTGGTTGCTTTTGGTAGGCTTCCCTTGTTTATTCTCTTCTACCTGAAGAAGTCGAAACATTTTCGGAATAGTGAAGTAAGTACTGCATATATAAGACCTAAGACAGCTGCTGGGGATCACAGTTCATCAGATAGTGCAAGTTTCAGTTGGAACTTACAATTGTTAGGCTTTTGGAATGGTATATTAGATTTCTTATTCTGCTTCCCAATTTACATTAAATTAGGTGTACGAAAACTGCAGGAAATATTTGTTGTTAAACATTGTTCTCCCAGACTTTTTTTGCATTTGAAGGTTGGATTTTTTTTTTACCTCTGCTGACTAGGCTTCTGCTGCTATGTGGTCTCTATAGCGATTCTTTCAAATCTGGTACAGTCCCTTTTAACATATGATGTTCCTTAATTAGACAGTCGACCAGGATGAGAGTGGGCGTTACCAAATATTAGCAGTGCACAGTAACGAAATATTACCACTGCAGAGCAACCTGACAGTAGGGATACGGGACCAGCCATTGGGTCATATGTACTCTGGCTTCTACAGGAATAAAGAACATGCTCCCATAACCAGAACTGTTTTGTATCTATTGTGCACCACTTGTAGAGGGAGAGACTTTCCTAGTGGCTCAAACCATCCTAGAACTGCTGTTTTCTGTAGATTCATTTCTAAAACCTGATGGCAGCTACTGAGATTAAATATTCAAAACTTTTACATCTGAACTCTGGGACTGCTGATTTCAAAATGATCGAAATCTATAAAAAGTTTAAGTTTGATATATTTTCGGCTAGTGGGTTATTGTGGGCTCATGTGCACAACTGGGCAGGAAAGGCATACTGCTGAAGGAATGCAGATGAGCGTTCATCTCTTTAAAGGAGTCTTAAACAATCTAGGAGGAAAGGTCTCCTGGGCAGTGCTCTTAGAACATTGCAGATTTCACCATATTGGCAGTCAGCCTGTTAATCCTAAGAGCTGTGTGCTTCTTCTCTTTAGTGCAGGCGTCTATTAACTGTCCAGAAAAGCTGATATGATGACGCAGTCCTATTCCGTGTTGGTTTTGGACACCTGTGATGCACTTCTGACGTAATGTATAGACTCAGAAGCTTTGGTTTTCATGATTCTGCTGTCAACCGGGGATTGGGTATATAAAATAAACCTCAGTTACAACCTGCTAAAGAAAATGTATAGATGGCTGTAATGATCATTAGGTGATTCTCTACCGAGACAGACGTTTAACAGGGCTGCTTAGCTACTGACTTGACTATTAGGCTAAGCATAGACTTTGATCTACTCTGGACCATGCATCCTGCTTGGTATGCTGCATTCTGGCCCTAGAATTGCATGGAAGCTAAAAGATCCTCTTCAGAGGAACTGTTGACCTACAGTAACAAAATATCAGCCTTCCTTACCAGAGGAAAAGACAAACGGGTACTTCATTTTCAGTAGGCTCTTCAACTTTCTCCTTGACCCTTGTTGTAGTGTCTTTTCCTTGCTAGGTATAGAACATATTTGTTTTTATGATATACGCTTGAACCCGTTGCCTGACCTTCTTCGTTTTTTTTATTAATTTCATTATATAATTTTGTATGTATCATAAGACAAGCTTGGGCCTGATTTAGAGTTTGGCGAACGGTGACAGAGTACTGTGTCTCTTTTTTGAGTCACGTTGACTGCCAGGTTAATGTTGAGGGAGTAAAATTAAACAAGCATTTGCAATGCAATTGGTCTTGCATTTTCTTGAGTTAGAGCTATTGGCATTGTAAATGCATTACTGTACTTTTCTTGCCATATAAATTGGTCAACCTTGCCTTATAATGTAGTCTTTTCCTGCCACATAATTCCAGTGGACTTGCATGCAACTAAAGCACTTCCATTTACCTTCTTCCTCTATCTGCACAAAAAATAAAAATGTTGCTGTTTAGCTTCCTAGCAATTTAAATCTGTAATGTTGCTGTTTAGCATCCTAGCAATTTAAATCTGTAATGCTAATTCCAATAGAATACCACTTTCACCACCCCACCATCAGAGTTGTTGGCTGGCTAAAAAAGCTCCCCCCCCAAAAAAGACACAAGACAGCCACAGAAGAGGAACAAGAGAAATAAACTAGAAGGATCACCCAAACAAATTCTTCCTTTATAAGGGCCAGATGTACTACACAATGTTGAGGTTGCAAACGCTGCAATTCTCCAGAGATTTTGCAAAGCACAGGGCTTGCAGAAATAAAATAGTGTTGGGTCATGTACTGATCCCTTTCCAAAAGTTCATAAAGGCTTTCTGATTTGTAAAAAGGGGGTTGCAATTAAATCTGAATTGCAAATGGAAAGGGGTGTGTCCTACTGATACTGCAATTTGCAATGGTATGTTTCAGTAGTTTAGGTTTGCAAATGTAGTTGCAAACGAGTGAAATGTTCTCAACACCTAAAAGGGGTAGAAACAGATTCACTAAGGGGAACAATTCAGTTTTTGGGAATCTTACTGTGAAGCCACTGGTGGGTGCTCCATAGGAAACCCTTTTTTAAAAAACAGAGAAAAACATGCAGCATTAGTCCATGTATTATATGATTCTCATGTGTGAAAGCAAATGCAAGGGTAGTGGTCACCATCTCTGCATTCGCAAGGTGTCAGACATTGCGACCTACCTGTGTAATATTCAATAGGCAGGTCTTTTGCATCCAACTACAAATGTGAAGTTTGCAATGTCACTTATGTAGTGATATTGCAAATTGCATAACCATTCTCAAACCAGTCTGTGTGCAAACGGTATGTCCTGGGTCTTAGCACAACCCAAGTAAGTAGTTGTGATGTAGTTTTCTTATTGCAGGTGAGTAGTGGCAACACAGCCAGATTTTAATTGGAAGGTAAATTCTGCCTTAAATATGTATGGTGGGGCCATCATTTATGACGTTCTCATCCTCTGACTTGGAACACTTGGATGCCTGCACATCTCATTAGGTTATGTGCTTGCAAGGCAGATGGAGGGAGACGTATAGACGGAAAATGCCTAGGACCCAAGCTAGTTGTATATGATAAACAGCCAGTTCCTCTGGTGTCCCTACCATAAAGAATAGTTAGCAGGATGCACACAAGGGTGAAGACTGCTGTAGGCGTAAGCACTTTTAAACGTTCAGTATTTGTTCAAATGAAATAACATACAGGTCAAACGCTTTTGGACACTCTTAGAGGGACAGAAACCTAGTATGTTGATAAAATAGAATATCATTTCATGGAAGAAAGGACACCTTTAAATCACAGCGATTTTTGTGGCTGAACTAAACACTAGAGAAATGCCCTCTGCCAACATAGCCAACAGGGGTCATTTAAGGAGTTCTTTCCACAACTCTATTCATTTTTTATATCCAGACCGTCTCTCCTAAGGTTACAAACCATCAAGAAGAAAGCGTCAGACAGTACCTTGGTTCCAAACTCTCTACAGACATAAAGAATAAACAGGCATGTGGCCCAATTTGTAACAAGCAAACACTCCAAAACACCTATGTTCCAATCATGGATCAGGAAGCGACTGGCCCAGAGACCCACGTGAACAGAACAAATGAGCACCAAGCCGCCTCATTTCAAACCATCTGAAGTACTTTCACAAGCAATACAAATGTTAATAACACTGCTCTTTACACTTAGTGCCATCCCGCCATGAAAGTCGAACAAACAAGTAAATGATGAAAGCTAAAGAGCAGCTGTGAGCAGTGATGTGTGGGGCCGGCAACAACAAGCAAGAACAGTTCATTCAGCAGATTTTGTTAGATGAGATGTATGTTGGTTCGTGTTACAGCACGAAACGATAATGAAAAACAGGAACAGAGCCACTTGTGTTTAGGAAGAACAGTGCTCTTTGCACTCAGTGCCAGCGCGCCATGAAAGTATAACAAACCAGTACATACTGAAAGCTGCAGTGTGCATTTTATCATACCCCCCAGGAGGACGCTTGCTAGCATGTTCCGGGTGCACCACAGTTACTCTTCCAGGCTCCTGGTCTGGTAAAAGTGAGCAGCTGTGAGCAGTGGTATATGGGCCGGAAACAGCAGAGTTAATTAAGCTGCTTTAATCAGAGGTCGCCTCGCTCATGTTACAGCACGAAAACAATAATAAAAAAAGTAAAACAGTTGACATGAGCAAGTTGGTTCAAAGCGCCACAGCTGCCATGAGCACCAAATAGAGACACAAAAGGAAAACGAAGTTTGCTTGCAGTCAAACATATCGGCAAAAGTGCAATTATCCATGTAACAGGGTCGGTCCCCAAGGCAGTAACAAAACAGCCCCAAGGAGTACCAAATGTAAAGCATTTACCAATTTCTTGGAACAATTTTTGAAAGGCAAGCCCACGAACAAGTGAACGTGATGGGCATGAGGTGGGAGTGGTTAAAAGCCCCAAAAAAACCAACACATCAGAAAAGTAGTGCTTGCAGGCTGCTATGCTCGATCTAAAAATTACCTCACTTCTTGGGTGAGAAACTCCCATGGTTTGGAACCATTAGTGTTTTCTTTATTTAACAACAAACTCCAGCTTTGGGAGTTTCTTTTTGGGAAAGGCCAAACTTTAAAATAGCGTTGTATGAACCTCTGTGATAGCGATTCTTGTAAGCACATAGAGTTCATTACAGGGCTGGTGGTTAACTCTAAATGTGGTAGGTGGAGTCCAGGGAGGGTGGGGTAAAACCAACTGCAACCCTGATAGTATATAGCTTATCGGCAACCTCTGAATCAGGCCCTAAATCTGAATTTTCAGTTACCTACTTAAATATTGCATTGTTTGATTTCAGTTTTAAATCATCTCATACACCTTTCCCTGAAGGGCAGGCCTGCTGCTCATTGTATGCTACCAAGGGTGAGCCAAAGAAGCCCTAGGAAAAGCTGGGTCTCTTGTGTGTTTCACTGTTGAGTGGTGTAGGAGCTGAGGCACTAGTTACACCAAGGCATTGACCTTATCCCCAATACAATGGTAGTCTATTTTCACACTGAAATATTTTGGAATCATCAATAGTGATACTTGCTACTCCCCCATTTGAAATTGGAGACATGGCATATTGAAAGGGACTAAAACAGATGCAACAATTTTGTCCTTTACCTGTCCTGTGATCATTGTAAACCTACAGGTACTACAGGTTTTAGATGAGCCACATAGGAAGTGCACAATCGAAGTAATTTTTGTTGCCACTAGCTTGTAGTGTGGTAAAAATGTTTATTTGGGTAATAGTACTCCATAAAATGTATTTGAGCATGCATATAAATAAATTACACTGTAAAAACATCCCATTATATAAAATCAGCATCACATGAACTGTTATAATTGCTTTTTTGGCCATATGACGGTGTCTTCCTTATCTCTTAGGTTTCTATTGCTTAATTCAAATTTTTGGAAAGTGATAAAGCTGGTGTAATATTTCTTTACTTTTTTTAGGAACCGAAAACGGGATGATTTCACCTTTGATCTGTTGATCCAGGGACAGCGATTTGTCTTAGCTTAGTAGGTCACAAGAAATGAGGCCATCTTCTATTGACGCCACCCAGGACAAGAGTTTCCTTCTTATCGGAATTTAATTTAAATACATTTTATTCTTCCTGAAAGCTATATCAGTAAGACAGATTATAAACTGTTCTTTCGTGTAGCTAAGCAGACCATCCAATTGTTTTATAAGATGGGTATTGTTCTCATAGGTTTTTAATGGTAAGACTGTATAACATTATCAAGCGTTAAAGTCGGGCTAAGAAAAGAGCCATGAGGGACTCCTTGTTTAACATGCCTAATTGTAGAGTATAAAGATAAAGGTGGTCATTATGACATTGACGATGACTGTTAAAGTGGCGGTACCGCCAACAGGCTGGCAGTAATTACAGCCAAATTATGACCATGGCTGTGATACCTCCCATAGACAGCCAATGTACCACACCAACCGCCAGGGCATTAATACAACTGACCACGGCGGTAGCCATCAACAGCCAGACGGAAGCCAGGGTACAGCCCACCTTATTATGACCTAGCAAACCACCAGGATTTCTGGGGCGGTACCAACGTCATCAAAAGCCTGGCAGAAACACTGCACAGCCAACAAAAGACTCACCATCAGGGACACAAAGGATTCTGCCGCCACCATGGATCCGAAACTTCAATTCTTCTCGATTCTCTACTACGCCATGGCCATCCTGGAACACCAATGCCGACGACGACGGCCAGTACAGCCGCCTAGCACACAAGGGAGGGAGGGAGGAAAAGGAGAGTGGCACACACGCACATCACACACCATTCACAGAGCCAGCTGCAGAGTAAAACGACTGTCACAGGACCCACGTTGAATTAAAACAAGGACAACAATTAGAGTGAACGAACAATGTAATTTGCTGCCAACAGCCACCATAATGTTAAATCAAATGCAAATGCAGGTGTCAATGTCCATATTGGGCCAATGGCCAGTCCAAAGTACAAAATGGCCACAGGGCATAGTCCAAGGACCAACTTGACTCCTGACAACTTCCGGACTCCACTGTTCAGAGGCATCAAGTTGGAAATGGGCAGGCACCTCAGGGGGAAGGGTGGGTGGGGGAGCGACCTTTGACCCTGTCACCAGGCAGGTCGCTCCCCCCCATCTGCCACGCAGCCCCCTGTGGGTTGAACCTCCGTTGCCGCTTTTGCCGCCTGACTACTCGCTCCCTTTTTTCTGTACCCCTGCGCTTGGCCTCTGTGCCACTTCGTTTTTTCATTCTGTGCCCCTGTGTTTTGCTTTCTTTACCCCTGTGCTCTGTTGTCCCTCTCCCGCCGTCTTTTCCCGCCGTTTTTCCCGGGTTTTCCCCTGGGTTTTTCCCCAGGTTTTTCCCTTGCTGCTGAGCCCCTGCTGCCCCGCCCCCTTCACTCCCATTGGCCGCCCCGCTCCCACCTCCCAGCTGCTCCTCCCTCCCTCAGCCCTCATATGGAGGCCGCAAAGCGGGTGCGCCGAAGGCGCGCCTAAGGCAAGCCCGTCTGCGCCCGTCTGTGCCTGGACCGCACCCAGCACCAGAACCCCTGGAACCCACACCCCCGCAACGCCAGACTGCACTACGACGCAAGCACCCTCCACGCACTCAACACCAGACGAGGCCACCCCTGCTACCGGCCCACCCCGAAACGCACCCAGGGTCCTTTCACCTGCCGGAACTGCAGATTCACCAGCATCCAACCCTCCACACCACGAGCCAGAGAACCCAACCACCTCCACTGCATCCTCCTCAACACCTGCTTCGCTCACAAGCACGCCATCGAACTTTGGGACCTCCTAGGCTCCACCGCCCGACGTCGCCTTCCTGACCGAGACCTGGCTGAACGCCACCTTAGCACCAGACATCGCCATAGCCATCCCACAGGGCTACAAGATCTCCCGCAGAGACCGCACCAACGGAGTGGGAGGAGGAATCGCCATCATCCACAAAGACTCCATCAAAATCTCAACGAACACCGATGACACCCTCACCACCACCGAGCACATGCACTTCCAGATCCACACCGACCCCAACACCACCCTCAGAGGAATTCTCATCTACAGACCTCCCGGACCCCACCCACAGTTCAGTGACACCATCGCCGACCTCCTCAGCACCCACGCCTTCACTTCCACGGACTACATCCTCCTCGGGGACCTGAACTTCCACCTCGAGAACAACAATGACGCCAACTCCACCGCCCTGATCGACAACCTCGCCAACCTCGGACTCAAACAGCTCGTAACGACACCCACTCACGCCGCTGGACACACGCTCGACCCCATCTTCTCCGCAAGCCCCCACGTCTCCTTCAACCACACCACCGAACCACACTGGACCGACCACAGATGCGTCCACTTCACCTTCAGAAAACCCACCACACACTACCGCACCCAACAGCTACCACGCCGCTGCTGGGGCAAGGTCACCGAGGACCAACTGACTACCGCCCTCGCCCTGAGACCACCCACCGACCCAGACACCGCCGCGACCAACCTCACACAGTGGATCAACGACTGCGCCAACACCCTCGCCCCTCTCAAGACCTTTACAACCAACCACACCAACAAGAAAGCCGCCTGGTTCGCCGAGGACCTCCGGATCTCCAAGCACACCTATCGGAAGCTGGAGAAGAAATGGCTCCACGACCGAACACCAGACAACCACACAGCCCTCAAGAGCGCCATCCGCTGACATCACCAACTCATCAGGACCGCCAAGAAGACCGCCTTCAAGGACCGCCTAGACAACAACGCACACAACACCAAAGAGCTCTTCAGCATCGTGAAAGAACTCTCCAACCCCAGCTCCATCACCAATGACATCCAGCCATCTCAAGACCTGTGCGACTCACTGGCCACCTTCTTCCACCGCAAGATCACTGACATCCACGACAGCTTCAACCCCGACCCCCCGCACCCACCACCGAGTCCACCACCCCTGCGACTACCACTCGCACCAGTCGCCTGACCGTCTGGTCCAGCGTCAGCGACGAAGACACCATCAAAACCATGAACTCCATCCACTCCGGATCCCCATCGGACCCCTGCCTTCACCACGTCTTCAACAAAGCCAGCGCAGCCATCGCGCCCCACCTCTGGAAAACAATCAACTGTTCCTTCGAGACAGCAACCTTCCCAGAAAGCTGGAAGCACGCCGAGATCAACGCCCTTCTGAAGAAGCCCAAGGCTGACCCCAAGGACCTCAAGAACTTCCGGCCCATCTCCCTGCTCCCTTTCCCAGGAAAAGTGACGAGAAGATTCTCAACAAACAGCTGACCTGCTACCTCGAAGTCAACAACATCCTGGACCCTTCCCAATCCAGTTTTCGCAGTAACCACAGCACCGAGACCGCCCTCATCGCCGCCACTTACGACATCCGGACCCTGATGGACAAAGGAGAAGCAGCCGCCCTCATCCTCCTGGACCTATCAGCAGCCTTTGACACGGTCTGCCACCGCACCCTATCAGCACGCCTCCATGACGCCAGTATCGAAGAGAAGGCCCTGGCCTGGACCACATCCTTCCTCTCCGGCAGAACCCAGAGCGTCCGCCTCCCACCCTTCGGCTCCAAAACCACTGAGATCATCTGCGGCGTACCACAGGGATCCTCGCTCAGCCCGACACTGTTCGACACGAGAAAAACCATTACCCAGGCCCTCATCACCAACAGACTTGACTACGGGAACGCCTTCTACTCAGGAACTACAAACAAGCTCCTGAGACGACTCCAATGCATCCAGAACGCCTCGGCCCGACTCATCCTCAATGTCCCCCGCCGCAGCCACATCACACTCCACCTGAGAGGCATGCACTGGCTCCCCGTCAACAAAAGGATCACCTTCAAGCTCCTGATCCACGCACACAAAGCACTGCACAACACCGGACCCACCTACCTCAACAACCGACTCAGCTTCCACACCCCCACCCGAAGCCGCCGCTCAGCCAACCTCGCCCTCGCCACAGTCCCCCGCATCCGAAAAACCACAGCCGGCGGCAGATCCTTCTCCTACCTCTCCGCCAAGACCTGGAACACTCTCCCCACCATCCTACGACAGACCCAGGACCTGCTGGCCTTCAGAAGACTCCTCAAGACCTGGCTCTTCGACCAGTAGCACCCCCCCTCCCAGCGCCTTGAGACCCTCGCGGGTATGTAGCGCGCTTTACAAATGCAGTGATTGATTGATTGGCACCTCAGCTGAAGTGGTAACATGCCCACTGGTTCTGGAGGGGGCTCCTTGCCCAATTGTCTCTGGTGGGGAGTGTAAGCCCACAGGCTCTGAAGTGGGAAACATGCCCACTAGTTCTGGAGGGGGTTCCTTGCCCATTTGTCTCTGGTGGGGAGTGTAAGCCCACAGGCTCTGAAGTGGGAAACAAGCCCACTGGTTCTGGAGGGGGTTCCTTGCCCAATTGTCTCTGGTGGGGAGTGTAAGCCCACAGGCTCTGAAGTGGGAAACAAGCCCACTGGTTCTGGAGGGGGTTCCTTGCCTAATTGTCTCTGGTGGGAAGTGCAAGGCCACAGTCTCTGAAGTGGGTAACATGCCCGCTGGTTCTGGAGGGGGCTACTTGCCCAATTGTTTCTGGTGGGTAGTGTAAGGCCACAGGCTCTGAAGTGGAAAACATGCCCACTGGTTCTGGAGGGGGTTCCTTGCCCAATTGTCTCTGGTGTGAAGTGCAAGGCCACAGTCTCTGAAGTGGGTAACATGCCCACTGGTTCTGGAGGGAGATGCTTGCCCAGTTGTCTCTGGTGGGGAGTGTAAGGCCACAGTCTCTGAAGTGGGTAAGAGGCCCACAGGTTCTGGAGGGGGCTCCTTACCTGATAGTCTCTGGTGGGGAGTGTAAGCCCACAGGCTCTGAAGTGGGAAACATGCCCACTGGTTCTGGAGGGGGTTCCTTGCCCAATTGTCTCTGGTGTGAAGTGCAAGGCCACAGTCTCTGAAGTGGGTAACATGCCCACTGGTTCTGGAGGGGGCTGCTTGCCCAGTTGTCTCTGGTGGGGAGTGTAAGGCCACAGTCTCTGAAGTGGGTAACAGGCCCACAGGTTCTGGAGGGGGCTCCTTACTTGGCAGTCTCTGGTGGGGAGTTCAAGGCCACAGTCTCTGAAGTGGGTAACATGCCCATTGGTTCTGGAGGAGGCTCCTTGCCCAATAGTCCCTGGAGGGTGTCTACATGCCCTCTGCTGGAGGAGACGGCTCCTTGCCCTCTGCTGGTGGAGGTGTCTCCTTGGCTGCCTCTGTGGAGGTGAGGGCTTCCTGCACTCTACTGGTGGAGGTGTCTCCTTGGCTGCCTCTGCTGGTGGTGAAGGCTCCTTGCCATCTGCCGGTGGAGGGGGCCCCTTGCCTTTCTTTGGTGGTGGAGTGTGAACCTTGTTTTTCTTTGGTGGTGGAGTGTGAACCTTGTTTTTCTTTGGTGGTGGAGTGTGAACCTTGTCTTTCTTTGGTGGTGGAGTGTGAACCTTGTCTTTCTTTGGTGGTGAAGAGGTATACTTGGCTCTCTTTGGTGGTGGAGGGGGATCCTTGGCACTCCTTGATGGTGAAGGGGGATCCATGTGTCCCCTCTTGTGATGAGCCCGCGTGGCCTTTGACATATGACTTGTGTCTTTGCCTCCAGGACTAGCAGGTGCCTCCACTGTCCCTTGGTTTTCCCACCCTAGTCCTCCCTTTCTGAGGCGGAGGTGTGCTCTTACTAGGAGTGGCTGCAGTCACACTCAGGGACCCCTTTGTGCCAGAAGCTGATTTTTTTGGTGGGAGCAGTGGCAGACTGTTTGGCTGAGGTGCTGGGCTGGGTCCTTGGGACCCTGCTGCTACGGGCAGTAGATGGGGTGGAGGGGGAGGGAAGAGATCAAGCTGGGCAAGGAAAAGCTTCTTAGTGACAATGGGGCGGGATGTGGGAGGAGGGATGGGAGTGGTTGTCGGAGGTGTACGTTTGCTGGACTTGGGTGCAGGTGCATGGACAGTGTGTGCTAGAAATGGGGTCTTTCTTTGGCAGTCAGGCCACCCCTTGTCCAAGCTAGGACCCTCATTCTAGTCATGGCAAAGGAGAATCACCCTCAGCTAACCTCTGCACACCCCTTTGGTAGCTCAGCACAAGCAGGCAGGCTTAACTTCAGAGTGCTAGGTGTAAAGTATTTGTACCAACACACACATTAACTCAATGAAAACACTACAAAATTACACAACATAGGTTTAGAAAAATAGAAAATATTTATCTAAACAAAATAAGAACAAAACAACAAAATTCCAACATACACAAGTTAAGTTATTAATTAAAAAGCAAAAAGAGTCTTAAATCCTTGAGAAAACAGGTAAAACACTGCTAGCGTTGAAAAGTACCTGGGTAGGGTCAAAATAGCATGCACAGGCGAGGTAAGCGATGTGTCGATTTCTCACCCGCAAGCAAGACCGTGCGTCATTTCTACTTCTCCGGTTCGGTCGGCGTGCGTAATTTTTCCTCCCCGCAGGGGAGCGATGCGTCAATCCGGGCAGCACTCTGGTCCAGGCAGGCGTTGCGTTATTTTTCCGTGCCCAGCAAGGTTTGCGTCAAAGATCCTGCCACACGGTCTCAGCGAAACCGCACAATGTAGTTTGCGATGTTAACAGCCTCCGTCAGCGGGTGTGCGCATCGTTCTTCCAGCTCCATGCGTCGATTTTCCAGCTTTGATGCCGGTGGAGTGTCGATTTCTGCCGTGAAGCCGGTGCCGCTTCCTTTTTCAGCCGCGTCTCAGAAGGTGCGTCAAATTTTTCGCTGCATGGCGGTCTGTGCGTGGATTTTCAGTCTTGGTCTGCCGGCTTCACCTTCCAAGGCCCCAGGTACTGGATAGGGCACCACTTGGCAGGGCAGGAGTCTCAGCAGAGAGTCCAGGTGCTGGCAGGAGAAGTATTTGATGACTCTGAGACTTCAACAACAGGAGGCAAGCTCAGGACAAGCCCTTGGAGATTTCTTCACAAGCAGGAAGACACACAAAGTCCAGCCTTTGTCCTCCCTCACTGGCAGAAGCAGCAGCTGCAGGATAGCTCCAGAAAGCACAGTCTCAGGCAGGGCAGCACTTCTCCTCAGCTCTTAAGCTCTTCTCCAGGCAGAGGTTCTTCTTGATGTCCAGACTAAAGTCTGTGGTTTTGTGTGCCCTTCTTATACCCATTTTGCCCTTTGAAGTAGGCTTGCTTCAAAGGAAAGTCTCTCTTGTTTGTGAAATCCTGCATTGTCTGAGGGCAGGTACAGCCCTTTCAGGTGTAAGTGACCACTCCTCCCCTCCCTCCTAGCACAGATGGCAGGATATGCAGCCTACACCCCAGCTCCCTTTGTGTCACTGTCTAGAGAGAGGTGCAAACAGCCCAACTGTCAAACTGACCCAGACAGGGAATCCACAAACAGGCAGAGTCACAGAATGGTTTAAGCAAGAAAATACCCACTTTCTAAAAGTGGCATTTTCAAAAACACAATCTTAAAACCAACTTTACTAAAAGATGTATTTTTAAATTGTGAGCCCAGAGACACTAAACTCCACATGTCTATCTGCTCCCAAAGGGAATCTACGCTTTAATCCTTTTAAAAGTTTTAATGTTAACCTATGCAAGAGAGAGGCCTTGCAACAGTGGAAACCAAATTTGGCAGTATTCAGTTGTCCTGAACTCGAGCCGGGGGTGTCGGGTGCAGAGTGGGAAGACTCACGCTTCTGGCGGGAAGTTGGAGTCTCTTTAAAGTTGCTTTCTTTGCAGTGTTTCTGGACAGAGCCACTGTCCTCAGGAGGTTCTTGGTCCTGTAGGTGCAGGTCTGTCCTCAGAGGTCGCTAGTCCCGCTGGATGCGTCGCTGTGCAGGTTCTTTGAGCCTGGAGACCGGCTGGGAGGGCTGGAGCCAAGTCAGTTGTCGTCTCTGCAGAGCTTTCAGGTCAGCAGTCCTTCTTCTTTCTCCAGTTTGCAGGAATCTGATTTCTTGGGTTCATGGTTGCCCCTAAATACTCAATTTAGGGGGGTGTTTAGGTCTTGGTGGCAGTAGCCAATGGCTACTGTCCTGGAGGGTGGCTACACCCTCATTGTACCTCCTCCCTGGGAGAAGGGGGGGGCACATCTCTATTCCTTTTGGGGGAATCCTCCAAAACAAGATGGAGGATTTCTTAAGGCAGGGGTCACCTCAGCTCAGGACACCTTAGGGACTGTCCTGATTGGTGGTTGACTCCTCCTTGTTTTTCTCATTATCTCCTCCGGACTTGCTGCCAAAAGTTGGGGCTGTGTCCAGATGTGCGGGCATCTCCACTAGCTGGGATGCCCTGGGGCACTGTAACAACAGGCATGAGCCTTTGAAGCTCACCGCCAGGCATTACAGTTACTGCATGGAAAGGTGAGAAGCACCTCCACCCAGTGCAGGCTTTGTTCCTGACCACAGAGTGACAAAGGCACTCACCCCATGTGGCCAAAAACCCATCTGGTTGTGGCAGGCTGGCAGGAACTGGTCAGCCGAACACTGGTGTTTGGACTGGTATACAAGGGGCATCTCTAAGATACCGTCTGTGTGCATTTTTCAATAAATCCCACACTGGCATCAGTGTGGATTTATTGTGCTGAGAAGTTTTATACCAAACTTCCCATATTTCTTTGTAGCCATTATGGAACTGTGGAGTTCGTGTTTGACAAACTCCCAGACCATATACTCTTTATGGCTACCCTTCACTTACAATGTCTAAGGTTTGGCTTAGACACTGTAGGGGCATAGTGCTCATGCAGCTATGCCCTCACCTGTGGTATAGTGCACCCTGCCTTAGGGCTGCAAGGCCTGTTTGATGGGTGACTTACCTTTGCCACAGGCAGTGGGTTGAGGGCATGGCAATCTGAGGGGAGTGCCGTGTCAACTTATTCATTTTCTCCCCACCAGCACACACAAGCTGTGAGGCAGTGTGCATGTGCTGAGTCCCCAGGGTGGCATAATACATGCTGCAGCCCTTAGAGACCTTCCCTGGCCACAGGGCCCTTGGTACCAGGGGTACCAGTTACAAGGGACTTATCTGGGTTCCAAGGCTGTGCCAACTGTGGGAGCAAAGGTACAGTTTAGGGAAAGAACACTGGTGCTGGTGCCTGGTTAGCAGGATCCCAGCACATTTTCAATCATAACTAGCTTCAACAAAAGGCAAAAAGTTAGTGGGTAACCATGCCAACTGAGGCATTTACCTACATGGCGGATATGTGTTTGTGGCAGTATTCTGTTTGTGTAGTGTGTCACAATATGGCGAACGAATGTTCGCCTCCCCGACGGTATGATGTTGGCAGTAACCGCAGCAGTAAACGGGATTAACCACCAATGTCGCAATGAAGGCCAAAGTCTTAAATGCTGTAGGTAAAACCATAACCAATTCAGGACTGGGGCTCAAATGCCAATTTCATCTAGCTAAATTAACAAGAGGCTGATACAATCTTATTTTCAACCGCCTTCATCAACTAGAATAAAGCTTTAAACTGGATAACCTCATTTCCTAGCAATAGTTAGGCAGTTTAAATGCCCCAGTTTCACTCCTTGCCCAAACCTTAAGTCGCATGGACGTTGATTCACCAACAAAAAAAACACGGTAGTGACATCACAAGAAGTGACATCATAGGGCCTGATGTCTACTCAGCAAGTTATGTCATGTGACATTTGACTGCAATTACATCACCTGAATTACATCACTAAAGTTATAAACTCTACAGTAACTGTAAGATTAATAAGGTTCCACAGCGATTGCTAAAACAGATGCATGTCTATTTTTGCTATTAAAATACTTTAATGTGTTGTCATAACATGAACGAACTGCAACCATTACTTACCCATTTGCAAATATTAAATGCCAAATACAGTCATACACAATCCCAACTTAAAACACCGAGGGTCAACGAGTGTATTACTATGGGTTCAGCAACACTGCTCTCCTCTTACAGTATTTCAAACATATGGAACTGAAAACAAATCTATCATATGAAATATATTATATTTTTAGGATCTAATACATTACCATCTGGTGCGTAGAGCGTCTTCTTGGTCTGTCGGAATGATGAATGGTAGTGATGTGGAGAGCAGAATATTACAATGTGTCCACCCTGATTCCAGTGCAACATCTGTAGGCATATTCCCAGTCTCTGATTGCCAGTTCAACCACCAATGCTCAGTCAGCCACAGCACACAACCACACTGCAACCACATCTGACACACCAGGACTCTAGTACTTCTGATGTTTATATATTGGTGAGCATACTGCAATTTGATGTTCAGCTTGAAGTGATTGAATCTCTCTCCTCAGTGGAAATCATGTTATTCACTTTGGAAGGATGAAAGAATGAGTAGGTTTGCTGGTATTGATGTTTATGTGGATGAAACACAAATCCGTGAAGTGGATCCCTTGGTCTTCTGCACCACCAGGTCTGGTTTATAGTAATACACATTACGCCTTAGCAGAGTCATTATCCTAGTACTGGACAGTGGCAGCGGCATCCAGCACTGGCACTTCTCAGCAAAGGTGCTCTGCTAGTAATGGACACATCTAGCAGCTCTAAGCACACCCTTTGTACTTCTACTAAGTCGAAACATTACTAGCAGCTTTCAGCATGGCTGCGATATAAATAACGGAAAATGAAACCTTCCCAACATTTTTCTGCAGACGCCAGTGCTCAGTTCTTTGTATCTGTCTTCCATTTGTGGCACTTGGTGGAGTATTTGAAACATGATTGTAAATTGTCTACACATCACTCCCAGAACTCAATGTCTAGAATCAGTCAGTATATCTCTGCCTTCGAATGTTCAGTGCTCGTCTACCTTTCAGCTAGGTTTGGCCTGTAGAAATAACACATATACAAGGGGGGGGGGGGGGGGGGGGTTAAACACACATTTTTATATTTTACAATTTTATATATTACGGACCACAATTTCAAGTATGAGAACCAAAAGGTGTGTTGTCAGTCTCGTATGTATTCATGATAGGGTCTTCCACGAAATATCAGACACAGAAGCCACCTTGCTGCCCTTGTTTCCCACTGATTCCAGAGACTAGAGGCCTGTGCTTGGAAACCCTCAGCTGGAGTTCATCGCTCTCTGCACCCGTCATCCAATCACCCGTTAAAATTGTGAAAGAGTAATGCGGGTTTAACAGTAGGAATAATCAATGATTAGACATCGTGAAAAGTAAACTAACCTACTTAATGGAAATACTACTTGTGTCTCGAGCTTCCTCTGGTTGTTTCCTTCCAGTCTCCTATCCAGTGCTTAAGGGAATGCAGCTGGATCCTCTCTGGCATTTTTTTACTTTAACCTCCTTAGATAGATTTGGCCTCAAGTCAAGCCTAAGTGTGTAAAACTAATGTGGAGGCTTACAGATAGCATGCGGGCACGTAAGCAAGCGGAAGGTGCAAAGGTTTTCTGTAATGTTCACTGGCTTTCTTATTAGCTTAGATGTTCGCTTGCTTGCGCTTACCTGGTCCTAGCTTACATAGTTTGAGCAGGCAGAGTAATCGCTTGCTCTTGAAAACTGATTTAAATGCTAAATTAAAACAATACCCAAATTACATTAAATGTTAAATTCCCACTGCAGTATTCGCCAGGTTCTCAGACTGGAGCAATGAGGCCACCAATGTCTGTTAGGTTACATAACAGCAAAATCAAAATGAGTCCTGGAGTGGCCACTTCTTCCTTCATGAGTGGGTCCTAATTTCCTAACATTGCCACTAACCTTTGCCATATCAATAGGAAGTTACGATCTATTTTTAGGTTCAGATAGAAAACTGATAACCATGCAAAATTAACATGCTTTTTACTCCGAGATCGAGCAAAACCTAATACCGTTCTTTTGAAAGCAAATACAAAATGGGAAACTCCTGGTTAAGTCTTCCTTGCACAGAAATTATAATGTTGCCAGTATTAACAGCACATTCACCTTATAAGGAAAGTACATTTGAGGAAGAAAACAACCTCGCAACTTTCCCTCATTGCTGTGTAAGCCTTATTCACACAAACAGTAAGGAATTCATCCTAACTGACCCCCAAATGATTAATCAGGGTGCAGTCCAATAGCGAACCCCAGTCTTTTCTTTTCTCCTAATCATTCTTTCAATTTAGCTGATTACAGTCGGGTTTACAAAGCGCTCACCTTTTTGTGCCTCTGTTATGGGTACTCCAGGATGGAGATAACTCTTTTGGGAACAGCATCAATGTGTATGAAGGCTGTGTTTGGAGAGTAGCCTGGAAAGGTGACTTTGAATGAGAACTAGTCAAACGGATTCTGAAAATACAGATGATGAGCAGGCATCTACTGTTCCTTTTAATGTATAAAACTAGGACACTACAAACCCACCAGTTGTTTCAAGTACTCCATATCCAGGAAAGGGCGGACTGTTGTGAAACCAGAGCTGGTTGCCTGACCGCTAACTTCCCAGAAGCAGGAAGGGGCATGCGCACTTCAACGAAGCGGGCAGGTGCCAAAACGGACTAAATCAACATGGGCAGTAAGAACTGAGCAACTGAACCGAGTAAGACTTGAGCATATTCAACTGTGAGAGAACGAGCTTAAAATGCACTCAGATAGGCGGTGCACCACCAGACAAGCAAGCCATTGGATACAGTAAAAAGAGAGTCCAGTACTCCAGTGGTAAAGATGAAGTAAATCTTCCTTTTAATTCTTTTCAAGTCCAATATTTGGTATTCGCACAATTCTGTAAATCCAGCATATGGTACAGAAAATAGACAGCCAACGCGTTTCGCCCACCAACAAGAGGGCTTCTTCAGGGCTGTAATATGACATAGAACACAGGTATACAAAATATAAGAAAAGAGAAGGACATACTAACATGGATTCTATAATAATAAAGTACTACATATCAAAACAATCTAAAACACTGTTAGAAACAAGGTAAAAGCATGTGAAGGTGCATGAGCATGCATAGATGATATCATATCTAAATGAAAAATGTCATACAAAACTCAAGCAAGTATGGGAAAGAACCAACAGGAAAAATCAAGAAGAGTAAGAATAGATGTATCAATACTATGAAAGACAGAGAAATACGATATTCACCCAGTGTATGACCAGTCTAAAAGTCAAAAGAACAATGTGAAAAAAAAAATGTGATAAAATAGAGTATCCAGAACAGGAAACTAGGAAGGCAAAGTTTCCACCTTGTGCAAAATCGAATTTAGAGGTCAAGAAAGATAGTGTAAAAAATAATACACGTAAAATTCAGCATACCAAAATGGTATCCAGTCGGTCACAATAATCGAAATTGCAGCAAGAAGTGAGATGCCTAGCAGGGGAAAACATGAAGAATTGTGATGATGAAAACAGTGTAGAATTGTATATAAATATGAATAACGAGCGCCAACGAGAAAAGGAATGTCAAATACAATTAAGGAAAAAGGGGCAATGTGAATAAAAAAGGGGAAAGGGACGACTACCCCCATCAATTAACAATAAAGGTTGTAATTAAAACCAAGAATCGAGGGGAAAGAAATAACAGAAGAAAATAACCAAGAGTTAGCTCATAAAGTACCCATTATCCGGTATATTATGGAAATTTAAATTTAAGGCATGTGGCGATAGTACGCCATCATGTCAGAGGCACGGCACAGACGTCAATACGCCCCGGGTGTGAAACTGACCCTGAATAAAACCACCATCCCATGGCACAAACAAAAGGAAAAAGTGTCTTACTGAGAAACTGCCAAAGTGTGATTCAGACGAAGTCTGTAGTGGGTATCACGGTCAGAGCGACCGTTGTAGTAAATACGGGACCGGCGGAAGTGGAACGCCGGTCCCGATGCGTGGAGACCAAAAGGAACCCCCATCAAAGTATCGTAAATATACTTGAAAAAACCCAGAAATCCGGGTGGTGTCAAGGAAAACCAAAAATAAGATGGACAGCAGCAGCGGCCATCTTAGAACTGTTCAAAATAAAGATCTATATGCAAGTAAATAGGAACGCTAAAGGTCGGTGTTCCAGGGCACAGAATTAAAGGACAGACTAAATTGAAAGGCCATCTAGAGAGTACATGTAACAAAAGTACGGACTGGATTCCACCGTCTATTTAGTCAAGAAAAGAGTGAACAAACCACAAAAAAGGTGGATGTAGAAAAGGGTGAAAAGAGAAAATCCTTAAAGCCCAATAGAGGTGGTGTGCTGGGTATTGCAAAATACTTAACAACAAGGACCAATTGGAAACTGCAAAAATTTGAATTTAAACAAACAGAATATTGGTGTTGGCCCTAATCTTAAACAAAATAATCCTATTCATCATATAGAAAAAACAAATACATCCAATAGTAAATACAATAGCTATACAAGAACCATAATTACATGTAGTTTATACATGTCGATATTCACATTATATAAGTAAATATTTCTGAATCCATAAGGATTGAATTTTGATACAACATACCGTAAATCATTTAGAAGTAGTAATAGCTCATTCAAGTAATAATAAATAATATGCATACTCTAATTGGAATTATAGTCCTAATCCAACCTTGTTTTATTAATCAAAGCGCAGATATTATACTATAGGAAATAGTGAAGTTCATGGTCAGTATTATGGCCCAAGTCTGCCGCTCATAGGCTGCAGATCAAGGCTGCCTCCCTTTGACGTAATATCAATTCCCTATTACCCCCTCTGGGGTGCATGGGAATATGGTCAATCCCCTGGAACCAAATCTGCGAATCATTAAGATGAACCAATACTATGTGAGCTGTTAATGGGTAATTGGTGTCATTATTTTTTATAGCACGTAGGTGTTCCTGTATTCTAAGTTTCAAAGAGCGTTTGGTGCTTCCCACATAAATTATATTGCATGCACATCCCAGGACATAAACAACAAATTTTGTATTGCAATTAATAAAATGTTTGATAGTAAATGTCCTTGTATTATTATAACAAAATTCTTTAGTTTTGTCAAGACCAAAGATACAGATTTTACATTCATGACAAGTATAAAATCCCCTCGGTTTCGTAGAAAGCCATGTGGTGGGACTGGGGACAGAGATGTAACTGGGGCATAGTTGATCCCTTAAGGTCAACACTCTACGATAGGTGATCTTGGGTTTATTTGACAGGTGTCCTTTGAGACCTGGGATTTCAGTCAGTAAGGGCCAGTGACGTTTTAAGATTTTGAAGATGTCCTGACTGTGAGCAGTATAACGGGTCACAAATGGCAACAATTCCTTATGGTTCTTGTTATCTCCATGAGGTTTTACAATCAAAGTATCTTTTCTAGGAGTATCCATATTGTGTTTTTCTGCTTGTGAAAGAATCTTAACATTATAACCTCTCTTAATAAATCTTTGTTTTGTGAGTTGAATCTGTGTGAAGAATTTATCATTGGTGCTACAATTCCGTCTAACACGCACCATTTCGCCAAAAGGAATATTGTGAATTACCGAAGTAGGGTGGGCACTGGTTGCATGGAGAAGACTGTTGCAAGCTGTGGATTTCCTATATAAAACACTCTGTATGCACTTCTGTTCTATAAAGAATCTGATGTCCAAAAAGTCGGTGGTATCTTTACTGAGTTTTACGTTGTAGGGGTTAATATTGAGGAAGGCATGGTACATAGTAAGTTGTTCAATAGTTCCATTCCATATGACGATGATATCATCTATATACCTCCCCCAAAAGACAATAAACTCAGTCCAGGGTGAGGCATGTTTTCCCCAGGCATGTATTTTCTCATACCAGCCCATGAACAGACAGGCGTATGATGGGGCAAATTTGGAACCCATCGCCGTCCCTTTTATTGGTTGGAACCACTCAGTATTGTGTAGAAAGTAATTTTTAGACAAAATAATGTCAATCATTTCTAGGAGCATCTGATTGTGCGCAAGGTGATTAGCAGTTTGAGTATTTAAATATGAAGTGACTGCTTGTATACCAAAGGGTTTTCGGATGCACATGTATAAACTATTCACATCCATCGTGACGAATGTGAGATCATCAGACCAAGTGAAATCCTCAAATTTATTGAGGATATCTTTACTATCCTGTATGAAAGAAGGTAAGTTGCAAACAAACTTCTGTAAAAAGGAATCCACATATTCTGACAATTTCTCCGTGGGTGAATCAATACCTGATATCATAGGTCTTCCGGGGGGGAAATCACCACCTTTGTGTATTTCTGGAAGAATATACATACAGAGGTATTTTGGGTTTGTTACGGTGAGATATTTAAGTTCATCATTAGAGAGTAAACCTAATTCATGTCACCCCCATAGTTTATTATTAGCATATCCCGTCGAATCACCAATTGGATTATATGTAAGGTGCTTATAACACGTGGCATCAGCCAATTGCCTGTTTATTTCTTCCATATAGTCGCCTCGGTTCATGATAACCACGTTGCCTCCTTTATCTGCCTCACGAATCACAATCGAATGGTCGTTTTTGAGGCTAGAGAGAGCCTCTCTTTCTAATGCAGACAAATTGTCAAATTGGTGCCAATTACTCATATGTGTGTTAAAACATTTGTAAAAGTCTGATGATACCTTATTAGCGAATGACTCAGTGTTGCTATGGGTATTAGCTGACGTGAATTTGCAACCTAGTTTTAACCCACTGGTCCTATCAAGTCTCTCCGATATCCCTAAATCAGTTCAAATTTTCTCAATATCCCTTTGATCATCTCCTAGGGACATCAGGAGTTGTAAGTCATGTAAGTCGGAAACAGATTGTATTGGCAAATGACTGTCCTCAGTGGAACTCTCTTCTGTCAGTAATGTAGAATGCCATCTATTTACACCCCCCCGCCCCCATGGAAAGAGGAAAAGTAAGTTTTGAGTTTTAAAAGACGAGTGAATTTGAATAAGTCTACAAGGACCTCTACTAGGTCATTGGTCTGAGTTGGACAGAAGCCCAAACCCTTGCTCAGTAGGTTGAATTCAGTCATATTCAGAGAACGATCAGACAAATTGACTATAACCAAGTCCCCCTCTGTCTCATCTGCAGTGAGTGGAGTTGGTTCTAGTCCTTCTGGGACCTGGTTCGGACCCCTGATTTTACCATACTTTTGTCTCCATCGTTCCCCAACCCTTCTAGTCTTGTTTCTTTTCGGATTGTTTTTGTGCCCAGACGTAACCGCTCCATTTCCCCTAAAAAATTAGAAGCGCTGCGAGAGGTTTGTTTGGAAGGACCACTGTCTCTTGAAGTGCTGCTATCTAGTGAAGATACAGAGCTCCCACTAGACAAGTCAGTGTCACCCGGGTCTCCACCCCTTCTTGTTATAGGTTTAAGAACTTTCGCTTTGTCATATTTGCGGGCAAAAGTGTAAATTCTACCCAATTTGTAGTCCAAATCATCACGTTTAACTTTACGTTGTTTTTTATCTCTTAAATAGATTTGATAATCGTCAATTATCCTACCCAAAATTTTATAGTTCTTATTCACGAAATCCTTTTGAGGGATTTCGTCAATCTCTCTTTCTAATGTTTCTATGTCACCCTGGAACTTGGTGGCCATCTGACATGATGGTGTACTATCGCCACATCCCTTAACTTTAAATTTCCATAATATACCGGATAATGGGCACTTTATGAGCTAACTCTTGGTTATTTTCTCCTGTTATTTCTTTCCCCTCGATTCTTGGTTTTAATTACAACCTTTATTGTTAATTAATGGGGGTAGTCGCCCCTTTCCCCTTTTTTATCCACATTGCCCCTTTTTCCTTAATTATTAGTTACTGACATTCCTTTTCTCATTGGCGCTCGTTATTCATATTTATATACAATTCTACATTATTTTCATCATCACAATTCTTCATGTTTTCCCCCGCTAGCCATCTCACTTCTTGCTGCAATTTCGATTATTGTGACCGACTGGATACCATTTTGGTATGCTGAATTTTACGTGTATTTTTTACACTATCTTTCTTGACCTCTAAATTCATTTTTGCACAAGATGGAAACTTTGCCTTCTTAGTTTCCTGTTCTGGATACTCTATTTTATCACATTATTTTTTCACATTGTTCATTTGACTTTTAGACTGGTCATGCACTGGGTGAAAATCGTATTTCTCTGTCTTTCATAGTATTGATACATCTTTTCTTACTCTTCCTGATTTTTCCTGTTGGTTCTTTCCCATACTTGCTTGAGTTTTGTATGACATTTTTCATTTAGATATGATATCATCTATGCACGCTCCTGCACCTTCACATGCTTTTACCCTGTTTCTAACAGTGTTTTAGATTGTGTTGGTATGTATTACTTTATTATACTAGCATCCATGTTAGTATGTCCTTCTCTTTTCTTATATTTTGTATACCTGTGTTCTATGTCATATTACAGCCCTGAAGAAGCCCTCTTGTTGGTGGGGGAAACGCGTTGGCTGTCTATTTTCTGTACCATATGCCGCATTTACAGAATTGTGCGAATACCAAATATTGGACTTGAAAAGAATTAAAAGGAAGATTTACTTAATCTTTACCACTGGAGTACTGGACTCTCTTTTTACTGTATCCAATGGCTTGCTTGTCTGGTAGTGCACCGCCTATCTGAGTTTATCTTATTGGGGCCAGTTTTGCCTCTAAGGCTCTCTATGCAGCAGGGGTCTTGGTGGAGTTGCACGCCTATTGACACAAGAAACAATCGTCCTTGTACTTAGTATTGTATACAACCAGGCACTCATAGGGATTAGTGCATTACCTACAAGCGTGCTGCATGCTGTTTTTCTGTTTGCTTCTGAGCTTAAAATGCCTTTGAGGGAGAGATATGCACCTAAGTCATGATCACACTATTTTCTTAATCCCTGGGGAGAACTGCCTAAACCAGAAGGGCGGATCCATTAGAGATAAAGGATGGATGCACAGCTGTAGTTTATCACCCAGGACAATACATTGTGCTTTACCAATGCTTGTGTGTCATATTCCATTCTGGTGTACATTAAAGTGCTTTTCATCCTTGTAAGCACAGGTTTGAGCATTCTCATTATGCTGTTGTGTGATTGATGGTTCCTGAGCTTGAGCACTCCCACACTACCTCCCTGAGAAGCCTATTACTATTCACCATTGATACAACTGAGAGTCAGGGGCTAACATAGTTGTACTCCTCTCTGTTTGCGAAGCCATAGTCAGATGGACCCTGGGACATCAGAGGCAAATTACCTGAGCCCACCAGTAGCTCTTCCTCACCTATGACTCCTTGAACAGACCATTACAGTAAATATCTGCTGGTACACATGAACAACAGTAAGATAAGGCTGTTGTCTATATGCGCCGAATTTGAATTATTGGCGTACACGTTATGAATCATATGTGCCATTTACATGTTTTCAAGGAATTAAAATTGCTACAATTATATAATAATATGGACTACACCCCCAAAAAGTAAATATTTGTTAAGCACTCAGATGGTAGTATGGCAGTAGTCCATAGATATGTGTATGCAAGATTTGTGTAAACAGAATGTGTGCAATGTACTAAACATTTATGTCAGTTTATCAACACCCATGCAATGTGATTTCTTGGACATTATAAGTAAGCGAAGCATATCCCACTGTGTAAAATCTGCTTTACTGAAAACTGAATATTTCTCCCACCACAACACTACCAATATGCAATGTTTTTTATATGACACACTGGAAGGAAATGCCTCCTTGGCATGGTTACCCCCTAACTTTTTGCCTTTGCTGATGCTAAGTTATGATTTGAAAGTGTGCTGGGACCCTGCTAACCAGGCCCCAGCACCAGTGTTCTTTCCCTAAACTGTACCTTTGTCTCCACAATTGGCACAACTCTGACACTCCAGTAAGTCCCTTGTAACTGGTACCCCTGGTACCAAGGGCCCTGATGCCAGGGAAGGTCTCTAAGGGCTGCAGCGTGTCTTATGCCACCCTAGGGACCCCTCACTCAGCACATCCACACTGCTTCACAGCTTGTGTGTGCTGGTGGGGAGAAAATGACTAAGTCAACATGGCACTCCCTTCAGAGTGCCATGCCAACCTCACACTGCCTGTGGAATAGGTAAGTCCCCCCTCTAGCACGCCTTACAGCCCTAAGGCAGGGTGCACTATACCACAGATGAGGGCATATGTGCATGAGCACTATGCCCCTACAATGTCTAAGCAAAACATTAGACATTGTAAGTGCAAGGTAGCCATAAGAGTATATGGTCTGGGAGGTTGTCAAACACGAACTCCACAGTTCCATAATGGCTACACTGAAGACTGGGAAGTTTGGTATCAAACTTCTCATCTCAGCACAATAAATGCACACTGATGCCAGTGTGCAATTTATTGTGAAATACACCCAGAGGGCATCTTAGAGATGCCCCCTGAATACATACCCGACTTCCAGTGTAGGCTGACCAGTTCCTGCCAGCTTACCTCACACCAGACATGTTGCTGGCCACATGGGGAGAGTGCCTTTGTCACTCTGTGGCCAGGAACAAAGCCTGTACGGGGTGGAGGTGCTTCCCACCTCCCCCTGCAGGAACCGTAACACCTGGCAGGGAGCCTCAAAGGCTCACCCCTTTTGTTACAGCGCCCCAGGGCATCCCAGCTAGTGGAGATGCCCGCCCCTCCGGCCACTGCCCCCACTTTTGGCGGCAAGGCTGGAGTAGATAATGAGAAAAACAAGGAGTCGTCACTCACCAGTCAGGACAGCCCCTAAGGTGCCCTGAGCTGAGGTGACCCCTGCCTTGAGAAATCCTTCATCTTGAGTTCAGAGTTTTCCCCCAATAGGATTAGGGATGTGCCCCCCCTCCCCACATGGAAGAGGCACAAAGAGGGTGTAGCCACCCTCAAGGACTGTAGCCATTGGCTACTGCTCTCCCCGACCTAAACACACCCCTAAATTCAGTATTTAGGCGCTCCCCAGATCCCAGGAAATCAGATTCCTGCATCCTTAAGAAAGAAGAAGGACTGCTGACCTACAAGCCTGCAGAGAAGGAGAAAGACGACGACTGATTTGGCCCCAGCCCTACCGGCCTGTCTGCAACTTCGAAAACCTGCTTCAGCGACGCATCCGACAGGGACCAGCAACCTCTGAAGCCTCAGAGGACTGCCCTGGACTAAAGGACCAAGAAGCTCCTGTCAACAGCGGCCCTGTTCAAAACCAGCTACTTCTATGCAACAAAGAAGCAACTTTCAAAGACTGCACGTTTCCCGCCGGAAGCGTGAGACTTCACACTCTGCACCTGACGCCACTGGCTCGAGATCCAGAGAACAAACATCACAGGGAGGACTCCCTGGCGACTGCAAGCCCCTGAGTAACCAGAGACGACCTCCCTGAACCCCCACAGCGATGCCTGCAGAGAGAATACAGTCTCCCTCTGACCGCGGCTGCTTGTAACAAGGGACCCGATGCCTGGAACCAACACTGCACCCGCAGCCCCCAGGACCTGAAGGAACCGAACTTTGATGCAGGAGTGACCCCCAGGCGACCCTCTGCCTAGCCCAGGTGGTGGCTGCCACAAGGAGCCCCCCCTGTGCCTGCCTGCACCGCTAAAGTGACCCCTGGATCCCTCCATTGTTTCCTACCTGAAACCTGACGCCTGCTTTGCTCACTGCACCCGGCCGCCCCTGTGCCCCTGAGGGTGTACTTTGTGTGCCTTCTCGTGTCCCCCCCAGTGCTCTACAAAACACCCTGGTCTGCCCCCCGAGGACGCAGGTACTTACCTGCTGGTAGACTGGAACCGGAGCACCCCTGTTCCCCATAGGCGCCTATGTGTTTTGGGCACCTCTTTGACCTCTGCAGCTGACCGGCCCTGAGATGCTGGTGTTGTGAGTTTGGGGTTGCCTTGAACCCCCAACGGAGGGCTGCCTATGCCCCAAACTTGAGACTTTTAAGTGTTTTACTTACCTCCAAAACTAACCTTTATTTACCTCCCCCAGGAACTGTTGATTTTTGCACTGTGTCCACTTTGAAAATAGCTTATTGCCATTTTTACTGTATGTGATATTGCTTTCATTCAAAGTTCCTAAAGTATCTAAGTGAAGTACCTTACATTTAAAGTATTAACTGTAAATCTTGAACCTGTGCTTCTTAAAATAAACTAGGAAAACATATTTTTCAATACAAAAACTATTGGCCTGGAGTTAAGTCTTTGAGTGTGTGTTCCTCATTTATTGCCTGTGTGTGTACAACAAACGCTTAACACTACCCTCTGATAAGCCTACTGCTCGACCACACTACCACAAAATAGAGTATTAGAATTATCTACTTTTACCACTATCTCACCTCTTAGGGGAACCCTTGGACTCTGTGCACACTATTTCTTACTTTGAAATAGTATGTACAGAGCCAACTTCCTACACACACCTAATGAAAAAATGCTGGTCTGCCACTTGCCAGAGCAAACATCAATACAATATTATATCAACTGATGTTTCAGAGATGAGCCTCTAGGGCAAAGCTTCCAGGACCTATCGTGAAAACCTTGTCCCCATTATTGCTTTGCTATTGTGGTCAGTCAAACCCCTAATAAGACTGCACTTTTAGGAGCCATTTATATGTTCAGAAATGCAAACAACTGTTACTGTAAGTTACACTGTCTTGGAACATATATCCAAAGTTTCCCACACACAAGCAGGTAAATTTGATGCACAGGCCCTAATGAAGCTCCCAAATCATTTGTTGATGGATTGCATTATATGATGGATGTACAAATGACCGATTGATCCGTTTCCCCCCCAAAGTCAATGGTATAAACTTTATCTACTTGGTGATGATGTAAAGCTGATTGGACTCATGTGGATTAGAACCTATGGCCATTGAGTTTAACACATATCCCTGTAGATGATGCTTTAGACCATTGTGCCACCAGACCCGCTAATGGCTCAGCATAGATTAAGGGACTAAATACATGTTTCTGGCTCTTCTGCAAATGTTTGTGAGTTCTAAAACCCTTGTGTTCAGTCGGGTCACTTCTGCTGGGCCTTTTGCTAGTGCTTTTGTGTCTGTAACTTGGTGTAATTACGCATTTAGAGGCGAATCTTCAGGGGCGAGATAGTTAACACAGGCAAATTAGCCTGGTGCAACTGAAATCATGTCTAGTGCATTTGTAAGTCAATGCACTGACCTATTTTTCCTAATAATAATAACTAATAATAAGTTAAAACTGAAAATCAGACCATATACCGCTCTTGCCAAGTGAGAGCCTCAAACCCCAAATCCTGCCTCTTCTTGTTTGGTCACCACCATGGAACTGCAACATTCACTTAAGCTGCATGTTAGACCTGACAGCCTTAGGGTGGTCACCCCTAACTTTTTGCCTGCCTCCCTCCACTTGTTAGTTACTGTTTTTTCTGGTTTTAGGACTTTGCACACTTTACCACTGCTAACCAGTGCTAAAGTGCATATGATCTCTCCCTTTAAACATGGTAACATTGGATCATACCCAATTGGAATATTTATTTTACTTATAAGTCCCTAGTAGGATGCACTCTATGTGCCCAGGGCCTGTAGATTAAATGCTACTAGTGGGCCTGCAGCACTTATTGTGCCACCCACTTAAGTAGCCCCTTGACCTTGTCTCAGGCCTGCCATTGCAAGGCATGTGTGTGCAGTTTCACTGCCAATTCGACTTGACATTTAAAAATACTTGCCAAGCCTAAAACTCCCCTTTTTCTACATATAAGACACCCCTAAGGTATGCCCTAGGTAACCCATAGGGCAGGGTGCTGTGTAGGCAAAAGACCGGACATGTACCTGTGTAGTTTACATGTCCTAGTAGTGCAAAACTCCTAAATGTGTTTCTACACTACTGCGAGGCCTGCTCCCTTCATAGGCTAACATTGGGGCTGCCCTCGTACATTGCTTGAGTGGTAGCTGCTGATCTGAAAGGAGTAAGAAGGTCATGAATAGTCAGAATGGTGATTCAAAATCCAGCTGACTGGTGAAGTTGGATTTAATATTACTATTTTAGAAATGCCACTTTTAGAAAGTGAGCATTTCTCTGCACTTAAATCCTTCTGTGCCTTAAAATCCATTTCTGTCTGGGCTTAGTTGACAGCTCCCTTGTGCATTCACTCAGACACACCCCAAACACAGGATACTCAGCCTCACTTGCATACATCTGCATTTTGAATGGGTCTTCCTGGGCTGGGAGGGTGGAGGGCCTGACACTTGCATGTCAAAGGACAGCAGCCTGCTCTCACACAAAGGACTGCCACACACCCCTACTGGGACCCTGGCAGACAGGATTGAACTGAAGTCACTCTCTGAAGTCTCCCCCACTTCAAAGGCACATTTGGGTATTAAAACAGGGCCTCTGCCCATACCAAGTCAGACACTTCCTAGAGAAGAGAACCTGAACCAGAACCTGCATCCTGCCAAGAAGACCTGCCTGGCTGCTCAAAGGACTCACCTGTCTGCTTTCTGTGAAGGACTGCTGCCTTGCTTCTGCCCTGCTGCCTTGCTGCTTTCTGGCTTGGATAGAGCTTGCCGCCTGATCCCTGAAGTCTCGGGACCAAAAAGACTTCATCTCTGCAAGAAGGACTCCTTGTGCTGCAAAATTCGACGCACAGCCTGCCAGAAACAACACACAGCCTGCACCACAGTGAAAATTTCACCACAGACTGAACTGGAACGATGCACCCCGATTTCACAATAAGATGATCAATGCAGCGCCAGCATAGCAACTGGAAATTCGATGCACGGCCTCACTGGATCAATACACAGCTGAGCCGGAACGACGCAGCCTGGCTTCCAGAGAGAAATCGATGCAGTGCGTGCCGTGCGGTAAAAATAATTTACGCAACGCCTACTGGATCAACGCAGCTCCTGTGACTTCATCCTAGCAGTGCTGGAAATCCACGCATTGTCCCCGGGGCGTCTGAAAATCCTCCAACCCAAAGAGGATCCACGACTGAACGCTGGAAATCGACGCACAGCTGTCCGTGCCTGAAAACTAAACAATGCATCGCCGTGTACAGCCTGAGAAATCGACGCAAACACCTTTGTTTCCACGCATCTCCTCCAATGCGGTTCTTTTGCGGAGATTTTTCACGCGAACCAGGTACTTTGTGCTTGAAAGAGACTTTGTTTTGCTTTTAAAAGACTTAAGACACTTCATATCACTTTTCAGTGATAACTCAAAATATACTTATTGCATTTTAATCCTTATGACCTGCATCTTATCAGATAAATATTATATATTTTTCTAAACAGTGTGTGGTGTATTTTTGTGGTGCTATATTGTTATTGTATGATGTATTACCCAAATACTTTACACATTGCCTTCTAAGTTAAGCCTGACTGCTCAGTGCCAAGCTACCAGTGGGTGGGCACAGGATAATTTGGATTGTGTGTGACTTAACCTGACTAGAGTGAGGGTACTTGCTTGGACAGGGGGTAACCTGACTGCCAACCAAAGACCCCATTTCTAACACTGCGGGATTTGTGTTTAGGAAAGGGTGGCAAGATAACAAGAGGCTATAAGCTTGACTGTGCTCTTGGCAGGCAAGTTAGCACTTGTTTTGCATTAAACTCCTTCCTGTGAGCTGTTGTTTTGATTCTCTTAGAGAATACCAGATAGGATTTTGGGTCACACAAGTGATCTGTATTGTACCCAATGCTCACTGATATGCTTTCACACCATCCTGGTATTCTCATTTCAGAAGTGCACCAGATCTGTACCATAAATTATCAACACCATGTGAAATTGTCCTAAACAAAACAGAAAAATAAAGGCTGGTCTATATTACTGGATTTTCATTCGGTATTTAGGGGCCCACAGGGAACAAAACCAGAGATGTAATCTTACCTTAATCTTACCTTAAAAATACTAGCTACAACTTGATGCAGGAAACTGTGCGATGTCAGGCACCTTTGACTGTGAATATAATTAGGCAGTTGAGTAAGCCATTGACCCCATCGCACTTAGGGCCCGATTTAGAGTTTGATGGAGGGGGGCTACTCTGTCACAAATGTGTTGGATATCCTGCAATTCCATTATGGCCTATGGAACTTTTAATATGGTGGATGGGATTTCTGTCACATTTATGACCCTCTGCCAAACTTTAAATCAGGCCCTTAGTCTGAATTGTTGACCCACATTTCTCACACCTTTCTATTGCTACATGAGGCAGGGTCAGAAGCGAGGGTCCACTCTGTACACATTAAGAACACACCTGTTCAGACACTGTAAGCCAGTATCATGCTGTAATCAAGAACAGCATCAACACTTACTTACTGTCCCTGGGCACAACAGCTTAGGTCTCTGTGGATATATGTGAACTGCACACCTTCTGTGTTATGATTGCTTTGCAGAACACAGACTATAAAGTATGCATGTGCAGCAGGCCGACTGGCCAGCTGCACATCCCCCAGGCTCAACCTATGTTGATACACCTAGGTGCTGTCATGGTGCAGGATGCAATGTCTTTCCTTTTACCCCCAGTTTGAGCTGAAGATTGTGACTTTAGCAGAGCACAGGTGCATGTGTAGCAGCTCAAACCAGCAGGCCTGCATTAAATGTTAACTATTTTCAAAGCACTGTGGAGTGCTGTCTTCTACTTCGTGAGCCATCACCCAGATACCATGAAGAAATGCTTCTCCTAGTGTAAGTAATACAGTGACAGCAGGGTGTATCGGCTTCACGTACTCTGCATGCTTAAATACACATTACATATACATGGTGCTGTGTTCTGTCGTACATACAAAAAGCAAGAATGTTGCTCCATTGATCGACTGCGTTGTTCAGACCCCGGTGATGTGCCCTCAGGTTATTTAGACAAGACCTTGGAGTAAGTTTGACTACAAGCTTGCCTTGCCACCCGAGGATCTATGAAGCAAAATCATTGCTTTTTATATGTATGACAGACTACAGAACCAGGTAGGTGTAATGTGTATTTGAGTATGCAGACTGTGTGAAGTCGATACACCCTGAGTCACTGTATTACTTACACTAGGATTGGGATCAGGGAGTTAGATATTTGGTCCTGAAGGTAGCCACGAGGAAGTGTGGCTTGAAACATATAGACCTGGTAGAAGGAAGTGTAATTTAAACCATGCATACCTTTTTAATCATACCATCTGGAGGACGGTATAAAGCATAGCTCTCCTACCAAGCAGGTGTTTTTAACTCACTTCAAAATCAACCCCTCCAACTCCTATCCACCCATCACTTGGTGCTTACCATTTAGTGCTCCTATGCCTTCCACTCGTTAGAAGAAGCCCAGTTCTGCAGCGGAACAGGAAGAACCCTATGGTGAAGCATTCCACCAAAGGGGAACCCTGGTGGGTCATAGTTATATGAGAAAGTCTTCTGCTTTTTCCACCTATAGGAGGTTTAGCACTAACTATGGCATTTTGTACCTTAAAACTAGTGATTTATTGATGGCTACCTACCCAGACTTTTCCAACATGAGTGATGCCTTGTCATATCTCACTTCACAAAGCCCTCCACCCCTGTGGTGCGATGCAGTCCTGTCCTTTGCCGGAGGTGGGGTCATCACTGTAAACTGGCAATACCAGTGCACAAGATGGAGCACCACTGTCCAGCATAACACAACCACCTGGGTGTTCTCTAGAAGGGATCGATGAATTAGGGCTCTACAGTGCAAGCCCAAGAGCCTCTCCCGGCCAAATAAAGTCAGCTCTACACGGTAGGTCAGGCAACTTAATTTCTGCATCTATGGTACTTAAATAGACACCCACAAATTCAAAATCTGCTTCCTCCAACTGGAACTTTACAAGCATTTCAAATATCTAAGTAGCAAATGTGGTAAGTTTTTCTAAATAATAAATGTGATGTGAATACATATTTTAATAGAGTCCAAACAAACCTGTGATGGTTTATAAAGCCATTTTAAGCACATTTTATTTTCATTTGAAATTGCTGCAAGTATCCTAATACATAAAATCATGCTAGCTGATTCACAAAGGTATATTCATCCGTGAACATAAGTTTACGACCAAATTGACCTCTTCTGCTCCTTGGCAGTTACAAGTGTGAAATTCTCCACCACACCCGTAAAGCCCATTCAGTGGATGGGAAGAGGGTGTTTTATGACATAGTTTGCCTTGGATGTTTGGGAACTGCCGCAAACATGAACATTTGTGGTAACTCCCAATATCCTCTACGTCCCTTTTTCTCCACGGAAAGAGATGGAGAATTACTTGAGTAGATGTCTGGAATAGATCCACTTCCAGATTGGGAAGAGGGACGGTTCACAGCAACATTTTGTCCAGATTTAGGCGGTAAGAACTTTCTCCACAGGCAAAAAGTGTTTTGCCTGTGAAGAAAAAACAGGAACAACGTGTTTGTACAAAGCAGAGAGGGCCTCTCTGCTACGGAAATGTGCATAAGACAGTAGGGAACTTTAAGAAAATGTACCTAACATTATTGATTTCAGGTATGGAAACCAGCCCCTAGTACAGCTTTCAAGACATACTTCCTGACATGTTTGTCAATAGGAAGTACATTTAAAAGTACGCTGAGATGGAACCGCAAATCTCTGCCTCTTTTTCCATTTAATTTAATAAATTGGGCCCACTAAATTTTATGAAATGAGAAACGAGCAGATGGTGCCATATATCTCCTTCTTCCCATGTGTGGTCTTTAAGACAGCTCGCCAGACTACAGTTTTCCCAAAACATCCAGCATAGAGGTGCTTTCGTTTCAGCAGGCTTCAATTACCTGTCTGTTGAATTTGTCACTCATGTTGTGCTTCCACCCACCACTGCATACATCTCGCTTTGCTATTGGCCCCCTTCTCTTTACCCATTGGCTCTCTTCACTTTGAGTGACTGCATAAAGCCTTTGCACATTGTTCAACTTCACCTAAAATTAGTTCCTTTCTTTTCATTTGCAAAGCTGCTTCAAAGTATGTTTATTTTTTTAAATTACTTTTTCGGTTAACTTTCTAAACTGGTGATGCCTGCTCGTCTTTCTAGGGTCCCTGTTGTAATCTCTCTGTGGGCTTTTAACCATGCCCATCAGTTTGGTTTGTTTGTGGGCTTGCCTTTTAAAATTAGCTTGATTTCATTAGTGAAAGGCATGCACACGTCATGTCCTTCCCATCTTGTTTGGGGTCAAGGGCAACAAGTTTTTATGTTTACTTTGTCCTTGGGACAAGTAAGCCCAACCCTCTGCAGCACAAACCCTTTGGCTGCCTGTTTACATAGAGTGGAACTCTCTGCAGTTGAGGTAATGTGTTTCCAAAAGATAATGCTGTTCGAACTTGTATTTATGGTTCATTATTTGAAAACCTTCATTATTAGGGTGAGTGCTGTAAATAAATGTTTTAAGGTCACACTTCACTACTGACGTTGGTTCCAGTACAAAAAAAAAAAAAGTGTATACACATGTTTGAGAGGTTTAGGCTATGAGGCTAAGCATAATGCTCCCAGAATGCTCTCTGATTAGATGCAAATGAAGTGTCATTTAGTAAAATGTTTTGATGCATGCTAGTATTTCCCAAAAATATTTTAATGGAAAATCAGTGTAACCATTTTCAACACCATTATGGGAAGCATGAAAATAAACAAACACTGACAAAGCCAACTGATCTGACATATTGTTATAAGTCTTTTAGTTTCATCAATGCGTGTCTTGTTTTGACATGGCTTTTGTAGCACTTTATTGTTGTGGGAGCTACCAGGCCCTCAACATTGTAACAAACACTGGCAAAAAAAAAAAAAAAACGTTTTTGAACTCTAAAAGCACACGTTGCCACCAGTGGCATAACAAAGGCCCCGCAGCAGCACTCCAGGGGGCCCCTTCAGCACAGCACCTGCCCTGAGTGAGTCTGGAGAGGGGGCTCCTCCATGTTCTTTGCAAAGGGGCACCCTCCAGTTTCGTTACGTCACTGATTGCCACTGTAGTTCCTGACACTGAACAAAACTACTTTGTGTGCCAATATGCTCCCTGTGGAAGAGAAGAATGCGATCACTCACAGTAAAGCCAGCCGAAAGAGAGAGAAATAGAAGTTTAATAAAAACAAAATGTCTTTGTTAACACCAGACCTAATTAGGGACCAAGACCCACATGTAGGTAGCTTTTTGGATGTTGCAAACAGCGACTTTCGCTGTTTGCGACGTGCAAAAAGCACATTGCGATGCACAAACCCAGTTTTGCGATTCGGTAACCTGGTTACCGAATCGGAAAACGGGTTTGCGACTCGCAATTACGAAGGGGTGTTCCCTTCCTAATTGCGACTCGCAGTGCAATGTAGGATTGTTTTGCGAACGCGGGTGCAAACCAATCGCAGTTTGCACCCATTTCAAATGGGTGCTAACACTTTCACAAAAGGGAAGGGGTCTCCCTGGGGCCCCTTCCCCATTGTGAATGTCACTGTAAACATTTTTTCAGAGCAGGCAGTGGTCCTGCGGACCACTGCCTGCTCTAAAAAAAAATGAAACAAACGTTTCATTTTTCGTTTTTGTAATGCATCTCGTTTTCCTTTAAGGAAAACGGGCTGCGTTACAAAAAAATAAAAATAAAAATGCTTTATTGAAAAGCAGTCAGACATGGTGGTCTGCTGTCTCCAGCAGGCCACCATCCCTGTGAGGCCGTCATTCGCAAGGGGGTCACAAATTGCGACCCACCTCATGATTATTCAGAAATTTATAAAGAAAGTCACAAAAGTGCACCCATGGTATATGTCGTACCCCTATAAAATATTTGTGAACTGTATTTTAGCATGGGTAAATACGCATGTGTAGATTTGCTCATGTGAAAATCTATTGAGCATTTGCAAGTTCATTTTCCCTCCAGCCACTTTCTTCCCAACCCTGGAAGAAGTTCTAATTCTGCCATTGTCAGGAGTAAATGTCCAACCTTTCTTATTATGGGAAAATATTAGCGAGAAGCTGGTGAAAATCTTTAAAACATGCAGGTTAGTAGGTTTGCAGACTCAAAGGCATTCCAGCCCTGGAACTATTGCTTACTGCTTCCTCCAGCCCCAGTATGCAGATCTGCAGAAAGGTGGAAAAATAAGGAAATTGCTACAGTAGGGATTGAAACTGCAAGTATTCAAGCCCTACTATGGTAGTAGCCCTGGCATAATCAGAGAGGCTATTATCAGAGCTCTTACATAATGAGATTGCTGCCATAATTTGGCGCCACACTACATGGCACCAAAGGGACAAGTAGATCTTTTTACAGGACAAGTAGATTTCAGAAGCAACCTGTCCTGTGGACAAGTAGATATTTTAATAAATTCCACACCCCTGTAGAGCACTGGTAAACTACTGAAAACATACAAGCCTCCATGTTTTCTGTATGGCTTCTGAACTACTTTTTATTTTTATTTCCTACGCACCGCAATCTCGCTGGGCAGTAGTCGAGCGTTTTGCATGACATCGAACCTGTTACAAGGATAATTGTACTTTTGCCGGTTACATGGATAATTGCACTTTTGCTGATATGTTTAACTGCAAGTGAACTTCTGTTTCCTTTTGTGTGTCTCCTTCGCGTCCATAGCTGCCGTCGGCACGCTTATGTGAAACTTTTACTTTTCATTTTCAGTTTATGTGGCAAGAATACTCTGGTTAGGAGTGTACAACACTAATAGCTCCAACTCGAGCAAATGCGAGACCCATTGCATTGCAAATGCTTGTTGAAGTTTAAGTTTTAAACTATTTAAGTGACATTAAAACATTATTAATGCCCACACTTTCAGTGTTTGTTTATGTGGCGATTAATTCAAGTCTCCTTCATGAATAATAAAAAAACACGTGCTGCAAAGAAAGGCTTATTTAAAAAAATCATTAGTAAATGATTTGCCTCATTGAGCGTTTTTTAAATTGAATGTATATTTATTCCAACCTTAAAAAGTTTGAGCTTAAGTGACAGCATATTTTCTTAATTTACTTTTGTCACATATAGCTGCAACAAAAATAATAAACTAAATTAACCATCCCACCGGCATGCTAAAGTCATAGCTTTTGGGCTTACCAATGTTTGTTTACACATTGGCAACTATATTAAATACTGTGCAAGCTGAAAATATGTGACAAAAGCCAAATTTCCCAAAGTTGCACAGTAAAACTGCATCAGTGATACTGTTAAATAGCATTAGCTATAAGCAAAAAACATATCCCATAACCACCATGCAAAATCATACATAGGCCCCACCTGCGGTTGCAAGAAATTTTTAAAGATAGAATCAGGTAAATAACTTAATGAAATCCTCTATATTTCCTCCAGCAAGCAAGCAAGACACATGCATACCTTTAACTGAATGTTATTGCAATTACATGTGTGGCCATCGCACCAGTAGGGGCAGTAAATAATTAAAATTGCCTGTGCAGAAAAACTCCTTGGAGATAATGCACTATGGTAAAAATGCACCTGCCTTAATTGCTGGAAGAGCAAAAGAAGCACTTGACCAACATTAATGCAGATCCATTAAAACCAAATTGCATTTAGCTTCCAAAACGCATTTTGATTGCTTACATGCTGAGCACCTCCAACACTAATGTGCAATAAGCACATATGCAAAAATGATGTACTATTAGATATATAGTGGAAAACTGCAAGTATAGGCACCAATTACAAATATAGGCATCAGAAACAATCTCAGATATCGATTTGCGAAAAGAACAAAAATAGGTACAGTGAAACTTTGCCAGTGTGTTATTTTTTCTTTTAAATGGTTGAAGGTATCATGCCAGTATGTTGTAGTCCTATGTGTACAGCATAAGACAGCTTATGCTACAAAACATGTGCCTAGTTTGAACTGGCCTTTAAAAATGTTGTGTATTTGGGAATGGCCCTTATTGTGAGAAGTACATATTTACCTTGTTCAGTCCTGTGGTACATTGTTCCAGCGAATTGCTGTATTTTCTGGATTTTTTCTACTGGCACTCAGTGCCTCGGGTGGCAGCACAGCATGAAAAAACACATTTCTCTTTGTGAACGCTGTCCATTTGTGACACAGAGTGCAAAAACTTCTATACTGTTGAGACACAAAAAATCAAGTTAAGGATTCTTACAGTGTTTAATCATGTGATGGGGATAAACGTTATACAATATTTCTAGTACACTCTTACAAACGCTTAGTTTATCATTGAGGTCCCATAGTACTACACATGATATCAGAAAACAATGGCATGATGGATTCAGACCTCAGTTAAATCAAGATCTAAGGTACCCGGAAGTCAGATGTAGCAGGTGCATGGAAGACTTAAAGTTGTTTTCCTAGTAGTGGTGGGAGAGGCTATGGATGAATGCATGCTCCACTATGACTGAAGCATCTATTGATAAGCTGTTTCAGGTAACCTTATCAAAGCACTTTAAGAGGACTATTTAAGATTTGCAGTCGCAACCATTGATTTGTTGGGGAGGTTGAACTAGACTCTGTTAATCTGCAGCCGTACGTCCATCAGATCAGTAGAGTTTTCCTTTCCTGCTTACTAGGATGCTGAGGAAAGTCTTACATCATATGCCTGTGGATGCCGCCAAACCATTATTATCTATTATTGATATTGCCCTAAATTGACTACAGCTGTATCTGGGTATCTCCCAGCACGCTCTTACACAGATTACAGCTCATTCAGAATACGGAGGCAAGACTCCGTAAATTAATGGAAAAAACTGAATTTCACAAAATTATTCTGCTGTTCGTTAATTAAAAGATGACAGATTCTAAAGATCACTTTCCCTCTCTCATACTCCTTTTAGTTGGCCCTTTATGTCTCTGTATCCATCACCTTGCCTGTTCATGTTCTCCATTTTTTGTCATTTCTCTCACCTATATCGTTTGTCTTCCATCTTTTATCCCTACCCCACTCTTGCTCAATGTCCTTTCTCTCGTGCCGGACTTGTTTTCCATCGTTCCCTTTATTTCCCGGATTTTGTTCTTAGATTCATGCCTGTTGTGTATTAACTTACAAATAGGAGATGTTAAAGCAAGAAAATGTATAACTTTATGTCTTATCCAGGTGGCTGGTTGACACCTGTTCGGTATAAGTCAATAAAGGAAGCTCAATGAAGGACCACACGCCAATTATGAATAAATGTAGCTTTACTATAATTTCAGGTAAATGCAGGCATTTAGCACATTAACAATATTGAAATAAGAATGGCAATGAAAAGCATCTATTCATATATATGTACACTACAGATAGTATCTATGTATACGAATGAGCAAAGAGTTCATTGACAGAGTAAGAATAGTAAATAAATAAAAAAATCTCTATATATGTTTATATATAAGTACACTACAAAGAGCATCTATGCATACATCTGAGTAAAGAGTTCATTGACCGATATAAACTTGGAATAACTGTATACCAACATGTGACACACTATGATGTTCAGGGAGCAGAATATTAACGAGTTGAATACTTCAGATAAGCTTTGTTTTACTCCACACTAAAATGCACATTTCAATTACTGTGGCAGACTCACACTACGATGTTCAGTAAGGCAGGAAAAAACTATAAACGAGCTGAATTTCTCAGATTATAAACACAGGGCAAATATAATAATCAATCATAATAATAGAGCAGAGAAACAAAAAGCCTTTCATCCCTGGATGGAACTTAACTTAGTCCACGAATGCTGGGAAGCCCTCTACCGCCCGCTTGGACCTCACTCCCCCTCGAGCGTCACGGTCTTGGAACAGCAAAACAGGGAGGCAGCTCTGGGTCTCAAGATGACCGTCTCATAACTCCATCTGCGAGCTTCAAAATTCCCTCACCCACCTTTCAGTGTTTAAATAACCTGAAGCTTGGATTCTACCCCCTTCCAGTATTTTCTAGCTATGTTATCAGTATATGTCTCTTGGCTGCCTTGCCATTCCCTGGCCATTGTTTTCATTCCATCTTTTACTGTGGTCTTGTTCTCAAGGTTGAGGCTGACTCTCTTTTACAGCCTGTTTCTCACACATGCAGCTGCGAATAAGTTTATCTACGGAATGTCAAAAGAAAACAAGCTTGAAAGCGAACATCGTGAATTTCTTTTACGTTGTTCTGGCTTCGGCAGGCATCACGCTTATCTACACTGTTCAAGCTAATTAACCCTTCGCGTTACAATGTCTTCCGCATCTTTCCCTACTACTACACTGATCACTCCACCCCTTAGATGAGCGCGATGCTTGCGAAGCCAGAAGTATTTATTGTAACACTTCGCTAGCTAGATTGCTACGAATACTTGTTAGCATTATTCTGAGCGCCTGCATTTTAGTATAAAGCTGGTTTGTGCGTACATATAGTCTACATAGTATAATCATTAGCGTGACACAGACAATCAGCAACCAGATTAGCGGATGTAACACTATATTTAGCGTTTTCGTGGCTCCTGGTGCCCAACCTAAGAATATGTCATACCAATGGTGCTCAGTTTCTTGCTGGATGCGTGTAGCAGTGTGCATAAGCGGTTTGGCGTCTATGGTCATCTGTATGGCTGCATCCTTGGTATATTTAGCTGCCATGTCGAATTTAGCAAATGTGATTTGTGCGTAGCGCCCGATTGCCTCTAATCTAGGTAGCTTCACAACAAGCGGAATGTTCCATTCTAACTCTGCCTGCATTTGCGTCTGTAATGTGGTTGTGGTGAACTTAGTCAGTTGGTATAGGATGTGAGTACTTATGTCAATAATGCTGGTAATATTGCACATACACATTACCTGCTCTCCGGTGGTTTGTACAAATCCGTTAATAAGTAAGGGGTGATTAGTAACGTAACATATACTCTCTGTTCCTATCTGATATAAGTCTGTGCCATCGATAGGATAAGGTAACCATTCACATTCTCCTGGTATTGGGTGAAGGTATGGTTCTAGCGCCCGTCCATTGTGGGTACATACCCACCCCTTAGACCAATCTGCACATCTAGTGGGATCTACGATGTGATTTGTTTGATCAATCCATTTTTTGTCAGTGTGAGGTATCCACCATTCTTCACCTATTACTACAGGGAGCAATATAAAGGGGCACCAAATTTCAGGAGGAAGATTACTTCTAGCTATATCAAAATGAGCATAACACATCTCTCCCTCACAATGGAATTGTATAGGCTTTACACATATTTCTTCAGGCAAATGCAATTGTTGTCTCCAATATTCACCTTGAAGCTGTCCCCATTCTGCCTTGAAGTCTACATACTGTTGATTAATAATACTTTGCCATAGTATGCACTGAATTCCTTTGGACATTGTTTGGGTGCTTTGAAAGCTTTTTCCAAATTGTTCATAAGTGAAATTATGCCATTGCCAATCATGATACAACCCACACAGAACCTTCCATACTTCTTGTGAGTGTGTGGGCCCCCATTGTGAAATTACTTTTATGGCCTCCCCTGTATTATATCCTGTTGAAGATAGCTTATTCCTGATGGCTTCAATATCAAAAGCGTTCAGGGCCCCTACCCCAATTCCGGTGGCCCTGGCTATCATGGATCCTAGATCTCTTCTGATGCGTAACTTCGGCAAGGGCCATAACTGTAGTGTCCATGGTGTGCATAATGGATCGTACTTGGAGACATTCCCCTTGGCAATAGTTATCTGTAACACAATATGGTTAATTATGCTTGCATGTAAAGCTTGCTTACATCCTATTCTATATCGAACTATGGAAACGTTGCTGACCATGCGTCTTTCGGCTACATAAAACATAAAGGCAGGCGGTTTGGAGTATCGAACTCCTGTAGTTCTATTAGACATTGTAACAACCACCATATGTCCTGGTAAAATGTCATGTTTATCTAAACAATAATAAGATCTACACGGATATGTCTGTACTGGTGTAAAAGGTACAATGGTATCACAATATTTACATATCATGTTTAGCGTATAATTCAAAGCCTGTACCGTTGCGGGCATTCCCTGCAACTCGTTCAGTCCATAGGCATGTCGGATTTGCTGTCCAGTTACCTTCCAGGTTACAGCTTTGGAAGCCATCCATTTGCCTCCAGGTACCTTCACGTTGCAGAGTGAAACATTTCCCTGGTCATCAGTTACCTTAGCGGCTTGAGGTGCACAAGTGACATGAAGGTCCGTGATGACATTCTCTGCCACATTTGGTCGGACTAATATACTTTTTCAGGTTATAATCATGACTGCAAACAGGAACCACGTCATCGATGCAGAAGTCATCATTTACGACTGTGGGGTAAGTTTCACTGCAGGTACAAATACAGGTACATTAGAATTCTTTAAAAGTACAACATATGTACTCCCCACCCCTTGACTCAATATCTCTCCTGCCTCTGGCTTTTTCCCTGGATGATGCACCCATACTCTTCTTCCTGTGCTTCCAAATCCTCCTTCACCTCTCTGAGTGTTATCGGGGGGCAGATCTTTCTTCAATGTGGGGAGTATACGCTTGTTCACAAATCAATTGGGCAAGTCTGTCATGAGCTTGATACGATACAGTAGCATCTCCTTGGTTCAATAATACTACTTTAACCTCTCCTCTAAAATCTGGGTCTATGACTCCCCCTAGCACCGACACTCCCTTGATGACTAGACTGGATCGAGGGGCAATTCTACCATATGTTTCGGATGGTACTCTCACTCCTATTCCTAGGGGAATAGTCTTCACCTGTCCTACGGGTATTTCTCCATCCTCTGGAGCAAACAGGTCCAGTCCTATACTGCCAGAAGTAGCCTGTAAAGGTAATCGAGCTCGAGGGTCTGTTTTCCAGACAATCATTGTGTGGGTGATTTCTTTATCATGCCCTGTCATCCGAATGAAAGGAGTCTGCTGCCCAACTGGTCTATTGTTCAATTCAAACAAGGCTTTGTCTAAATTACTACTCCATCCTTTTAGAGTCTGATGTGCTGATAACTTTTTTAGCTGTTCTTTCAACAATCTGTTATATCTCTCAATCATGCCTGCAGCTTGTGGATAATAACTAAGGTGTAAAATCCACCGAATTCCCTGTTCCTGTGCCCAATCCTGCACTGTTTTCCCTGAAAAATGTGTGCCCCTATCTGTTTGGATTTCATCAGGTACCCCATAATGTTTTATCAGGTAGTTTAGCCCTCGCAAAGTGGACTTTTGGTCTGCAGACTTAGAGGGCATAAACAACATAAGGCCAGAGTAGGTGTCCACCATGGTCAATACGTAGCTTTTTCCTCCTTCCTTTGGTAGCGGCCCAATATAGTCCAATTGCCACACTGGAGCGGCTGCGGTTTGTGCTCTGATGTGGCCGCTAGGCTTCTTTTGCAGGGGCATTTGTTTTATCTGGTTGCATGTGGGGCACTCTTTTACTGCTTGTTGGACCTGTTCTTTAGTGACTGGAATCTGTCGTTGCTGTGCCCATGCAGAAGTGCCATTCTCTCCTAGATGTCCCGATGTTGCATGAGCCCAGTTTGCTAGAGCAGCTTCAGCCTCCTCATTGATGATTACTGTTCGTATTTTGGCCATCTGATCTGCGGTGTTGTTGAATAGAGATGCAAGAGAGGTGTCTGATGGGCAATGGGCGTCCACATGTCCCACATAGATTTGACATTTGTGCCCTTTCTCCCACATCTCTTCCCATAGCTGCTCACCTCCCCAAATGGGGGTGCCTTTGATTTTCCATCCATCCTTGCGCCAAGTCGGGGCCCAGCTTACTAGTCCTTGGTAGGTGGCCCAGCTGTCAGTGTACACAAACGTTTTCTCTCCGATGGGGGCCTGCTTGATTACTGCTGCTACCCCCTGCAGTTCTGCAAGCTGACTTGATCCATTATTTCCTCCTTGCAGCAACAGCGTTTCTGTAGCAGGCTGGAATGCGACTGTTTACCATTGTCTCTTTCCTTGATGGTACCGGGCGGTACCATCTGTAAACCATGCATTTTGCTGTTCTTCTTCTGTGAGCTGTTCAAAAGGTGGGGCTGTTTTAAATGGTGAGGACTCCATCTCAGATGGCTCTGGTGAGGGGACCATTGCTTGTAAGTCCACTGCCCCCAGCATATCTTCTTGTAACTTTGACACTCCTGCTGGCCCCGGTTTTGCCCTCTGCTGCAGATACCATTTCCACTTTACGATGGTAGACTCCTGCGCCCTGCCTACTTTAGTACCAACCCCTCCTTTTCTTATCCAGCCTAGTAAGGGGACCCGTGTTCTTAGGGTAACCGGCCGGTCACCAGTTATGCACTCTGTTTCTACTAACGCCCAATATGCTCCTGCTAGTTCTTTTTCTAACGGGGTGTAATTGCTCATGGAGGGAGTTAATTTCTTCTACCAAAATCCCTGTGGCACTCTCTTTTTTCCTTGCCTCTGCCATAAACTCCACATCACTACATCATCCTGTACTATCATTTCCAGCTCAAATGGGTCTCCTTCTGTGATGGGACCTAACGCAAAATAGTTCTGTAATGCATCGTTTGCTCCCTCAAAGGCCTCTTGCTGTTCAGGTCCCCATTGGAAAGGGTGCTTTTTTCGTGTAACTTGATATAGTGGTCTCAATATTAATCCTAAGTGAGGGATATGTTGTCTCCAGAATCCCATCAAACCAATAAATCGTTGTGCTTCTGCCTTAGTTGAAGGAGTCTTTAGCTGCTGTACCGTATCAATCACCTTCTGTGGTATTCTTTTTACTGGTCCTGACCAAATAGTGCCCAGGAATTTCACTTCTTGTGCCGGGCCTTGGACCTTTTTTGGGTTAATAGCCCATCCCCTCTGCTGTAAGTATTCAATTAATCTTTCCAGCATGTCCGTGACTTGCTCTTTAGTGTCCCCAGTGATCATGATGTCATCAATGTAATGTGCAAGTCGGGTGTCTCCAGCTGAGAATTGGCTAAATCTCTGGCTATCAGCCCATGACACAATGCAGGACCATGCACGTACCCCTGGGGCAACTTCCTGAATGTGAATTGTCTGTCCTGCCAGCTTATTGCAAATTGGTCTTGACTGGCCTCATCGATATCGATCGAAAAGAAGGTGTTTGCTAGATCAATCACGGCATGCCATTCCCCCACATCTTTACTCAACTGTTCCACCAGTGTGATGATGTCTGGGACGGTGACTGCCAAAGGTGGAGCCACTTTATTCAGTTGTCGATAGTCGACAGTCATTCGATATGTATCATCTGGTTTCTTCACGGGCCATATAGGAGAGTTAAATGGGCTCACAGCCGGCCTTAACACACCTGCATCTAGCAACCCCTGTATGGTTTCTGAAATCTCTTTATGACCTCCGGGTATGCGGTACTGTTTAATGCACACCGGCTCCTTTGGAGGAGGCACATGTAATGGACTCCACTTTGCATGGCCAACCAGAACTGTCCTAGATTTCTTTATGTGTACGCTCCTCACACCAAAAGTAAATGTTCCCCATTGCGTATCAATAGTTTTGCCTAGTAACAAATCCATGCCAATAATGTATTCTGGTACTTCAGCTATTAAAACTTCTGCCGTGAACGGGGGTCCTTTACCGATTGACAATTTAAGCTTAACAGGTTTGGCCTCTGTCTCTGCACCCCGTAACCATTAATGATCACACCCTTCCCTGGCAGCCTCTTAGGGTTTCCATTTATCAAAGTTACTTCCGCACCTGTGTCGAGCAGTGCCATAACATGTTGTGTTCCTTTGTGCCAATAAATGATGAGAGGTACATATGGCCGCCTGTCCCCGGGGCTTACCTCTTGCTCTGACCCCCGGGGTTTGGCCTGACCTTCAGAATAAGGGGTCTGGGACTTCCCAGCCATTGCTGGACAAGTCAGGATATAGAGTTGAGACAGGCACCTTCCTATTTTTCCCTGATTCTGTTTTTTCCTTCTCGGACTCTTCCATGGGTGGTGCTGAGGGCTGTTTCTCATCAACTGCCTCTTTCTCTTTCTGTCTACGCTGCAATGCTTTCCATTTATTAAGCAGATAAGGGGTAGGCTTTCCATCTATCTCCTCTTTCTTCACCCCAGCATTCAACAAATCAATCCACATTTGTCGTCTGGTCACTTTTATTGTAGATTCTCTTCCCTTATACTTATTGTCCTGCCCCACTGCTCTTGCTGATTTTTGTCTATCAAGCCCTTCTAATTGTGCCATTAATAATACCACATCCCCCACTGGTCTTCCCTGAGCGGGTCCTAGAAGGGCCAACAAGGCACCTTTCATATGCGGAGGGGCATTTCTGATTAACCGTGCCCGGATCCCTGCTGTCACGGGTTCAACATCAGGTCCTAAAAATTGCTGGGAGTATACTGCGTTCTGCATCCCCATTTCTCACAGTTGTTCATTTGCCTCAGAAATCGTATGCCAAGGACCCCAACTCTCCACATCTATAGCAGTTGGGTACAATTGCTTCACTCCTTCCATCAACCAGCCCATTAGAGAGAAAGCTTGTTGCCCCTGTGCACCTCATAACCGTTGCCCTAACATAGCGTGTGTAGTTACTGATCCCATTTTCAAAAGTTCAGTTGGTGATAAATATGTACAGTCTGCTCCAGTGTCCCACAATCTCACCAACCATTTAAACAAGGGCTCTGTAGGCATTTGTCTAAACATACGAGTTATTTCTAACAATTCACTCTGTGTATAATCTCTTACCAAACGTGAATTCTGTATTTGCCCACCATTCACCCCCTTTGATTTATTCTGCATGAGTGGGCGAACCTCCATTACACTTCCCCTTTCACCTTCAATTTCACCTGCACGTCCTTCTCCACTTTCAACTCCACCTAGTTCTGCTACAAGTACTTCCACCTCATCCTCCCAATTCCAGTCATCATCATTATCTTAAACTGTTCCATCCCAAGTATGAGGATCCCAGTTTTCTTTGCGTACCAGTGCCCTCACTTGCACAGCTGAGGGTATTTTAGGCTTCTGCCTACTCTTCTGTTTTGCTACTCTAACTGCTAATGCAGTGCACCTTGCCTCCATTTGATCACCCCTATTCACTGCACTTTCGATAGTTTCTTTCATAAGTATCTGCCTTTCCTGCAAGGCTGCAATCTCATCCCGCAGTTTTCTTATTTCTGCATCTTGTGTAAATGTTTTCCTGTAAACCGTACGGAGCGCAGACAGGAAAAGCCATTCACTTGCCCTGCTGCTTTCAGCTCCAGCTTTGCCCCTTTTAGCTTCACACTCTCAACTGCATCTTCCACTAAAAGGGGAGTCACTTTCTCATCTAATGTCTCCCATAACACCGGCGCTGCCCACCGGTTCAGGAGCCCTGCCACACCAGAGAACGGGTCAGTTGCTAACCACCCGGGAATGGATCTGGCTTCTGCCCCATGGTGCCTTCCGCTCTCTGCCTCACTTTTCTTATGTCCCCAAAGAGGCATTATTGACTTATACCCCACTCCTGGTACCAAATGTCTTATCCAGGTGGCTGGTTGACACCTGTTCGGTATAAGTCAATAAGGACACTCAATGAAGGACCACACGCCAATTATGAATAAATGTAGCTTTACTATAATTTCAGGTAAATGCAGGCATTTAGCACATTAACAACATTGAAATAAGAATGGCAATGAAAAGCATCTATTCATATATATGTACACTACAGATAGTATCTATGTATACGAATGAGCAAAGAGTTCATTGACAGAGTAAGAATAGTAAATTTAAAAAAAATCTATATATATGTTTATATATAAGTACACTACAAAGAGCATCTATGCATACATCTGAGTAAAGAGTTCATTGACAGATATAAACTTGGAATAACTGTATACCAACATGTGATACACTATGATGTTAAGGGAGCAGAATATTAACGAGTTGAATACTTCAGATAAGCTTTGTTTTACTGCACACTAAAATGCACATTTGAATTACTGTGGCAGACTCACACTACGATGTTCAGTAAGGCAGGAAAAAACTATAAACGAGCTGAATTTCTCAGATTATAAACACAGGGCAAATATAATAATCCATCATAATAATAGAGCAGGGAAACAAAAAGCCTTTCATCCCTGGGTGGAACTTAACTTAGTCCCGCTTGAACCTCACTCCCCCTCGAGCGTCACGGTCTTGGAACAGCAAAACAGGGAGGCAGCTCTGGGTCTGAAGATGACAGTCTCATAACTCCATCTGCGAGCTTCAAAATTCCCTCACCCACCTTTCAGTGTTTAAATAACCTGAAGCTTGGATTCTACCCCCTTCCAGTATTTTCTAGTTATGTTATCAGTATATGTCTCTTGCCTGCCTTGCCATTCCCTGGCCATTGTTTTCATTCCATCTTTTACTGTGGTCTCGTTCTCAAAGTTGAGACTGACTCTCCTTTACAGCCTGTTTCTCACACATGCAGCTGCAAATAAGTTTATCTACGGAATGTCAAAAGAAAACAAGCTTGAAAGCGAACATCGTGAATTTCTTTTACGTTGTTCTGGTTTCGGCAGGCATCACGCTCATCTACACTGTTCAAGCTAATTAACCCTTCGCGTTACAATGTCTTCCGCATCTTTCCCTACTACTACACTGATCACTTTACTAGATTATAAAGAAATGCGTCATCATGTCCTCATAACTCTACTACTAAATTGCCTGTCGGGTTTTGCTCTCTTTGTCCAGTCTCCTGTGCACATTGTAGGGCTGTATAAGAAATCAGGGTGAACACTGATAGGGTGCAAGGTTTTATGTTTTGAGGAGTGTATACTTCAGGGCCATGGCATAGGCCCTTGTCCCCCTATGGTGCATGAAGTCCCATCACTCAATGATCTCACATCTGGCGCCTTGTAGAGCTGTTAGGCGTGTAGCCTAAGGGACATTTTTGGGCCCCATTCCTAAAGCCTGTATTGTGGAGGGAATCACTGCATATTGCACCCTTGTGTACCGCCCATGAAATAATTTGTCCAGTTCAGTACAGTGTTACTAATCAAGATGTCAATGACCATCCAAGGTGTCTTAATATAAACGTTTGTGAACAGGAAAATCTTTCAGCTTTTCTTTAAACGATTGGACTCCTACCAGTTCAGGTGGAGAGAAAGAACATCATACCTGCATTCTTACTTCTTTTACAGAGTGTGAAACTTAGGATGGTGGAGAACTGTTTGGAAAGGTGACATTAAAAATAAGCATGCATGTTTTCATTGAAGTTTGAAAATGATTACAAGGGATCTCTTAAACCACTTTGGATGAAAGAACCTAACAATCGTATATTTTTCTACAGGAAAAACAGACTTGCTTAGATTTACATTCCAGTTGCAAGTTTCTTGTGAGTGGAGGCCTCGATAATGCTGTGAACGTCTGGGAATTAAAGTCTAGAAGTCTTCATTTGTCCCTTAAGGTAAGACATTGAATTCAAGGAAGTCAGTTCAACTATGCTGTGAAGTATTATGTGCAGTAGTTGATCACTGCATGCTGTAAAGCCATGCAGTGAGCAACTACTGCACTATGAGTGATAGTGTCTTGATTCATGCAATAAAGTCTGATGTGAAATAATTGCTTACACTTGTCAAAAACCCTGATGCCTGCATTTTTAAATATTTGAGCAACGAACCATTTAGTTCATATTTGCAGCCTCATCTCAATTTTTTTTGTAATTTCCAGGCCCACAAAGAAGTCGTCACCTGTGTGAACTTTAATGGAAATGGTGACTACTTCGCCTCTGGTTCAATGAGTGGTGAAATCATAGTACAGAGTGTGTACACCAATTTGTCCAGTGCTCCCTTCGGTCATGGTTGCACACAGGTAATGCATGTGTATTATGCTGGTTTATGATTAGGTAGGTAATCAATGTATGTCTTAGAGTGGGTCAAATATGATCTGCTGCAGTAGGACGCCTTTTGTTGACATCCATTTTTAGGCCTCACCTATGCAGAGTTTTCTCTGTCTGGCAGCATATCTATAAATTCCAATGTACATTTAGAGTTGTCGTTGATTCTGCCTTGCTCATGATACAATTACTTGCGTGTCGGTCAGTTTGATAGCCTGATTCAATGGCTTTCCACTATAATCTTGTTTTTACTGCCCAATGGAGCTTTTTGGTCTCACTGTGTTTGGCTAAGGAGTTGTATCCTTCCACTACTAACATAAAGACGGTGCAATGCTGAAATATTTGACTGTTCCAAAAGCACCTGTGCATGACCTCCCGTGCTCCATCCTCTTCTCTCCCTCTCTTTGCTCTCCCTGTTAACGTATCTCCTTCCTGACTCATGTCCCTTTAATGAAATCATGCCTCCCAGAGTGTACTTCTTCATTTCCCCTTGACCACTGATCTATCTTCTGCTGCTGTATTGGCAGGCAACCATATTAAAATGGTTTTTGAACCATTCCAATATGGCTACACGGCGGCCAGCATGAAATGTTATTTGTTAAAGCACAAGAAAAGCAGTTCCAGGGTGGACGCTGCGCATGAGCGCAAATCGTGTGCACGCACCTTGGTAATCTTGGAATGCTTTTTATATACCTTAAGAAAAAAAAAAAACACTCCAATATGATCAGTGTGTGCACACAAATGTGCACATGCACTGCAGCTGTCACGGATTAGTTTTTCCATTACTTTTTGGAAAAACATTCTAAGATGGCCACAGCACGTGGGCACTCACTGGAGGCCATGGTAGAATGTTTTTGCCGTGAACCAAAAAAGCATTGGTAATCCAATAGGTTTATTTCCCTGTGTCACAGATGAGACCTACTGGCTTCACAATATTTTGGTTGTTAAATTTTGGATTCCATGTTATAATACCATAGTTAACCTTACTTTGCCATCGAGTGGCAGCAAAAGGGCAATAGGCTTTTAAAAAAGAGTAAATTGTTTGAACACCAAAACTATGAGATGTGCCTGAATTAGCTATTGGCACCTGGTATTTTTGTCTGAAACTGGTGTTACTATTTTTTAAAGTTACTTTAAAAACTCGAATTGGTGCATTGAAATCATTATTAATAGTTGAAAGGTTTTGCTTGTACTTGCCTGTGTAAAGAATGCTGCTATAACTGGAAGACATCAGTTAGATTCATTTGTGTCTGCTCTGCATTTTTCTCAACCAGTGCAAGTCTGTAATAATTTATTTGGAACATGGTGTAAGCTATTTCTATAAACGTCTGAGGGAGGTGCACTCGTTACCTGCTCTTGTAAACGGCACATTTGCTTGGGTTATCTTTACATTGGTGGTGTGCAAAGTTTACATTACATGAGCATAGTTCCTGATAATGGGTTTGCAAGTAATCCAGAGTTTCACTATTTTTTTTTACCCTCGGCCAAGCAGTTTCTCTTTCACGAGTGATAGTTTGTGCCTTAACTGAATATGTTTTTTTCTTGTGAGTTCTGGAAACCCGGTTGTGCTAGCAAATCACAATAATTTAATTCGGAATTGTATACCTTGCCTGGCTGTTCCACATGAGGATCCAACACTCAGAAGGCAAAGGTATGTCAAATCACACTTGTGCACAAAACGAGAAGCTCCGACATGGACAGAACAGCGCTAGGGTTCTGTCCATGTCGGAGCTTCTCCCTGAAAAGAAAACGAGGGCACCTTTAGAAAAGCAAGGTTTCCAGAAGTCTCCTGAAAACCACTTCTGATGGGCTTTTGTCAAGCTTGTGATGCATACTGTTTCAGATTTGTGGTGGCTATATATCAAAATGAACGCACTCTTTGTCTCGCTTTGTTGATTCGATAAACCAGCTCAACAAAGAGTCAGATGAACTAAGAAATCTTGGGGGAATGTGAGGTTTTATTAGATTGTGGAGGTACTTTGGCCCAGTATTTGTAAAAGCCCTATAGGTGTAGCACATGCTTTTGAATTGAATCTGCTTGCCGACTGGCAGCCAATGTAGCTCTCTGAGACCTGCTGTGATGGATGACAGTCTGGGGATATTTAGTAACAGACGGGCTTCTGGATTTTATATCATCTGCAGGTGTCTTGGAAGCGCCTAACATTTTAAGAACCAAATAGAGTAGGCCAGTGGTTCCCAACCTGTGGTCCGGGGACCCATGGGGGTCCACGAGAGCTTAGAAAATTAAAAAATATGAACAAATATTGACAAATTAGGTCCCCAGATTCTAGTAATGACTCAGGCGGGGGTCCCCGGATTCCCATTATGATTCAGTGGGGGTCCCTGGGTTCCATTAATGTTAAAGTGGGGGTCCTTAGAAATCAAAAGGTTGGGAAACACTGGAGTAGGCTACTGTGGTCTAGATAAGAGGTTGCCATACTCTGGGCAACAGTTTTCTAATGCCGAAGAGGGAAGAGCAGTGGACCATATATTTGGTTGGTTCCCCACTACCAACACCTCCTTCCTATCCCCATTGAGCTTTACACTGTTCAGGGCCATTCACGTTACCACTGCAGAAAGACAGAGTTTCAGGTGTGGGGCCCACTCAACGGAGTCTTGAGAGAGTGGTATGATTAATTGCCTGTCATCTGCATTTGTAAGTAGGGTAAATCCAAAGGTTTCTGTAATCTCTGCTAGGAGACATATATACATATTAAAACGCGTAGGACTCAGGATCTGCTTGCAGTAGGGTTTCATTGCCATTTGAAAAGGTCGATTTTGGAGAAAAGAACCGAGCCATGTTAGTACTTTGTTACATGTCCCACAGGATCTGATGTGAATATGACATAATTTATGGGTGGAGGAAAGAGGGACAGATTCTGTACTGGGGGTGAGGTGCAGCGTAAATTCTGATGGAGTCGAGATGTAAGAGCTAATAACTCACAAGAATGTTTGAAAGTTGCTTGTTAACTTGTTTCAATACAATCTCGGTATAAAAGGGCAGTAAGCATATTACAGTTTCCCGCATATAATTTCGCCATCTTTGCATATTATTCGTAGTTGCTGAAAGAAATGCTCAAAGGTGCAGGAACAATAAATACCCCTATTGTATATATCTTGTTTTCCTTATTATCTAGGAACGTAGCCACCAATCTTGCTTTGTGCCACTGGAACTAATAGCGAGCTCCCGTTTCCTGCTACCAATTAATTTTCTCACGTATTTCCTATAGACTGAATAGGCCATTGCTGCTATCCTTTTTATTCGGGCCTACCAGAATAACGGATTTTGTGAGCTTTAAAGTGCACAAAAGTTCTGCATTAATTACGTACACCACCAGGCACAACTCTCTTGCAACTGTTACAGGCACATCAAAAGCAAATTATCCACGGTGCGAATCTTTTTAACCAGTTCCCTTCAACAATTCTCTTGACATGTCATCACAACCAGCACCCCTGCATAACTTGCAGTCAAGCGCATCTTCTCTGGTCATTCTCCGCACACATGCAGCCAGGACACTATCAAACTGCAAACTAAGAAATGTAAAAACATAACCGAAGGCAGCTGGCTTTTCTATCAATACACTCAAGATCTGATCCATCAGACATGCCCCAACGCTGCTCCAATCAAGGAAAGTGTTGAATATTCACCTGTTGAAAGAAAACCCTACATATCAATGCATTACCACCCTAAACCCAGCCAGACCTTCTGCCACTAGTTGACTTTATGCTTGTTTTTGACCCTATGCAGTGCTTCACTGTCGTTTGTCTGGGTTCACGCTATAGAAATACAACATACATGCATAGATAAAAATATGCCTACAAACATCTTTGTTTTAGTTTCATCACAAATGTTAATGTACTTGATACCTTTTAGTATATGTTGTTCATCTTATCTGGCAAGATTCTGTTTTTTGTAATCTGAGACATTTTTGACCCTTTGCAATGCCCTTCTAATCAAACCCATTTGGATGATTAATTACATGGAGTAACTATGTTGAAGCTTTGACTGCGCTTTAATACCAACATAGGTGAACAAATTGCAAAGCAAAGTATGTGGGACCCTTCTTCAGTATTCCTCGACCTATTCATACTGGTGCTATTCACTCTGAGGAAAAATGTTTAGGATAGGTGTTAAGACCATCTAATTTCCTGCTACACCACAAAGTGATATCCTTGCACTTTCAGTATTATCAGATGCTAATAGAATGCATATTAGTTTTGATGCTTTCTGGGATCTTATTTTGACTAAAAAGAAGTTGCTCCTAAAATACCCTTATTATTATTACTTCTCAGAGGCAACGTCTTTTCTTTGAAAATCAATTAAAGTGAGCCTAGGAGATATTCACATCTTCCAAAAAGGTGGGCAGAAAGAGTGTATGTACAGTAGAAGTGTTCAACATGAAAGTGTGATGCAGGGACACTTGCCATTATCTTTAACTCTATCATAACTTTTTAATCAGTGAATAATATTTTAACCTTCAAGAGCTTTTTCTTCTGGAGCTGGCAATTGGCAGTAGGAAGACCAGGTGAGGTGCCCAGAGTATCTTGGAATGGAGTTCAGGCATCGCAAGTTGAACTGCAACACCATTTTGTTTTGGAGTCCATTGCATGAACAACGTATAGATCTCCCTGGAGCAGAGTCCCACCTCATTTCCTGTCGAGGAGACAAACAGGCCTGCTCCCTCGCTGTCATCACCAATCCTTTCTCAGGGTTAGTTATCCAGCTTGTCTCTTTATCGGTCCTCCTTAAAAGCTCCATCAACCATTACCGTACAAACTTTGTTGGCATAGTTGCGTCCCTATGTGAAAAGAACCAGAGGCCTAACTCCTGCACCCAGCTTCTTCACTACACCCTAAACTACAGGAAAGCACCACAAGACTCTTATTCCTCAGTTATCTGTGTATGTTGAAGAAAGCGTTCTCATGTCCCATGCCCTTCTTCATCACTGTGTTCACCCACTGAGTCATAAAGAAACTGAAGTCCCCATTCATATTATCATTACAAAAGAGGACATTAATGAGACAGACTGCTTTTTAGTCATCGAAGCAAGGAAATACATTTTTGGGAGACTCGTTTGCCAATATGGTAGATGAAAGACACCGTTTTGAATAAAGACTCCGTTTTGAATAAAGACTCCATGTTGTTTTTTAATGATTGTTCTTGCCTGGCAACCATCTGACTAAATGGTTTTTTGGGTCTATGAAATTGTTGTTCTTACTGCATTGTGCCCCAAGCATAACTTGTATTGTATTCTTCATTTTAGAAATTATTTTGGGCTTTCTCCACTGGTAAAAGATGTATGTGACTATTTCATGTACCACCACGTTGTATTTTTTTGCTAATGCATTGTTTACTCCAGCATCACAACTTTCTAATGGCAGTGGTGCTTACCATTCCATTCCATTAGATCACTACATAGCAATGTTTTCCACATTCTGTTTCCTTATTTTACTTTATAAATCAATTTACATCAAATTGTATCATTATTTCTTTTTTAAAGCAAATAGAAATTAAGTAATAACCAATATAAAAGAAAACTCTAGCAAAATAGCAGAATCTGTGACAGACAAGATGTGAATACAAATATATTGTAAGAACAAAAACTAATAAAATGCCATAACATTATTGTTATATTTCAAATAGACATTTTCTATATAATAATGCACACTACATAGTTTTTTGATAACTGTATACAAAAATATACTACTTGCAATTTGTGATGCTTTGACTTTAATGTCTTGATTGTTTGTTGTTCCATAAGTAGTAGTTGGGGTCCACTTTATGAACTATTGCTACCTTTTAGCCTCAATCAATAAAATCAAGTATGCTTTATTTCGTTTCAAGTGTATTTCCTACTTTATACCTTTCTATCTGCATACAAACCTGTGATTGTCCATCATATTATTTGAACTGATCTACTATATCTACGACAGCAGGGGCAGTCCTCCTTTTTTTTTTTTTTTTTTTTTACCCTGGTCCAGTAGTGCTTTGAAGATGGTACCTGGAAGTGCTTTTCACCAGTCAGGGGATGGGAGGTATTCCCTCCCTGTCCCTGACCAACAGGTAGCCCTACCCACTTTTGCAGCAGTTCCTGTATGCTGTACTGCAACTAATCTCCCAGTGCACCTCTTCCTAAATCCAACATAGCAGATCCCATCTTCCCCTGTGCAGAGATCCTTTGCCCACCCTAGATGTGTAGCCAGCAAAATGAGCACCCCCTCCCCCATGGTCACTGAAAACTGATACTGGGGCTGCCCTTCTCTCACTTGGGCTGGTACCAAGCTGGATAGAAGGACAAAAAAGGGAGCTGGGCCAGGTGTTAGCTACATCTGTCTGTGACACAGTAGGCCTCTTTGTAGTTATGTAAGTTCCTGGCCACTAACCAGATTGTCACTCTGTCAGAGGAACAGAAGACCACCACACACCCATGGCCTTTGTTTCTGCTCTAGGAGCAAGTTTACGCCTTATCAAGTAGCTAGTCAGCCCCTGGGTGGCAGTTGGAACCTAATGCAAATGGGCTTCTAGATTCTATAATTAGACAAAGGTTATGTTTTAAAAGTACCTATTGCAAAATACATAGTAAAACTCTGACTTTACTATTAATTGGGCTTATGATCAATATTTTCTAAAGTCTAAGCATTATATTTTTATCTCATTCCTAGGTGGACATAACTTTTAATTTTGATATTATATCCCAATGCTTTCCAGTGGAACACATACATCTGCTACAGTGAAAGTAGCTTTTGGGTCCTTGCCACTTTAAGGGCATGTTTTATATTAAACTGTTACATGTTACACTTTTAAATACAATTCACCGTGCCTTAATGGGCATTAAGGCCTATTTAAGGGTGACCTATTTAAAAAAAAGAGTTTAGGTCTGTTAAAGGGGTTATTTTGATAGGGCACATTTGCAGTTTTAAAACTGCATAGACAAGCAACAGTTGTAGGCCTGTAGTTGCACTTTGCACGTCATACTAATAGTAGCACAATGAGTGCTACAGTCTACTGGTAACATTTAACTTACAGGCCCAGGGCACACGTTGTGCCATATGCTAGGGACTTATAGGTAGAGTAAATATGCAAATTAGGAATATAGCCAACTTAAACATGTTTTAGGGGTCAGAGCACATGCACTGGAACCTGATTAGTGGAGTCCCAGTACACAAAGTCTAAAAATATTTAAAATCCAGCAAAACCACACAAAAAAGGGCATTTTGTTATACTGATATTCTCGGACCCTGCAGTGTACTCCTCTTAATATCCTGAAACACCTGGGACTTTTTGGTTCCAAAGACCTCCAGAGAAGGGGGACAAAACCTGTTCAGTCTATCTGATGAAGGTGCACTGCTGCCGGGCCAAAGATTCAGGTTGCTTCCACTTTGAGCCTTTCTGCAGTAGCAAATCCATTTCAGCGGGACATCGCGTAGCAAGTATCCGGCCTAGCAGAGTCCTGTTCCTTTACAGCTTTCATTCTTGCCCTCCTGGAGGAAACCAAGGTCCAAAAAAGTGAGTAAGTCTGGAAGTAGACATTTTCATGGGGCGAATGTGCCAAAAATACCGGAACAGTGACGGACCATCCTTGGGCGCAAATTTTGAATTGCTCCTGCTCTGCGCTTTCCTGCCAAAAGTCAACAGCATCCCGGGGAGCTCATTGGACAGTTAGCTGGCATTATGGAGCCCGTCTTGGACACATCCTACTGGCTTTCCCAACTGATGATTCTTGACTTCCGTTTCAGAGACTAAGGGCCTCATTACGAGTCTGGCAGTCTGAGGACTGCCACACTAGCATTGACAGTCAGACCTCCATAACTGTGGTGATCCAACTGCCCAATTGCAATGCTGGTGGGTGAACCCACCAGGGGACCGCCGTCCCTACCGGGAAAATGGTTCTCGATGGCATGATGGCGGACGAGCTTGTACTCTACCAGGGCGGTGCTGCCAACCTTTTCATGTTGGGGACCCCTCCATGAGAAGGCTGGTGGAAAGTTAGTGCCGGGGGCCACCCGCCCAGCACCATTGGAATGTGCATTCCAAGGGTGCTGGAGTGTTAGGATATTGTCCTCGGCTCCCTTAAAGGATTATTATTAGGTGAATATGTCAGGGACGTCATTACCTTTCGAACTAAAAATAACACAGAAATTCGCCAGTTATATTTAGTAGAGTGAACTATAACTTCCGCCCCTGCCATGCACTGCTGACCTCACATCATATGTGATCATTTATGACATGTACTATGACATCACTGATGACATCTCAAATGACATCATTAATAGGGGTTGGGTGTATGTCACGGAGCTTTACCTTGCGGAATTCCACAGAGTTAATAAATCTGTGAAATTCTGCGGAGTTCTGAAAGCGGCAGAGTGCTGCCTGCCCAGGCCTGAATGCTCCCGATCTGAAAGCACTAAGCAGTGTCAACCCTGCTTAGCGCTTCCATATTGGGTGCAGTCAGGTAGGCGACAGCAAAAGCGTCAGTGCACACAGGGCAGGCCGGTGAACAAAGGACCTGGGCAGGCCAGTGCACAAGAGGCCTGAAATGGCACCTTTCGCTGCCTAAGGCCCTGGCCTGAATCCAGGCTAGGGGCCGTAGGTGGCAAAATCTGCCATTTCAGGCCTCTTGTGTACCAGTGTGCACATCAAAAAAAAAAAAACAAGGACTTACCTGGGTTCTTCCAGGGGGTCCTTGTTGCTAGTGCAGTGGTCTGGCTCTTTGCCTTTCTCTGTGTCTGGAATCCATTCCAGAGCCGTCGGCGAGCAGCTCCTCCGACATCCGGTAAGTAGTACGCACTGCAGCGTCAGTTATGGGCCACATAGCGCAACCACAAGACTGTCTGTGCTTGTGCTGTGTGGCTCATAACTAGGCTGCAGTGCACATGCTTTGAGCTCTGCTCCGTTGGCGGGCTAGCAGAGTTTTTTCTCAAACTCCACACTCCAAGCAGAGTGCCAAAAACTCAGTTAGCTCCGCCAGCAGAGCTCATCGCCCATCCCCTAATTATTAATGACACCACTGATGACATCTTTCAGTGAGTGTGGTAGTTTGTTTCATAGTTTACATATTGGCCGGTAACTACAATATTACTTTTATACCTAATTTTGACCAGCCTGTGTTTGCTAATGAGTGTAAGTGATTACAAAACACATCTGCTCCTAATGCATCATACATGTGTACAGATGCAAGAAATTGTTGGGTGACTGGGGTAGGAGTCCTGGTCAAGCAGTAACCTCAATCACTGTCAGGGTAAGGCACCCCCAAGTTATTCTATGCTCAAACCACTGGTAGCTTGGCACAGAGCAGTTAGGCTTAACGTACAGGCAGTGTGTAAAGTAATTGTGCAACACTTGAGACAGTAAAACATTGGAAACACCACACAAAAAGGATGGCACACCAGATTAGAAAAATATATGTTCAATAAATAAAACAAGAGCAAAATGACAAAAATCCAATTAGTAAAACTGGAGATATTGAATTTTAAAGCCTTTAAAGAAAATAGTGTCAAAAGATCTCAAGCACCTACTGTGGTTATCTGGTTGCCCTAGACCTGGACAAAGTCATAAGTTCAGGCTGACCACGATGGAGTGCGGGCCAGCTACCAGGAACCAGTTAGGCCCACTGAACAAAAATACGAAGTCTGGTGTTGGGTATGCAATGCGCAGGTGGGGCAATGCGTCAGTTCCAAAGAGCTGCAAGGCTGCGATTCATAGTCTGTCGTATTGTCAAGGCTGCTCTCAATGAGAGATGCAAGGACCTGTGCCAGGAAAGCATCATGCAGCGGGTGTTCTGGAGGTGATGCAGTTTGCAATGGCAGTGTCAGTCTTTTCGATGGGTCCAAATCATGCAGTAGTGGCAATGTGTTGGTTCTGCTCAGGTTTGCGCCGTGCAGCAGAGGAGAAGAGTTGGTTCTGCTTGATCCACAGGCTGGTAGAGCACCTTATGCCCACTTCCAAGTGTCCAGTACTGGGGCAGCTCCATTGATGAGGCAGACTCACATATGGCAGAGTCCAGATGCAGAGGCAAGGTTGTTGGAAGCCTGTAATGTCCCTGAAGCTTAAGACCAGGAGGCCTGCCAACTAGACCTTGGAGTAGCTATGGGTTTGAGATGCAGCTCTAGTCCTTCTAACCCATGCAAGAGGGCCGAAGACAGCAGGTCAGCGCAGCAAAGCAGGAATCCAGCAGAGTGCACTCTGGCAAAGTGGTAGTCCTTCAACAGCACAACAGTCCTTCCTGACAGAGTACCCACCGATCCAGAAGTGTACTAAAGTGATGCTGCCTGAGGTCCAGTATTTATACCCTGGTGCCCTGGTTCTGGAAGGTGGGAGAACCATCTAGGCAGTGACTGTGAAGTGCAAGGAATTCCCTACTTCCCTTGCCCTGGCTCCAAGCTGGCTAGGTGACAATGCAGGGTCAGTAGGCCCTTTATGTGTGAACAGGACACAGCCTATTTAAGCCTAAGTGAGGCTGTCTCCAGCTCCTTCTTCCCATCCTGTCAGTGATGGCCCATTCAGTCACACCTAAGCTCTCATTGCATGTGACTGTCTAGGAGGAATACACAAAGCCCAACTGCTAACTACATTCAGTCAAGCTGCCAGAGACAGGGTGCAGGCACCAAATGGCTAAGTCAAGAAAATGCCAACTTTCTTAAAGTGACATTTTCAGAATAGCAATTTAAAATCCAACTTCAAGATTTTAATCTGTGATTCCAGGGACACCAAACTTGAAGAGGCTATCTCTTCCCATTTGGAAGTTACACTTATAAAATGTATCTGATAGAAACTTCTAGCTGCAGATTCCTTACCTTAGAATTCCCTGGCGTCGGCTTCAAATCAGGAATTTTTCTGCTGAGAAGTACCCTGCGCGCACCGTCGGGTGGCGTAGTTCGGATCTGTGCGAGTCATCTGACTCAGCGTGGGTTGTCAACATCGTTGGAGCCGTCTGTGACGTCACGGTCTTTTACATAGGCACCACCCCGGCACGCGTACGTCTGTTCTTTTCCTTCCGCACCGGTTAAGCGCAGGTCCGGATAGAGCTACCTTTTTTCGACGTTTTTGTCGAGGATTTTTTCGATTGTGTGTGTAATGTTTTAAGAAAAAGACTGGATTTAAACCATGTGGTGCATGTCATCGCACCATGTTGATCATGGATCCACACCTGGTTTGTCTCTGGTGCCTCGAGCAGGACCACGATTTGAAGTCATATTCAGCCTGTCGGGCCTTGGCTCTGAAGTCCTTGAGAGAGAGATCTCTCAAACTTCTAGCGGCCCGGCATCCATCTTCGGTTAGCATGACCCCAAGGAGGTCACGGTCCCACTCTAGGAGGAGGTCGCTTCACCACTCCAGGAGCCCCAATTCATCTTCCTCGCATTTGAGGTCTTCGGGGCATTCAGGTAAGAGGCACAAAAAAAAGAAGTCCAAGGGGACTTTGACTTTACCACGCCCGTTGGCCGACGAGGCATCTAGGGAACGTCGATATTCCCTGCCAACTCCGGGTCTTCCCTCCTTTCCGGGAAGCAGTGCAACCCCCGCTCAAATTAAAGAATTTTACGAGGCTATGTGCCTTGTTTTTGAGTGGGGTGCACCCTTGGGTGGGTCTCAGGCCCCACGGGGTCAGCAGGGGCCCATCAGATTCAACATCGACGTCGGCGGCTTTGGCCTCGGCGCCATTGGGGACCCCAAGATCCGATAGTGGATCAGGGCCGGTGCCAGTTTCTCACAGTCGACCTCCTCCGGCGCCGGCCCCGAAGTCGACACTCCCGCCGCCACCACCAGCGCCCACTGGTGGTGGTAGCCCCATCCTCATTCCAGATGATCCAGAGTCGGAACAACGTCGTACGACGCTGATTCCAACTTCGACAGCACCGATTAGGCCCAGATGAGTGCCTGAGGCTTATTCAGACCAGTCAGGCACTGGAGCGGAGTGGGAGGGGTCTGAGGACTCTTCAGAATATGGATTGGAGCGTGAAAAGGACTGGTATGAGGATCTAGGGGAAACCAGTGGACTAGATACTTCTTCAGATGCTGGCATGCTCTCTCCTCCCGCTGTGGCTACGGAGGAGAGGGCATCTTATGCCATGGTGGTGTGTAGTGCAGCTGAGGTCTTGGACCTAGGCTTGCCTAGTCAGGACTTATCTCCTGACAGAGGTGCTTCAGCCGGGGGTCGCTACATCAGAGCCGATGTTACCCTTCAATGAAGCGCCCACAGATGTCCTTCTGGGAACATGGTCCAAGTCCAGCACATGGGCTCCTGTGAACTGGGCAATTGGCCGCCTCCATAAACCAGCACCAAAAGACCTTAGTTTCCTCAACCCACCCCGGAGAGCTTGGTGGTTCAGGCCTCCACTTCCCGTGGTGCCTTCCCTTCCGCCCCTCCGGATACGGAATACAAGAGGCTGGACGGTGGCACAAGTGCTGCCCCAGGTCCCGGACGGCATACGGGACACACTCACCCAAGCTGTGAATGATGGGAGAGATGCAGCCAAGTTTACCATCAGGTGTGGCTTGGACACGACTGACTCGCTGGGCCGAGCGATTACATCGATGGTGGCCCTCCGACGCCATGACTGGCTATGTTCCACTGGCTTTTCTGGGGGATGTCCAGTCGAGCTTGATGGACATGCCTTTCAATGGCTCTTGCCTTTTTGGTGAGAAGGCAGACTCTGCGCTTGAGAGGTTCAAGGATTCTTGAGCTACGGCCAGATCCTTGGGCCTCTCAGCGTTGGCTCGCCAGCAGTCTGTCTATCGCCCCTTTCGAGGCTTCGGAAGGGACGCAGCACCACGTCAACCACAGGTTAGCCACCGTCCTCCAGCTTCACAGCATCCCGTTCGAGGACGAGGTCATGGTACCCTCAGACCCAGAGGGTCTAGCCAGAGGTAGGCCACCACCCAGCCCCCCTCTTCTGCAGCCCCCAAGCCCTCCTAGTATGGTTCTGCAAGACCATGTCCGTCCACTTGGAGGGAGTATTCAATTTCATCTCCCTCACTTGCGGTCCATAACATCGGACAAATGGGTCCTGCAGATCACACAGAAGGGCTAATCCCTCCCCTTCCAGTCTTTCCCTCCCTCTATCCCTCCGATAAAAGAACGGCTGATGGAGAATCATTTGGTCTTACTCCGCAAGGAAGTTACGGCTCTCTTGGCCAAAGGAGCCATAGAAAGGGTCATGATGTAAGAAGTAGGCAGTGGTTGTTTTTCCCACTACTTTCTGATTCCAAAAAAGAACAAAGGTCTTCGCCCTATCTTGGATTTAAGGGACATCAATCTGTTCTTCAACAAGGAGAAATTCAAGATGCTCACCCTTTCTCAGGTCTTGTCTGCCCTAGACCAAGGAGACTGGATGGTAGAGCTGGACTTGCCTGATGCGTATTTTCACATCCTGGTCCTGCCCTCCCACAGACGTTACTTGCGGTTCAAGGAGGGACACGAACACTTTCAGTTTACTGTGCTCTCCTTCAGTCTCACCAGTGCTCCTCGGGTGTTCATCAAAGTGATGGTATGGTGCCAGCTCATCTACGCGGGCTAGGGATTTCAGTCTTCCCCTCCCTCGACAACTGGCTTTTGAAGGTTTCGACACACCAGGCTCTCGTCACTCACCTTCAGACTACGGCAGACCTCCTGCATTCGGTGGGGTACACTATAAACATGCCGAAGTCACACCTGACTCCCTCTCAGAAGCTCCGTTTCATCTGAGCTGTTCTGGACACAGTGCAGTTTCAGGCCTATCCTCCCGAGAAGCGAGTCCAAGATATTCAAGTTATGATACCGATGTTTCGGCCTCTATCCTGGATTTCGGTGAGACATATTCTGTTGGGACTCATGGCTTCCTTCATCCTATTATTCAAACATGCCAGGTGGCATATGAGGGCTCTGCAGTGGAAGCTGAAGTTCCAATGAACACAGCATCAGGGAAATCTTACCGACATGGTTCAGATCTTGGAGGGAACTGCAAAGGATCTGCAGTGGTAGTTAGTGAACTGTGATTGGTTAAAGGCAGACTCCTCTCCCTTCCCCAACCAGATCTTACAGTAGTGACAGATGCGTCACTTCTGCGATGGTGCGGAGATCAGGGGCCTCTGGTCTCCGGTGTAATCCAGGCTCCACATCAATGTATTGGAGCTCCAGGCGATCCAGCTTGCATTAAAGGCATTTCTTCCTGTTGTGAAAGGGAAGTTAGTGCAGGTGTTCATGGACAACACTACTGTGATGTGGTACTGCAACAAACAGGGCGGTGTGGGGTCGTGGACCCTTTGTCAAGAGGCTGTATGTCTCTGAACATGGCAGGAACACCAAGGCAAAACCCTGGCGGTTCAACACCTGGCAAGTTCTCTGAACGCCCGAGCAGGTGAACTGAGCCGGCGATGCTTAGCAGATCACGAATGGTGTCTCCCTTCGGAGGTGGCGCAAAGACTTTCTGCAGTGAGGAGATCCTTGGTTAGATCTGTTTGCCTCCGAAGGGAATGTGCAATGTCAGCAATATTGCGCTTTGCAGTTTCCAAGGCGGCTATCGTTAGGGCCCTTGGTTAGATCTGTTTGCCTCCGCAGAGAACGCTCAATGTCAGCAGTATTTTGCTCTCCAGGTTACAAGGTGGTACCCACTCAGCAATTCTTTTCATCACAAGTGGAGCTCATGTCTCCTGTACTCCTTTTCGCCCATACCACTTCTGCCCAGAGTTCTCAAGAAAATCAAGAACGCCCGGACCCAAGTAATCCTAGTGGCTCCGCATTGGGCACAAAGGGTCTGGTATCCCGAGCTTCTCAAAATGAGCATCAATCCTCCAAATAGGTTGCTTCTTCGAAAGGATATTCTGTGGTAGCAGCAGGGGAAGGTTCTCCACTTGAACCTGTCAACTCTGCAGCTTCATGAGTGGAGATTGAGCGGCGGCAGTTGATGGCTTATGACCTCCCTCTCGAGGTCTGTGATGTCATTCTGGCAGGCAGGTGTCCCTCTACCAAGACGGGTTACGCCTGCCGTTGGAAGCGTTTTGTACATTATTGTACAGAGAGGTCTATTGATCCTCTTTCTTCTTCTGTTTCCAATATCCTTCTTTTCATTCTGACACTCACCCAACAAGGTTCCTCCTTAGGGACTCTTAAGGGCTATGTTTCTGCCTTATCGGCTTTTCTTCGATTGCCTGATCAACAGTCTTTGTTTAAGTCTCCTTGTACAGAGATTCTTAAAAGGGCTTGTACATATGTTTCCACCTAAGCCTTTTGTTATGCACTAGTGGTACCTTAATCTGGTGCTCACTTCTCTTGGTGTGCTCTTTTTGAGCCTTTACATAATTTTCCTCTCTGGCTGCTCACTATCAAAACAGCCTTCTTACTGGTGATCACATCTGTCAGTAGAGTAAGTGTGATGCAGGCTTTATCATCAAAACTGCTGTATCTCACACTACATCCTGATAAGGTAGTCCTTAGAACTCGTGCCTCTTTCTTCCCCAAGGTGGTGACCCCTTACCATCTGGGTCAAAACATCACCCTGCCCACCTTCTTTGCTCCACCGCATCCCTCTAAAGAAGAGGAGCGTCTCCACCGTCTGAACCCAAAAAGAGCATTGTTGTTCTACCTTGACTGCACAAAAGAGTTCCGGGTGGATGACCAACTCTTTGTCGGGTAAGTTGGTACAAAGAAGGGTCGGGTCCAGAAAATACCCATTTTGCACTGGGTCATTCTCTTTATTAAAATCTGCTACGCATTGGCTAAGAAGCAGCCTCCTGAGGACTTGAGACTCACTCTACAAGGGGGAAAGCTGCTACCACGGCGTTAGCTTGAGGCGTGCCGGTTCTAGACATCTGCCAGGTGGCAACGTGGGCTTCCTTGCACACGTTCGCAAGGCACTACTGCCTAGATAGCCAGGTGAGGAGATATGGGCATTCTGCTCGCTCAGTCCTACAGGACCTTCTTGTGTAAAGTATATGTCCACAGCCAAACACCAGGAGGTTATGCCTTGGGTATCTATTCTAAGGTAAGCTAGAACTTTCTATCAGATGATCAAGTTACTTACCTTCGGTAACAAATTATCTGGTAGAGAAGCCCAAGACATGGTTAATGGGCTACTTAAGTGGTTAAATCAATCTGTGCTGCAGGCCAACTAGTAGCATTTAATTCACAGACCCCGGGCACAAGTCGTGCCACTTTCCTGGGGACTTATAAATAAATGAAATCTTTCAATTGGGGATAAGCTAATACTACCATGTTTAGAGGAGAAAGTACATGCACTTTAACACTGGTCATAAAGTGCTCAGAGCCCAAATGCCAGCAAAAAGGAGGTTTTAAAAAAAATGGAGGAGAAAGGCAAAAATCTGGGGGGAGAGGGACCTGCCTAGGGCTGATAGATCGAACAAGAGATAAAGAACATTTTATAAACCTTTGCATTGAAGAGTAGCTTGGTGACAGTTGATGACTTATGTTTAGCATGTTCTCTAGTTTACATAATAAATATTGTAAGCAGCTTTGAGTTATCAGACAAAATCATCACAGCATGACAATTCCTACATAACATGGAAGACTGTGTGCACCAGGTACTAACCTAGGTGCAAGCGCTTCTTTTGCTTCAGAAGATGGGCTATCTGTAAAGTTTTCACCACAGTATGAAGGCTAGAGGTAGTATGGTTCTTAGCACCTTCAAACCTTGGTTATTTTAAGTGAAATAGTATTTTTTAAGTATTGCATAGAGTGTACAGTGTTTTAGTAGTTGTGTTTTAATACTCTGTGTGGTGTATTTTTCATGAGAGTTTACTGTCTGCAAACAGTATGGTGCAGAGTAAACTCTCTCCATTGAGTAAACACGGTTTACTGTACCCACTTTTTTACTCGTATCAATTTCATTTCTCAATGTAGGTTCAGTGACTGTGAGGGATTTTGAACTAGGATACACATGAGGTGTATAGTATAGTGTCAATGTTGCACATAACACATGCTTGCTAAACCTAAGGGAGTTGTATCTGTGATGGCACTAATTATACTTTATATTATTCTGAGCTATTTTGTACTTACTTTCAGGCCTCTAATGCTATACTAGTTTTTAGCGTAATATGTAAAAAAAGAAGGTTGGATGATATCCCTGATGCTAACAGTGATGTCATCAATTAAGTAACTTGAGATGTCATCAGTGATGTCATAGAACGTATCATGAGTGATGTGATATGTGAGGCCATAAGCAGTGCATTGCAGTAGCACAAGTTATTGTCAGTCTGCTAACTTAACTGTTGAATTTCTGTGTTTTATTTAGTTCAAAATATTAATGTAGCCACTGACGTATTCAGCTAACTATAATGTTATTTGAGCTTTTCTTTCTGGTTACTTTCTAAGGTCATTTGTAAAAAAAAAAAAGAAATAAAAATTATTTCCTGTGTATTTCTAGTTTTTTTTAAAGTTAAGGTAATATTTTATCACCATACGTAAAACCAACACCCCATCACCCAAGGCCAAAAAGTGTGCACAGTGAGGGGTTGTCTGTACGGCTTAGCTTATGGTGAGGTCTTGTGGCAAACCTCCCAGGCAGCAAACCCAACACTGTGCAAGGCTTTTTTCAGTTCACCGCAGAGGTTGGCAGCAGGGCCTGGCCTGCGGCTAAACCACTCAGAGCCAGCACTGTTGCTTACTACTAACATAGGAGGGGCGGGGCAAAATGGGCAAACCTTGTAGGTGTTTTTATGCCTTTGCATACTCAGTAGCAATGAAAAGGGAGAACTGTGGACTCTGCTTTCAGATTCAGACCTGGAGACAACAAGAAAGAACCCACTCATCTTGGACAGTCACTACAGAAGAGAGTGTGCTCCAATAAATCAACAATGCTGTCACTTACATCAAGAATTTCATATCATTTTTCAACATACATGTGTAAAGAAAGAAAATTGTCTATCAGCCTAGAAAATGCCAGGAACACTGTTGAATACTACTAACATGAGAGGGGTGGGGCAAAACAGGCAGAGCTCTTACGTATTTTGGTTCCTTTGCATATTCAGCAGCAATTGAAAGGGAGAACTGTGGAATGTTGAATTTTTTTATTAAGGGGAGAGGGTCACGTGGCACCCCTCCCAGAGCCTCATTAGGCCCTGGGGGCCTTACGTATTTTAAAATGGCTGGGACAAAGAGGCTCCCCTCTGAAAGCCTTTTTAGACCCTGAGGACCCATCCCTCAGGGCCACACACCCCACCTGCCTAAGCCTATTTTGCCCTGAGGGATCAGTCCACAGGGGTCTCCTTTTTAAAAAGGTGGATGCTCCGGTGATCACCAAGGACAATCACCATGAGAAGCGGCCTCAGCCAGCTGCTTGCATGCTGCAGGAGCCAGCATTGCTCCTGACTACAAGGAGAAGCGACTTCTGCTGCTCCCTCTGGTAGGGAGCAATGTCTTGATCTGTTTCTCTGCTTGTTTTAGTGTGGGCAGGAAAACAGATCAAAAGTCTGCACTCAGCTGGCAGAAGCGTTTTTAAAGGTTCCGCCAGCTGGGAGCAGACTTTGTTTGCTTCCATTCATTGAGATTTTAAAAATGCTTCCACCAGGTGGAAGCAAACACAAATGTCCCTGCCTGCGATGGCGTGGGCAGAGAAACTGCTGTGTCCCGGTGGTGGGCTCCCTGGGACACAGCATGTAACCCCCAAGGGGATGAGGTGCCTGTGGCCAATGAAGACTCTTACAAAATACAGTTGGCCCCAGGGATGGAGTCCCTGCGGCCAAATATGACTCAAGGAGGAGGCCATGCAACCCCATCTCCATGTTAGATGGATCAGGTTCTGCAAGATTGGTTCCCTGGGACAGAATATGGTTTGGGGAAGAGGGCCCATATTTGATTAAATGGGCCTGGGGGATTGAGTCCCTGGTTCTAAATACGGCTATATATATATATGTATGTAGGGAATGTAAAACTAAGCACACGACCGTGAACTTGAAATTTGAAAACACAGCGCAACATCCAGCACCAATAGAGGCCACACCGCTGTTCACAATCAAAAAACAGTTTAGGTCAAGCCCCCACACTGATACAAGTAAAGTGAAAGGTTCATACAAGGATGTAGCAGAATAAGGAATATGAAAGGGTCATCTGTTAAAGGCTAACTCATGTACGACCAATCTGCAGGTAGTTAGGACATAAGAGCACAAGTCCCCTGGCACGCTCTCCATGCCTACAAACAAGATTGCTGACAGATTAGACACTGGGCACATAATTGAATTAGCTCAAAGCACACAAGTTCACGACTTATAATGGGTACAGGGAAGAAACGAAATTCTGAACACCTGGGAGTCTTGGACACACAATGCTGTCAGCACATGTTCCAAACAAATTAGATTTTTTTTAAAAAGGGCATGTACGCGTTCCTAGGTCAAAGAATGCTCAGTCATAAACCCTTATTGAATGTATAATAAAGAATGAATAATGTCTTGACCTAGGATTTCGGGCTATGGGGTCACATGTTTTTCATTTTAATCTGTAGCTTGCAAGCTATCTATTGTTAAACAAGTATAATATATAATTGTACAGATTTGTATAAAAGGGCCTGTCTGTGAACAGGCAAATGAGAAAACCTGTAGAGGCAGATCGTGCAGGGCTGAGGTGCATTCCATTGTGTTTTTCTCCCTGTCACAACTGTTTGTAAATATTGTCTTTGGAACTGCCAATAGGAGTGTGCCTGATTGTTTCTGAGCCGTGAGAGAGTATTTGTTCACCTTGTAATAGTTGGCGAGCCATCCCTGTAGGTTCCTTAGCATCCTCACATGAAATCAACAGAAACATGGCTTTGTGAACTAGTAAGGCCGGAAGGATAGCTTGTGATTTTTTTTTTTTTTTTATTGTTGAACGATTGACAAGTGTTGCTTAATCAATAGAAATATATGTCTTTCTGAACTATTAAGGCCAGAAAAGTACCACATGCAATTTGCTTTTTTTTAAATTTTTTTTATTATTTAAGGATTGCGTACATGTGTTACCCTATCAGCAGGAATATATGTTTTTGTGAACTAGTAAGGCCGGAAGGGTACTGCACATAAATATGTTTTTATTGGAGTTTGGTTTGTTGAATGACTAAAGGGGAACGCGTGCAGTAGAATGAAGTGTGGCCATAGTGTGGTGATGTGAGATTGTATAAATATGCAAACTTTTTTTCAAATGTACATTGCATGTAATGAAAGATTTATACTGTAAGGACCCAGTAGACAGACCTAAAAACTGAAAGCCTATTGTAAAAAGAGTAAAGTAGAAAAATAGACAAAATTATTCCCCACCAGAAAGGTTGTGCGAGTCCACTTTAAAATTCTTGAAATCTGAAAAGGTAAAAAGTAAAAGATTTAGAACGCCTGAAAATGGAGATCCCTTTACAACATATGTAGAAGGTATTGCCCAGTGACCCAAAGAAGTTGAAGTATAACAAGGAGTGGTTTAAAGCCACCGCCTACCTCTGAGGCAAATATACAGGAGTCAAATTGGAGAAAAGAGAAGCCACTTTAGCATTATGGAAAATATTTTAAGGAAGATTCAAAAGATTACTTACCCCCCATATGACCCTACAAGCACTGCACCCACAGTGCCCAGCATCTACCATTAGTGCAGCTACAAGAAGCCACATTAGGACTGTAAAACCCTGAAACTGAACCCCCTTCACAGTACCTTAAAGCAACCCCCCAAAGTAACCCACAAATACCAAAACCAAAGAGGACAAACATTCCTAGAGAGCAAACTAAAATAGGTGATCCACAATTTTCAGGGCAATTAGAGGCACAGTTTTACTGCATCTAAACACTACCTTTTACCAAGAGGAGAAAAGCAAAGAGGAGGGTTCAGGGATAGCGATGACATTGTGGTTGCTTCAGAAAAGGGACACTTCAGGTAGAGTAAGTAGGAAACAAGTGTCCACCCCACAATGAAGGGATGCAGGGAATGCAGGATGGAGCAACTATGTGCATGTGACTACAGAGATAAAGGGACAACTTGTATCCCAAGGGAACAGGAACAAAGGAAGACTGAAAGTAGTTTGCCACCTTGGCAGAAGGAGAAGGAGGGTATAGTAGTCTCACCAGAGAGTGTGCTGGACTGGCTATCATGCAGTGAGGACAGGAGAGAAAGTGGAGTAAGGGGAGAAGGGCATAATGATGACTGTATAGAGCAAACTCAGAGAACCCTGGGAACAATAGCAAACAGGATAGAATCCATATGCCAGAGAATGAAGAGCATGGGTGAATTCTTCCAAACCCAAGATGTAAGTCACCATATTTTTGATCTCCAAGAAAGGCAACTCATTGACTTAGATTGCACAAGGGACACATGGATACTGCCTAACCAAATTGATGCAAGGGGAAGAGAACAAGATGTGCTCCCTAGAAGCAGGAAGCCCCGAGCTACAGAGCTTGAGCGGCTTCAATTCTGAAGCACTAAATGCCAGCCAGACACAAGAATAGGATCAAGCAAGGGTAGGGGACGGATGACTGTCCACAACAGACACATCCAGCAAGTGAGTGCCCAAGCAAGTTCACACAGCACAGGCCTCACCCCTATCAAGACCGTCACTGAAGAAGAGGATAGCTGGCATTTCTTGTGCCATTTGTAGAAAACTTAGCAGACTGAACTGAGTTGTTAGCTCTACAAATTAGCGCTTGGCCAGAAGAGGGTTCCTTTGACCTACACAACATGGTAAATGCTGAAGGCTGCATTCTGTATGGTGAGGGTGATCCAAATTGGGACTACCCTTACATGAGGAAATGCCTCCATATTTGGCAGAAGTACGCCAGACAGCATGATCCCCAGCATGCCACCATCCCTTTACATCAGATGTCCCTGGTGCACCACATTTTGGCCCTCACTATGACACTGGCGGTAAATCCTACTTACCGCCAGGCTGACGGCCGCCAACTTACCGCCGCGGTGGCGGATATCCGTTTACCATATTATGACACACACACACACACACACCAATCTGACAAAATTCAGCCACATACGCAAATCCACCAGACCAAAGGTCAGTGATAAAGTGGCGGTCCCAAAACCCATACCGTTATGCCAACAAAACAACACCCATCACATTATGACCCACGAATCACCATGGCGGACATTCAACAGTGGTAAATCATTAGCCCCACATACCGCTGTGCTCAGAACAACACTACATTGGCCAATACGAGAAATAGACACCTGACAACCATACACACACCACACCCACTCACCAACAACACTATTAAACACACACCCACATTACCCACAACCTTTTACAAACAATTACTGCCAGGAGACTGAGAAGAAGAGCACAGAGACAACTAGACACACACACACCACATACAGCCATACACCCCTCACGCACTCCACATCACACACCCCACCACATTACTCAACACACATCACACAACACCCATGGCACCACAAAGGCACCCCGTTTCATTGAGGAGTTAAGGGTCATGGTGGAGGAAATTATCAGGGTAGAGCCACAGCTCTTTGGAGCACAGGTACAGCAGATATCAATAGCAAGGAAGATGGAGCTATGGTGGAGAATCGTGGACAGGGTTAACGCCATGGGAGAGCACCCAAGAACAAGGGACGACATCAGGAAAAGGTGGAACGACCTATGGGTGAAGGTACTTTCCATAGCAGCAAGACACCAGCTCGCCATACAGAGGACTGGCAGTAGACCCCCACCTCCTTCCCCACAGCTCACAGCATGAGGGGAGCAGGTACTGGCAATACTGCATCCTGAGGGACTCGCTGGAGTAGCTGGAGGACTGGACACTGGTAAGTCAACATTTACCACTTATCACCCCCATACCTGCATGCAATCACACCCCCTCACCCTCACTCCCATCACTCCACACCATCCCACACACTGCACCTACATATATGACTAACCACAATGCCCAGCCCTGCATGCCATACCAATGCATGGACACTCCTCCCAGCCCTGCATGGACACTCATCACTAAAGGATGTACAGCATAAGAAAACTAACATAACCAAAATACATCACCATACACAAGCAACAGCTGACATGGCAACACCAACCATAGAGGGGAAGCTACAGAAGTACAAATGTCATACACTTTAAGCATAATACATCATTTACATCCCAACAGGTACCCAGGCCAATGTCAGTGGAGAGGAGATGCCACCACTATCCAGTCCCCCAACAGAAGAGGCCCCCAGTGATGATAGTAACTCTGGACTTCTGGATCTGGAGGACCTACCTGGCCCATCAGGGACCACTGGACATCCGGTCACCCATGCCCACTCACAGACCACCAGAGAGCCTCCCCCATCAGGCACCAACACCACAGCACCCACCCAGTGTTCCCACACCTCTGTCCCTTGTACAAGTCAATCAGCAGTGTGCCCACCTGAACAGGGACCCCAGGCCACACCTCCCCCACAAGACAATCAGGGACCTGGGGTCAGTGGCAGTGGGCACATCTTTCAGAGGCACTGGCCAACAGGGACACTGGGAGGACTGCTGTGCACCAGGGGGAGGACAAGACCAGGGAACTGACTCTCCAGGAGGCACTCTCCAAGATCCTGGGAGCCTACCAACATTCCCAGGAAACGATGGGCCAGATCCTTGACGATGTGCAGGAGAACAGGTGGCTGCAGGAGGGAGAGTATCAGGGGATCAGGGAGGACTTGCAGGCCATTAACACCACCCTGATCTCCATTCCAGGGGTGCTGGCAGACATGGCCAACTTCATGAGGTGGGCAACAGCACACCAGCGGGCCCCTACAACTAGCCAGTCATCTGAACAACCCTCCACTTCTGCTGCCGCTAGTGGCCAGGAGGCCCCACCACAGGCCACCAGCACCCCTCCCCCTGCAGAAGATGAACAACCCGGTAAACATTCCCTGCGACCCAGACAGAAGCCAGAGACACTTGCTGATCAGTATAGGGAAAGGTGCAGAAGACATTGTGACGCGAAGGGTTAATTAGCTTAAGCAGTGAAGCAGTGTAGATGAGTGTGATGCCTGCTGAATCCCCCCCCCCCCAAAACAATGTGGAAAAGTTCATGATATTGATTTCAAGCTTGTTTGTGTAGAAGACTCCGTCTCAACCTTGAGAACAAGAGTACAGGGAGAAGATGGAATGAAAACAAAGGCTGGAGAAGGGCAGAGCAGCCAAGTACTGATAACATAGCTAGAAAATGCCAGAATGAGATAGAATCCAAGCTTCGAGTTATTTAAGCACTGAAGTGTGGGTGAGGGATTTTGAAGCTCGCAGATGGAGTTGTGAAAGCGGCCATGGCCCAGCGCTGCCTCCCCGTTGTGCTGACCGTGATGCTTGAGGGGGAGAGAGGTCCAAGCAGGCGGTAGAGGGCTTCCCAGCATTTCGTGGACTAAGTTAAGTTCCACACAGGGATGAAAGGCCTTTTTTTCTCTGCTCTATTATTATGACTGATTATTTATGCTTGCACTGTGTTTATAACCTGAAGTATTCAGCTCGTTTATATTTTGCTTTCTAAACCTCGTAGTATGAACCTGCTACATTAACTGAAACATGCATTTTGGTATGCAGTAAATCAAAGCTTATCTGAAGTATTCAGCTCGTTTATATTTTGCCTTCTGAACATCGTAGTGAGAGCCTGCTGCAGTAATTGAAACATGCATTTTGGTGTGCAGTAAATCAAAGCTTAGCTGAAGTATTCAACTCATTTATATTCTGCGTCCTGAACATTGTAGTGTGATGCATTTTGGTATACCATTAATCAAAACTTATATCTCTCAATGAACTCTTTGCTTATATATATATATATATATATATATATATATATATATATATATATATATATATATACATAGATGCTCTTTGTAGTGTACTTCTATATAAATAGATGCTTTTCATTGCTATTCTTGTTCTTCTATTGTTAATGTGCTAAATGCCTAAATTTACCTGCAATTCTAGTAAAGCTAAATTGTATTTATAATTGTCGTGTGGTCCTTCATTGAGCGTCCTTATTGACTTATACCGAACAGGTGTCAGTCAGCCACCTGAATAAGACACTTACCAAGACCACCGCCAAGAAATGACTCTCCTGGTTGTCCCTCTTGTGTCCCACTCTGTCACCTTGTCCACCTTGAACTGCCATTGCTCCACTTCCTATGTCCTCTTGGACACTGTACCTGTGCTACGAGCAGACTGGAACAATACCCTGGACTTTCCTCCATCATCAACCCATTCCATTGCACTTTCCCCTCAATTTCTCAGCACTACTATAAACACCCTTGGGGGTGGGGGGATTGTCTGTTGGCGGTGGACATGTTGTGATCTGGCCCATGTGTGTTGCAATAGTGATGGGATCGGGTATGGTGGGCCATGTGTGTGACAGGCTGGACTGTTTGTTTAATGGAGTTCTCCTGTATGTATTACCTCTGCAGGTCAGCACCCATCAAAAGATGGGATTATGGTGTGCCATCACCAAGGACGTGCTGACCCTGGGGGTCTATGGAAGGCAGAGCACCAACTGCCCGAAATGGTGGGAGGACCTGAGATGCTGGGCACGGAAGATAGCGGAGGCTCAGCTGGGGATGGCCTCCCAACGAGGAAGGGGTGCCCGTCTGACCCTGACCCCCCTGATGGCCCGTATACTGGCGGTGGCCTACCCTGAGCTGGATGGGTGCTTGAGGGAATCACAGCAGGCACAAGGGGGTGAGTACAGTGGGTATCATTACAACTTATGGCTGGTGGGGTGGTATCCGGGTGATGGTTGTGTGTTAGTGGTTGCCCCTAAGGCCAGGCAAGACATAGCAGCGTAGGTCCTCAGAAGGGTAATGGTTGCATGGCAAATACAGGTAATCTAGCTTGTTAGTATTCACTTGTAGGCAATGCGGCGTGGGTCCCAGGTGTGCTGCAGTTGGCGGTGTGTGCTCCTCCTCATGCCTTGGTGACTAGTCATTTCACTGGTAGTGTACTGCATAGCGCGTAGGCCTGTTTCCTGTGTGTGAGGGTGCTGTGTATGCCAACGGTGGTGTTGGGGCAGTCATTGACCCAGTGTTTTTCCCCCACTTTCTTGTTTTGTCATCCTGTCTTTGTGTGCATTAGCATCATCTGGCGGAGGAGCAGAGGCACCGGTGACAGAGGGAGCTGCATCCCACAGGACCCTGGAGGCAGAGTCCACCGACGGCAAGGGAACAAGTGGGACGGAGGGCGAGGGGAGCACCACTGCAGAGACTGGAGGGGACAAAACAGACTCTGCTACCTCCTCCGATGGGAGCTCCCTGGTGGTGGTGGACATCTCTGTGACCACCCCAGCTGCAGGTACAGCTGCCACCCCCATACCAGCACCGCCCTCCCAGTAGCCCCTCAGCAAGTTGCCCGTGTCCGCTCACATAGGAGGTATCTCCTTCGCCCCAGGCACCTCAGGCCCTGCCCCAGTGAGCCCTGCTGCCCTGAGTGAGGAGGCTATTGACCTCCTGAGATCCATCTCTGTAGGGCAGTCAACCATTGTGAATGCCATCCAGGGGCTGGCATCCCAGATGCAGCAATGCAATGCATTCCTGGAGGGCATTCATGGTGGTTTGGCAGCCCAACAGAGATCAATTCAGACTCTGGCCTCCTCTCTGATGGCAGCCATTGTCCCTGTTTCTACGTCCCCCCTCCAACTTCCACTTCCCAGTCCCATTCTCCTCAACCCTAACCTATCCCAAGCACACAGACAAACGAGCATGCACACAAGGCAACACACAAGAGTGACACAGGCAAACACAAGCACCACACTTCATCCCACAGGCACTCACACAAACAGCATACCATTGCAGACACAATAACATCCACAAGCCTCCACTGTCTCCCCACCTGCTCCTGCTCCTCCTCCTCCACCTCCCTTCCAGTTATGTCCACACTCACACCTGCATGTACTACATCTACATCCACTATCAGCATCACCACACCAAACAGAACACACACTACTCTGGCAGACACCTCCACAACATCCATGCATGCATCACCTGTGTCCTCTCCCACTGTGTCTGTCCCCCCTCCTAAAGGACACAAATGCAAACACTCAGACACCCAACAGCCATCCACCTCACATCAGCATACAGCCCATGCACCTGCACCCAAATCCAGCAGATATACACCTCCAACAACCACTCCCTCATCTGCCACTCCCATTACTCCTACCTCCTCCCACCCCAATGTCCCTAAAAAGCTTTTCCTTTCTCAACTTGACCACTTCCCTACCCCTCCCACCTCCCGTCCTGCACGTACGGGCAGGTTTCCAAGGACACAGCCCAGCACCACAGCCAAACAGTCCACTGGGACAGTGGTAGCACCACCTACTTGTGCTGGTAAGGATACCAGACCTACGACACTGAAGGGAAAGGAGTCAGCACCACCAGGGATGAAAGGGAAGAGTCCTGCACCAGCTGTGAGGAAGGGGAAGGGGCCAGCACCAGCTGTGAGGAACGGGAAGGGGCCAGCACCAGCTGTGAGGAAGGGGAAGGAGCCAGCACCAGCTGTGATGAAGGGGAAGGAGCCAGCACCAGCTGTGAAGAAGGGGTAGGAGCCTGCACCACCAGGCAGAGAGGGGAAGAGCCCATCTACTCCTGCCAGGAAGGGTAAGGGATCCCCGACCTATGAACAGGAGGAGATGAGGCACTCTACATCAGCGGAAGCTGTCAGGCAAACACCACCACCACCAACTGTCACGGGCCCCACTGCCAGCTGTGGATGTGCAGCCATCAGTCAGTGCAGGGGCTGCCCAGGAGCCTCCTCCAAGAACCACCACCATGCAGCCATCAGTGAGTGCAGAGACTACCCAGGAGCCTCCTCAACCCCCATCAAAGTGCAGCCATCACTGCTGGCAGACACCATGTAGTCTACCCTCCAGGGGCTACTGTTCGGGTTGCCCTGTCCAGAATCAGTGGGCAAGTCACCCACTAGAGAGACTGTGGCCTTGCACTCCCCAGGACAAAGCAATGGGCATGTTGCTCCCTCCAGAACCAGTGGCCAAGTCACCCACTCGAGAGACTGTGCCCTTGCACTCCCCAGGACAAGGCAATGGGCATGTTGCCCCCTCCAGAACCAGTGGGCAAGCCACTCACTCGAGAGACTGTGGCCTTGCACTCCCCAGGACAAAGCAATGGGCATGTTGCTCCCTCCAGAACCAGTGGGCTTGTTCCCGCAACGGGCTGAGGTGTCCTTCCCACCCCCCTGAGGTGCCTGCCTATTTGCAAACTGATGCCTCTGCAGTTTACTATCTGGAAATGGTCAGGACTCAAGTTGGGCCTTAGACTGTGCCCTGTGTCCATGTGGGCCCTTTGAACATTGGACTGAGCAGTGTCCCTTTGTGTACATGTGTACATATCTGTTACATGTACAAATTGAATTATTACTTTTAATGCTGATCTGATTACAATCACTTTCATCAATTCCTGTTGTCCTTGCATTATTTTTCTGTTTTTTGGGGACAAATTGATTTTCGTGTGCAGCTGGTTGTGAGTATGGTGTGTGTGTGTCGGGTGTGTGTGGTGCGTGTGTGTGTCACTCTCATTTTCCTCCCACCCTCACTTGTGTGCAAGGTGACTGTACTCACTGTCATCGTCTTTGTCGGTGTTGGTGTTCCAGGTGGAGCATAACGTAGAAGATCATCGGGAAAACATGCAGTTAGGGTTCCATGGCGGCATGGTTCATTGGCTGTCTATGGGAGTTGTCACCGCCCTGGCCATAATTTGCAGTACTTACCGCCAGCCTGTTGGCGGTATTACCGCCACTTTATCACCCACCGCCAGGGTCATAATGAGGGCCTATGTTCCTTGGCCACAAATGGGCAAGGAAAACCTCAGAAAACAGTTGTCGCTGCTTACAGAGGGAGCAAGGAAATGGATCAGAGCATTTGAGAAGCAAACTGCAGACATCTCCCTGGCAGTAGGGGATGTAAAAAGTCTGCTTCATTCCCTCATAGGGGACTTAATAGACAAAGATTGGAGTTAAAATGTGACCCTCACTAATGCCAGGTGTGATGGATCACCATTTAACCTGGTCAGGTCTGTGGGGTGGGACCAGCTGAGGAAAATGTACCACGATAGACCAGACATCGGATCATTCATTACTCAGTCTGTGCAACAGAACAAGGATCCAGCACAGTACATGAATAAAATGAAAGAAAGGTGGGCCCAGGAAGTGGGTCAGGGCTGGGAAGTGACAGGAGATAATGCTGTGTTATTCTATGGTGTAGTTAAAGGATTGCCTTCTTGCATATATGACATTTTAGATTACATAGTGGCATTGGAAGCCAAGCCCTGGACCGAAATTCATGCACACATCATACATTTTTGCAAGAAGGAGGAATAGGAGAAAAGCAGACCGAAAGTAGTAGAGAAAGCATCAGCCAAGTTGGTGCAGCAGAAGTTAGCGAAGAAGGGACCAATGGAAGGCGCTGTAATGGCAGTAACCACAGAGATGATCAAAATATCTGCGGGAATGGTTCCAAGGGGTCACCCAACAACAGTACCCACAGCAGCAAGACGATATAAGGACACAAGGAAATCGTAGAGGGGGATGGGAAAGAGTAGGAAGAGGTAGGATGGGTCCTCCAAGAACAGTTCAAGCATGTGATTAGGATTGGTCATCTCATTGGAGACTGTAAAGTGAAGAGGTGGGATGAGCAAAATGGAAGAATGAGAATTTATGTTCCATCCAGAAAAATGCAGCCACAGCAGAATCCATGGATCACACATGCACCCCAGACACCATCGCCAAATTTGCAGATACCAGGAATGCCCCGAGCACAGCAAGGACTGCCTCATCTGAAGTATCAAGTATTCTCCACGGAAATCCCAAGCCAAAATGGACGAAGAAAGGTTGGTTATGAGTGGGGGAAATTCCTTGCAGGAGGGTACACACAATGAGGGTGCCTGCAGAACATTTCTATGTGTCCAGTCTTATCAGTGACACACAGGCCAGATGAGGAACCCACTGTCATGGTGTTCAATAATGACAAGGGATATGCATTCGTCGTAGATGCAGGGGCAAAAAAATCCTGTATTAAAGAGTGAGGACTCCCGATTTCCAACATAGACACAGAGGGATTCTCTGGGGAAATTATAAGGGTTCCTCTTACCAAATCAGTAGAGATGGAAGGAGGGGGGAGACAAATTTACAGCTGAATACTGTCTCACCAGCTGCCCCAGTGAATTTGTTGGGCAGAGACTTGATGGCAGAATTGAATATGACCGTTCATTTTAAGCCAGACGGTAGCATGGTTTTCTCCACACCTGGAGTTCCTCCCTCCAGAGTCATGGTACTAACGGTGGACTCCTCCAGCAGAGAGCAGACTAGAGCATGACCCCCAGAGGTGGAGGCATTTATGGCAACAGTATACACCATCATAGCAGAGACTCCAGAGCTATTTGGGAGGGAGGTTCAATTGCCCAAAGAATTCCTTTTTAGGCAGCAAGGACAGGACCCCGGACTATCAGAAGCAGAGGTTATATTGCAGGTAGAGGCTCTGGAACTAACATCTACCTATGTTGCCCTGTCTGCCAGCGACTATAATGGTGCTTTGTGGGCACGTCATCTTCCTTGAGCCAGGAAAGATGATTAGGGAGATACTGGGTGACGAGCTATTTGATGATAGCCCCAAGAAAAGGATTATCCTGTTCTAGGATGACATACCACTAAAGATGGTGCTTGAAGTCAGAACGCTCACACCAAGCAGAGCTTTGGATGCAGTAGAAGAAGCCGATCTGTCACAGGTGCCAGACGTCCTGTGGACTAAGGGTCCTCACAATGTCAGTGTCTTCCACACTGCTGCACCATTCCAGATTACATTGAAGGAAAGTGCTTTTTTACCCAGAGTAAAACAATACTCCTTCTCCAAAGAGGCAGAGGAGGGCATGACCCCCACTAAACAGGTGTTACTGGAACAAGGAGTAATTTACCCTGGAGTGTCACCTTGTAACACCCCTATATACCCTGTTAAGAAAGCTGAGAACAATACTTGGTGCATGGTTCAAGACCTTCGCCCAATGAAGAATATTGTGTTACCCGAATTCCCAATTGTCCCGAGCCCCTCCATCATCCTCAAAAACATCCCGCAGGACATCAGCTACTTTCCAGTTATCGATCTTAAGAATGCCTTCTTCAGCATTCCTCTCCATCCAGATAGTCACTATCTGACAGCATTCTCATATCGCGGGATCCAGTATTTCTACTCTCGTTTGCCCCAAGCAGTGCTTAATTTGTGCTTGTTCTTTCCGGTGCTGAACACCTGCACTTATTTGTGAGGGCCGGGGCTTTTTCTTATGCCTCAAGCATTTGCTGAGAGCAAAAGACACATATGTGAAAGACGGAAGAGGGAAAAACTAAAAAGCGTCATAAAAGGAGAAGGTAGAAAGTTGCAGGATGAGCTGAAGGGGCAGGGGTGGCCGTAAATTGATTGAAGAGGCCCGAGATGGCTTCAGGATTATGCTGCCTCGGTATTTAGTGCTGGCAGATTTAATTACAGCAGCCTTGTGCTTAAGAGAAGGCCTTTGAGCACCGGCACCTCTTAATTTACAAATTAAGCACTGGCCCCAAGGATATTGTTAATCCCCCAGCATGTTCAACAGAGCAATAAATAATGTGTCACATTTTCAGTGCAACAGCACTCTTTTGCAATGTCAATGACATATTGATTTGTAGTCCTACCACCAGCAGTGTAGAAGAGACACTATGCCCCTCATTATGAGTTTGGTGGGCGGATAAGGCCTCCCGTCAAACTCCCGTGGACGGGTTACCAACAGTGCGGTCCCTTTCTCGTGGCCCCTGTTAAGAGTTACTTGCTGGCTCAGTAGAAAACAGTCCACAATATTGATGCTGGCTCATAATTGAGCCGGCGGCAATGTTGCGCTGCGTACAGCAACAGGGCTGGTCATGGGCGCCCCTGCACTGCCCATGCTAAGTCCCTGCACTCCATCTCCACCAGCCTTTACATGAAAGTGCTACAGCCACGTAAAAGCTGGCGGAGAGGGGACATGTAATCCCCAGTTCAGCGCTGCTTCCAGTGGAGGAGAAGTGGCGGTGCTGGGGGTCCGACTGTGGCACTACCGCCATGGTCGTATTGTGGCTGCTGGCCCACTACATTGGTGGCAGTCCAACCGCCACTATGGCCCTGGTGGTCTGAAGACTGCCAGGTCATATTGACCACCTATATCTTTTCTAACCACTCTTGCCCAGAGAGGATACAAAGTGGAGAAGGGAAAAATTCAATACTGCAAGGAAGAAGTCCAATATTTGGAACCATTACTGTCCGCAGTTGGTAGACGTGTACCACCTGAAAGGGCAGCCTCAATTCAGCAAATGTCAGAGCAAGAAATGGTCAGAGGAATGCAGAGGTTTCTGGGCCTCTGTAACTATGTGAGACAGTGGGTATTTGACTGTAGCACTCTAATAGCCCCATTGTTAACTACTATCAAGCAGGCAAGAGATAGGGAGGTTGAGACAATTTGGACACCAGAGATGAGGGAAACTTTCCAGAACTGAAGAATGAAATAACAAATGCCCCTGTCCTGGGAACTCCAGTTTACACCAAGGAGTTCTACTTATTCTGCCACTGCAATGGTCAGGTGATAACAGCCGTCCTCACACAAGTATCTGCTAGGACATGAACCGATTTTGTATTTCATTCATGTCCCCATCCCTGTGAACAAGCACTGGCCACAGCAGCGTTTGCAGTGCAGAAGAGCACCCCTATAGTTATGGGGCACCATTGCTGCTCTATGCAGAACATGCAGTGTTCGCTATCATCCAGAAGGCCAAGACCACCCTGACTACTCAGAGTGTCAGGATATGAGATGATAATGTCACTACCATCCTTGAAGGTTGTGAAGTGTCATATGTTCAATCCTGCAATATTTTTTGCCCACTGAGTATTAAACCCAGAGGTGGACAAGCATGACTGTGACACATAGGGGGTTATTACAACTTTGGAGGAGGTGTTAATCTGTCCCAAAAGTGACGGTAAAGTGACGGATTTACCACCAGCCGTATTACGAGTCCATTATATCCTATGGAACTCGTAATACGGCTGGTAGTATATCCGTCACTTTACCGTCACTTTTGGGACGGACTAACACCTCCTCCAAAGTTGTAATAACCCCCATAGTCTCGATGAATGCAGTCAAGCCATAGAGGACCCTATACCAGACAGCATTGGCTGTTTTGTGGATGGTTCCTCCACGAATGACCAAGAAAAAGGAATTAAACACACTGGAGCAGAGGTAGTCCGGGCTCAGCGACATGGGTCCTTAGATACACTACAGGTCATAGAACAATTGCACCTGCCCGCATACTAATCAGCACAGGCAGCAGAGCTGACAGCATTAATCGGGGCACTTAAGTTGGGACCAGGGGGAATAGTTAAAATATGCTCAGATTCAGCATACCTAACAACTACTATGCACTCAGGTATCATGAGATGAAGTAGGTTGCTTAAATCAGATGGTAGTCCTGTGATGCATAGAGAACTCTTAGAGACCCTAATAGAGGCACTGGCAGGGCCGCAGGAGGTGGCATTTGTTAAGTGTGCAGTGCACACAAACAGACAGGATTTGGTGTCCCAGGGTAACACGCTGGTGGATCATGCAGCCAAGGATGCAGCCAGATGTACCCCGCCACCCAAAAGTACCATCAGATCCACAACCTCCCCTGTCCAGGTGGCTCAGTCTGCCCCACCAGTGGAGGCCGAAGCAAAGACTACCACAGACAAGGACACACCCCAATACACTGAGTCAACAAGGTTACACCTGAGGGAACTATAGGAAGCTGTGTTGTCACACGAAAACCAGTTGTGGGAAAATAGAAGGTGCATCGAGTCCAGTTGCGACCTAGTGTCTACAGGATAGCCAGTTATGCCACAAACTTCTCTTTGAAATCGCCCTGGATCAGATTCATTTACCAGCTTACACTTCCAGAGACCATTTGGCAACCCAAATACAGCAAGAGTGGTTTGTCCCCAATTTGCATAATAAATTAACAATGTGTCTACATAGCTGTAAAACTTGTCAGATGTATTTCCCTAATCCCCCTCTAAAAGCAATAAGCTCCACCATTCCACCACCGCAAGGTCCCCTTAAGGGCCTTCATTTGGACTTTGTGGATATGATTGACAAGTGCAATAAATACAGGTACCACATAGTGGAGGTCTGCCCATTCTCCAGATGGATTAAGTAAGCATCATGTGTCCATTATGATGCCAAATTCCTAGTTCAGGAAGAGATTTCCTGATGGGGGAATCCCAGAAGCCATAAGATCTGACAATGGCACTTACTTTTCTAATACAATTTTTGAACACCTGACAGCACTATTAGTCCTCTGCATACCACACACAAAGTAATGGAATTGTGGAGCACCTGAATGGCCTCTTGAAGAGTAAGATCAGCAAGTTGTGCCCCACCCTGAAAGGAAAAGTGGCTAGGTTGCTTACCAGTAGAACTATTTTCCCTGAGGAATACCCCATCCTCAAACCATCACTTGACTCCTCAATAAATAGTAACAGGGAGATCCATCAATGTCCAAGCCCCTGCCACTAGAAATAAATTTCAGGGAGAGAGTTTGTCCCAAACACTGAGTGATTAAATGCATATGTTTTTGCGTAAATTGACAAAATATGCAACGTTTATTTCCAAACAGATAATCAAAGGAAAACGAAGTGTGCCAACACCGAGGTAGACCTCCCAGAAGTAAAAGTAGGAGATCAAGTGTTCATATGGAACTTGGTTCGTAGATGGAATGAGAAATGTTTTCAGGCTCCCTACACTGTCACCATTATTACAACAACAGCTCTCAAAGTGGATTGCAGGAAACCTTGGATCCATCACAGCCATGTGCATCTCGATCCACCTGCTCACCAAAAATAATGGACAGTTCAAATGAAACAAAAGGGAGGACGAAGATTGTCACGATAAAGGGCCCCCCTCCAACTATAATTTTGGACTATTTTTTGAGTGAATATTACCAAAGATATGTGTTATTGTATTTCTCTTTTATCTCCTAAATCTATATTTTTTCATCTTTGCTAGCAAAGAACCACCACATTCTAATATCTTTCTTGTCCAAAGAGAGTTCTTTTACTAGACATTACTTGTGACCCATAACTCTCATGTTAAGTTGTCAGACAACATGTGGTATCGACACGTCAGATATAGTTGCAGAAGCCACAAATGAATCATGCTTTGTGTGCTTCTTATTTTCCCATGGTGCTGGTTCAGATAGGCTACACTCCACTAAGGAAGTACCACCAGACATAGCTCACTGCCTAATACACCTATCCTGGAATAAAGGCTCAAATGCAATTGACGCATGTCAGAGTAGTATGCTTCCTAGTCAATGCCACAAAATATGACTCATAAGTGAAAGTATTATACATCCTCACAGACAGACAAGAGGTAAGAGAGGAAATAACATGCATGAGACAAACAGGACATCCTGCCATTGTAGAATGGACGCAGATGGTCCTAGATCTAGGTTTCTTAGGGGTTACACGCCCACCAACTGAATGTAGCAGCTATTTTGCAAACCCCTTGCCCCCAGGTTGTGTTCACAGGCAAGGACTTAGAGTCAGAGGGACAGTCTTTGCTCATAATCAGTAGCGTCCAACATCGAGTTTTCCTGTAGGGCCATGTCTTTATGGAATGGCAGTGACATTAGCCAGGGTGCCATAAGGAAATGTACACCAATCTGGGATGAAAATATTCCACACTATGCCTGGGTAGAAAGCATTGAAAGTCCTCAGACTGTCATGAAACTAACCTCTGTCTCCTTATATTTCAGGAGAAATGGGATTGTCAACATGGGTCGGAATATTGGTGGCAAGGTCACAGTCTTCCACGACACTCCAGCCTTATGAACTTCTTCTGGTAGTGTGGAGAACTACTGTATGCCTGGTTACCACCTAACTGGGGAGCAATCTGTTCCATGGTAACTTTACATGCTCCAATTTTAGTACTACCTGGAATAAACATATCTGCTTTGCATGAGCACCTCATAAGCTGCCCAACAAGCTTTCTACATACCAGGCAGAAGAAGCGATTTGCAGAATACTATGGCACAAGCACCTGAAATTAAATCCCTCAAGAATTCTGCTTGTTCAGTGATGCAGAGCTTTTCTCTGGGAGCACCTTGTCATTTGTCCAAGCTAAAGCAACCACTTGTTGGAGCCAGATTACTAGGTGGGAACTCCTCAAGGTCATCAACATCACAAATGAGGGCTTCAATGCAATAAAGGAAGATGTTCGTGCCCTGAGGGTAATGGTGCTTCAACACCGTTATGTACCGGACCTTATGACGGCCACGCAATGGGGTCTCTGTAAAAAGATAGCTACAGCATGCTGCACGTTTATTCCAGCAAACGATTCAGAGAATGGAACTTTGTCGGAAGCAGTACAGGCACTGCATTATATACAAATTAAAATGATAGATGAAGGAGGTGCCCCAGATCGTTGGTTTGTTGGTTAGTTTGCAGCACTGTCATCCTGAATGTCAGGACTGTTGGGGGCTCTGTAACCAATGGCTGTGATCTTGCTACTAATATACTGTGTTGTACAGACAATTCGAGCATTTGTTAGGAGAATAGGCACTAAGGCAGGAGGGATGTTTTCAATTAGGACACGAACACAAGTAGTGGATTCCCACAGTAAAATGTATCAAACGGTATCAAAGGCAGACCAAGATTTAGAGAAGGTAGTTGGAATATCAGCTAGAGAGGGGAATGTTGTAGGAAATGCAAAAAAATGTAGGCGCACTAGCATAAGCATGAAATGTGAAAACATTGTGCAACATCCAGCACCAATAGAGGCCACATTGCTGTTCAAAATAAAATAAATACCCCCACACTGACATGAGTAAGGTGAAAGGTTTATGTAAGGATGTAGTGGAAAAAGAAACACGAAAGGGTCATCTCTTCAAGGTCAACTCATGTCTGACCAATGCGCAGGCATTTACGACTTAAGCGCACGAGTCCCCAAGCACATTCTCAGTGCCAACAAACAAGACTGCAGACAGATTAGACAGTGGGCACATAATTGAATTAGCCCAAAGTACACAGGTGTGCAAACGTACAATGGGTACATGGACGGAACCAAATTTTGAGCACCTTGGAGTCTCGGACACACATTGCTGTCAGCACACACTTCAAACAAACTAGATTTACAAACAAGCATGTACGCATTCATAGATCAAAGAATGCTCGGTCATAAACCCTTGTCGAATACATGATAAAGAGTGAGTAATGTCTGAACCTAGGAATTCGGGGTTGTGGGGTCACATGTTTTTGAGTGTTTTCCATTTTAATCTTTAACTTGCAAGTTACCTATTTTTAATCATGTGTAATAAACTATTGTATAGATTTTTATAAAAGGGCCTGTCTGTGAACCGGCAAATGAGAAAAACTGTAGAGGCAGGTCATGCAGGGCTGAGGCGCAGTCCACAGTGTTTCTCTCCTTGTTGCAACAGTTGGTGAATGCTTTCTTTGGAACTGCCAAGAGGAGTCTGTGTGGTTATTTCTAAGTCGTGAGAGTGTATTTGTTCATCCCCGTAACAATACTGGGTTCTGACTACTATGAACTCCCTACTAGACAGCTTCGCTTGGCAAATCACAATTTCAGAAAGCAAGATGATGAAGTATATCCTTCTCGGTGGCCACAGCTAAGCTATGGAACTTCCTTCCTTGTAATAGGACCAGCTTGAAGAATCAAACATCCTTTAGAAAAGCCCTGAAAATGTGTCTCTTTACATAATAAACTGCGGCGCACAGCTGCCCAGAACAAAGATCATGCTAAGTCTTTTCTTTGGCGTATTGACAACTTTGGGTATTTTGTGCGCTCTTACAATATATTTTTTTTCATTTCCCAAACATCCTTATCTAACTTTAATCCCTTTTTAGCCATGCCACCCTGCCACCCAACTAACAACCACACACAACCACTACTTATTAAAAAAAAAAGTACTTCCCCTTTTCAATTCCATTCTCATTATTTTTTCCCTACTCCTAAGTCCTCCTTTTCAGATGCATTCCTATAATTCTATCCCACTTCAAACTCTAGTAAACACACAAGAAATCAAGAGCACAAACCTAACACAACCAATGCACAAGAAAACACGAACAAATTGTTCTGTCCTACTTCCTACTGTTCTTGGGTTCCAGAGTGGCATGCTTCTCACCAAAAAAGGATTTTAATGCCTCAACAGAGGTCTTAAGGGCTATATAAATACATTTACAATTTATAATTTAATTTAGGCCGTCCTGCTGGAACTATTTTAGGAGTGGGGATGCTGACCTGGGACATCGCCTGACTTAAATATCTTGTTTGCACTTTTCATGTTGTGGGTATATCTTTTGCGATATTATATGGGTTCTTTACTTTGTAAAACTACCACATCTTTATTTACATTTTTTACTCAAGTATGTGTTAGACAATCACTGGAATACTGTGGACTACTCCTTTCAATGTACCCCAGCAAAAGTGTCACTAGTTAAACAAAGTACCATTACATGCAATAAGAGAAAGAAATAGCAAACAAGGTTACTAAAAATAAATAAAGGCCCCTGCATTTGTATTTTTCCTTTTGAATTCCATCAAGGACTTATGAGGGTGCTGCAGCACCCTCTACCCTGCACTCTTACTTCCAGCAACACTGAATTTAGAACTATCACACCACCATACTGCCAGTCAAAACTGACTGTCTGTCTTCTGGCTTTACAAGTTATGTAATTTCAAATGCAATTTTGAAACCAGAACTAAAGGGAAGCCTACATACTATGCAGACATATGAACACACAAATACTTTTATGTTCAATGACATTGCACATCAAATAAACAGGAAAAGAAAAATTAACAATTGAATAGCTGATGTAAAGCAACTGTGTGTTCATTGAAAGAGAATGCACTCTCCTGCTCTACACTTTCTCTATCTAAGGCAGACATCAACCTATTGGGCAGAAAGCCAATGGCACCATTTGCTAATAACTAATTTCAGGGAGGCTCGTGAGTCAAAGAAACAATAAACTGTCATAACATGTTTCAGGTGGCAATAGATTAAGGTGAACAATGGTTTACAGGATACATGTTAGGCAAAACCCTGGGATGGACCTTTCGAGTAAGTGTGATATATGGCCCGCCCACCTATAACCTTTTATGGGACAAGTTCAACCCCAAATACACATATAAGTCCGGGAAGTACCAGTACAGGTGAGTAAGGTTTTGCATGGAATCAATGTATGAATAAATGTGTTTTTAAGACTATAAAAGGAAAACATTTCAGGGATAGTGAGTCAGTTTAGCGGAAGTGACTGTGGATCTTGTAGGTCAGAAGAAAAACAGGTAACCCACTGGGGAAGTGAAGGCTGGCTGAAACATGTAGAACTTAAAATGGACATTGAGGGGGGCGTAGTTTGGCCGCCGATCCGAATGGCTGCCTGACTGCGAAGCTCTGGGTGCCGGGTCGGATCGGGGGCCTGCGGAGGGGGCTCGGTGTCAGAAGAGAGCCTCCCCCGCTATTTTAGAAATCCCCAGAACCATACGGGATCCAAAGGGAGTAAGAGGAGGCATCCTGTGTCAATCGCCAGCCTCTGTCAGTGTTTTGGCCGGGCGCGGCCTCGCAAGCAACACTGTGCCACGGCCTCAATTTCTGTTGGCCGAGTGTGCGTCAACGGTGGAGCGGGAGTTAAGGACTGCCTCCAGCGGCCGCGTGCACCTGTTTTCACCCATATTGATGCAGGGCGGTTGAAAGGGGTAACTACCCCTTTCTGGACACTAATTCAATTTAATGTAATTTAATTGACATTAAAGTAGCAGAAATGTCTATGAAGAACGCTGGGGCCGCCAAGTGTAGACAGCAGTCAGTCACACATGTGCACAATCCCAGGAGCCTCACATATCTCTCTGGAAGCCCTGCGATGCGCTAATCAAGCACCAACGAACGCATACTGGGGTCACTTGGCCCTTATAGATCTGTACTGAGGGCCTATTCTGATGTATGGAGGGGGCGCAGTTCTAGAAAATGTGTGGAAGGGAGAAGCATCATTCTTTCCTGTCTGGAGCTTCCTCGACGAAAGCCAGTGCCAGCATTAGGAGCTTGGGTGAGGAACCACTGTTTTTAGGGAGTGGCTGTGCCCCTCGGAGAGCGTCTTACAGGATAAGAATCTTTGGTCTGCTTACATTGTCACAGTGACTGGGTCACTATCAATTGGATCCGCCGGGCCTCCTTAACGCAGTCGTCCCTCCTCTGCTCTCCACTTCTACGTCATGGTTTTACACTGGTGAACGATGTTGGCCCAGCATTACCAGAGATTTCTTAAATTGAGCATTGAAAGAGGAATATGAGGGAAAGAGGGCGCATCTCGGTGCTCCGAGCCTCCTGTATATCGGGGTGATCTGTGCGTCAACCTTATCTTCTATTACGGTCTTGCTCTGTCTGTTTGCTATCTCCTGTTGACTACACTCACCAGTCTTCCTGGCGGCTACATTGCTAACAAAGCGCCCTGCGCACATCCTTACTCTGCACTTTATTTTTAGACGCTCGATACCCTGGGGCAATGCCAGACGGGAAGCCTTCTGGTAAACACTCCCGCCAACTGCTCTGAGGCCCTGGCGCAACCTAAAGTCATGGCAACACAGGGAACCTCTCCTGGTTCTGCATCATCACCCGCTGCTTCTCCCCCGTTGGAGGCGACAGATCACATACTGTATGAGATTGCTACGGTGGGGCGTCATCTGGAGACAGTGGATGCCAGAATCTCTGAATTGACTATAGCCTCCTCCTCCATCCAGGCAGACATAGCTGGCTTCCGAGAGACTGTGCATAACTTGGATCAGCACCTCACGACCATGGAAGAACATGTGGTGGTCTTACCCGGTCAGGAGGCTGAGCTGAGATCCTTGCGAGCAAAGGTCACTGACATGGAGGATAGAAGCCATAGAGCTAATATACACCTTTTTGGTATTCCGGAACACAAAGAGAGCTCTGATGTAAAAACTTTCCTCAAAAATCTATTTCCCGAGCTTACAGGTTTGGAGTATTCACCACCATTAGAGTTCCAAAGAGCGCACAGGATTGGTCCTCTTCATAGAGCAACCCCAGACAAACCACAGCCCATCATCGCATGCTTCCTGAGGCATGAACAAGCTCGTCAGACCATCTTGGCAGCTAAATCCCAAGGATCATACTCTCTTGAGGGTCATGAAATCAGGGTGGTGGCTGATTTCTCCAGACCAACAAATGAAAAGCGGAAAGCTTTTCTGGTCCTTTGTCCCCAACTCAGGAACTTAGAGATTAAATATGGCCTTTTTGAGCCAGCACACATGTGGATCACCTACAATGGCAAATCCAGGTATTTCACTGAACCAGCGGACCTCAGTGCCTTCCTGAGGGGCCTGGCTTCTCACCCTATGGACACCACCGCTACGCACCCCGACATGGACAGTATCACCCACGAGGATCTATCAACAGCTTCCTCTTCGTTGTCTCAACCACAACGTCTTGTCTCGCAAAAGAGAGGCAGGACCTACGATTGCTCATCCAAAACTCAGGAGGATCGCGATCACGTCCTCCAAGTGGTGATTGATCATACTCAGGATCAGGGCAGGGACAAGTCTCGCTCCCCCTTAAAACTAATTCCTGAGGAACACCCCTGTTGCTGGATCTAGGAGAACTCTGAGATCCTCCCACCTCTTACTCGGCAACAGGTTCCTATTCCTCAGACAGCGAAGTGCCAAAATAAGCTAATAATGTCATTGTCCTCTTTCTTGGTGGAGGGGGGAGGGGCTGGCGATTGATCCTCAAGCGTTAACTGTATTTGTTATGATTGAGCTTTACTCTTGGTTGGGTTATCTGACCGTTTCTCTTGTGAATGTTACACTATCCTGAGGATTGGCTATGGCTCATGTCTTGGAGTGACCATGGATATACACTCTTGGTACTAGAATCTTGCATTTGTTCTTTGATTCAGCTTCAGTTGTTGATTGAGGTCATGCAGTCCGGCGCTGTTGGCTCACCTCTTTCTTCCGTCCCACTCACTTCCACTCAGGGTACGGGCCTTTTGTCCTCATGCTGGGCTTTCCTGGGATTGTGTTCTTCCTTCTGGGTACTCCTGGCTTCAATTGTCCTTTTTTCTCAACTCTGAGACTCATATATTGCCCTTCTCTTGAAGTCTGGGGACTTAGCCCTTTGGTGTTAGACTTTGGTGTACATGATATGGAATGCACATTTCTTTATTACAATAGTTGGTTCTCTTTTTATTGCTCCTTGTCAGAATGATCAATTAGGGCGTACCTCTCTCTCCCCCTCCTCTTCCCTGACTTCTTTCTCAAATTTATGCCATCCCATGCCTTTGTTTGCGGGGGGCCCCTTGGAAATCATGCTAGTTAACATGATTGATTTCCTTGTCACCCTCCCGGTTCCTTCTGATGACCACCCGGCGCGTGGGTCTTCCAGGTTTTGACCCGCAGTTTAACAGGACTTCTAGTGACAAGACATTTCTTGATCACTGCAGCTATCTCTTCTTCCCTCTTGTAGCTCTGGTTTTTTACTTTTATTTTCTTCTCTTTTCTGTTTCCCATTTTATCTTTCACTCCCTTCCTCTTTCTTCTCTTTTCTCTTTTCTCTTCTCTTTCTTTTCCGTGACCGAGGGGTTTCCTCTCCATCTCTCATTTTGCCTTCCTTAATTATCCCATTTCAAAACACCAGTTTGTGGAGCACCGCTATATTTAGCTCTTACATATATCTATTGTCTCACTGATCGCAAATTCCCCAACTATTTGTAAGACTGCGTTCCTACTCTGCTACATAATGGGATTGGCGACACCGCTTACAGTTCTCTCTTGGAATGTACATGGCAATGCTCATTATATCAAGCATCAGAAAGTCCTCTCTTATCTTCGATCAAAAAGTACTGACATTGCCCTTTTACAGGAAACTCACCTTACTCCATCTGAGTCAGAAAAAATCAGCAGAGATTGGGTAGGCAAGGTGCTTTATAGTGGAGCACCAGCTGTACATGGCGAGTCGCAGGGTTCGGGGAGGAAATCAGGGTTGCAATACTTATTCGCCGATCCCTCCAGTTTAGGCTTCTTAAAAACTGGAACGATCCGGATGGGCGCTACGTATAGGCCAAGTTTACTCTTGGATCTTCTACGATTTGTATTGTTTCCATTTACGCTCCTATTGGTTCCAAACGCTCTTTTTTCCTCTCTCTTAACAGAACTCTGACAGAAATTGGGACCTCCCAATACTTGTTCGCAGGGGACTGGAATTTAGTGCAGGATGCCACCTCAGATCGCTCTGGTGGTCTGGATGCGGGTAATAATGCGGACCGCGCCCTCTTCAGTGACGTTCTGTTGGACCATGGTCTATTAGATCATTGGCGCCTTTGCCACCCAACGGATCGCAAATATACTTTCGTCTCTGCAGTACATGGGACACAATCTCGGCTAGACTACTTTTTAATTAACCACCGGTTATTGCAATCGGTTCGTGTATCTGAAATTCTTAAGGCCACATTGTCTGATCACTCCCCGATTTTGCTAACTTTGGAGCTGGGGATGGCCTCGCCGGGTCGTAAGCCTTGGCGTCTCTCAAACTCCAGATATTGATCCCCGAAGGGAAAAGAACAGCTCATGTCTCATCTTGCCACATATCTCCAGAATAATAGGGGTTCTGTCTCCTCACCACAATTATTGTGGGTGGCGGCAAAGGCGATCATCAGAGGGCAGCTTATGAGGCATGCGGCCATTTCCAATGCCTAAAAGAGAGTTGGACAGAATGACCTGGAAATCTGCATCGCTCAGACCACCCGAGAATATACTCGAATGCCCACCCCAGCCGTTCGTCGATGTCTGGAGCTAGCTAAAATGGAACTCAACTCGCTCTATACGTCGCGAGCGGAATATGCCTTACAGAGACTGAAAGGCCGTCATGATGAACACGGTGAGAAGGCAGGTCGTCTACTGGCTGCTCAACTCCATCAGAGGGAGGCGGCGCTGGCCATCCCAACTTTACGCAATCCCGACGGCTCGTTTATCACACACCCACAGGCAATTGCGGAGGAGTTTGGTCGTTTTTATCGAACCCTGTATACACTGGAAACGACTGAAGATATTGGACGATTGGAGGCCTTCCTTGATAGAGCAAACATACTGTGTCTTTCAGATGAGGGTAGAGCACTCTTAGAGGGTGACATTAGCAAAGAGGAGATACATCAGGCTGTGGCCAATCTTTCTTACCATAAGGCACCTGGTGAAGACGGATTCACGTCAGAGCTTTATAACTGGACAGGATACTGTAGATGCATTGTATGAGGCATTTTGAGGGGCTGATCAAACGGGTACATTACATCCTCTTTCCAACAAAGCCTCCATAGTAGTTCTCCCCAAGCTGGGCAAAGACCCTCTTCTATGTGGTAGCTATTGCCCTATATCTCTTCTTAATGGAGATCTTAAGATACTGGCAGGGATTTTGGCGTCTCGCCTCAGGAAAGTCGTCCCTTCTTTAATTCATCATATCCAAGTGGGTTTTGTTCCGGGCCGTTCGTCTAGAAATCATCTTCGCACATTACTTCACGCTATTTGGACTGCCCGGGACTCACAGGAGGAGGCCCTTGCCCTTTCACTTGATGCTGAAAAAGCGTTCGATCGAATAGAGTGGTGGTACCTCTTCGAAGTATTGCGCCGTTTTGGTCTAGGGATGAATTTCATCAACTGAGTACATTTGCTCTACAACTCCCCGACAGCTCAGGTAAACTCTGGTGGGTTTCTTTCTGATGTTTTTTCGATCAGTAGGTAGACACGTCAAGGTTGGCCTCTGTCCCCGTTATTATTTCTTTTTGCCGTGGAGCCCTTAGCGGCACTGATACGCAATTCCAATCTTATATCCGGCATCCCGTTTCCAGGCGGCCGATCCACCATTTGTTTGTATGCTGATGATATTCTCCTCACTGATCTATCCACTTCTCTTCCAGCTCGTCGAGCTGTTCTGGAGGAGTTTGAATATCTTTCAGGCTACCGAATTAATTGGGACAAAAGTGAGGCGTTGCCACTATCTCCAGTAACAGTTTGTGCTTCGGTCCAGCGACTTCCAGTTAAATGGAAACAGGCATGTCTCCGTTATTTGGGCATTGATGTCAACAGAGGTTTGGACAACATGGTGGCAGACAACTTGGATCCTTTAATTTGCAGTATGAAACGGGATTTTGCAAAATGGGCCCATTTGGGCCTTTCTATGTGTGGTAGAGTTCAGGCGGTGCGAATGGTGACCTTGCCACGTTTCTTAAATGTTTTAGGTATGCTGCCCCTACGAATACCCCTGTCCCTCCTCCAAGGGACTGATCGTCATATTCGGTCTTTTGTTTGGGGATCCTTGCGTCCGCGGTTGCCTCGAACCACCTTACTTGCCAGATGTGAGTACGAAGGTTTGAGTTTTCCCTCGATAGAACATTACACCTTGGCACTACACCTATCACAAATGGTCTATTTACTCCCAGGAATACGAGAATCAGGACTCCAAATTATATACAACGCAGGTCCGATTCCCCACTGCATTCACAACCCTATGATTGGGGCCATGGGTACTGCATGGCGGCAAGCACGATTATTGAATGTAGATCCCTACATACACAACAGGGCAATCATCTGGGGCAATAAAGGTTTCCTCGTTGGAGGAAAGACCATTTTTTGGAAGGACTGGGGCCTGAAACGTCTCATGAGGGTAGATCAGTTCCTTATGGGGGACAGATGGAAGACGTTCTCGGAACCTAAGGTGGAATTCGGGCTCTCCAAACACCACTCATGGCATTATATACAGCTCAAGCACTGTCTGATGAGTCGTCTTGGGAATCCTCCTCAACGACTCATTCAGTCTCCAATACTTCATTACTTGGAAACATGGGGGCAAGTGAAGGGGGCTGTATCAGCCCTGCAAGCCTTGCTAAATCATCACCTCTTTTTGTTCCCCCTCCTGGTTTCTCTCAAGAATAAGTGGGAGGCATGTCTACAGGTTGACTACGGTTTGGAGGACTGGGCGGATATAATCGAAGCTAGAGACCGTGGAGCCCGGGAGGCCCGCTCAAAATTCAGTCTTTTTAAAACATTACACAATTGGTATTGGACCCCCTGAAGCTCCGTACTGCGAGGTTACTACATCATGCCTCCTGCTGGAGGTGTCCTCATGTGCGCTGCGATTTACCTCACATTCTGCATGATTGCCCAGCCACACAGCCTTTCTGGCGAGCAATGGGGGCTACTCTTAGGGAAACACTACCCTTGCCACTTTCTCTTACCCCTCACCTTCTCTTACTACACGACACCAGGGAGCTCCCTAATCTCTCCAGATCACAATGTCGCTTGTTACACACTGCACTAGCCACGGCAAAGATATGTATCCTCAGATATTGGTGAGTGACACTTGTACCCTCCCACGGGGAGTGGATCTCTGCAATGTATCAGACTGCCTCACATGAGCATCTCGTTTATGATCTACAGGATAAGACAGATGTGTTTCTACAGACATGGGCACCCTTTCTCTCTGGGCTGGTGACCTGATTATCCCCTACGCGGAATACATCACAGATGCTCCAGTGGCACTGCACCTTTCCAATAATCTTAATCTTTTTATTAGACCTCAGTGCGAATCGGTCCTTTTTACCCTTCTTTATTTCGCGTTGGACTCCACTGAGTGCGCACATGCATTCTCTTCACGCATTCCTCCATACCTTTCCCTCCTTCCCTTATGTACACTTATCTTCCATAGATGTGTTTTTTGTTCTCACCTACCCCCCGGTCACTATTACTATATTCATTCTTACTCTTATTACTATTACTATTATCATCATCATGATCATTGTCATCTTCACTATTATTACTATCTTCACATCACCATTGTTCCTCTCGTTATCGTGCTCATTTTTTGTTTTACACCTGTTCCCGGCTTCTGTCCTCTCTATTTTTCCTCGTACTTTTTCTTCTGCCTTTGCCTTTTCTGTTTCCTTCTTTGATATTTTCCTCCTCTCCCTCTTCTTTCCCTCTAGCTTCCATTTCTCCTTCTCCTAATACAACTTTTTTAGCCTAATTTTGTATGTATTCCTACCTTGTCAGATATATTTCCCTTAAATATGATTATATCCATGTCATTGTACATTACTATTCAGAGACACTCATTTCTCCCTTCTATTTGGGTCCCGTAGGACATCATGTCACATCTAAAGTCGGATGTTCCCAGCTTGGAGGTACGAAAATGCTATGTGCCTCTAGTTCCTTCAACAGTCAGTTGGGGTCTTTGTAATTACGGGACCTCTAATGATGGGGCAGGTTGGAGAGGGCGGGTCTATTAGTTCTATTAGGAATACATATACCTGTGTTCTCCTTTGAGGCCTGAAGTAAGGTAGATAATTATCTAACTTTATATATTTGTAAAATGGTGATGATGAATTGCTCCTATATATATGTTATGTTATTCTGTTCTATTTTGCTATATCATCGCATCTCCCCATCGTGGTGCGGTGTTTTGGTATTGTATTATAGATACTTCATATGGTAAATTTCAGTAGATGTTGTATATCTTAGAAATTATTACTAGATAGCAGACATTTTCGGGAAGCTTTATCTCCATTGCTTGTCTCTATTGTTTAATTTGTTTGACATCCCACTGGTGTGGCCTTTTCAGGCTTTCAGCTGTACAATGCATGTGGATGTTAAGGGATTATTGCTAGCTCTCTGTTTCTGTATGCTGTACATTGTTTTGAAAAATGACAATAAAAATATAAAACACAAAAAAAAATGGACATTGATGAGCTTATCTCTATGAACATCTGTTAAACCTGCCATTCTTGATGTAGTTTCCCCCATAACTTTTTGCTTCAACCCTCCTGCTTGCTGACTTCATTTTTGCTGCATTTAGGTGTCTGGCATATAACAGCTAACCAGTACTAATGTGCTCTCTCCTTAAAACATGGTAGAATTTGCTTAAATCCAATTGCCATATTTAATTTACTTGTAAGTCCCTAGTAAAATGGTACTACCTGTGCCCAGGGCCTGTAAATTAAATGCTGCTAGTGGGCCCACAGCACTGATTGCTATCCACCCAATTAGCACTGTAAACATGTTTCAGGTCTGCCATTTCAGCCTGTGCATGCAGTTTGTAAGCTGCCATGTCAACATGGCAAAATAAACCTTTTGCCAGTCTCAAACTTTCTTTTTTAATACATATAAGTCACCCGTTGGATAGGCCCTGGACAGGCAAGACGGCAGGAAACAGTGTATTTAAAAAGCAGGACATATATTTTTTAGTTTTCATGTCCTGGTAATGAAAAACTCTTAAATTTGTTTTTCACTACTGCAAAGCCCACCTCTCCCATAGGCTAAAATTGGAGTTATCTTGTTACATCTAATAAGTGATAATTTCCAAATGGGAGCAGGTAGCCATTTTATGTTTGTTTGTGGTATAATGAAAAATCCTCTCTCAATGGTGAATTCAGATTTTCTATTACAATTTTGAAAATGCCACTTTTAGAAAGTTGGCATTTGCCGGCCTTTGCTGTTTAATGTCTGAAGTCTGTCTCTGGATTACATGACTAGGTGTAGCTGACAGTTGAACTTTGTGTATTCCTCAGTGACACACAATAGAGAGCTTAGGTTCCCTGATGGGCACAGCCCTACTTATGGTTGAATGGGCTATGTCCTGCCTCCACACAAAGGGCTGCATACCCCCTGCAGTTAGTCTGGAGCCCGGGCAGGGCAGGTAGGATACCTGGGGACCTCACAGCGTGCATCGGAACCACTACTATGTGAATATTCACTGATGGAGGCTATCACAGTGGAAATCCCTCAATGGCAGCCTCGATGACAATGGAGATTTTCATATTGCAACCTCGCAGCTCTTCAGAATTACCGCATTGCCTTGATTGCGCAGCGCATTCTCGACACTGAACTTCACATTGCAAGCCCTTGTCAAAAGAATCCTGGATGACAGCACAGGACCTTGCATTCCAGCTCCACAGTGCCTTGGAATAGACACATGGCCTCTGCTACATGATGCATCCTTTGTGGGGGACATCCCAATGCTCTGCAACAAGGATTTAAGGTACTCTTATTCAGCGGGCCAACCTGGGTCTCTGCAGCCAACCCGTGCTCCAGCGGGGTCAGCCTGAACTTTTGACTTTGTCCTGGTCCAGCACAACCAGATATCCACAGTTGGCGCTTTGGGCTTTTTGGCACTACTTTTACTAAAATCTTTAAACTTGCATATCTCCAGTTTTCCTGATTTCATTTTTTTAATTTTGGTATTGTTCTATTTATTAAACAATTTCTAATTTTCTAAATTGGTGTGGGATTTTTCTTGTATTGTTTTTTCACTTTATTACTGTTTGAAGTTATGCATAAGGACTTTACACACTGCCTCCAGGTTAAGCCTGACTGCTCTGTGCCAAGCTACCTGGTGGTTGAGCACAGGTAATGTAGAATTTGCTTGTGCCTCAACCTGACAAGGATTATGGCTATTGCTTGAGTAGAATTGCACCCTCCCTCAACTAGTAACTTCTTTTCTCCCAACACCTATGTTTGCTTTTAGCCTCTGAAAACTCCCCTTCCAATAATAGCCAGAAAAGGGAGTTACCTTTAGCCGTCTGTCTCTAATATCCAGCCAGTGCTCCCTAATATCCAGTAGTGCATAGGCCTACAGTGCATAAGAGAGGTGTAAAACATAACTGGAAATCTAATAATAATGACTTCTAGAAAATTCTGCAAATGGGTAACTACCTCTGACTCCTTTTCTTTATCAAAACACAAAAGTGTGAAAATCAGCTTAGTTAGTTGGCCTTCTTCAGGAGGGGAGGTAATATAGCATGCTTTATAGTCACTGTAATATAACCTCAAGCACAGCAGTGCACCTTTTTGGCTTCTGCAATATTTTACTAGTCAATATCTCTCGAATTACTAGCTGTATTTGTGTATGTGTGCATGCATAGACCTATATACCTATGAAATGCAATCATGCCTACAAATGTTTGCTTCTCATTTGTATTCCACCCACTCCCATTGTCAAGGCGCAAGCCAGACTAACGGTCAGTGATATTTCAATGTGCATACTCTTATCTAGTTTATGTAAGGATACAAATGAACCACGAGATGTGTGAGCGAGTAAGGGTCACTTCTAACACAAGAAGTGATCTGAAGTTCATGGTTGAAACCTAGCTTGAAGGAGTCAGACTTCCTTTCTTCTGATGCCAGTAAATTGAGAATTATTAAATTGACTAATACAATATTTTATTTAGAGTGCTAACAAAAGGCCGAAGTGTGGTATGAAATTGTATAACAATCCTTTTATGATTACTATTTTGAATTAAACAACTTAATGTGTTCTTCACATACTGCTCATTAATTTTTCTTTGCATGCATATATGGGCATGCCTTGTTCATGAAAGGAAGTGATATAGTATGCTTTACAGTACATCTAATCTAATGTAAGCACAGCAGTGCAGCTTTTTGGCTTGTAGAATATTTTGTCAGTCAGAAGCTCTCGAATTACTAGTTCTATTAATGTATATGCACATATTTGTTCCCCCCACTCCCATTGTCAAGGAGCCCATCACACTGATGGGTACTGATAGTTCAATATGCATAACTTTATCCAGATTGTGTAAGGATACAAATGAACCACGAGATTTCTGAGCGAGTTCAAGCTCACTGCTGGCATAGGAAAGGTCATGGCTGAATCCACCTCGGTAGAGGAAGCTTTCCTTTCTTCTCATGTCATTAAATTGAGTATTTCTACATTGGCTAATATTATCTTTTATTTAGAGTGCTAAAATAAGGCTGGAGTCGGGTATGACATTGTATAAAACATTGCTATGACTACTATTTTGGACGAAACTTTTTTTGTTCTTCACATACTGCTCATTAATGTATTCCTTTACATGCATGTACGGGCATGACAAAGTACGAATGGCATTACATATAGAATGACATCAACATTAGGAACTCTCCATTAATTTCAGCACAATTCAAATAATTCCAGCACAATTCAACTAAAGGCTTAGGATGTTATTCTAAAGCAGTGACCGATATGAAGCTCGAGCTGCATGCAGAAGGCAGTTGGTGAGGAGGGGACTGGTCTTGATCTAATCATCATATATAATTCAGAGTTAAACAACTAAGGTCACTGTGCCGGGGAGGAAAGTATGGAGCCTATGTAGCTCTTTACTTGGTGTTCTCATAGAATGTGCACATATATGAAATGGAAACCTTCTTTAGTTCGGCATCCTGCTTCTCTTACAATCTAGCACTACTTAAAGCTATTATCGTGCCAAATCAGGGACTCACACAGGCGGGGGAGGGGCATGCACCTAGACTAACTGCTTTTATTTTAGCATTCTAAATATATTCTTTAAATACTTGCATTCAAAATGGTGCTGTGGAAAAAACTGAACTGGTGGGAGCTATAATATGATATAAGGATCATTAGTGAGGTCTCTCCATTGTACATCGTCCCCGCCCCCAGCATTTAACCGTACGGCCGGAAATTACGGACATTCCTGTGACCCTGAGCTGAACCTCATGCAGCGCTGCCTATAGGCACGTTACCGATAGTTATCTGTCGGTGCATGCCTAGTGTTCCCTTGTTGCGCTTCGCTGTGTGCTCCGCACTACACAACTCTCATACTCTAATGGTGCGTTGGGAACATATGGGACACATTCTATCTGTCTAACAAGTCGAGAACGTGGTAAGATCCACAGAGATGAGTTTTTAGGAGCTCGCGAGTGTCAAAAATGAACGATGGCAGCTATGTTAATAATATATTTACTCGCATGCTGACACATTTTTTAAAAAGTAAGAAGGTGAATACATTCTGGTAACATGAATGTCCTCTCTTTCCAGCCTATTCAACATTTGCAATATTCTCTGAAGAAGCATTTACTTGGCAGTGTATCTGGCTACGGTACGGTGACCTTGTGGGATGTAAATACTCAGGACTGCTACCATACATTCGAGGAAGCACACAAGCATTCAGATGCACATATTTGTTTTTCTCCCATTTGTGACCTCCTGCTTGTATCAGTAGGTTCAGATAAAAGAATATGTTTCTATGACACTTCAAAAAAGGAGTAAGTATTCTTTACTATATTATGGAATGTTCTGTTGTGGATGCTTCCCTGGGTACTGCAATGAATTGGTGATCCTATAACTCTGAAAATATGTTTGAATTACGGTTCACTAGAGGTGGGTGATGAATTCCGCTCCACGGCAGAGTTTTACCCACTCTGCGCTCCGTACGGTCCGTGGAGTTCTGAAAACTCCGCAGAGCGATGCAGTGCAGAATTATTCCTTTCTCGTTAAGTTGGCAAGCGTGAGTGAGAAAAATTACATGCTAGACCACCTCCTGGCAGGATTTCTCAATGTGGGTGGTCGGGGCAAGTTGCTATTGCTCACGTTGAGGAAGCTGCAGCTCAAGCAGAAAATCTACTTGAGAGTCAGAAAGAAGCAGCACCCTCTTGCGCTGTGCATTATACAGACAAACTCCCAGTGTTAAAAATCAGGGTGACTTACCACACTCTGCCGCTTGCAGGGCGTGTGGAGTTTTTTTGACACTTTGCAGATTTCAGTGTAGAAGAACTCCACCCAGGCCTACTATTCACACAATAAAGCTTTAAAATGTCAAGAGGAAATGTAGTACGGGTATCATGCATTATAAAACTAGTCAATATTAAAATTTGTTTGCTCATGCACACACATTCAGGGTGTTTACTCTGAATATCAAAATATTTTTTTTTAAATAGCAAAAAGTAAGTAACTCTAGATTGTCTATACCTACCTCCACCTATATGTAACTTGGGAATATATATATATATCCTACTGGCTGCCATCTGTAGGTATGTACAGTTAGGACTCTACGCCAGCACCACACTCAAGCTCAAACAAAAACTCCAGAGGATCCAGAACGCAGCAGCCCGCTTCATCCTGGACCTCCCACGCCATGAACACATCTCCTCACACCTCAGATCCCTTTACTGACTTCCGATCGACAAGAGGATCACCTTCAAAATCCTCATCCATGCACACAAATCCCTCCACAACACTGGACCAACCTACCTCAACGAAAGAGTGAACTTCCACACCCCCACTTGCCACCTCCGCTCCACTGACCTTGCACTCGCCACAGTCCCCTGCATCCAAGGTGCCGCCACCGGAGGCAGATCCTTCTCCTACCTCACACCCAAGGCCTGGAATTCCCTCCCCACCAACCTCTGCAAGACTCAGAACCTCCTGCTCTTCAGAAAAAACCTCAAGATGTGGCTTTTCGAACAGTAATCAGCCTCCCCTCCCCCCCACCCCTACCAGTAAACAGCGCCTTGAGACCCTTAAGGGTGAGTAGCACGCCCCATAAATTGTTTTGATTGATTGAGTTTCCATAGAAAAAGCTTTTTTGACTTGGCTATATCTTTAGCATCAAGCGCAGCTGGGAAAATGGGGGGTGTCAAAAAAAGTGTGTTTCCTTTGTTAATTCCCATAGACTCTTTAGACATGCCTGCAGCCCGAACTGCTGGTCGGAATTACACCAAATACTTACCTCACCATATGTGTAACTTGGGTATATGTGTGTGTGTGTATATATATATATATGTTTGTATGTGTGTGTGTGTGTGTATATATATATATATATATGTATATATATATATATTTACACATAGATCCATATCCTACTGGCAGTTGGGACCTAGTTTCCATTGAAAAAGCGATTTTTGACTTGGCTATATCTTTATCTTCAAGTGGGGGCTGGGAAAATGGGAGGGGGGTCTTCAAAAAAGTGTGATTCCTATGTTAATACCTGTAGACTCTTTAGACATGCCTGCAGCCCAAACTGCTGGTTGTATTTACACCAAATTCGGCAGAAAGGTAGCTTTTGGTCAGCAGATTATGTTTTTTGTTATTTGGTGTAAACTTTCCAGTAGTTTAAGATAAATTAAAGGAGATCCAAATTTGTATATCTAAGGTCGCGACAGCTTCACAAATAATCCAGATCTTGTGCAGAGATCTGATTGGCTGTCAACACCTCAACCAGGAAGTGTTGGCAGCCATTTTGGGACTCTGCTCCACGCTGGAATCAGCATGCAACTGAGCAGGCTTCTTCAAACCATTCAGAACCCAGCAGCCAGGATCACACTTAAACTACCATGTCGCACACCCATGATCTCGCACCTCAGGGAACTTCACTGGCATTCCATATGCAAATGAGCTCTTTTCAGATTCTTCAGACACTCCTTCAACTTGTTACAGAACACAGGCCCAGACTACCTCAATAACTGTTTCACATTCCACAAACTCACCAGACACTTCGGCTCAGTGAGCACACAGGTGCACGTCACCCTCCTACGCAGATCCAAAACGGGGGCTCGGCCTTCTCATTGCTCCTAAAGCCTGGAACACAATGGCGGGCGGTGACCCTCAACAGTGGAGGGTCGCTGTGCTGAGTGCCCATTCCGGTGGCAGGCACTGTAATAAATCACAGTGACTTTAGTCTCTGTTCCAACGCTCTTAATCATGGCTCGTTATTGTAATGGGCCATGACAGAGCTCTGGAATTAGGCTGAGGCAATGTGAGTTTCTCACAATGCTTGTCACTGGGACAACAACAAAAATATAAATTAAAAAGTACTTACCCACGCTCCGTCTTCATGCAGTCAGCGCAACAGCACCTTGTGGAGCCTTAGCCAGCTCTCTTCTCCGAATCCTAATGCTGTTCTCATGCTACAAATGAGCAGCATGAGAGCAGCACCAGGATTGGTTGGAGCAGACTGCCTCGATGTTCTGCTGTCCACCCAGCTGTCTAAGACAGCTAGGTGGAGAGGTTTACCCTGCGCATGTTGGGCGCAAGACGGCTGGCCAAACTGACATGCGCAGTGTGAACAGGTGGCGTGAGCACCACTCCCCTGCTGCCAGTCAGCAGTAGTTGCCCGCCCCCAAACACTGCTCAGGCTGGGGGCAGTGAAAAATAAAATGTTAATTCATTTTATTGCTATTTTATTTTTCACTTTTGCTGCAGTGGCAGCAGGGGCGGTGACACTCCTCCACTCTAATGTGGGGGGCGGAGGCACTGTTGGAACAAGCTGCAGCTGCACATCAGAGCTGCTTCTTCCATTCTAAAATTCTGCAAGAAGCTGAAAACTTGACTTTTCAAATAGGTCCCACCAGCCTAGCCTAATGCCTGTCCAAGCTGCCCCTGCTTAACTGCAGGTTACAATTCCAGGTGATAGAGTCCTCCACTATTACACATAACACAACAATATAGCATGACCTATTGGGAGCTTCAATTTAACTTTATGTATGGATATAAAGAGAGCATGCATTAAAAGTAAAAAAGACAAAGTAATATGCTGCTGTTTAGCATAGTGCTTTACCTTTTACAAATCAAACCAAATTTTGAAAAGCTCCAACCTTTCTATTAAAATTTAGATTTGTTTTTTGTTTGAGAATTGAATAAAATATTTAATTGTTTGCATATGTGTTCTACCTATACTTGTTTTAGCATTTTTAAATAGTTTTGGGGTTCAAATTGTAGAAATTGCTTTGGCTTGGACACTGCATAAATTGTTATAGAATGAGTGTCGGTGCCAAAAGATGTGTGCAGAAACCTGCTGCCGGTGCTTTAAAATGTTGGTGCATCCAATGCTAAGGCTGCATAGTCTTGAAACAACCATATGGCTCTTCTGTCCACTATCAGACACTCCCTGCCCTGTTATCTCACTCGTGCAAGTTCTTGCTTTCTCCTTTTGCCATGTTTTTTCCATCTTACTATTCCTACTTCTTTCCCATGTGTGTGCATTTCCTGCTCTTGCTTTTGGTCAATGTCTGATGAGAAAAAATAAGTGCTGGTCCCCAAAATGAAAGAAGGAGGGCCCCACTGGCAACCATCTGAAATTAAACGCTGGGGTGCCTTACTGCCTGTAATGATTCAGTGGAAATTCCCAGTAGTTAAAATGTTAAGAACACTGCCAGGAGCTAGGATCATCAGTCCAGGTGTCCCTGATAGACGTGAGCCTCAGAAGCAGACTGCTAACAGTATTAGTGATTATAACAGATGATGTACTGTCTTCTTGGATGCTTTTTATTTTTAGAATATATGTAGGAAATGGAACTACCAGTGTCCAGGCTTCTGTCATACCCTTTGGATGTAAAATAAATCAAACTATGTAGAACCTATTTAAATTCATTTTACAGCAGCTCTTCATTTCAGAATTGCAAACTTTGAATTCGTATGTAGGAGTAAGTTTTTGTATGCAGAGGCCATCTTCAGAAGCATTCAACAAAATCGGTGGTACTGTACCGCAAGGCCCGCTGTCAGAGATTCTGGCACCAACATGCTGGCGCATCACCTTGTAATGGGGACGTATATCTATATAGGTCCAAAGTTGTTTCCTCTGCTGGTCATGAGCTTGCCCCACATTGGCATGTAGGGAGAAGGCAGTTCAGAAGCAACTCTGTAAACCTAGTAGGTTTAGGTAGTCTCTATCATCCTAAATCCTGCTAGGGTTTGGGCAATAGTCTTTGCTGATCCTAAAGTCCTATTTCCTGTGAGTGTTGTGCACTAGGGCATTCACTTCCCCCTCATATAATAGTTCCTGCTAAGGTTTGGCCAATATGGCTTTGGCTGTCTCCTAATATCATGTTTCTTCGCAAGGTTTGGGCACTGGGATATCGAATGCCTCTAGTTGGTATTAGCTTTTGTGTGCCGTGGTCCTGACTATCTGCTAGTATACTTGCTCCTATTATCATATCTAAAGTTCAGAAAAAGCCCTAAAGGCCTGGTTATTTGCTCAATCCTCCCGAAATAAGTTATACTGCTCGGATATATTTTCAATCGTAGCACTAGATCTGTTTCAGTGCAATGCTACCTATGTGGTGACTAACTGCGCTTTAGAATAAACCATAAAATAAATAAACCCTCGACACAGGGTGGGGCCTGGCGTGATTGTTCTAGCCTCAGGACTGCACTTCAGTGCCTCTCCTCCATCACTTGCTTCATTGTCGGTCTGGTTGTGTTTACAGTGTTCTACGTATCATTTTACTTCCTCCATATGATTTATACGTTCTTATAGATTATTTCCTTCATGAAAATAGTTTTAGTTAAACGGTTGGTGTATGCGAGTGTTCATGTTAGACCCCTATAGCTTAGGAACATGCTTTGGAAATTGTACTAAGTCTAGACTTTTCTTACCAAACATGAGCTAATGAGGTTAATTGCTCACCAGATCACGGTGCTGAAAAGAGTTTAATTATTAAAGGGTCTCCAGGTAGTGAAACCGAGTGAGTAAACATGAGCAGTTCGCGTTGGTGTTGCTCACACTTTGGTCCCAGACTCTTCAAAATGTTTTTTCAGCATGGACCTTCGTTCTCTGCAAGCAGCTGAATTGTTGAAAACTAGGGATTATAAAGTCCATCAGCTACAAAACAGAAGCTTCTGACAATTCAACATCTGAAGCTTCACAGCTGTCGAGTCAGAACATATTCATAAAGAGCTCCCTGACACACAGTCTTCTCTGGAGCCTTATGAATGCTTCAGCAATGCTTTTCAGGAGAAACCTTTGAACCAAAGAATCTTAGAGGTTTTCTCTCCACACAACGCCTGGTCCGTTACCCAGACAGTTGCACTGATCATTGACCATGAAAACCTTGAATTATCTAGCTAACTTTTGGATTTTGGGGTGGGCTGGCGCTCTGCTCAATCTTTCCCTCGTACATTTTGCTGTACATTTCTTCCACCGAACATCTACAAAAGTAGAGGTTCTATGTCCCCTCAGCCATAGTGTTACACAAAGTACATCAACCATTGGGAGTTGATAGGTGGAACCAGGCCATGGTTTTCCATCCATTGACACAGTTGTTTGTATTGGCTGCACACTCCACATACAACAGGTGTCTTGGGATGGGCAATGACTCCTCTCAACATGATAAACTCAGAGTGGAGCCCTAACTCATCAATCATGGCAGCAAGACCCAATACGGGATATTTTTCAGAAGGGTTTTGGTCTCGGGGAGGTTATGTTTTTGCAAGTTGGAATGGGACATTTACCAAAAGCAGCATGAGTACCTATCCAAAAAGTCAGCGGCAAAATTAGTGACAAAACTAGATTGTGCATCCTTTGGCTATGTGCATACTGTGCCATTTAATTCCATTGCTTACTTAAGGAAGAGCTGTTGTGGATGGTGTTGCTTGCATTTAGTTTATTTTGGCTAACTTACAGTTAATTCTTGAGGTGCTCTCTTTACGTGTTTTCTTGATGTCACCTGTGCCAGAAGTGTATGTTTAAAATGTTTTTTGTTTGTTTGTTCCTGGTGTGAAGCTTATTCAAAATTGTGAGTGCTGAATCTCCTCTCACTGCTGTAGAATTCATGCCGGATGGAAATGGCATAACAATTGGATCTATTTCTGGAAACCTTTACCAATATGACTTGAGGAATCTGACTCGCTCAGTAAACACAGTTGTTGCTCACAAATCAGCAGTAAAAAGCATACAGTTTCAACACGGCGGTACACATGCAAAGGTGAGCACCAATGGACTGCTTTTTAATATGAAGTTTAAAATACAGTTCGGGCTTCTTATGTCCTAAACTTAAATGATACTCACTCTGAGGATTCTATGTTTGGGTTTGTGTGATCTCACCTACTGTTTTGTGGCTTAACTGGACTTTTAAATTATCGCAGGGAGCACTTCATCTTTCTGACTGATTATTGATATATGATTATGAAATTATCTGTTTTGGAGCAAACCTGACATTGTACATGGCTGAACTAGATTGAGGCAGGGATGAACAGAGGTGAATATTGGGTCATCCTTCAATATGTGATAAAGAGCTTAACCAGAACTGAAACTGTCTGATGTCTTTACTTCGTATTATCCTGACCAAGCGTAAGATCCACTTCTGGGATCTTCCTACAAACAAAAAAACTATTCATGACTTGTTCATAACTGTTGTAATCCAAATGAGTCCCTGCAGTGGCTTTACAGATAGATCTTGAGCTTAATGTGGCGGGGATTACAGGATCTGAGTACCTGGCAGCTGCTTTCCAATAATATTGAAGACTCCTAGTGGACATTTCCAGCACCTAAGCAGGATTTGTTTGTCCTTGTCAACAAACTGTTATACATTTTGGAAGCAGATGCAGGAAGGCCTGTAATTGTAATAATGACTATATTCCAGCCTCTCGGATCCTACCCAGCCTTGTGTATGGTGAGCATTTTAGTGGATTACTGAGATGGGATGGAATGAAGCCAATCCTATAGCATGAAGGAAGAGGTTAAACGTTAGCATGGAGAAGGTCATGCATCGGTGGAAGAACACCTGTTAGCCACTGTTATCTTACATTGCACTAAATAGGATGTTTTACTTTTATTTACTTGCAAAGGTTCTTCTCCACAAATTACTTCAAAATTTGCAAGCTTCACGGCCTCTGAAGAAGTTGGACAGTAAAAATGATGATAAATAACTCTTGTAAAAGTAGGTTTCACAAAAGAAAATCTCTGCAAAAACTATTTACTTATGTTACCGAAACGTTTTATGGAAATTATTCTGCAAGGAGAGTTTTGCAAGGTTTGCAAAACTTTACAACTTTTGTGAAGTTCGCAAACTTCACAGTTGAAAGTTATATTTCCCGTACCTCCAGTTACAAGAAACTGAATGTGAACATTGGAGATATCAAGTTAATAAATAACAGACTGCCAGACACTGTCTCAGTATACTTCACCTAGGAATGAAATGAGCGCTAATCCCTCTATGCCATAGATGGGATGCTTGGCTGAGATTCTGAGGTCACGATTCTAACCAGCTTCTCTGAAACGGAATTTGTATGGAGGTTAGAGGAAGCGGTCTTTTTATTTTTATTTTAGTAGTAGTTACTCTTTTGACAGCATTATTCAGATTTGGAGAATAGATGATTGGCTTTTGGAAAACTAAAGTAATTTTCTAGATTTTGCAACATTTGCCTTTAAGGCATGTATTTCGTTCCAATGTTTTCACAAACTATGTGCTGGAGGATAAAACATTAAATGCATCCACACTTTAGAACTTGTATTTCTACCAACATTTGGTTATACTCACCCTGGTTGTGCCTGCTCAGGCACTCGATATAAAACTATGAACCGTCTTACTTTCATATGTTTTTACTTGAACTACACAACACAAAATGTATTATTAGATCATTTTATTTAGAAATCCGTAACATAAAATATACTCCCTGCCTTTCTCAATATGTACCAATGGACATTTCGGGGTCGCAGCTACGAGCCCTGACTTGCCCCTTGCAGCCCCTGGCACTGCATTTGCGACCCCTGGCTTCAGATGTAGCAACATCTGCGCCAGGAACCCAAGGAGAACTCCAGTTTTTCTTTTTGTTATTTTTTAATTGCACTGATAGTGAATACTAATATATTATTCGCTATAAGTGTCAAAAAAATTGAGTACGCTCAGCTGGAATACGGCCCCCCCTGGCAGCAGAGGTAAGTAAAAAGTCCTTTTAAATGTATGCCGTATGAATGCGTGCAAGTGAGAATGTGTTTCTGCGAGCGAGAGCGTGTTGTATATGTTTGTGTGTATGTGTAAGCATGTGTTTAGAAGCGAAGGTAAAGGTCAAATGGCGCATGATGTCACTTCCTCTTTTGGTGAATTGACGTCCATGTCTGTACCTATTGAGTGTCTGTGCTGCACTGTAGGCCGTGGTAGCACAGGCTCTGGGACTTGGGCATGCAGCTAACGTTTCAATACTGTTCACTTATGCAGATATTAAAATAAGGCGTAGTACTGAGGGACTAAATCTTCCTCGCTTGAAGAAATTAATGAGTAACAGTGGTAATGAGGTGATATCTAGGTATACTAGCGATGAAGTGGTGCGAGAAGTGTGAATACATAATTTGGGACTTATGTCACCATACGTATTGCTTCTAAAACTGACACATGGAAGAAAATGATATTTTGGTGGCATACACATTTTTATCTACCTAGTCTGCTCGATCTATTAATTGCCCTAGTTCTTATTTTTCTTTTTTATTTATTTCAGTATAATCGATCTTCGCGCAGATCATCTATGAACAAGAGATACTCTTTTAATAGCAGTGGAAGAAGCCAGAATTCTAGTTCGGATTTTGATTCTTTTGTTTTCACTTGGTGCCCACCAGAAAAAGACAGTGATGCGACTAATGTTAATCAAGAGTTGACAGGTAATTTGAACCATAACTTAGAGCACCTTGTTTTATTGTGCAGTCTGCTGGGTCTAGCACTGAAACCATCCACAGGTGTTATGCTGTCACTCTCGTTTACCAGTTTGTCTTCAACAAAAGCAGAGGTTGGGGTACATTTTAACTGGGTGGTTGTGTCTGCCTAAAGTCATCCCCGTGAGTGAGCCACTCTTCCTTCTGTTATGTTTGGAAGGTTCCTAGTCTGCTGACTTTGCAAGGGCTGGCGCGTTTCTCTAATAAAGCAATACATTCCACTGACCAATGAGCTGTAAATCCTCATTATAAAGGAGGAATGACTTTGGAGGCTCAGAACTCGAAGCTGAAATGATCATTTGCATTCACAATCCATTTTCCACTTCACCTACATAAAACCCCATTTAGGTGCTCCAACCACTTGTTCATCATCTAGAGAGGACTTTCTCTCTCCCTATCCAGTTGTACCTTTCGCTTGTGTCAGTCTGTGTTTTCCCTAAGTTTTAAATATAACTTCATATTTTATTTTACTACGCTAAACGTACAACTCCTGTGAAAACCATTTCTTCATAAGCTTCCGTCCCTGTGGTCTGTTTGTTTTCCAAAGTTATTGTGTACCTTCTAGGCAGCTAAGGAATCCTTACTTTTCACGCTCAGCAGCTGGTACCTTAAAGTCTCTAGCAAGCAAGGAGTGCTCCTTCAGCAAACCTTATATACAGTTGTGTTATCCCTCTGCTGAGCTTTGGATTTCTTGCTGTAAAGCTTCGCAACTCTGTAAATCCCTCTAACTCCTTCTCAGGGTGATGGCCGTCCTTACGTTCTAGCTCAGTTAATGCAACCTGCGACTCTGTAGCAGAAAGTAATGTGAAATGTAATGTTCGCTGTCCGAAGAGCATATGAAATCGAAATATTTAACATAGTTCCTAACGGCTAATGCCCAAATAATAAATACATATCGTGTGTAGTTATTGTGCCCGGAGTTTTTTCTTACTTCTTTTTAACTGTTTTGACATTTTCGCCTATTTTTTAAACGGATACATTTTGTTCACAATAATTATTTTATAGCAATACATTTTGTCTGTATTTGCACAACAGAATACATGTTTTAAAGAAAATAGTGCTTTGATGTGAACTTATATGCTAAATTAATCTGGTATTGTTTTTTACAAAATGTAAGACGTTTTATTACAGTTGGTCTCTGTAAGAAGGCTACACAAGGCAAGTTGGGTGTGGGGTGGAAGCGCTGTTACGTTCACACTACTCTCAAACCCCCCTCTCCCTCAGCTCCCCGCATCCAACGTGCTGCTAAAACCTAATTTTAAAAAGGTTGGCAGCGGGACATAACAGCAAGCTTCCCTAATTGGCATCAAATGCCAGAGAAATGCGACCAGAAACAAACTGATTCAGTTTCAACCTGACAGATTGTCCCTCCAACTTGGTGCCGTGAATGGAGAAATTCTTGCAGGACGATGAGGCAGGGCCGCAGGGTGCTCACAATACCCTGTTCCTAGTCTAGATCTTGGAGATGGCAGCGACAGCCTGTCATTAGCTGCTTTGGGTGCATGACAAGAGTTTGATTGCATAGATTCCTGCATATGCTAGAGGCGTTCATAATTTCCCAGTGGGACACTTTCCTATACACTGAACCAGCTGCCCGATTGTGTACTGTCACAAATGCCCAGTACAGAGGGAAGTCTCTTCACTCTCACCATTAATTACTCCTGTTTCTCCACAGTCCTTGGAGAGCAGGGACTTCCAAGCTGTCCATCATTGCCTTTCTTTGTCAACTGTTTCCCACCTAGGTCACGGTGGTATTAAGCCTCAGTCACACCATGGTTTCCCCAATATTTAGGATGCTGCTCCATCTGTATAGCACCTTTCACTGCAAACATGTCATCCACCCAGTACTACCCCTTCACCTTACTTGGCTTGGTTTAACTAGTTTGTCAGAGACTACTCTTCCATTAAATTAGTTAAGGCAGCAGTCTCAGAACACTGCAAAGGCCTCTCTGTCCCATTACAAATGGGCCGATGTTCCTGCATTGAGATTTTCTGGGTATCGAAAAACCTATACTTGATTTTACTTGCTGGAAAATCCGGGACGTAAAATTGCTTTAGGCTTTGCAATGTACAGCCTTTCACCACTCCATAGATCCTGACTGAACCACTCCTATGGCATGAGGGGAGCATGTAATGCTCCACTCTGCCAGGCCACAATCTCCGTTGCCTTTCTCACCTCCTGTACCTGCTCCGATGTACCACTTACTCAGAGCCTGTTTTTAATTGGATCGTTAACCTGAATTAAAAGAAAACACCGTGCAGAATTTTACCCTGCAAACCTGAATCAGTGTGGTCTTCCCCATTCAGTGTGGATAAATCGTAAAACATCTATTTTGGTGTGGAGATATCGAACTGAAGCGTTAATTCTAGCCACCCATTAGCTCATCACTTACATGCCTAGACCATTATTGGGGAGTTAGCCGTGCCTGGTGGCACCAAATGGCCATATAAATGCCATTTTATTCACTGTATGGAGATTGCTCCAACAGACCAGAGGCTGTTTTGCCTGGAGATCAGAAAATTATTGCACTTGTGTTTGTAGTTCATCAAACATTCTCCTATTATCACCTGTCACAAAGCTTGAATTTGTTTTGTGACCTCTCTTTCGGTTTTTCTCTTCATCTTTACATTTTTGCAGCACTTCCCAATGACTTTGCAGAGGACAAGAATACAACACCACTGACTGTGAAGTTGCTGGGTGGCAGTTAAAATTCGCATCTCTGTGCTAACAGCAGTTTTTGCAGGGATCAGAATATCAAATATTGTGGAAATTACCATACCACCCTGCTATTGTTTCCCAGGCAAGTTGTGGCAGGTCATCCCACTCAGTTTACTCAGAATACAGAATATACAATAAATATTTGTGTAACATTTAGTGCAATAAATATCAATTACTCATTTGATTCCCATTTTCAGAGAGAAAATTTAGAATGTGCAGAATTTATGGCAATTGGTAAATACTACATCCCTGGGTACCAGTGTTAACTACATAGCCTTTTAATGGTCCCTTTGTAATCGAGGCCCGACTGTTTTCTACAATGTGTAACTTATGCTGATCCCTTTGTCAGGGTCAAATAAGTATGTTTGTGACATAAATTGTCGCAAGAATCACACTTTGGATATGGGTCGGGAAAGCAAAAACCTTCTCAAAAGTTGCACAGCAAAGATTTCCATGGAACTTTGTAAACGTTATAAAACAGTATCCAAGCAACCTTTAAAAACTGTCATGATCTGCTCATAGCTGTGCCGATGATTGTCACACTATGCCACTCTTTAATGCAAATCTTGAGCCCATCAGTATGCCATCACACATCTACTTGTTTGTAGTAAGCAAGTGGTATATGGTCACTTAGCTCAGTTTCAATGCGAGTAGGAGAGACGACATGTTCTGTGGAATTAACTGGTGCTCTATAAGAAAAACGTTTGGCTACACTATGAGTTTGTGCCCAACATCTTTGACCGTGGTAGCAAATCAAGGGAGCTGATGTTTTGTGGAGATTTGGCCATTCTGTGTCTAGTGGCAAAAGTCTTGCTACATGAGGGTCTAGGATTCTTGCTTGATAACGAATTACCTCTAATCTAAAGGTTAGTTCTATTTATAAAATGTGCATTTGTCACATAAGGATCCTGAAGAGAAACTGTGCACGGAATAAACTCCAATTGAATGACCACCTCTCTGTTATTGTACTGAGCCAGTTTGAGATTATTCATAGAGTGGAGGGTGCCTACATTGTCCACAATCCTGCTTGGCACCGTGAGGAGGGGCTACAGCTCTAAAGCTCTTAGACAACCTCAATTGGCAGAAGGGTTCATGCATCACTCGTCATGAGGAAGGACACATTGAACTACTGCCCCTAATTATTTCTACAGACAACTAAAGCCTGCGGTATTACAGTTATGTGGTGACTTTATTCATCCCAGTTCGACTAATTTTGTTGCCCAGGTCCATACTACAACCGTTAATGGAAGTAAATGAAAATTGACCTAGAGTTTGGCCTTACACCTTGTAGTATTAGGCTGGTGGCTTTAGACTCCAGCCAGTTCCCATATAATAGTTTGTTTGCCATGTACGTTTTTAGAGCTAAAAAATATATGCTGGAATATTTCTGGTGTAGCTGCCAAATAATATGTAGAGAACTGAATTGAATATATTCAATTATTTGACATTGAAACGTTACAAGAAACCTGGGTGACAAAAGCATAGACTTTGAGAGCGGTTTGTTTTTCTGACACTCTGTTTCCTTGGTCCCGGGTAGGGCCACGGAAGGCTTAACCTCTTGGGTTAAGGTTACCCTACAATGTTCTGTAACATCGATCACTGTACTAAAGGGCCTATCCAGGCATTTCATTTTACGGTGGCCAGGAAATTTCAATTGTATTTTTTATAACAATGATTTTACAGCTGAAGCTAATCGGAACTACTAACTACTCTTTGAGTTTATTGACGATTTAGGTTATAGTGCTCTTGTTCTGGCAAGGGTTTTAAATTAATTCTTGGAAGGGTGGATTTTAATGCAGAGCTGGGAACCAGGCAGTGTTCACTGTAGGAAGCTGGCCCTCTATGTAGTGTGCAAAACTAGGAAACTAGGTACACTGTGCAGGGAGTCCAGGCAACCACACGTTGGTTTCCAGAGGTAAAAACTAGATCACCTAATGCTCTAATTTTTGTGGTACCTTGGTTAAGCAGTTCGGCTAATCTTGGATAAGTGTAAAGCATTTGTTATACTCACAGTATCAATCCTGCAACTCACACACACACAAAGGAATAACTTGAGACCAATTTACAAAAATACTTCAGATTTATATATACATTTTAGGTCCAAGATTATCAAAATTGATTTAGTACTTTTGATGATATGGATTTTTGAACTTTTAATAAATGCAGTCTTTCTGTGCCTAATTACGCACCATGGGACTCAATAGGCAGTCACTTTTAAAAATGCATATAAAATCACACTGTGGTTTTACCAAGTTCCACTTTTAGCAGTTGGTCGAGGTCATTGGTGGGCACACTGAGCCAGCTGGAGAATTTCAGGTTGCTCCCGGTTTTGGCAAGAGCTGCGGTGAAAAGTCTTTTGGAACTAGAGCAGGACCACTGAGGGGGAGCACTTGGAAAAGGTCTGTTCTTGCAGATTTAAAGGTGGTTCCTTGGGGTCCCCTTGGATTGTCGAGGTCGCAAGGGGTGAGCGACCCATGGGGCACAGCTGGTTCTTCGTTGCAGGGCACAGGGTGGCCGGATGCAGAGCGAATCGATGTGCTGGAGGCTGTGTGCCAAGGAGCCCTCTGGATCTGGAGGTAAGTCTCTTTGGAGGTCGCTTACAGGACAACGTAGGCACTCTGGTGAGAGGTCCAAGGGTGTTCCTGAAGTCTCTTGACTAGGGCTTCCTCCTGGTCCTTTTTCAGCTCTGGGTGAGCTGGATTTCCTGGTGTCCAATGTCAGCTGACTAGTACCCAAGGTATTACCATGGTCTGGCCACTGGAGGGCGAAGTTCCACCAGACTTGGCACACTTATGGGGTTTGTCTTGGTAGTCCTAGGTGTGTTGTTCGGTCTGGCTGCAATGTCCTGCTCAGGAGATATTGGCCAGTCAGTGAAGTGACACTTAGTGGGTTGTTCCTTCTTAGATTGGTGCAGAGTGGTACCTCCACTCTGGAGGGAGTTCTTGGGTGATTGGTGAAACCTCGAGGTCCTCTGGGTTTCTTGAGGTCAGTCCAGTTTCTATGCAGCGGCGATTGTCATGTCCTGTGTGCAGCAGGCAGGGTTTGGTGCCTTTTCTTGATGCAGCAGGTCCACAGTTCTCGTGCCTTGGATTGTCTTGGAGATGCTTTTCTTTGTGTCCTTCAAATCTGATTTCTTGGTCTATGAATTCCCACTAAATTCTGAATTTAGTGGGCGTTTTAGGGGGAACCTGGTACTGTCAAATGGGACACTTACCTTTGGGTGGCTACACCCACTATAGTTACCACTTCCTGTGGGAGGGTAACTTCCCTAAACCTAATTGGCTATTTTCCTTCCATCTAAGATGGAGGAAAATGAAATGGAGGGTCCCTCTCGCAGGCAACACCTTAGGTGTAGTGCATGTCAGGTGGGGGGCACTCCTCCTAACCTTTGTGTGGTGTCCTGCCTTTGCTACTGCCAAAAGTGGGGGTTTGCTAAGGGGGGTGCCATCTGCTGCTAACAGAAGGCTTGGGGGTTGAGTTTCTAGGGTGGTAGCCCTTTGAAGCTCACCGCCTGGACAGTGCACATTTCAGAGAGAGGTGGTGTTAGCTTCTCCACCCAGGAAGGGCATTTTTTACAAACCAGAGCGATAGGGCTCTCCCCCAAGGGTTGTATATTGGCTGCCTGAAGGTGGCATGCTGGATGGAACTTGTCAGCAACCATGCCAGGATAGTTAGCTTTTGCAGGGTGTACCTCTAAGGGGACCCATGGGTACATTTAGGGATAAGTCCAATACTGGTACCAGTTTGGATTTATCATTCTGAGTAGTTTGATACCAAACAACCCAGGGTTCAGAGTGGCCATCATGTAGCTGGGAAACAAGTGTTGACCAGTATCCAGCACATGTATTAAAATGGTTACTCTGTTCACTCACTATGTCCCAAGTTTAGCAAGGACACAGTGGGGGCACATTGCTCATGCAGCTATGCCCTCACATATAATATGGAACGCCCTGCCTTAGGGCTGTAAGGCATGTCAGAGGGATGTCTTACCTATAGTAAATACAGTGTATGTTGGACAGGGCACACAAACAGTTTGCCATGTCGAGTTTGTGTTTTAGGTTTGCACCAGGGCGCTCATCCTGCAATGGCAGTGCTGGGTGCATCTAGATGCATGACCTTATAGCCGTGGTCTCCAAACATTTTAATGCCGCGCCCCTCCGGTTGAAAAATAAAAATCATTGGGGCTCCCCTCAGAATTTTTCACAATTATTTGATAAAGATGCCAATGTTTAAATATGTCTGGACCTATTTAAACATTGCAGTTAAGTACTGATACATTTTTAAAGATGCAATAACATGCTTCTGCTTAAAACAAAGGCCTGTAAGCTGTATAATACTTCTTTTGGCCAGAGTCTCGCACCCCCCCTGGTATCAATTGAGGTCCCACTAGGGGGGCCTGCCCCCCAGTTTGAAGACCTCATCCTTAGAGGTTGGCACAATCAGTGCTGCTGCCCTCTGGGGCCTACCCATAGTACCCCATGCCGTGGGCACATAGGTGCCCACTTACTAGGGACTTATAGTGGTAAGTAAGTGTGTATCCAATTGTGCCAGTGATTCACAACAGTTTAAGGGAAAGATCTCTGGCCCAGGGAACCTGGTTAGCAGGGGTCCTAGGCGCTACCACTTCTAGGCTACATCAACCATCAGCAAAAAGTGGGGATTAACCATGTCAAAAAGAGTCCTTTTCTCATATTCACCACATCAAGTCCTTTCACAGTAAACAAGCCAGTGGACAAGGTTCAACCCTGCGATGTGAGGGGAAAAGAGTTGTTGAGTTATTTGTCACTTCATGATTTAGGAAGTTCCCTAAAACCCTCTGACCACCTAGAACACCTAAAGCCAACATTTGTAAGTGGAAGATGCAGGACTATTATCAATTATGTTTCCACTTCTAGACATTTGAATAAATACCTTTTGGAAGGTGACATCAGGCAGTGTGCTTTTAGCAACCATAATTCATTAGTTATCACTGTCGCAAACAAAGGGTAAACTGTTTGGTAAAGTAGTTGATCACACCTCACTCGCAACTGAAGGTAAACTGTCAAGATTAGTCTGGAAATCCATAGACCTGGAAGAGATTTTGCATAGGCTTACTAGTTGCAATCGTAGAGTTGGTATATCAGTGTCTCTTGTCTACTGCCAGTGCCTCAGAGGTCACCAGAGCTTTTGTTAGTATTGGTATGAGTATAAGAGGCTTAGCGATGAAACCTCATGTAAATATTAATGAGAGCCATCGCATGTTGCTTGATAGGGCCTGTAGATGGGCTAACAAAAAGTTGCACAGAGCTAAAAAAAAAAATACCTAAGGATAAGGCAGACATTATTATATGCAGAGCCAATTAGAAGTTAGCCTTGAAATCAAGTATGACAGACCTACCAAGGGAGGCATGGGAACATCTTGTCAGAGCACATAGATAAAGGACATCAGGGCATTTTGGAAGGCTGTAAGTAGAAACACATTTTGTAGTGCACCAAAGCATATTATTGACATAGCGATCAGACCACATTGTTGGATTGCCCACTTTAAATTGATTTATAGTCTGGAAACCCAGGACATTACATTAACACCAGTAACTTTTCCATTAGTTATTTTCTTTGAGTTGTATGAAGTTGAGTTAGCAATAAACAAAAGTCCATCAAGCCCCAGGCCAGGATGGGATCCCCGTGGATCTGTACAAATAGAACACTAATTTGTGGGCACATCTTCTTACTAATGCCATTAGTTAAGCACATAACAGACTCCCAAAGACCTGGCTCGCTGCAATAATTGTTCCAGTTTTTAAAAAGGGACACCCCTTGATCCACAATGGTACCAACCTGTTTCCCTGCTCATCTGAAAAGTTCTGTTGGAACAATTAACAACATGGGTGGCAGACCATAATATACTCTGCAGTCCAGTATGGTTTTAGATCTTGGCTGAGGACAACTGAATAATGCTTATGTGCCTACTTGCACCCAAAAATAGGCCATTTGCTTTCTTCAGTACCCTTTTAATACAGATTCCAGAGGGCCAAAAAGTATATTACCCTGTGGAAATTTTCTACTTATGAGCACAGTGACTTCATGGACCTGCAGGCTTGTCTGCCAGTCCTCCAAATAGAGAAACAGTGCCCCATCAGGGTAAGGGAAGATGCGAGTTCAGTCCCATGACATTTTAAAAGCCATTTTGCATGAGCCCCGCTCACAACGTCCTCCCCATCCTCAATGCGAAATCTCAATTGCTCAGTCTCAATTAGTGCTCACATTCATTGAGCTTTATTTAAGTTTGATTAATTGGATTGGAATATGAAAATCTTTCTTAAGTGCTTGCTGCAGCTCAGTTTCCCTACAGTGGAGGAATAGTTCAATGTTGCTGGCAGAGCATGTTATTACGTTTTTCGTGGAGGTAGTGCCAGTGAAGTGGACCTGATGTGATAAATGTGCTCACAAAGATTGGCCATCTAGCCAATTTCCATCTTCATTTTAAGTGATTAATTAAATCACTATTCCTTCAACTGACCATGTTACCTAGTCTATGCTCAGGTAGTATCACAATTGATCTGTAGTTATGTTTTTGTTCCCATTGTTCTCTGGTAGTAGTTCTCCACGTAGTCAATAAATGGTGTGAGGAACTTCAACATAATCATACCAGTCTGAAAAGAATGTGTCACTCTAGTTTCAACAGGTTTTTCACAGCGGGGTCATTTTGGGTATTGTTTTGCAAACGTATAATTGCAATAATAAAGAGACTCATAGCATTATTGAATAATATTTATAATTAGGGGATTCCTTAGAGGTGGATAAGATTCAGGCCATTATTCTAAATAAGTGGATACTCATCCCCATCTGAGGTGGGGACAAACTATTTGTTTCTGACATCTGAGCAGCAGCCATTGCTAGTTGAGCTGTTGCAGCACTGTTAGAAATGGGGTTTTTGGTTGACAGTCAGATTACCCCCTGTTCAAGCAAGGACCCTCACTCTAGTCAGGGTAAAAGAGAATCACCCTCAGCTAACCCCTGCTTAACCCCTTGTTAGCTTGGCAGAGCAGAGAGTGAAGTATTTGTACTAACACACACAGTAACTCAATGAAAACACTACAAAATGACACAACAGAGGTTCAGAAAAATAGGAAATATTTTCCTAAACAAAACAAGACCAAAACGACAAAAATCCACAATACACAAGTCAAGTTATCAATAAAAATGCAAAAAGAGTCTTTAAGTAGTTATAAACACACACTAGTGCTGCTAGCGTGAAAATGTACCTGGTGCACGTCAAACATAACCCTGCATGGCAGGGTGTGCGTCAAAAAAGGCTTGAGATGCGTCAATATCACTCATGAGCGAGACCTTGCGTCATTTCCCCCTTCTGTCGAGTTGGCGTGCATCGGTTCTTCTCTCCGCAGGAGAGCGATGCGTCGATTTGGTCCGCACATGGGTCCAGGCAGGCCTTGCATTGTTTTTGCCCGCACACGATGGTGCACGTCAGAAATCCAGCCGCACGAGGATCCGAAAAAACCTGCAGTTCAGGATGCGATCTCCCAGCCTCCGTCAGCGATGCTGTGCATCGTTTCTCCTGCTCCGTGTGTCGATTCTTTTGTCGCATTTCTGGCGAGCGGTGATTCTTATCCACAGAGCCGGCAGCGCATCATTTTTTCAGCTGCAGATCAGTCATATCGATCTTTTCCCCACAAGGCGCTCGGTGCGTGGATTTCTTCCTCTTAGGCTGCTAGCTTCTCCTTTCAGGGTCCACAGGGCAGAGTAGGAGTCTCTCCAGGTGTTGGCGGAGAGAAGTCTTTAGTGTCCCTGAGACTTCAAACAACAGGAGGCAAGCTCTAAATCAAGCCCTTGGATAGTTCTTCTCAAGATGGAATGCACACAAAGCCCAGTCTTTGCCCTCTTACTCTGGCAGAACCAGCAACTGCAGGATAGCTCCACAAAGCACAGTCACAGTCAGGGCAGCTCTTCTTCCTCAGCTCTTCAGCTCTTCTCTAGGCAGAGGTTCCTCTTGTTTCCAGAAGGATTTCTAAAGTCTGTGGTTTTGGGTGCCATTCTTATACCCAATTTCTCCTTTGAAGTAGGCCCACTTCAAAGTAAAGTCTCTTTTGAATGTGAAATCCTGCCTTGCCCAGGCCAGGCCCCAGACACTCACCAGGGGGTTGGAGACTGCATTTTGTGAGGGCAGGCACAGCCCTTTCAGGTGTGAGTGACCACTGCTCCCCCTCCCTCCTAGCACAGATGGCTCATCAGGATATGCAGACTACACCCCAGCTCCCTTTGTGTCACTGTCTAGTGTGAGGTGCAACCAGCCCAACTGTCAAATTGACCCAGACAGGGAATCCACAAACAGGCAGAGTCACAGAAATGGTATAAGCAAGAAAATGCTCACTTTCTAAAAGTGGCATTTTCAAACATACAATCTTAAAATCAACTTTACTAAAAGATGTATTTTTAAATTGTGAGCTCAGAGACCCCAAACTCCACCCGCTCCCAAAGGGAATCTACACTTTAATCAGATTTAAAGGTAGCCCCCATGTTAACCTATGAGAGGGACAGGCCTTGCAACAGTGAAAAACGAATTTAGCAAGATTTCACTGTCAGGTCATATAAAACACATTACTATATGTCCTACCTTAGCCATACACTGCACCCTGCCCTTGGGGCTGCCTAAGGCCTACCTTAGGGGTGTCTGACATGTAAGAAAAGGGAATGCTTAGGCTTGGCAAGTGGGTACACTTGCCAAGTCGAATTTACAGTTAAAACTGCACACATAGACACTGCAATGGCAGGTCTGAGACATGATTACTGAGCTACTTATGTGGGTGGTACAACCAGTGCTGCGGGCCCACTAGTAGCATTTGATTTACAGGCCCTGGCACCTCTAGTGCCCTTTACTAGGGACTTAATAGTAGACCAAATATGCCAATCATGGATAAGCCAATTAGATACACAGTTTTTAAACGAGCACTTGCACTTTAGCACTGGTTAGCAGTGGTAAAGTGCCCAAAGTAACAAAAACAGTAAAACCAGAGTCCAGCACACATCAACAACCTCGGGAACAGAGACAAAAGTTAAGAGAGACCACGCCAAGGACGAAAAGTCTAACAAGCATAAACATCTCCATGACATCCGAAAGCCCACAAATTTGTGGCTCAATTTCTGGGCATAGTTGTCCTGGGTAGGTGAAATATCCCAAATAAGTGGCAACAGTGTATCATGGGCATTGATACTACTTCTTTTCATAAACAAATTCTACTTTTGTGTTAATGTAAGCACATCTTGACTGATCCATTATGCCTCCATTATATGGTAGTCTGACTATCATTCAGCACCCTGAAAATGTTCTTACTATGTTGGCCAAAGCACTTGCAGATCTCATGATTACCTGGAAATAAACTTTAAATATGGTGGGCATTGCAGGGCCAGGGAAGGTGGGGTTTCTGCCACCCCAGCAGTTTGATGGCCAGCACAAAAGCTTAAATTACTTTCAATGTTTGTTTATAAAGTGCATCTTTCGCCCCACTGGGGTTATGCTGGTGCAAAACTGGTCAAAGCACATTCTTATTGTTACTGTATATTGCCAATATTACCTGCCAGGAAATTCCAGAACTTGAGCCACCTCCTAAAACTCAAAATATCTGAATTGTCTTTGTGTACTTCTGGTAATAGGCTCCAGTTTTGAGTGGCTATAACCAGGAATGCCTGACTGTCTTCTGTCTTGCATAGAAACTGGGTTTGTTTTATTGAGATGAAAAGCCAATAAGCTTTCAATTTGCTGCAAGTGCTCTTCATAGCGATTCTATTGTGCCAAACAGAGCTTTGTTGCTGTTGTGCACAAGTCCATGTCTATGCATGCATCAATGGACACACAAGCTGTAGCATATAAAAAAGAAGTATAGTCATAGTATAGTCATTACATCAGAATTCCATTTAAGCAACTTGTAATATTAGTAGCTGCTGACCTCTGGATCTGTTTGTTGCTCCCTCGCTGCTTCTGTCTTAGCGCCGAAGGCTGCCGCCCCTCTCTTGACATCTGACCTCCCAGAGTCGTTCCTCCCACATTAACATAGTCACTTTTTGGCCTGACTATTCTGGTTATTTTCTGATAACTTTCTGTTCAGTTATTTTGGTTTTTCTGTCAGTGGTTCTAAGTCTTTTGTTCAGTGGTACTTTGTAATGTCACATATTTGTGGATTCTTGGCCTATTCTTTGACTTCTGCTTGTTGACTTTGCTGGGTGCTCATTGCCCCCCCACCTGTTCCTTCTGTTTTACTCCTGCCTGCTGTTTCCTGCCCATTGTTCCCTGCCCGCTGATCATACTTCCTGCCCCGCCTCTCTGCCAGCCCTCCACCCCCCTGCACTACTTATGAAGGCTGCAGTGTGGCAACACCACTGGCATGTCAAAGGCAAGCGCATCTGCACCTAGGCCCAGGAATCCTGGCCTTCCTGCTTCGCCTGCTACACTGCAGAGGAACTCAAGACACCAAACTCTGGGTGCCACTACAGCAACTGCTGCATGGCCTTCCCTCGAGCAATCAAAGGACTCCTGACACTGCAGACACTGCCATTTCTCCTGCAACCCAGAATCTCCAGCCCACACGGGACCCAGCTCCACACCATCCCCGAAGACCACGACCAACCCGGAACCTCTCCATTGCATCCTGCTCTACGCCCGATCGCTCTGCAAACATGCCACAGAAATTTGAGACAGCGTCACCTACCTCTCCCTGATGTGGCTTTCATCACCGAAATGTGGCTCAACCCCTTCTCTAACCCTGACATAGCCACCACAACACCTGACAGCTATAAATAATACAGTAGACTGCACCAACAAACACAGCGGGGGCATTGCCATCATCTTTAAGAACACCATCCGATGCATCACTACCAAAGACGTCCCTACACCCCTCATGAAACAACTTAATTTCCAACTACATATCGATGCCAAGACAACAGTAAGATGCCCCCTTGTATACAGACCTCCAGGAGCTCGACCGCCCTTCTGCGACTCCATCCCCAACATCATCGCACCACTAGCCATCAACTCCAACCACTACATACTACTTGGAGGCCTCAATATCCACATCGACATCCCCAACAACGCCAACACCACCACTCTCTTCGAGAACATGAGCAACATAAATATCAACCAACTAGTCACCATATCTATGCACAAAGCTAGACACACACTCAACACCATTTTCACCTCCAGCAACAGAGTCAGATTCAACCATGTCACTGAGTCACCTGGTTCGACCACAGCATGCATACTTCACCTTTGCCGGTGTTCAACACACCATCACTAAGAGCCACAGATTAAACTAACACAGCTGGGGCAAAGTAACAGAAACACAGTGGACGAAAGCCTTTGATGCTTCCCAGTCAAAGGCAGCATACAACAGTTGCCCCACTGTCACCTGCCAGAACCAATAAAAACTCAGGATAAGCCAGCAAGTACACCCCAGGAGCTCAGAGCCACCAAGGGCAGCTGCTATAGACTTGAGGAACAATGGCGATCCACCAGGAACACCTCTGACAGAGCTGCCCACAAAGCAGCCTTCTGAAACTACCACTTGAAAATCAAGGAAGCCAAGAGAGCAGCCATCATGGCCTGCATTGACTCAGCTGCCAACTGCATGAAAGAACTATTCAGAAAATCAAAGAATACTCCAACCTGACATCGATAGAGAACTCTATCCACTCTTCTCAAGAACTCTGCAACACCCTCTCACATTACTTTCACAACAAGATTGCCATCATCTTCAACAACTTCGACCCCCAACCCATGTTGTCCAACCTGAACTCTCCCAACCCCTAAGTGCAAACCAACAATACAATCACCACATGGACACCACTCACCTTGCAATCCACCTCGGCCATCATGACATCCATCCACTACAATGCACCCACCGACCCATGGTCCCACCACATGTTTAAACTCAGAATCATCCTCATTAGCATGGAACTCGCCAGCATCCTCAACACATCCATCAGCTCTACAGTCTTTCCGGACTATTGGAAACACTCAGACCCCTCCTAAAGAAACCCTCAGCCTACCCCAGTGAACTAAAAAATTACCAACCGGCCTCTCTGTTTCCCTACCCTGCCAAAGTACTCGAGAAGGCCATCAATCAATAGTTCACCAACTACCTGGAAGAAAACAACTTAAAGGACAATTCTCAACCAGGATTCTGCACCAACCACAGCAACAAGACCACACTCATCGCTGCCACGTACGACAACGGAACACTCCTTGATCATGGGGAAACAGCTGCCCTGGTCCTCCTCGACCTATCAGCCGCGTTCAACACCCTCATTAATAGTCTCCACGGCACTGGCATTCAAGATGATGTCCTTAAATGGATTGCCCCCATCCTCACAGGACATACCCAGAGCATCCAACTGCCTCCTTTCAACTCCGCACCCAAGAACATCATATGCAGCATACCCCCAGGATCATCCCTCAGCCCAAATTAGTTCAACACCTACATTACCCCCACAGACTCAACATCATCTCCTTCACAGTTCATCCTCTCATTCACAGAAGGCCCCTCTACCACCAGGACAAACGTCCGCAACGCCGTGGCCAATGTAGCAGACTGGATGAAAACAAACTGCCTCAAACTCAACTCCAACAAAACAGAAGTGCTGATCTTCAGGAGAAACACATCCATATGGGACCATAGCTGGTAGTCCGCTAAAGTCAGACCCACTCTCACACCTCCAGACCATGCACGCAACCTCAGCATAATCCTCGATAGTGAACTGACCATGAAGCACCAAATCAACGCACTTGCCTCCTTCTATTTCCACACCCTTTGCAGGCTCCACTCAATCTTCAGGTGGGTCCCAGTAAACTCAAGGAAAGCTGTCACCCAAGCCCTCATCACCAGCTGCCTCGACTATGGCAATGCACTCTATGCCAGCACCTGCACTCAGCTCCTCAAAAGACTCCAGACCATGCAGAGTGCTACAGGCAAACTCATCCTGGACCTCCTCATATCTACCCACATCACTCCCCACAACGGAAACCTCCACTGGCTCTCCATCTAGAAGAGCATGTCTACAAAGACCTTCACAATCAAGAGCCAGCCTACATCAGACACCTGTGCTCCTCTTCACTGGCCCCCTCACACACATCCAGAATCCGTCACAGCAGCAGCCACTCCTTCTCCTACATCGCCACCAAGGTATGGAATGGCCTGCCCAACCGAACAGCACCCTCACTGGCAGACTTCAGAAAGAGACATTGAACCCTAGCGCCCAGATAATCTCAGGGATGACAGTGCCTCACTCTACAAATATTGATTGATTGAATGCATACAAGGTGAAATGTTAAAATAATATGCAATCCTCGTTCAAACTCCTGTAACATGAGAAACCGTTTTTTGTCAGCACTAACAAGGCACTTCATAGACCATCAACAAGTGAAGAGTGATGCAAAACATTTCCATGGCAGATGCCTTTTTCGTTGAGACCTTTGCACCTGAAAATGAGCCTAGAGCAAGTGTTCTGCAATGTCCCTGTACCTTGAAAGATCAAGAAAAAAGTTTGAAATATATTTATCATGCGTTTAGAGTGCCTTTCCTCCTTTCTTATCCTCTCCTGGAGTCCTGAAGGAGTGATCCAAAGCATGTATACATTTTTTAGGTATCACTGAAAACTGAAACTCTTTTGGACTTACGTTCACAAACCTTCAAGCATTTCTTCCTGGGAGAGGGCAAAACAACATAAACGGGTTATCTGTTTACTCCTATTCAAGACAATGTGTCATTTAACACATGCAAATCTCTTGGCCTATCACAGTCCCACTTAGATACTAGTTAGAGCTGACATAGGTGATATTTCACATAAAGCTTACTTATCCAAAGGGCCTGTAGATCTGCAAATAGGATTTGCAGCCATGGGCAGGTTTATGCTCGAAGTGACCCATATCGAGCAAATTACCAGGGGCTACATTTATTATTCTGTCCCTCTTGTAAGACTTAAACGTTTCCGAAACCCTCAGCACATCAACATTTATTACTGAGCCAGTAATATCCTATAGATAACAGTAACAATCATCTGCCATAAGTTAGTAACATCAGGAAGGCTGGTGGAGACGCATTTCACTCTCTGTATGTCAAGCTACTTTACCTTAATTATGTTTTAATCTGCAACTCAATGAAGTATTGTATCCTGTCCATCTAACCGTTATTGTGTGGAGTCCTGACACATTTACCTAACTATGTCGCATTATTGAAGTTAGATCAAGAAAAAGGACCGCAGCAGCTGCTTTTGTAACCCTGCCACGTTACTTTCCACTGAAGGATTATTTCCCAAGCTCAGTAGAAGTTTAAGCTGTGTCAGTCACTGACACTCTTGTGCAGCTGATTTACATATGGCTGGGTCCAAGCTGAGATGGCATAAAGAGCAAAAGAAAAATGAGTTAGGGTGCTACCCTGAGTGGTTATCAGTGGTTAGACAAATTGAAAGCATTCCTCCCATCGCCTTTTGTGTGTTTGATGTACCCTCATAAATGTGACTGGTATACCAGGACATAGGTCTTGTCCTCATTGTGCCAAGGGACCCAGGCTATGCCTGACTGATGAGCCCTTATCAGGGTGAAACCAGTCCTAGAATGCTTATGTTCTGGATGAGCGTGGCCCTGGCCTGGCAGGTCAGGCTGAACTGTTCCCATGAGGAATAGGGTCTACGTTGATTTGCATTTGGCTGGGTCTAAACTTAGGCGGCATGTGAGCAAAAGAATGAAGGGTTGGGATGCTACCTGAGAGATTGCCAGAGGCTAGACAAATCAAAAGCATTCCTCCCATCACCTTTTGTGTTTTTGAAGTTTAATCTGTGTTAGTCACTGACACTGTCGGGAGGTGTATGGTGCCAGTGTGAAGTGAATGGAATCTCCCGGAGATGAGTTTGGCAGAACCTAACTCTTTGTTCACTTTGTAAAATACTTTTGATTCTGAACAATACTGAGTATTAACAGAAAGTAAACTTGTTGTTACACAGAAAGGTGACATTTTGAGTAAAGTGCTCAATGCTGACATCTACAATGACTTGTAGGTAACAAGTTCAATCCCAACAGGGCCAGCGGAGAGGAATGGTAAATCAGCAACAAATGCTGCATAAATGTTATTGTTGCAATACCCCTAATCCTGCCTTATGCTGCAGTGCACAAGACAGTGCTGAAAGTCCTACAGCTCTAGGTGTTGTAAATGAAGATACCGCTCTTGCAGGCAGGAAGTCAGGTAGCCAGTTAAGTAGATTACAATTTACATTCCTTTAGTTATTCTCTTTGGTTACAAGTAATTCAGTACACGGGTAAATGCCCCATCAGGAGCAGCATCCTGCTGCTCAGCCCACTCTCAATAACTGACACTCTTTCCACTTAAGCACTCATCAACATTCCATTACATCAAACACACTGGCTGAGCAGCAGGGAACTACGTAACCATTGAGAGAATGCATCACAACAAGATCAAGTAACAACACATATCCTTCTCTTAGAATACAAATAAAAACACAACAGGACAAAAGATGGAAGTCCTGTAAATATTAGAACCCATAAAACAACAATCAAAAAAATATGATTACTCTTTCAGATTAACCTGACAGATAAATGCATGACAAACAGCACCTACTAATCCTTACCCTTAAGGAAAGACCAATACTACATCAGGGTGCAAACTCGCCCCCCTTAAGTACGGAGGGGTAAATAACCACTACACTCTTTACTCCATGCTCATTCCAAACCAATGGGTCTCTTTCAACCCTCGCACATTCCTGCACACAGGGAATCTTTGCATTAGTATCTTTCAACTCTCATGCAATGCCACACACAGGGCATCTCCACAATGGGTATCTTCCAAGCATCACACATTCCCACACACAAGGAATCTTAGCATGTGTGTTTTTCAAACCTCTCACCCACTGGGAATCTTAGCCTGGGTAACTTTTAACCCGCACACAAGGCAACACGCAGGGCATCTCCATAAAGGGTATCTTCCAACTTTCACACATTCCCACACATAGGAAATCTTCACAACAGGTATCCTCCAACCCTCACACATCCCCTCACCAAGGAAATTTCCGCAATGAGTATCTTCCAGCCCTCACATTCACAATAGGTATCCTTCAACCCTCACACATTCCCTCACCTAGGGAATCTCCACAATGGGTATCTTTCAACCCCAGGTATCTTTCAACTCTCACACAACCCCACACACAGGGAATTCAGACAAATAGGTATCTTTTCAACCCTCACTTCTTTCAACCCTAACACATACTCACACACAGGGAATTTGTACAATGGGTATAATTTCAACCCTCTCTTCCACAGTAGGCAAAGGGTATCTTTGAACCCTCACTCATCCTTGTAACGGGGCACTACCTATTTAAACTACGTATCCCCAAACAACAACACTATATGCACACACACCCTCTCCTGTATACCTTGCCAACTGGAACAAATGCACAACACTTTCTACTGCAATCTCAACATAACATTAAAAATAAAAAATGGTAACTACAAGTAACAATACTCTCTCCTGCACTTTCAACATGGCTTTCAGAAATATAACAGTACTTCAACATTTAGTACATCATTAAAACCCAACTAACATGTACAGCCGCTTGTTATTCTGTAAAAAAGTCACTCTAAACCTCCACCCCAGTGAGTGACTTCTCACCCGAACATTATATTACAAAGTCCTTTACTCCGGTGAGTGACATCTCTCCTGAACATATCACCCATAGTCTCCTTTTAGGAGGCCAGTAATATGCAGATCTCAGGCAGCTCACAATTTGATGCTGGACTATTTCATTCATCAATCCATCACATCCACTGAATAACCATACCTCCTTCCTGTATTACGCCATTAAGAATGATAGTCTGTTCTCTACTTCAGCTAATGTAGCAGTTCCTCCTAGATGGCAGGCACAAACTTCTCTCCTTTCCAAGGCATTGGAACTAACAGTAAGGATTCACCAGTTTTCTTTTTCCTTTTTGGTGGTGTTACTCACTGCCAAACACTGTTCAGTTCACTAACAAAATGGTCCCAGCATTGGTCAGCCCCTTCTCGCCGCTGTGCACATTCCGTTCACCATTTAGCTAATTTCAGCTTTATCTCAGCGCCCCTCAATTGCTGCATTCTCCTTGCTGAAATCGGTACCCACTAGGAGTTACGCTGTTTCATTCTGATATCCAGCGTTTCGCTAGCAGCCTCATGTAAGTCCCATTCGGCTCCGCAACACTCTCTAGTTATGCAGCAATACTTAATAGTTGCACTGCCATGCACTAATGTCAGGAAGGCACTTCGCTCTTTGCACGGGCAAGATTGGCCTCAACAATGAGATAAGGTCACACTTCATCATACTGCCTTTCATGTAATGATCTCACCTGGTTTGAGATTGAGCTTTCTCGTGCTGGTCTACTGGAGTCAGGTCGACGGTTGGAAAGAATAACAATACAAAATATACAGATCTGGCTGTGGTATCCGCCTTACTGAATGTGCCAGTCTCCTTTTCTCAAAACTTCTCACACATCAAATGCTGTCTTGCCATGACAGCAGGGCACACCAGGGGTCCCTCATTCACAGTGGATTTCAACCACACATCAAAAGAAACTCATGTTCTAAAACACCAGATGCCAACAATGCTTCCAATGGCCAGAGAATACACAGAAATCAGCAATAAACCATCTCTAAGCTTACCATTTGGAACAAAGATGTTTGTAGGCTTTTTGAAGTAATATACACTGGTGGAATGGCACAAACACTTTCTTTTTTTTATCCATTTGATGATCTATATATCTTTTTGTTTCCTCAGTTTGAAAGTGCTTAATCTCCGTTCTACCTTTGCTTCACATTCCTCTTCACACATAGGTTTGGTTTCTAGTCGTTGCCAGTGTTGTAAATGAATATACTGCCCTTGTAGGGAGGAAATCAGATAGTTACATAGATTTGGATGTAGATTTGTTTTAGTTAAAGTCTCTTTGTTTACAAGTTACAAGTAATAAGTACATGGGTAAATGCCCCACCAGGAGCATCGTCCTACTGCTCAGCCCATTCTCACCAACTGACACTTTCTTCACTCAAGCACTCATCACCAATCCTTTACATCGCACACTCTAGCTGAGTTTCAGAGCACTACGTAACCATGGAGAGGATGCATCACAAAAAGTTCGGGCTATAACGCTACGGTTATGCTAATCACACATCTAGCAAGAGATGATTAGCTTGTGTGCACCTACCAGTGCATATAAGACTGCACAGTTCAATCCTTGAGCTATTGAAGACTTCATAAAGGCCAATACCATACTAGTTAATGTATAGCAAATTTGCTGAGAGTTACTAGAAATTAAATTCTTACTGGGCTCTGCCAGAAGTTGAGCCTGGCACCTTTCTGTGGCAGGTATACTGGCCTTGGATGTATATCACTAAGATCGGAGTATGGGACCTGTAGCTTAGACACAGATTTGTGCAGCAGAAGCATTATCCATAGAACTTATTTATCCTACTGTTCCTATGAACAGCACCTGTGGTGCAGCAGCATAACACAAATGCAACATTTTGTGTCATTTTATTATTGCATTTTAAAGTGAATATGGTCACTTATTTTGTTATAGGTGTTTATAACCGAGCCGTCCTAGATATGTGTGCAAAGGAATCCAATTACTCAAAAGGTGGGGAATACACCACCAAGAAGGAATATTGGAGAAATAGTTTGGGTGATCTTTTCTCTCCAGTTGGAGATGGTAAGTTTACATAGTCATTCTTTAAAATAACTGTGTTTTAGAACAACTTGATTCAATATTTGTATTAACATGTAGTACCAGAAAAACAAGCCAACTGAACTGAAGGTTCACCTTCAAGGGGGAATCAACTACTAATCTTAATCCATTTGAGATGTGTAGTGTCATAGCTGTCAATGTCTTTGTTTTTTTCCACATCCTTAAAAAGTGCAAATGCATGGAATGTGTTAGAAATTGGGCTTCTGATTGATGTGCCAGTAGGAACCACAATCCTAGTCAGGGTAAATCACAAACACACACTAGGGAAACCTGTGCTCACCCTCTAGTAGTTTTTCACAGAGCAGTCAGGCTTCACTTAAGAGGCAAGGTGCAACACTTCAATCTCTAAAAAAGTGAAAACACCACACAAAAATATTTCACACCTGGTTAGAAAAATAGAACGTAATTTAATAAATTAATCAAGACCAAAATGACACAAATCCAATATGTAGAAGTCAAACAATGAATTTTTAAAGAATAAATGTAAAATACCGCTTGGATGCAATAAGCACTTAACTGGGATATCTGGTCGTGCTGCACCTAGGCAAAGTCAAAAGTTCAGGCCAACCATGGTGGACAGCAGGCCAGATACAGGGACCCACTTGGGCCTGTTGAACCAACGTGCCTTAATCAGAGATGCATCATCATTGACAAAGGCGCGAGGTGCAGCAAAAGCGATGCATTGGTGCCCAACCATGTGATAGACTTAATTTCACCACTCAACTGCAGTGATGCATTGGTTCTGAGTGTGACACACTAGTTCTAAGTAAGACGGCAGCAAGTCAGCACAGCAAAGCAGGAGTCCAGCACAGTAGCAGCTCAGCAGAGTGGCAGTCCCTGTAGCAGCACAGCAGTCCTTCTTCCTGGCAGAGTATCCACAGGTCCATAACTGTTCTTAGTTGGTGGTGTCATAGGTCCAGTAATATACCCAGTTGGGCCTTTGAAGTGGTGAAGACTTCAAAGAAAGGTCTTTGAAGTGCACAGAGGTCCTGTCCTGGATCCAGACTCACAACAAGGGGGGTATGCAACCTTTTGTGTGGGGACAGGATTCACCCTATTCAGTTGTCAGCTCCTCCCTCCCACCCTGCCCAGGATGGTCCATCAGGCTCTGGATGGCCTCCAGTCACACCTAAGCTCTCTTTATGTGAGCCTGTCTGGAAGGAATCCGGAAGACCAGTTGTCACCCACCCTAGACGTGTATTCAAAGACAAGCAGTAGGCACCAAACAAGTAAGAAAATGCCACCTTTCTAAAAGTTAATGCACTAAGGGGTTGGGCCTATGTTTTGTCAGAAAGGCTGGGCCACTGTGTATTCCTAGAAAAATAGATTTGCCTTTCCTGGCATTGATTAACAGCACATTATATTCTGCGTAGTGTGCACAAAACTTAATCAGTGTGGCCACAGATTTATTCTCTTACATTTGTCACAAATTTATAACAATTGCACTCAAAATCAACATGTAATAGACTTTGGAACCCAAAGCAATTGTAAAACACAGGTAGCCGCTTCACAAGGCCACCACAAAAAGGAAAACCTGTCGTGGTTCTCAACGGTCTTACCCTTGCAGCGGAGAGGCGTAGGGGAACGGTCCTTGTTCTGACGGGTTCTGCTCTGGCCGAGGTAGGGGCGACCCCTTCCGGTAGCCACGGTGCTGTTTGGTATGAGCGAACCACTACAGTCCGTGCCCTCCAGAAGGAGTCCCAGAGGAAAAACCCCAGTAGGGTAAAAAACCTCCACAGGAACTCCCTGAAACGAAAAGGAGGACACCAGGGTATTAGGACCGCAGTTCAGGAAGGCAGGAAAACAAGGCAAATCAGGAACAGACAGGATTCGCAGAAGGATATCAAATAGGAGCGTGACTATCACCAAGGAGTGTTGCAACGCAATGAACAGGCAGTTGGAATCCCCTTATATACCCCTGGACAGGAAACAGAAAACAGGAAGTAGAACACCGCCATCTTGGATTGGGGAAGAGATAACAATAGTGAATTAGGTATGTGCGTAAAACAATGCATGCTGGGTAGAGAGGGAGTGGTCAGCATGCTGAGAGGAAAAAAAAAGGACAAGTATAAAGTGCACCATGTGTAAGGGTTCTGTTTCGTTCCCAGGATATCGGTAAGTGAGATATAACATGCAAGAAAGCGCATCACGCGCTGTAAGCGGCCCTGCCGCGTCTGTTTTTATTGTAAAATGTATAATAGGGGAGGCGGCGAGTGCCGCGACCCTTAAACCGGCTCCTTGGAGCCTCCCTGGTTTTCGCCTGAGCCGCGGCATCCCCCGTGACCCAAGCGCAACCGTGGTGGGCGTCGAAACCCGAACGCTGGCTGCGGCGCTCCCCGCGACCGGGGCGTCGGCCGCGGTGAGATTGGCGTGCCGCGCTGCGGCAACCGGGGGCCGCGGCGAGCGCAGCGGTGAGAGCCGCGGCGTAACAGTATGCCCCCCCGAGGCCCCGGGTTTGTGAGGGAAGAGCCGAAAAAAGCGGCGGACCAAGAGAGGAGCATGAACCGAAGAGGCATCCTCCCAGGAACACTCACTCATGGGGTATCCCTTCCAATGAATAAGGAATTGGAGGCGCCCATGGAAAAACCGAGAGTCACAGACCTCCTGAACTTCGTACTCCGGTACATTGTCAACCAACAGAGGAGGGGGACAGGGCAACTGTCTATGAAAAAGATCAGGACGGTAAGGTTTCAACTGCGAGACATGAAATACCGGATGGATCTTCCAAGTCCGAGCTAGACGAAGACGCATAGATACTGGGTTGATTTTCTTGAGAATGAGAAAGGGACCATAAAAGCGGGGTTTGAATTTGTTTTGGGTGAGTCGGAGAGGTAGGAATCTAGAGGAGAGCCAGACCTTATCATGGACTTGATATAGAGGAGCCGCACAGCGTCTCCTATCTGCTATTGTCTTCATGCGGGACTTGGTGGACACAAGGTTAGAATGGATAATTCGCTGTATACCCCGTAGCTGTCGAACGAAAGAGGAGATGGCGGGAAGGTTGGAGTTGTCTCTCAGGGGAGTTGGGAAGGCCCTGGGATGGAAACCATAGGAGCCATAGAAAGGAGAGACTTTAGAGGCACTGTGTAGAGAGTTATTATAGGAGAATTCTGCAAGCGGTAAGTAGGGAGCCCAATTACTTTGTGTAGCGTTACAGAAGCTACGTAAGTACTGCTCGAGACCCTGATTGAGTCGTTCTGTTTGTCCATTGGTTTGAGGGTGGAACCCGGATGACAAGGCCACCTGGATCCCCAAGATCTTGCAGAATTGGTTCCAGAAACGGGAGATATATTGGGGACCTCTGTCTGATATAATAACTTGGGGTAGCCCATGTAGCCTGAAAATTTCTTGAGTAAAGACCTGACTTAACTCCTTTGCCGTGGGTAACTTTCTCAAGACCGTGAAGTGGGCCATCTTGGTGAAGGAGTCCACAGTTACCATTATGATGTGGTTTCCCATTGAGGAAGGTAAGGCGCACATAAAATCGGTGGATATGGTAAGCCATGGGCCTGGGGGAACAGGTAATGGGCGGAGTAAGCCCACAGGTCTGGTTCGGGGTGTCTTGGCTTGAGCACATGTAGGACAGGATAACACATATGCCTCAGTGTCAGCCTTGAGAGTTGGCCACCAGAAAGAGCGAAGCAAAAGATCTTGAGTCGCTTTCACTCCTCGATGACCCGCAATAGGAGAATCATGGCACATGTGTAAGGCTTCGATTTGCACTGTTTTAGTGGGTAAAAACAGGGCCTTATCATGATAATAGTAGTCATGATCTATGTGCAGCTGTGGACGTAACCTTTTTAGTTCTGTTTCGTGTAGACGGGCATATTCAGACTTAACTTGATCTAAAAAGGTCTGTGCTACCCCTATGATTTTATTGTTGTCGAATAAGTTTTGAACCGCGGAATCACCGCACCCAGGATAACGTCGGGACAGGGCATCCGCCAGGATGTTCTGAGAACCAGGGATGTAGGTGATATAGAAATCATATTGGTTGAAGAAGAAGGCCCATCGAGCTTGCCGGCTATTTTGGCACTGGAAATTTCTTAAACACTGTAGATTTCTATGATCAGTCCGGGCTTCGAAGGGCTCCTTTGATCCCATCAAAAAGTGTCTCCATTCAGTGCACGCGACCTTTAAGGCGAGTAATTCGCGTTCTAGCACGGAATAGTTTCGCTCAGAATCAGATAGAATGTGTGATAGATAGAATACAGGGTGTTCTAGGTCATCATCGTCTTGTCTTTGTAACAAGGCAGCCCCGATGGCTCTTTCTGAGGCGTCTGTGACAACAATGAATTGTTTGCTAGTGTCTGGGTGTCGAAGAATAGGGGCTTGACTAAAGGCTTTCTTTAAGTCCTGAAAAGCTGACTCAGCGCCTGGTGTCCAACAAAAACCTTTCTTTAGGTGTTCCTTTTTGAGGGTTTGAGTAATGAAGCTGGTTCTCTGGGCAAAGTCTGCTATGAACAGCCGGTAGAAGTTGGCCAGTCCCAGAAAACATTGAGTTTCCTTGATGGAAGAAGGAGATGGCCAGCCTGTACTTTGTCTGAGTCCATGGCAATTCCGGTTTGGTCTATACAGTATCCCAAATATTTCACTTCTATCTGATCAAATTTGCATTTTTCAGGCTTACAGAACAAATGATGTTGTCGGAGTCTTTCTAAGACTTGGCGGACGTGCTTGGAATGTTCCTCTGGATGAACCGAATAAATTAGGATATCGTCAAGAGACACTACCACTGTTTGTTGCAAAAGATCAGAAAAGATAGAATCCATGAATCTTTGAAAGATGGACGAGGCATTAGTGAGTCCGAAGGGCATTACTCTATATTCGTAGTGACCAAAAGGTGTTCTAAAGGCGGTCTTCCACTCATCACCTTCTCTGATTCTTAGCAGATGATAGGCTCCTCGGAGATCCAGCTTAGTGAACCTCTTGGCTCCTCTGACTGCTTCTAAGATGTCTTTGATGAGGGGTAACGGATACCGGTCTTTGATAGTGATCCTGTTTAACCCTCTGAAGTCGATACAGGGACGCAGGTCTTTGGTTTTCTTTGGTACAAAGAAAAGAGGAGCCCCGGCGGGTGAAGAAGAGGGAGTTATTAACCCACTTTGTAGATTCTCATCTAGGTACTCCTTCAGAATTTGTTTCTCTGGTTCGGTGAGGGAGTACATCCGCCCAAAAGGGACTACAGTGTCTGGCTCTAAAGAAATGGCACAGTCGTATTCTCTGTGGGGTGGCAATTCAGGTCTTTCTGGCTTCTGGAATACATCGATATAGTCCTGATACTGTCTGGGAACTCCCTGTAGAACATTAATGGATCCTCCCACCTGGGCAGGTGCTGTTGAGAGACTTTTTGGGGACCAATAATCCCCGGCCGGATAGCAATGGTGTTGACAAAAATGGGAGGATAACGAAATGGTTTTTGTTTCCCAGTTGATGTAAGGATTGTGCCGTGTAAGCCATGGAATTCCCAGGATCATGACATGGTGTGGTGATGAGATTAAGTCAAACGAGAGAATTTCCTGATGTTTACCGAACTGTATACAGAAAGTAGGGGTGGTGTATTGTACAGGTCCAGAGGCCAAGAGTGACCCATCAACAGTATGTACCTGTTCTGGTATTTCTTTGGGTATTTGTGTTATCTGTTGTTCTTTGGCCCAGGTTTCATCTAAATATAGGCCACTGGCTCCGCAATCCAATAAAGCCAAAGTTCTTGCTTCGTGGCCATCAGTTAAATGGAGGGTAACTGGTAAGAGAAAAAGAGCAGTTCCTTCCTCCCTGGAAGAGCAAATAGAAGGTATATCACGATATCCCGTCCTCACCCTTCTTACTGGGGACGGGAGTTGGCATTTCCCAAGGGCTTGGTTGGACGAATGGGGCAGGCGCGAATTAGGTGACCAGCTGCACCACAATATAGGCAAAGCCCCTTCCTTCGTCTATGTTCCCTTTCGCTGGCGGATAGAGGTCCGCGAGCTGTGTCAATCTGCATGGGCTCTTCCTCGGTATTCCCTTTGGATTCAGGGCGGGCTTCCTCGGAACGATGGGCGAAGGGACGAGATGGTACTGAGTGAAAAGGCAAACGACTCTTCTTTTTCTCCATTCGTTGTTCATTTAACCGATACTCTATAGTTAGTGCTTGGTCCATCAACCCTTTGAGGTTTTCTATCCTGGCAGAATGTACTAGTTCATCTTTGATGTCCTCTCTTAGACCTCTACGGAAGAGTGTCACCAAGGTACGTTCCACCCAGGTTGTTTCTGCAGCTAATTGTCTGAAATGGGTGATGTATTGTAATACATCCTGACTCCCTTGTTGGACTTCGCAAAGAGCCTCTTCTGCTGACGCCTCGAGTCCAGGGCATTCAAACATCTGTTTAAAAGTAGTGATAAAGGTGGAATAATTAGATAGACAGGGATCGTTTCTGGTTACTAGAGGTGTGGCCCAGTCCAAGGCTGGTCCTGATAAGGCACTAATCAAATACCCCACCTTGGTCTTATCTTGTACAAATTGCGAGGGGCGAAAGGCAAAGTACACCGTTAAGGCATCCAGGAATTCTTTTAATGTGGTGGGATCCCCGGAAAATCGAGGTGTAGAGGCGGCTACTGCAGGGACATCTGTGGTCCTGGAGGCAAAGGCTTGTCGATAAACAGTATTCTCAGTACGTAATTGCTGGAGTTCTTGAGCCTGTTGTTGTATCGTCGCCAGTAGGTCCTGGTTAGTAGGTTCCGTGTTTACCACTGGGTTATCCATAGTTCCGGACTGCAACTGGAATTGTGGGCGTTGCAATCTGTCGCGGTTCTCAACGGTCTTACCCTCGCAGCGGAGAGGCGTAGGGGAACGGTCCTTGTTCCGACGGGTTCTGCTCTGGCCGAGGTAGGGGCGACCCCTTCCGGTAGCCACGGTGCTGTTTGGTATGAGCGAACCACTACAGTCCGTGCCCTCCAGAAGGAGTCCCAGAGGAAAAACCCCAGTAGCGTAAAAAACCTCCACAGGAACTCCCTGAAACGAAAAGGAGGACACCAGGGTATTAGGACCGCAGTTCAGGAAGGCAGGAAAACAAGGCAAATCAGGAACAGACAGGATTCGCAGAAGGATATCAAATAGGAGCGTGACTATCACCAAGGAGTGTTGCAACGCAATGAACAGGCAGTTGGAATCCCCTTATATACCCCTGGACAGGAAACAGGAAACAGGAAGTAGAACACCGCCATCTTGGATTGGGGAAGCGATAACAATAGTGAATTAGGTATGTGCGTAAAACAATGCATGCTGGGTAGAGAGGGAGTGGTCAGCATGCTGAGAGGAAAAAAAAGGACAAGTATAAAGTGCACCATGTGTAAGAGTTCTGTTTCGTTCCCAGGATATCGGTAAGTGAGATATAACATGCAAGAAAGCGCATCACGCGCTGTAAGAGGCCCTGCCGCGTCTGTTTTTATTGTAAAATGTATAATAGGGGAGGCGGCGAGTGCCGCGACCCTTAAACCGGCTCCTTGGAGCCTCCCTGGTTTTCGCCTGAGCCGCGGCATCCCCCGCGACCCAAGCGTCAACCGTGGTGGGCGTCGAAACCCGAACGCCGGCCGCGGCGCTCCCCGCGACCGGGGCGTCGGCCGCGGCGAGATTGGCGTGCCGTGCTGCGGCAACCGGGGGCCGCGGCGAGCGCCGCGGTGAGAGCCGCGGCGTAACAAAACCATGCTTATATAAACAATAACATTCAAATCATACCTTTAAATCGTACCAATGTACATACAAATAAATCTTTTTAGATTAAAACATCACATAACCAATTACAATATTATTAGTATTGCCCCAGTTCTTGATTCAAATGTTCGAGAACTTCGTTTTTGACCTTTTCTTCATACTCCTACTCAAGAAGAACTAGGAGTTGGAGAAACTGCCTTTGTAGCTATGTTTAAGAGTGGACCCTGCTTTTCTTTCTGTTTTCATCAGATTCCCTTTGTCCCATAGTTTTTACCAACTCCCTATTGAAAAGTGTTGACGCCCTTCGAATCCAACATTTCTGGGTTCTTCTCAGGTCCATGAACTGGATAACACTCACTTATTAAAGAAGAGTACATTGTGAATGGCATAAATGTGGTGGGAAAATAATTTGTTTAAAAAGCTCCCCCTTGTGTTATACTTACTTAGTTTAGTTTGTATTTTTTAAGACCAACTTGTGTCCTCGGCTGCCTTTTGGTGATGAATTTGGTTCGCTGAAAGAGAATCAAAAAAGTGCAGCTAATTAAAAGAGGCACGTCTGTCCTGAAAGACATGGCTAATAGTTTATTTTGACACTCACATGATTACGTTTGTCAGAGCAGTGTTTCTGTTTTTTTCTGTTCAGGTGTGAAGCTCACACTGCCATAAAAGATTTGCCTTCGATTATCTAGGTTGTTAACAGAAGGACATCTATTCCATGAACTATTTTAGTGGAAAAACAATTATTTAAATGCTTTTCTTGATACAACAGGTTCTCGCATTCATTATGCTACTGCAGTCAGACTGGTTGTTTCAAACATAATTCTCAAGCCTTTGAATCATTCCAAACTTTATTATTGTAATATATCTGAAAGGGAGGCAAGCTGTTATTTTTATCAAAAGAGGTTCTCTTTATTAGCTGCTTAGGCTTAAATGTCAGAATCCAAAACAAGCAACTTTTTGAAGCACTGAGAAATTCCCCGTTGAGCTTCACCACCAGAGCTCCATTCTTTCCTCTCTTTTCATTATTCAAAGTCTGTCAGTGCTATTAAAATGAGATGCAATTTTGATTGTAATTGTTTTATATTTTTTACAAATGTAAGATAATAGATCTGTGGCCACGCTTATTAAGTTTCGCGCCCACTATGCAGAATCAAATGTACTGTTAGTTAATGTCAGGGAAGGCAAATCTCTTTTTCTATAACTTTTTTAAAAGTGGTGTTTTCAGAACAACAATTTAAAATCCGCCTTCACCATAAATTGTGATTTTAAATTGTGAGTCCATGGTCACCAAACTCGACAAAGGTATCTCTTCTAAATTGTGAATTATACTTGCAAAATGTAATAAAATAATCCCAGTCTTATCCAATCGGAGAGATAGGCCTTGTTGTAGTGAGAACTGAGTTTGGGAGCTTTTCACCACCAGGACATGTAAAACTTAAAAGTACATGTCCTGCCTTTTATATACATTGCACCTTACCATCTGGGATGCCTAGGGCCTACCTTAGGGGTGACTTGTGTATAAAAAGGAAAGTTTGGGCCTGGCAAAAGGATTATTTGCCAGGTCGACATGGCAGTGTCAAAACTGCGCACACAGGCTCTGCAGTGGCAGGTCTGAGTCACAGTTAGAGGACTACTTAAGTGGGTGGCACAACCAGTGCTGCAGGCCCACAAGTAGCATTTAATTTACATGCCGAGGGCACCTGTCGTGCACTTTACTAAGGAATTATAAGTAAATTAAATATGCCAAATTGTGTTAAGCCAAAGTTACCATGATTTAGGGGAGAGAGCACAAGCACTTTAGCACTGGTTAGCAGTGTTAAAGTACACAGAGTCCCAAAGCCAGCAACAACGAGATCATAAAAGTGGAGGAGGTAGGCAAAACATTGTGGGGGAGACCACACTAAGGATGTCAGGTCTAACAGGATGGATGCTGTGGTAGGGTCATGCAACCTTATGCATTTCATTATTTGTCAAAATGATTGAGTCCCACCTCGAGCTCCAAGGCTTAATCACCTACCCAAGTAATGTAGAGTGTTTCTGGTTAACCTATGTGCAGTGCTCCTACTTGGCAGAGACTTGTCACCAGTACCTTTTCTAGGTGCATTCATTTTCCCACTCACAGTTGATCATAATAATAATAATAGTAGTAATAATAATAATAATGATTGTTTTCATAGAGCACATCATATCAAACATCCACTGCTTCTAATGGCTTCACATAAGAGATGATAAAATGATCAGATTTTGTGACCTTGGAAGGATGGATGGCCTGCACATGAAAATTGTTTTAGACCTGAATTTAAGAATGAACACTGGTATTATGATGGTTGTTTACTGTGAATTTCAGTTTTCTTTGATCTGTCAGTCACTGATAAATAGAAAGTCATGTTTATCCACACTACACTTAACAATGTACCCTAAGCCAATAGTGTGGCTCAACCTCATGCAATCAATGCATGTGATAAATCACTGCATATGTTACTATATCGTTGAGAAATATATAATGCTGCTAGTATTCTGGTCTCACCCCCCTACAGTTTCTATCATTTTAACCTGTTCTGTGCCCAGGACGTAATGGTTACGTCCTAAGGCACAGTGCTGCTGTGCCCAGGACGTAACCATTACGTCCTGGTCACAGAGCCCAGAGGGAGCGCTAGCGCTCCCTCTGTGGGGTTCCCCCCCACCCCCCCAAGTCAGGGATGGAAGGGGAAGCCCTTCCCCTTCCACTCCCGACCCCCCCAACCCCCCCATGTGTCATCAGCGCGTGCTGATTAGTCACAGGGTCTCCCGCGATTGAAAGAGAAATGCAAAGCATTTCTCTTTCAATCCCATGGGGAAAGCCCGGAAGGGCTTCAAAGGGAAGGAAATGTATTTCCTTCCCTTTGAAACCCCACTAGACACCAGGGATTTTTTTTGTTTTGTTTACATGGACATAAGGGAGCGACCCCTTGGGCAAGGGTAGCTCCCAGGGGGGTCATTTTTTGGGGAAGGCCTTTTCTGCCTCCAGGGGGGGCAGAAACCTCTAGGCACCAGGGATCATTTTATTTTTTGTGTTCTTTTTGTTATGTTTTTTTTTTTTTTTTAGGTGGGGAGCGACCCCTTAGGCAAGGGTTGCTCCCCTAGGGGGCAAATTATATTTAGGCCATTTCTGCCCCCCTTGGGGGCAGATTGGCCTATTTTGATGAGGCCAATCTGCCCCCAAGGGGGGCAGAAACCACTAGACACCAGGGCGTTTTTTTTTTTTACGTGAATTTCACGCAAGGGGAGCGACCTCTTAGGCAAGGGTCGCTCCCTAGGGGGGGGGGGGGAATTATTTGAGGCCATTTCTGCCCCCCTGGGGGGTAGATCAGCCTATTTTGATTAGGCTGATCTGCCAAGGGGGGCAGAAACCACTAGGCACCAGGGATTTTTTTGTTTTATTTGTTTTACAGATGGGGAGCGACCCCTTGGACAAGGGTCGCTCCCATGGAGGGGCAAATTGTATTTAGGCCATTTCTGCCCTCTTTGGGGGCAGATTGGCCGATTTTAGGTCAATCTGCCCCCAAGGGGGGCAGAAACCACTAGGCACCAGGGATCTTTTTTTTGCGCCGTCACGCAAGGGGAGTGACCTTGTAGGGGTGGGGGGGCAAATTTATTTTAGGCCATTTCTGCCCCCCCTCGGGGCAGATCGGCCTATTGTTATTAGGCCGCTCTGCCCCCAGGGGGGGCAGAAACCTCTAGGCACCAGGGCAAATTTTTTTTTTGTGTTTTCTTTTTTTGTTTGTTTGTTTTTTTAGAGATGGGGAGCGACCCATTAGGCAAGGGTCGCTCCCCTGGGGGGCAAATTGTATTTAGACCATTTCTGCCCCCCTTGGGGGCAGATTGGCCGATTGTAGGTCAATCTGCCCCCAAGAGGGCAGAAACCACTAGAAACCACTAGGCACCGGGGAATTTTTTTGGGCGCCAATGTCACGCAGGGGGAGCGACCCCGTAGGCAAGGGTCGCTCCCGGGCAGGGAGGGGTTTGGGGGGGTTTGGGGGGAGTTGGGGGTCAAATTTATTTTAGGCCATTTCTGCCCCCCCTGGGGCCGGCTGAGCTAGAGGCCAAAATCCACAGGTAGGCACTGTTTTCTATGAAAAAATGTGATGTGTCCACGTTGTGTTTTGGGCCATTTCCTGTCGCGGGCGCTAGGCCTACCAACCCAAGTGAGGTATCATTTTTATCGGGAGACTTGGGGGAACGCTGGGTGGAAGGAAATTTGTGGCTCCTTTCAGTTTCCAGAACTTTCTGTCACCGAAATGTGAGGAAAACGTGTTTTTTTAGCCAAATTTTGAGGTTTGCAAAGGATTCTGGGTAACAGAACCTGGTCAGAGCCCCACAAGTCACCCCATCTTGGATTCCCCTAGGTCTCTAGTTTTCAAAAATGCACAGGTTTGGTAGGTTCCCTTTGGTGCCGGCTGAGCTAGAGGCCAAAATCTACAGGTAGGCACTTTGCAAAAAACACCTCTGTTTTCTTTAAAAAAATGTGATGTGTCCACGTTGCGTTTTGGGGCGTTTCCTGTCGCGGGCGCTAGGCCTACCCACACAAGTGAGGTATCATTTTTATCGGGAGACTTGGGGGAACATAGATTAGCAAAACAAGTGTTATTGCCCCTTGTCTTTCTCTAAATTTTTTCCTTCCAAATATAAGAGAGTGTGTAAAAAAGACATCTATTTGAGTAATGCCCTGTATTTCACATGCTAGTATGGTCACCCCGGAATTCAGAAATGTGCAAATAACCACTGCTCCTCAACACCTTATCTTGTGCCCTTTTTGGAAATACAAAGGTTTTCTTGATAGCTATTTTTCACTCTTTATATTTCAGCAAATGAATTGCTGTATACCCGGTATAGAATGAAAACGCACTGCAGGGTGCAACTCATTTATTGGCTCTGGGTACCTAGGTTTCTTGAAGGAACCTACAAGCCCTATATATCCCGCAACCAGAGGAGTCCAGCAGACGTAACGGTATATTGCTTTCGAAAATCTGACACTGCAGGAAAAAGTTACAGAGTAAAACATAGAGAAAAATTGATGTTTTTTTTCACCTCAATTTCAATATTTTTCTTTTTCAGTTGTTATTTTCTGTAGGAAACCCTTGTAGGATCTACACAAATTACCCCTTGCTGAATTCAGAATTTTGTCGACTTTTCAGAAATGTTGCGGTGTCTGGGATCCAGCATTGGCTTCATGCCCATTTCGGTCACTGACTGGAAGAAGGCTGAAAGCACACAAAATCGTAAAAATGGGGTATGTCCCAGTAAAATGCCAAAATTGTGTTGAAAAATTGGGTTTTCTGATTCAAGTCTGCCTGTTCCTGAAAGCTGGGACGCTGGTGATTCTAGCACCGCAAACCCTTTGTTGATGCCATTTTCAGGGAAAAAAACCAAGCCTTCTTCTGCAGCCCCTTTTTCCCATTGTTTTGAAAAAAACGAAATTTTCACTGTATTTTGGCTAATTTCTTGGCCTCCTTCTGGGGAACCCACAAAGTCTGGGTACCTCTAGAATCCCTAGGATGTTGGAAAAAAAGGACGCAAATTTGGCTTGGCTAGCTTATGTGGACAAAAGGTTATGAGGGCCTACACGCGTACTGCCCCAAATAGGCAAAAAAAGGCCTGGTACAGGAGGGGGAAAAGGCCTGGCAGCGAAGGGGTTAATGAACTGGATGCCAGTGGGTATTTATGAGATAAAAGGAGATAGTCTAAATTTTTTATTACAGCCAAGTAATTAGGAAAAATCTGAACATTTTGAAACACATGTAGCAGATTCAGAATTTCTGTGGTTACTTTACTTGAGGTGTAGATAAAATCAGTTGCCTGTTTCCTTGTCACACACTCATGTGGTTCCAACCGTGGTGACTATGCTGGAAAACAAATCCCTCCTGAGGCAGGGACTGAACAAAGGTAAAGTCAACCCTCATTCACCCACTGCTTCCAGGGGAAAGAGGGAATGGGATAAAAAAAGAAAATAAAGTTGTGTCAACGGGGGGGGGGAACTGCTCAACTGTCTTGTGCACTGCTTAGGATCGGGACTCCCAGAACCTTGTTATGCTTATACAGGTGTGTAGCACTGGAAACAACAATAACCAATGTTAACCACCTGTTCTTAACTCAAACTATTTTAGCAATTGTTTACACAATAATGTACACTTAGACTTCATCATAAATATTACATGAGAGAAAGCAAGAATAAACTGGAGTTTTCTGGCACTCTATAACATACAAAGTTCAGATTCAAACTCGGATACAACTTCACGCTCTAGAAGTTTCTCCAAAAATACCAGATACAACTTGCCTAGAAACACAGGAACAAGCTTTCAGTTTGAGTACAATACAATTCACACCGCTGCAATGAAAGGACCCCGGAGTGCTGGGCCTTAAGGGTTTTATACTTCAACAATGTCCAATATCCAAAAAACATGCTCACAACTTCATGAAAATCCGTCTTGGAATTATGTACTAAACTATTGATTAGTGTGCACTAACCTGAGGGTGAAGTATTTAGCCTTGTCTAGCACTTTAGTTGTATACCGAAGAAGACAGGAGGCTGTGGTGCAAGGAGCTCAAGAGGAGACAGCACCATAGATTATGAATGAAGACACTCAAAACGTCGCAGAAGCCAGGATCACAAACTTATAAGAAAGGCTTGGAAGTTTAGACCCAGGAGGTGAGTGCAGGGATAATGCTTGCGCAGGCCTGGAACGAGGCCAAGCGCAGATGCAGGTTTAGAGGGGCTATTTATGCTGGAAGAAGAAATTGTTCCAGAAGGCACATGTCCCACGTAGAAGCATGGAATATTCCAATGAACATGGGGAAAATCACTTGTTACATACAACATATATGAAGCCTAGTAGATACAAATGGCATTTGGAAACAATTAACAGGTATAATGGAACCCCAAGTGCATGATGGTACAGTTAAGCAGGTCACAGTGGATAACGTAAGTTGTCCAGAAGACACATGATAAACCTGCAGATGCAAGAACTGACTAAACTTGCTAAGCAATAGAGGTTCAGTGGTTCAACCTTCCTGAGAGGGGGACCATGGAGTGCTCGTGACAGGGTATCGCCACAAGGGAGGTATGATACGCAACCTGCGAGCAAACCCACAGCATATAGGGTACAAGATGGAGTCGCAAGAGTCTCCCCTGCAAGGAGCAACATACTGGGATTGGTTTGTCAGGATCCCATGAAATGAATGAACCAGGTGAGGGGCATTCATATTACTAGGTGGTTCCCAAGAGTGTTCCTCAGGCTCATACCCTTTCCATGCAAATAAGTAAACAAACCACTCTTAACTCGCTGTGAATCTAGAATCCTTTGAACTTCAAACTCTAGGTGACCATCCGGGGTTACAAGTGGAAGAGGAGGAATGGGGCGGGTTTGGGCACGATTTGGTTTGAGGAAAGAAATATGGAACATATGGTAAACAGGCAAATCATCTGGCATTTGGAGTTTGACTGCTAGGCTGTCAATCTTTACAATTGCAAAGGGACCAATAAATGGAGGTTGCAGTTTTTGAGGAGGTATGTTTTTTGTGGCAAGCCAAACCTCATAGCCGCTTTTCTAATCCGGTGGTTTCTGGTGATTTTTGTTAGCATGTAGCCTGTTGTAAGTGTCATAACACCTCTTGTTGGGGTTCAGAGAGGTTCCTTACAAAGTTTTGTATTGCAGGTAAACTTTCAGATCATTTTACAATATTTTCTGGTAACATTTGTGGATTAGTGCCTGTAACACAATAGAAGGGGGATATGCCAGTAGAGGAATGTTGTGAATTGTTTTATGGAAAATCCACAAATGGTAACAAGGACTCCCACTCTTTAGGAGCAGATGTTAAGACATTGCAGTGTCTGTTCCAATACCTGATTTATTCACTGTGTTGGCCATTCGGTTTATGGATAAGCAGACAAGTGTCTACTGCCGATCTCCCGTGATGTGAAAAGACTGCACCAAAAACAGGAAATTAACTGTGGGTCTCTATCAGAAATAAGGACAGAGTCAAGACCATGTAACAGCAGGATATGCTGCACAAACAAGGTGGAAGGTGTCTTGGCATTGGGTATTTGTTTAAGACAGTGAAGTGCACCAGATTAGAAAACAGATCAACAACTACCCAAATAGTATTGTAACTGTTGGAGTTGGGCAACTCTGTGATAAAATCCATACTTATAGAATGCCAGGGATGTGGGGGGCAGGCAATGTTCTTAACAAACCTGCAGGGGCGGGTGGGAAAAGTCTTTCTCTGAGAACAGATGGGACAGGTCTGGATGTATTCATGCACATCCTTTGACAACACTGTTGGCCACCAAAACCACCACTGACAATTAGCTAGAGTCTTGTGACTTCCAGAATGACCAGCCAGAGGAGTGTCATGACATCAAACCAATGCTTTCTGTCTTAAATTCTTAGTGGGAATAAATATAGTGGTTCCATGGTACAGAAGATAATTTTTCTGATCCATGGTAATGCCTTTCAGGGATTGAAAATATCCCAGGAATTCAACAGATTGAGTGTGAAATGTAAATTTGTCCAGTTTAACAAAAAGGAGTCAGTCTTTAAAGCACCTTCCTGACGTGCTCTATGTGTTCTGTCATGTCTTGGGAGTAAATGAAGATGTCATTGATGTATACTACTATGCAAATGTCCAGTAGTTCTTGCAAAACTTCATTTATAAAATACTGCAACACTGGGGGAATTACATAGCCCAAAAGGCATGATGTTATACTTAAATAACCCAAAAATCCAGATATTGTACACAAACGTGTGTTGTACATTGTTAATTTAGTGAAGTGCACCTCAATGGAGACAAAACCTCCTGTGGTTCCATATAACAATGGTTTCAACAAAATTGGGGACCCATGGTGACAAGGCCATGGGCACAATCAGTGAGTTTATTTTGAAGCTGGAGCCAAGGGAGCCCTAATATAGCACCAAAGGTAGGTGTAGTGATGATTTCAACGGTCAAGGTCTCCATATTCCTAAACTCACATACTAGAGGAATAGGAAAAGTTTCATATGGAATCATTTCAGAAGAGAGCTCAGAGCTATCCATAGCTCTAACTGGTTCCAGTTCTCTTTTCTTAATACATGGTACATGCAAGGAACTGGCCAAGGTTAGATCTGAAAAGTTCTCTGTAGCCCCAGAGTCTAGGTGTGTAGGTGATACCTTATGCAGTTGAGGTGAAAGAACTAAGGTGACTACTATAGTATAATGTTTTGGAACTTTGTGTTGGCAAAAAACTAGAAGGTTTGTATTAGAAACTTACCCAACTGGTTGACCTCTGCGTCAGCCGGCTGTCTAGTTTTCCTGCATTGAACTCGACATTATAGCAACAGTCTTCGAATCCCTTTTGGTTTGACAATACATTCACAAACGAAGTGCCCTGCCTTACCATAATTTTAACCTCTTTCTTGGATCTTTTTCCTCTGTAGTCAAAGGACCACACAAGACCCCTATTTGCATAGGTTCTACATTATCCTGACTCTTGTGCTCAGTCTCTCTATGCTTTTGAGTACCACCAATAGTTTAGGTTCCCCTCTAGGGCATTCTTGCTCACATTCAATTAACCTGTGGTCTAACCAAATATCTAAATTAGTCAACTCAGAACAGTGCGATTGGAGATTCATATTGTGTATTAAAGAGGGAGGAACTCTTCCTGCCATTGGGTTTCAGTAACCATTCTACAATAGGTTGTAATATAAGCCAGAAGATCCTTATTATGGTGATGTAAGTCCAATAACTCATTATCACTAGCCTCACTAAAGAAGTATTTAGCATGGAGATGACACATCACATCTTTAAATCTTATAAAATCGTGTAAGACTTGGTCATTATTTTCAATGAGTGGAACTGCCTAGTTAGCAGCTGTGCCCCTAAGATAGGATAAATTAAAGGCTATCTTAGATGCGTTGGGAGGAAAGGCTCCAGGTTTAACGAGAAACTGCTACTGACACAGACTTCAAAATGCATCAAATTTATTACTATCACCAAAGAACCTTTCCAGTGGGGCAGGAGGTACAAGGGTTGGAGCGGTTTCCGTGACATGCACAGGATTAACATTTAAAACGAAGGATGGACTGGTGGAATTTTTTGTTTCGCCAAAGTGTGCAGGTTGTAGAATAGGCCATGTGTCTTTAGGAGTCGCCCTGGCCCCTGCATCAGTTAATCAGGGTGAATGGCACTGGTGATATCGGACTAACTCATCTTTAAGGAACAGATTTTCCAGCCGCAAGGATTGAACCTTGAACATTAGATAGTGCCTGAACTAAATGGTCAACATGTAATTAAATCTCCACATCGTCTGAGCAGTGGAAAGTGTGGGGCTTGGCCTTCTGTCACGCACTATTCTGGTTTCGACCGCAGAGACGATGCTGGACCTCCAGTCCCTCCGGAGGCAAAGACTGAACAAAGCTAAAGTTAACCATCATTCACCCACTGCCTCAGGGGAAAGGAAGGATGGGATGAAAAAGAATAGGTGAACTTGTGTCACTTAGGGGGAAGTGCTGAGCTGTCTTGCACACTGCTTAGTAGGATCGGGACTCCCTGGATCTTATTATCCTAAGCAGGTGCAGAACACTAGAAACAACAATAAGCAATGCTACCCACCATTCCTCAACTAAGAATATTTTAGCAGTTGTTTACATGATAATGTACAATTACAGACTTCATCATAAATATTGCATGAGAGAGAGCAGGAAATATTCCAAGATTAAACTGGAGTTTTCTGGCACTCCATAACATACAAAGCTCAGATTCAAACCCTGATAAAACTTAACACTCTAAATATTTCTCCAAAATACTAGATACAACTTTTCAAGAAACAGAGTAGCAAACTTTCAGTTTGGATCCAGTAAAGTTCAGAGCACTGTAATGAAGATTCTGGAGCGCTAGGCTTTGAGGGGTTATACTACAACAATGTCCAATATTCAAAAACATGCTTACGCCTTCATGAAAATCAGTCTTGGAACTATCTACTAAACTATGGATTAGTGCACACTAACCTGAGGGTAAAGTATTTAGCCTTGTCTTGAACTTTGACTGGAAACTGAAGAAGGTGGGAGGCTGTGGTGCAAGTAGCTCAAGAGGAGACAGTATCATAGATCATGAATAAAGACACTTGAAGCATCGCAGAAGCAGGGGGGCAAAGGCCTGGCAGCGAAGGGGTTAAACTTTGAATAACAAACTGTGTGCCAAATACTGTGCTGGTGGTGTTTTTGTTTTCTCAATCTCTGGCTCTCTGTGAATGCGCATGTATGGTGTAGGGAATTTTTGTTTTGCCTTTTGATGGACCCTGTATTTTTGCTTGTTGTAGAACTCTGAGCACTTTACCCCTGCTGACTGGCGTTGAACTGCTCTGGTCCCCCTTTCAACATGGTAAAATAAGTATACACATGATTGGAATATTTAACTGACCTTTAAAGTCCCTAGTATATGGTACAAAGTGTATCCAGGGCCTTTAAGTTAAATTTCACTAGGGCACTGCAATACACATTGTGCCACCCCTGAGGTGATAGTGCAACTATGATTGCAGGCCTACCATTTGTAGCTTGACTGCCAAAACCTTCCTTTTAAATATTTTAAATATTTGTAACTCCACCATATAGAGGACTTTTTGTCCAAATCTAGGGCGCATGGTATTTGAAAATAGGACAATTAGGAATTTAACGTTAAACATTTTATTACAGTGGAAGAGTCCGAAAAGCTCTTTTCACTTTAGCAAGTCTAGCTGTTCCATAGAAAAGCACTGTGTTACAATATTGCACTTAATAAGGCTACTTCTGGTAAGGAAGCAGCTAGGAAAATAATGAAAGTACTATTTTTAATAGTTCCTAAAAGTCCAATTCAATGGAGAAGTCAAATGTTTGAAAAATATTAAAGCAAAGGTATATTTAGAAAGTTACCTTTTCCTTGCCTAAAGCCTCTGGAGTCCCATTTGCATATGCAGTCCCACTTCTGCTAGTCAGTAATTAGCATTTGAATGGGTGTGAATGGGGTATGAAATGTCTCCCAGGAACAAATAATAGCCTGACCTGAATGGACCCCACTGAACCTGATAGAATATGCATTTTGACATTACAGTGTCATATCCTGATTGATAGATCTGTTGGGGTATTTAAATAAAATACTTGGGACTCACTTCAAAGGGCAAGTACAGGAAGCAAGATAATTCTTGTGTATCCACTGGTTGTTGAAGTACCTGCTTCAAACTGTATTTTAGTGTTTGATGTGGAAGGGCACTTAGATTATTAAAGTACACTCCCCACACACTAACCCACAGCCCCTCAGAGTCCAGTCTGAGTGTTGTCGAAGATTTCCGCTGTCTTGAAAATGCCCTTAGTGTGCAGGTTTTAAACCATTAATTAGGGCCTGACCAAGAGTCATTCACCAGCCACTAGCTCATGGCAGGCATAAATGTGGCATTACCAGACACACACTTAACACTCCTGGACCGAGGAAAAATTAGAAGAGAACTGAACCTGCTGTAGGTGACCTGGAAGAGCCATGAAGGACTGGGTCTGTTCTTCCCCCTGTACCCAGGTCAAAGAAATGGACTCCAGTGTTTGTAAGGCCAGGCCTCTTCCTGAAACTGCCCATGTTGCCAGTGGCAACTAGACCTGGGCTGGACCCTGCTGTTTGGCCTCTGACTCAAAAAGTCTTTAAGTGCCTCTCCTGAGGTCCTGGAGATTTAGAAGTGTACTCCTGTAGTGGAATGAGAAATACAGGGCTAAAGTCAGAAGGTAAATCTTTGACTAGGACAAACCTGGTTAATGCATAGTGTCAAACCGCACCTAAGTCGTGGACTATGGAGACTACTGTATTGACTATCATTGGCACGTTAAGCTTCTTGGTACTATCCCAATTTAAAGTTTTGAAAATTCATATCTCTGGTTCCCCTCATTCGATTCTTGGTATTTAGTGTTATGTTATTTAAAGTTTACACTTTTTCTATTTTTATTTTTTATTTTTATTGTATTGCATTTCAACATTATTACTATTTTAGTACTGCATAACTACTTTACACAATGTCTCCAAGTTAAGCCTGTCTGTTCTGTGCCATAGCTACCAGGGGGCGAGCCCAGGTTTATTTAGTGACTTTAAGGTTTATCTTGACAGACATTGTAATTGTTTTAAATAATAATCCAATTTCTTGCATATTTATTTTTTTGTTTTTAGGGGACTCATGGGTATGCATCATGATGTGAAGTTGGTTGTTGGTGCTGATTTTCATTAGATTGCCTTTTTCAGGAGGAAAATTGTTTTTTGCAAACACCTAGGGCAATAGGATCAGTGATGTATTGTTAAATCTGTGCAAATCTCACGTAAATGGACTTCACATAGGAAGAACCTTTCACAAATCCATGCTGGCAGGTTTCACCTTCGGCTGTTTAGTGTTAGGCCAAAAGTGCAGACCTGTCACTGCAAGCCTGCAAGGTACTGCCTTTTCCTTTCCTCTGTACTTTGTGGATTCACACACCTGGGGTGCCATGTTTACAGAGAGCAAAGTGGAAAACTGTGATCTTAATACGTTCTCTACTTTACTAGGTTTTCGTATGTAAATATGAGAAAACAGTGAGGTCATTTGCAATCCCGTACCGGAGGTTGAAGAGCAATACGAGTTGGAAACAACGGTGACCAACTCCAGACACTCACAGCTAGGTTTCCGATCGTGTCCGAATCCCAAAACTATGGAGTGTTGTTAGCTTCTCATGATTGATAATATTCTGAGATCTAAATGTAAGGCATATACCTTTCAATCTACATTAGAATATATGTATGACGGGTTGACATTCAGAATGAATGGACACGACTTGATGTGAACTTGACTTCGCGGGTGTTTGTGTCTAATCAAACTTAGGAAGGCATGCAATTGTCCTATTCCTAAAGTCAGAATATTTTTTAATTTTCACAAATGTATGACTTTCATTGGTAACCAAATTATGTTTATCGAAGAAGCCTGATTTAATGATATGCTATGGCTTTCAATACCTGAGTGCAATGATCTCATAACCAAAGAAATCATTCGAAAACATACATATTGAATGACTGCGGTTACAGGCGCAGACATACCCCCCCCCCCCCCCCGAAGTTCTTTTTTTTTAGTTTATTTTCAATATTTTAAAGATTTTAGAGTTAACGTTGTTATGTGATATACATAAATACATTTCTTTAATCCAGAACTTTTCATTTTAAACCAAAGAGCCCTTATTTACTACATTTCACCCATGATGTTAAGACGTCTAAATAAAAAAAGATAAATGATTCTCTAAGACAAACATTATGATTTAATCGTTTGACTGTGTTTTTAACTCAACTTGTTTTAAAAGTCTCTGGCATTAATTATATAAATATGAAACGTTTTAGCGTTACAGACAAATATTTTATGCATATAATGAACAATAACAATTTTGGAAAACAAAAATACTGCCATATACTAGCTACTTTCCAAATGCAGACCATATAGGCAACGTCAAGTTATATCAAATGGAGATGGAATTTGTCAACAAACTGAAAAATACTGAAATACATTGGAATATCCCTCTTCAACAAACGAGATTTCATAGATTCAGTATTAAAAGCAATCACTATCCACTTTAAAGGGGTATATAATTAAGACAAAAGGAAGCAGTTCAGATATCTTATGATAAATACTAGTAAAGGACTCGATAATTGAGGGATGAAAAGAGGAAATCGTTAATGGTATTTTGACAAAGCAACAGAGACTGTTTTAAGAATGTTTAGGTCACTAGTCTCCAATAAAAGGAATATAATGAAACAGTCAATCGTATAGGTTTTATTTTCGTTTAAAATGGTGGGAAAGAAAAGGGAATTTTTGACACGACCTTGGAAAGTAATGAAAAAGGATAAAGACTCAGATGAAATTATGTTCAATCAAACTGGTAATTTGAAAGACGTTCTTTGTAGTAGCTCTATGACATAAAAAGAAAAACATACTGGTAATTTTCTGCAACCAGACATATCTACAATGCACTGCATATTAATTTTGAGGGTGTTCTCTTCAGATTTACTCCTCCTTTGACAAGAGTAATCTCCCACTGGTTCCAGAATGGGAATGGCTTGTGTAGAATTTTGCACATATGCACAATTTACTTATGTTTAATAACACACTGTACATAGATGCTATTGTGCATAGGTAAATCAACTTGCGCATTGAAATGTATTTTTTTCTGAATTCCTTCCACGCCATTTGCATACTAGTTCAACTTTCACTTACAAATGGGTTTGTGATTGGGACCCATTTATGAAAAATATATGCCATGTTGACATCCTGACAATGTAGCCTGACTCTTACTTCGTATACCATGTTTGCACTATAGTGTTTTCGGTTATCAACTGTAACTCCTGACATACGGGTACCTGCAGTCTGACAAGAGGCAATGTGTAAAGTATTTATGCATCAAACAAACAATAATAAAGTGACAACGCAACACAAGAAAAATCCCACACCAGATCAGAACTATAGAGTAAATATGAATAAATTATTTGACTCTAATCCAACAAAAATCCGTTCTTCAGAACTGGAGTTATGGATTTTTAAAGTCTTTAGTTAAAACTATTGCCTAAAAGATCAAAGCACCAAGTGCAGACACGGATGCTGGCCGGTAAGACACTGTGAAGGGGGGACTCTAACTACTCTGGTGAATGTTACATTTTTAAAGTTGGGACTTTTAAAAACTTTTTTGTGTGATTCTTTTGGTGCACTTTGCTAATTACAGGGCGATTCTCAGACGGACGCATGCATTTCATGGGCCTCTTATAGCCCATTTTTCTCTTGCCTGGTGGCCATTTTGGGTGTGCCACTATACTCTGGTGTTAGCACTGTAGCCATAGTCACATGTGTATTGCCATGAGTTTAAAGAGGGCCGTTGCACGGACGCCAGCCCAGTAAGACACTATGAAGGGGACTTTTACTACTCTGGCAAATGTTGTATTTTTAAAGTTGTGAATTTTAATTTTATGTGTGATTCTTTTGGTGTGCTTTGCTAATTATAGGGTGATTCTGGGAGGGACGAGGTACATTTCAAGGGCCTGTTAGTGTCCCCTTTTTCTCTTGCCTGGTGGTTTGGGCACACCGCTATGCTCTGGAGTTAGTGCTCTAGTCACATGTCCATTGCTATGAGTTTAAAGGAGGCTGATGAGCTGACATGCAGCGGACTCACCACTGGTATGCCGAGGGTGTGCCGCTGGCTGCTGAAGGTGCGCCACAGGCAAGCCCGTCTTTGCCCGTCCACGCCTACATGGCACCAAGGGCCAGGAATGCTGCCCATTCTGACTCAGATAAAGAGTGCTTAGCTCACTCCAGGTTGGCTCTACTGAAACTTGATCTGAAGGTGAGTAGTGAGGAATGTGATAATATGGACCCAGGGAATTCTGGGTGGTGTTGCTCTCACTGTAATTAGTCTTCTGAGAGTTTGGAGATAATTACGGAGCCAATTCTCTATAGCAAGGAAAAAGTTCATAGGGGGGTATGGTGAGGAAGAAGACACTACATTGCACCTTGATAAATGCTCGCTCCATGATAAAACACTGCACGGAAATCTCTGAGCTGATTGGTACTGCACAGTTAGATTGTCTGCTCGTCACGGAGACCTAGGCGAAGGAAGATTCCGAACCGGACTTAGCAGTAGCTACTCCACCCGGATATGCTATTGTGATGTTAGATAGGGGCACTGGAGAGGTAGGAGAATGGGCCATTATTTTCATTGTCCAGCCGAATTGCACCTTAGAGCCTGTTAATATCTCTGCCATTAAGGAATGTGAAGTGGGGTATTTTAAAATGAAAACTAATTGTATAGAGGCTCTGGCAGGGCTCTTGCTCAATCGCCCTTGTGGTCTGAAAATGCATTTCATTATGGTGCCAGGTGTTAGAACCCTTTATTTCCAGCAGTAACTTTACAATTTTAGGGGATTTCAATTTCCAGAAGAGAAAGGTGGTAATGACGCCACGGCCTTCTCATGAACAGCTTTGGCTTTTCTCAACAGGTTAATTCAATAACCCATATAGAAGGTCATATTCTGGATGGGATCTTTACCAACCAAGATGCCCTGGCAGTGGAGGATTGTCTTCCTTTAAGTTGGTCTGATCACTATTCAGTGGTGTTTAGAGCGCATAGGAAGATGGTGGAGAAGGCTACACAGGGTAACTTCACCAGTTTCAGAATGTGGAGTACAATAAGGAGCTAATAGAAGCCCTTACCAAATTCCAGATAAGAGACTTAAGAGGCCAGGGACGTTTAGAATTTCAAAAATGGGTATTGTCAGCTATTGATAAGGTTGCTCCTTTTATAACTAAAATCAATTGTAGGCCTCCGAAGGCAATGTCAGAGGCAGGAATGGAGGTGGAGAATGGTTCTCAATTTGAAAGAGAAGAACAAACACAAAGAGTTAATTTGAAAGTATAAAAGTGTTGTGAAAGAGGATAAATCATCCTATTTTCCCAGAAGATAAGATCTGCTATTCATGTAACAAAGGAACTGTGCCAGACCATCAGCAATCTCACATCCCCTCCGACTCAACAGGTGCTGGAGAACTCTCTAGGTTTTTGCAATAGGATGGCCTCGTTTTTTTTGGGACATGATTTGGAAGATTTTCTCAGAATTTCGGGAGCCTGAGAACAGGACAGGTGCTTCCTATATGGAAGGTGATTCCTCTAGGCGCTCTACTAATGGACATGTATCCATGTTCTCTTCCATTCCTGTGGCAAAAAATAAAAACCCTACAGAGTCAAACTACTTCAGGATCTCCAGAAGATCCCTGTCTGCCTAGGGTGCTACAATTGGCCCCAGATTTAATTGCTGAATCTTTGGAGAAATGTACTCTCAGGTTAGATCTTATTGCAGAATCTTTGGAGAAACTTACTCTCAGGTTCTGGAGTCAGGAGTGTACCCTTGGTGCTGGAAAAAGGCGATTGTTATCCCCTTTAAGAAAAAGCAAAATGAGGACTCTGGAGATTTAAAAAATCTCCGCCCTACTTCATTGTTGCAGACTCCAGCTAAAATCCTTGGGAAACATATCAATCGAATGAGCTTTGTTTTTTATTGAGCTTGAACTCCTGGACTCCTCCCAGAAAGGGTTTAGGAGTAACCACAGGACTGAATCTGCACAGATTGTGGCAGCTTATTCCATTCGCCGTCAAGTGGATCAGGGAGGTGCAGTTATTTTGATTATGTTCGATCTATCTGCAGCCTTTCATACCATATCCCATCTCTTCTGGTGTACAGGCTGTGAAAGGCAGGGTTAAAGGATGCTGCATTAAACCTGCTTGAGTCCTTTTTGGTGAATAGGACTCTTATGGTCAGCTGCACGGACTTTAGGGCTCTTTTCAGCTTCCATGTGGAGTCCACAGAGGTCCTCTCTCAGTTGCACCTTATTTAACCTGTATGTTGCTGCTCTGGTGAAACTGGTGCATACCTTTGGTTTTCAGGTGTGATACCATGTTGATGACACCCAAAACATTGTTCCCATCTGTGACGATTGGGAAGGGGTGGAAGACAAGTTCAGGTCCTGTATGACTGAAGTCAGTGTTAGGATGAGGGAGAACTGGCTCAAAATGAATGCAGATAAGGCATTGATTATGTTTTTTGGGGCAGAGAATCTGATACAGGTTGATTGTTGGTGGCTGGTACCTCTTCCTGTGGCCGCTGCTAAAAATCTGGGGGTGGTCTTTGACTATACATTGACATTTGACACCCAGGTCGATAGAACAGTGAGTTCTTGCTCCTGAATCATTAGGACCTTGAAGAAAATATTTTCCTTTCTTCCTGGGGAGCTAATGGTGCTAGTGGTCATTCTGCATATTACATCTCGCCTTGACTACTGTACTGTCCTGTACTTAAATGTCAACCAGTATTTGCTAAATAAGTTTCAGGTCATCCAAAATGTGGCTGCTCGGTTGGTCAGGGCCTGCTGAAACATATCCCGGTAAGGGAGGGCTTGAGTACTCTCAGTTGGCTGCTAGTGATGAAGCAGGTGACCTTTAAAGCCCTTTGTCTGGTCTATAAGGATCTCTGTCAGCAGGGCTCATGTTTTCTTAGGGCCGCTTTCAACTGGTATGCTCCTAGTAGACTTTTGAGATTGGCAGGACAGAGAAAAGTGATTGTTTCCAGGCTCCAGAAAGCTAGATGGGGTGAACAAGCTTTTTTGATAGCAGCTGCCAAGCTGTGGAACACTCTTCCGAAAAATACTGGGAGCCTGAATTCTTATTCTTTCTTTCGCCGGGAGGTGAAAACCTGGTTATTTCCACAACTATAATGCATGGAGTGAAATCCTGGCTTTCTTTGCAACTTTATTGCTTGGGACTCCTCACTGGTGTTTTGTCGGTGACAGCGCTTTGACGGTTTTATGTGCTTAATAAATTCAAATTCTAACAGTTGCAAAAGACCGAGTCAAATTAAAAAATATGGCTGACCACAAAGGAGCATAGTTCAGGTACAAGAAGTGAATTGGGTCCAGTCAGCGCTTATCTTCAGACTTAGAAGAAATTTTTGGAGAAATTTAATGAGAAGGAAAAGTTTAGTGGCGCAAGGCTGCAGATGGTGTCCGAACATGTTGTGTCATTATCAAGGAGATTTATGTCAAAGCCACTGTGACGATTTCTACATTCTGACACTCTCCAGCATACGAGACAGAGGGCTAAAGCCAAAGTTAGTTCCACACGGCCAGATACCCCTTTGGTGAAGGATCACTGAGCAGGATTTACTGCTCTAGAAAAGGTAGTGTGAGAAGCGTGAAAGTCAATCTGACTGGCGATGCACTTCGGGCGGATAGGCCGGCAGGTTGGTCCTGGTCTCCTCCTGATTCTCAGAGCTCGTTTTGGTAAACAATTGTCTAAGTCCCCACGTTTAGGATTTTGCCATCTATGCACCTTTAGCACCACAATCAGGGGTCCAGGACTGCTGGGACACCACTTGGGGGTTCAGGATTCACTCAGGCTGGGTCACGGTGCGGGTTCAAGAGGGTAGGAGCCTTTTATATCACTGTGGCTCTGAACAGGAGGCGAGCAAACTAACCCTTGGAGTCCCTCTGGTAGTCCTGGGTTCAGGTGAAAGTGCAGGGCTCAACAGCAGGGCTGGCCTTTGAGAGTTCAAAGCAGCTCCAGGCAGCAAAGCAGTTCTTCCAGGTACAGTAAAACAGTCTTGCAGAGTCCAACGCATGTCACAGCAGCAGGCAGTCCTCTGAGAGTTCTTCCACAGGTCCAGGAGTGAACTGAAGAGTGGGTCTGAAGTTCCTCTTTTTATACTCTTGTGCCCTTCCCCTGGAAGGTGATAGTAGCTTGTAGAAAGTTTATTTGAAGTACATGGAATTTCCTGATTCCCCTGCCCTGGCTTCAAGCTAGCTAGCTGGAGTGAGCACAAGCAGTTTAACAGTGGTTAGCAGTAGTAAAATGCACAGAGTCTCAAGGCCAACAAAAACAAATTCAGCAAAAAATGGAGAGTAAGAGGCAAAAAGGTTTTTGGGTGACCCTCAAGAGAGGGCCAGGTCCAACATGGTATCTATGTTTATGTTAACAAATTTTTGTGTATTAGCTTTTTTTTCTATGCTTGGAACCACAGAAAGCTTCACCGAAAATGTCAGGGACTGGGCTCATAGCTGATAGTTAATGCTGCTAGTTGTGACCTTTTATGTGATTCAAACCAGGCTAAAAGTGCCCCATTCAAAAAGAGAGCAGTGTAAAACCTGCTTATTGCAATAAAACTTACATGTTTGAAAAAGATTGCCCCAATGTCCTCCAAAGGACATGCAGCCTTTGCAGCAATTGTTGTGAATGTCCGTTTCCAACTCAAATCTTATATTTTCTGTTACGGCCAACAACAAACCTCAGCAGGAAAGACATGCGTGTCTGCAAAATTCATTCTTAAGAACTATCCATCAAATAGTTTTTAAATATAGCCTCACAAATCTTATAAGCTGTTAAGAGTGCTGTAATATTTGATAGGGGAATACTTTCCCTGCTACCCTACCCAACAAAAGTAATGGAAAAAGTTATAAACAAATGCTTAGCCACCCACCACACTGACAACCACCTCCTTGGCACCACTAAATCTGGATTCAGGCCCAGCCACATTACAAAGACTACCCTCATCAGTGCCACGGACAACATCAGTTTGATCTTGGACAGAGGTGACACCATAGCCCTCATTCTACTGGATCATTCAACAGCCTTTGGCACTGTCTCAAATGTCATCCTTATCCAACAATTGCATGAAGCCCTCATTCAAGATCCTGCACTTCACTGGATTTGCTCCTTCTTGATAAGCCACACCCAGTCAGTCAGCCTGGCCCCCTTCACCTTGGACGCCGTCAACCTCATCCACGGAGTTCCACAGGAATCCTTACTCAGTCTCACTTTGTTCAATGCCGAAATTACCCCACTTGCCAGCATCACACATGCCCACACAATCAACATCAAATCCTATGCTGATGACACCCATCTCATACTTTCCCTCTCTGAGAAGACACCAAACACTGGACATTTTTCTCTGCCCGCATGACCAAAGCCACCAGGTGGATAAAAACAACTGCCTCAACATTAACACAGACAGACAAGATTAAAGTAGTAATATTCAGCAAAGACATCATGCTCTGGGACTCAACATCATGGTCGGCTGATCTAGGACTCACACCTCTACCAGCAATTCACACAAAGAACTTCAGAATATTAATCAACAATCAACTCATCATGACTGTCCACTGAAAGAAATATATGTCTACTGCTTCCACACACCAAAGATGCTCAAGATGGTCTTCAAATGGCTTCCAGCTAAAACTCCCAGATATATCGCCGAAGCCCTTATCACCAGCAAGCTGGACTACTGCAATGCACTTTATGCTGGAATCGACACTCAACTGAGCAAAAGACTCCAGACCACACAAATCTATGTGGCCAGGATATCTTCAGCCTTTCTCCCCACACTTGCAGCACACTACATCTCAAAAGATCCACTGGCTCCCAATTCACAAACAAGCACTCTTCAAACTTCTCACATGCACATCCAAAGCTTTACACAACATTAGCCCAATGTACCTCAACAACAACATTAACTTTCACAAACCTACCAGCCACCTATGCTCAGTCAAATTACTACTCTGCGCATGCAGAACCAGATTTGGGGGCCGTGCCTTCTCCTACCCCACTCCTAAAGCCTGGAATTATCTTCCCCTGAATATCAGAGCCTCTTCTGCAGTTCTTGATTTCCACAAAAAAACTGAAGACTTGGCTTTTCACCTAGCCCTGACCCTGGCTTGACCCATACAGTCCTGCTGGGACTGTATGGGTATACCCTGCTGGGTGGGTGTACAGTATACAAATGCATATATCACATAATGTCCATTCCGATATTTTTAAGGTCTTTCCAAACCTTATGGAGAGATCCAGTGTACTTGTTGCCCTCACAGAAAATTGGATTCCATACAGGTGGCAATATTTTACTTTAGTTGTAAGATTAAAAGTAGTAAAAAGTGTGTTTGTGTGCATGTGTGATGTTTATTTTCAAAATAGAAAATGGAGGGGTTGTTTAGCCCCTTTAAAGCTTTTTTTTTTAAAGCTGTGCTTATATCATGGTGTTACTTATCCTTGCATACTTTTAGGACAAGCTTCAGAGTCTCATTGTACAATCTCTTTGTAATATGCATCATGGATACACTTGTATTGCACAATTTCTTTACATGTTGCTTAGAGAAGGGATAGCTGAAGAACAGCCAGCAACTCTAAACTATTTAAAGGTTTGTGTTCCACCAAAGTTGCTGCAATGTATTAGCCTGATGTGCTCCTGGATGAATATTGACATTCATACAAGTACAACATAAAGGGGTCAGTTCTATCTCCAATGTTCAGCGTGGAATATTTCATAGAGCATTTGTTGGGAGATGATTTATGGGTATGTACAATATGACAGACAAGTGTATGGTCTTTTAATGTTGCAGGTATCCTATGTATGCATAGTTTAAGAGGGCATCAAATTTAGTTCTATGGACTTTGCAGCTCAGATAATAGCAAAATTAGCGACTTTGAGAAAACACATCTCATCAGTGAATTGAGAAGTGTAGCAAGTGGTCTGCAAAGTATATAAAGTGAAAACCATGCAACATATTGACCATCTACAAACTGTGTAACAAATACAATGTAAATGATGTATTTCTGATTACTATTTTTTTATTTTCTTAAAATGATCTTACACAAAGCAACAGCATGGCCCATTCCTGCTTCAAAGACTTTAGTGATGCATTTGACCAAGTGAACAGAATGAGATTGTGGTTTAAAATGCTGGCATGGAACATTGATCCTATGCTGTTTTTTTTACATATAAAAGTTTCTCGACTTGACAGGTTAACATTCAAATATAACTTTTCTGAATATTCGAAACCGATATCCACCAGCTCTGGGGTCAAACCAGACTTTATTTTGGCACCCTTTGGAGCCAATATTTAGCTTAATTACTTTCCTAATTTGGCCCTTTAAATGCCCCCCCCCCCCAAAGCTTGGCAGCCACAAAGTCACGTAAGCATATACAAAAGCCAGAAGAGAGCAGAAAAGGATAAAAAAAACACAGGCAGAGCAAATATCTTTAAAGTCATAACCAATAATCACATGCTTTGTGCATTATCCCTCCAGAGAAGGCACCATGTCGGAGTTAGACTTCTTTCTGGCAAATCTATGTAGATAAGCATCAAAAGTAGTTTTTTCATGGATGTCTCACCTCTAGCTGGAATAAGATTGCCCATTCCAATATTATTTTTTATCAGGATACTGAAGCATGTTGTGTATTTTAACGAAATTCTTTTGCATCTGATATGTAAAATTACATGTGTGAGGGGCACCAACACAGAGGCTGATGCAAAATGTGAAGCAATCATCACATTGCAAGCATTTGTAACCAAAGAGATATCACTGTCAGGGGCTGTCTTAATACCCAAAACAATGACCTGTATGCTAACAGAGCTTATAGTGAGAACATTCTCTATTACTGCAACTAAACCATGGATACCCCACTTTAAGTGAAGCTAGTCTACAAGAGTGCATGTTCACATTTTGAAGTGATAATTTAGGTTTGCAATGAAAGCAAGCTTTGCATCCATATTAATCTTTTTGAAATTCTCAGATATAAACATTCCAATCTCTTTTTCCAAGATAAACAAATCATCCGCAGAATCAGTCTTAAGGTTGAACTTCCCCCTGACAAAGATGCCTTCTGTCTCACCCGCAACACTGCTGAACAATATAAAAGGGTGATATGCCTGCTTGTTTACTTGTAAAGAAAGTGTCACCCAGTATCGGATTGGAAAATTCTGAACCCTTACAAGTACTAAACCTAAATTATATCATCCAGAGTCTCATTGAAGCTATTCAGTATTCCGGCTGAGACCACATTGACCCAATAAAAACAAATGTTTTTTAGAACAGCTTCCAAAACTTATTATCATTGGATTTGCTGAAAACACAGCTTTTGCTTCAAATCTTTTCAATTTCTATATTATAACTATGTGGTACTATTCTATGAAGGAGCTGTAATTCCTGCAAAATCGAACAACCAGCTTCCAATAATGTTATTTTGTTTAGAACAATCCTTGATTGGTTTCTGTAAGAATTGCAGTTACTGGTTAAGGGGGGTGAAACCATTCTCAAGCAGCAACCACAATTCTTCTCAGGGTGAAGTCACAAGCAAACTCAAAATTAACCTTTGCTCAACCCTCAGGCAGTTTGGCACAGAGAAGTGAGGCTTAACTCAGAGGCAATGTGTAAAGTATTTGTGCAATACTTCAAACAGTAACACAGTGAAAACACACCAAAAGAAGTGGCCACAACAGAGTTAGAAAAACAGAAAAATAGTCATTTTTAATTAAAAAAAATCCTAGTAGAACAGGAGATATTTAATTTTAAAGACTTTAGTGTAAGTGGTGTGAAAAGCCGTGAAGCACCAAAGGTGGATGTCTGTTCGTGCTGGACCAAGACAGTCACAAGGTCAGGTTGACTGTAATGGAGTTCTAGCTGGCTACCTTAAATCCTGCTTTGAGGAGCATTGAGAGGATCCGCGTTGAAGATGTTTTGGGCAGCCAAAGAAATGCTTCTTTCCCGATACGTCGCAAGGCTGAGGTAAGAGGGCCTGTATCAAAAAGGATCCCATCGATGAGGGCATGCGATACAAAGTCCGGCGTCGAGGATGATTTGTACAGTTGGGGTGATGAGTTTGTTCTGAAGAGGTGCTACGCTACAATGCAGGTGTGGTATTATTGTAAAGACTGATGCCAGTGAGGGATGAGAGGGTCTGTGGCAACAGGCCACAACGCAATGTCGATCTTTTGTAGTGGTTCTGTTCCCTGCAGTAGCTGCGATTTGTCAGTTCTGCTCAGTGTTGCGCTGTGCTGCATAGGTCATGTGTTGCTTCCGCAGGATCCACAGAGGCTGGAAGAACACTTCAGGCCCACTTCCAAGGGTCCAGGACTGGGATGGCATCATTTGGAAGGGGAGGCTCATGGATGGCAGAGTCCAGGTATATGTGACAAGTTGTTGGAAGCCTCTTGTGTCCTTGAGGCTTCAGATCAGGAGGCTAATCAACCAGCCCTTGGAGCCATTCTGGGGTTCTGATTCCAAGAGATGCAGGTCCACTCCTTCTCACCCAGGCAAGAGGGCAAAAGAGCTTGCTCCAATTCCTTCTTTATGAGACTGAGTGGTCCTGGCACTGGGTGCACAAAGGGAAGCTCAAACGGGCTGAAGCCAACCCTCTTTTGGGGCACCTCCCAGTACGCAAACTAAAGGCATAACAAAATGACACCTCACATGATTATTCCTTTGAGGGTCTTGTTGAACCTCTCAACAAGCCCATTAGTCTGGGTAGTAAGGGGTGGAGAACTTGCAGGTTATCACACAGTCCTTCAACATGGCCTTGTATGCTGACATGAAGTTGGTACCCCGGTTTGACAATACCTTCTTGGGGACTCCCACACATGTAAATATACCCATCAATACCCTGGCCACTTCAGGTGCAGTCACCTTCACCAGAGGGGATAGCCTCCAGGTACCGGGTGGCATGGCCCACCCAGACTAGGACACACCTGCTGCCCAGGGCTGTTAGGGGTCTAGAGACCCAACAATGTTGATACCCATCATTTCAAAGAGGGTGCCAATGACAGGGAAAGGTTTCAGGGGAGTCTTGTGCTTCCTTCCTGTTTCGTCACCGGCCTGGTAGGTAGGACATGACCTGCTGAAGGCATCTGAGGCCCTCCTTATCTGGGGCAAATAAAAGTAGGTGACAAGCCTGTTAAACATCTTGCCTTGTCTTAGTTGACCTGCCAGGGGTACATCATAAACCAGCTCCAGTAGAAAGGCCCTGTGGCACTGGGGGACTACCAAACCTTGGGTTGAAACAGGCTCAGGAGCCTTGAGCTCACTATACAGGAGGCCATTCTCCCAGTAGATCAGGTGGTCACCAAAGGTGTCGCCAGCTGTCTGGGCCTCAGCCTGCCGCAATAGACCCTCAAGTGTGGGGCACTCCCCTTCCTACTAGGTTCACGAGAGCAGGTAGGTTCCCCAGGATGGCAACATCCTCCCCTGTAGGCTCTGGGGCATCCCCTTAGGTTCAGCCTCCTTTTGGACCTTGGGAGTTTCAGGAGCTGGTTTCTCTTGTCCCTTCTCTTTTTGACAGGCGCTTCTGCCATTCTTCCAAGCCTCAGGTCCTCCTGACTTCCCTCTCGGGCGGCCATGGACCAGGTGGTCGGGCACACCCACTCAGGCAGCCCTAACATTTCCAAGTGCGACCTCAAGTCCACCTTCTTCTGGATGGTACGCTCTAGGTCGCTGCCGAGCAGACAACCACAGGCGTGGGTGGGCTCACAGACACCCTTCAGGAACCTGAGACCACATCCTCCCAGCCAAACGGAATCAGAGCCATTGGGTAGTGATTCTTATTGTTGTCGGCTGCAACAACTTGGTGGAATGCATTAAGGACAATCTCTGTGCTTCCTGCGAGTGATGGCCCATCCAGTCATATCTAAGCTTCTCATTGTGTCTGGCTGTCTAGGAGGAATACACAAAGCCCAACTATCACTACACCCAGTCATTTGGCCCAGAGACAGACTGCAGGCACTGAATGGCTAAGGCACGAAAATGCCAACTTTCTAAAAGTGTAATTTTCAAAAATTGTAATTTTAAATCTGAAGTTAGGATTTTTACAATTCCAAGGACACCAAATACAAACCTCATTACCTTTCCCCATTTGGAAATTACACTTATTAAATGTAATAGTGTAACTCAAAAGTTATCCTATGGGAGAGGTAGGCCTTGAGGTAGTGAAAATCATGTTAGAGCTTTTCACGACCAGTGCATGAAAAACGTAAAAGTACATGTCCCACTTTTAAAATACAATGCACCGTGCCCTCTGACTGTCCAGGGCCTACCATGCGGGGACTAGCCTGTAATAAAAAGGAAGGTTTGGGCCTGGCAAAAGGTTAATTTTGCCAGGTCGAAATGACAGTTTAAACTGCACTCACACAGGCTGCAGACCTGAGACATGTTTAAAGAGTTATTTAGGTGGGTGGCACAATCAGTGTTGCAGACCCACTAGTGACATTTGATTTACAGGCCCTGGGCACTGTTAGTACCGCTTTACTAGTGACTTACAAGTAAATTTAATGTGCCAAGTGGGTATAAGCCAATCTTACCATGTTTTAAGAAGACAACACAAGCACTTTTCCACTTTTTACCATTGCTAAAGTGAGTCCTAGCAACAAAAATGTTTTCAACATAACAGGAGGTCTGAAGGCAAAAAGGTAGGGGGAAAACCACACTGCGGATGCAAGGTCTAACAATTGGCATATTTTTGTCCCTAGCCACCTGGTGCCTGCAGCCTGTTCCTTGGTCACATGACTAGGAACGAGTGGCAGTTCACCTTTGGATATTTTTGTGATTTGGTGCAGATCTGTTCAGTAGTTTCAGAGTTATTCAAGGCCAAAAAACATAGAGACATAGGGACACTGATCCTCTGCGGATCCAACTGTCCCCGTCCTGATATCTGATTGGCTGGCAACACTTCAGCAACAAAGTGTTGGCAGCCATCTTGGGACTCTGCTTCAGCCAAGTCCCAGAAAAAAAGACAAAATAAAGAAAAGGGGCGAGGGTAGAGTCACCCTCAACCCTTAGACCTGGTGCTGGGGTCCCTGAGGGACCCCACCAGGCCTAAAAATGAACATTTAAAAATCGGAAAAATCAGCAGATGGATCCGTAAATGTAGTAGTTTATTGACATACATCGAAACAACATCTCATAGTCAGACAAGGATCACAATTAAAAGGCACAAATTGCAAATACCTCAATACAGAATACATCTCATACAACATAAAAGCCAAAGAACCAAAGTGCATAATGCAATACATCTCATTATATTAAATAGGACCAAAGGTAGATAATCAAATATTTGGCCTAAACTGTGATTGAAATCACTACAATCTATAAAAGCTACTACAATTAAAACCATATAAAAACCCTTCATGCTTGAGGCTGGGCTAGTAGCCATGTGCAAAACTTTGCAAATACAAAGGCTCTTATTATGAACCATCCCATCCAAGTTCTTTAGAAGCTTCTACAATGGATAAACTGGACAAACAACAAATAATTAACTCACCACTTACTGCCACTATCAATGTGTCACTTTTGCAAATTCAATGGGCATTCAACAATGATAATAACACAGAAAATCAAAAATTAAAACTTCATGCTTTAAGGCCGAGCCAATAGCGCTGTGCAAAACATCCCAGATAAGAATTCTTATTCTGAAACACTTGCGTCAGTTACAAGCCCTGATATTATGTTACTGCTCATTCTACATACAACAAGGATGACGTAACGAGGCATACGGCATCTGAAACTGTAGAAGGAAGAAGGAGACATTTATACATAGAATACACAACATTTATGACAACATTCTAGTATAATTCGAATTTAAGTTATAACTTTAAATACAAAAACGAAACCCAGTACATCAGCTGAGAGAAGCCTTGAAGAAGTCTATGGGGAGACATGTACCCTGACGAAACATGTGTTGGCTTGGCTGTGGTTGCTTAAACGAAAGATTAAAGAAGAAGAAGACCTTCTCAAATGGATTAATGGTCTTTCTGGTTTTGATTTTGATATGTATTTACCTTAACTAATAAGGGCTCGAGTGCGTCCATTGAATATTGTATACCATCCAAGTGCTTTAAGGAGTCTACAACGGGCTCTATGATGGCATTAAACATTGGTAATATCACAAAGATAAAATAATTGAAATTTCATGCCTTAAGGCCTCGCCCATAGGACTGTGCAAAACATTGCAGCTAAAAACTCTTGATCTGAGCCATCCCATCCAAGTGCTTTGAGGGGTCTACAACAGGTAGACCAGGCAGCCAACATATATTTAGAAATGGCACTTACTACCAATGTAGATGTATCATTTTTGCAAATTCTATAGGCATTATTGCGTTCATAGAGAGACAAAGTTTTACAAAGTGGGATGATCCATCATTTCCTTGAAACCCTATATTTAGGGCAGAAAAAAGAAAGTGATCAATTGATTCCTCACCTAATTGGCACAGTTTAAATGTTTTATCTTCAGGACCGCTTGGCGACCATCGAGTGGTGAAAGCATTTACAGGAATGCATGTCGGAACAACGCATGCTGGAACAACGCATGCCTGAACAACGAGGTCGGAACAACGACCGCGTTGTTACCACTAATGCCTTTAACACGAATGCCTTAACAATGATTTTTCGTTGCAAAGGCATTCCTGGTAAAGGCATTAGTGATAGGCTTGCATGGTTCCAGCATGCGTCCCCTCTGGCCCCCCACCCCTAAACATCACCGTGACCCCCACCCCTTCCCTAAAACCACCCTTGCCCCTAAAGATACCCCAACCCCCCACCTCATCCCTAAAATTACTGCGACCCCTGCCCCTAAAACCACCCCAACACCACGCCCATAAAACTACCCTGAGCCCTCCACCACACCCCTAAAACTCCCTCTAACTCCCCCACCCTGCCCCTAAAATTACCCGACCCCCAACCCACCCCTAAAACCTAAAATCACCCCAACCCCACCCCTAAAATTACCGCAACCCCTCACCCCGCCCCCTAAAACCTAAAACCACCCTAACCCCACCCCTAAAACCTAAACCATCCCCAATCCCCCACCCCACCTCTAAAAACCTGAACCGCCTCGACCCCCACCCCCAAATACTAAAAAAACCCGACCACCCCACCCCGCCCCTAAAACTAAAAATACCCCTCCCCAAACCTAAACCATCCGACCCCCACCCCTAAAACAAAAAATACCCCAACCCCCCAACCTTGCCCGTAAAACTAAAAAGACCCCTTCCCTCCCTCCATGCCCCAAACCGCCCTACGTCCCTCCCCTAAAGCTAAAACCCCAACCCCGCAACAAAAATCCCAACCCCCACCCCGCCCCTAAAACTAAAACCCCGACCCCTGCCCCGCCCCTAAAACTAAAACCCCCTAACCCCCATCCCGCAACTAAAACTAAAGATACCCAACCTCCGCCCCTAAAACTAAAACCCCAACGCCCCACCCCGCCCCTAAAACTAAAAATACCCCTCCCGCCCTCCCTGCCCCTAAACCTAAACCACCCCGACACCCCTCCCCTAAAACTAAAACCCCAGCCCCACCCCCACCCCCAAAACTAAAAATACCCGTCCCCCCACCCCACCCCGAAAACTAACCCCCCACCCTGCCCCTAAATCTAAAAATACTCCGATCCCCCCCCCACCCCTGCCTCTAAAACTAAAACCCCAACCCCCCACCCCCGCCCCACTTACCTGACTCATTGCGTCGTCCTCCTCAGCCGACTCCCTTGTTCTGTGCCTTAACCACGCATGTGCGTTGTTCAGCACATGCGTGATTAAGGCACATAACAATGAAGTCGTGGTTAACAAAAGCATTGTTCCGCTTTTGTTGTCCACGACTTTGTTGTTACGGAGTCGGCGTTCAGGGCGTTTCCCATTTACAGGTAGGATACCATATCTAAACTGGAAGAGTAGGGAACGGTCATAGGAAGGTATGGGCAGGTAAGGAAACTGTTCAACCAATGGTTTCTGCTTAACGAGCAAGAATTCCTTTGTTAAACAACCCAACCTACTCCTCTGGGAGATACTCTAATTTACCCACTCCCAGTATCTGTGCTTGACAAGTGTGTGATCGACTCAGGGTTCCCCCAAAACTGGTCAGCCTCGTCCCAGGGGCATCATAGAGGAGGGGAGCACAGGGCCCCACTTCTTTGGCTTTAATAAGCCCCAGGGACTGCCACCTCCCTGGGGTGAATGTGCAAATAAGAGCGGGTGGCCGCACCTCCCATGACCAGGAGACCACCACCCCAGGGCAAAAATGTTTTAAAGTATGTGGGTGAGCCCCGATGGCCTCCCCCACAGACCGGGGAACCACCACCTCCCTGGGCTATCCATTTGATTAATGCGGGGGTGCATTTCCCCCCCTGCACCCTGGGAACCACCACCCCCAAAGGCCACCCTTTAGTTGCTGGCGCAGGGACCTCCACCCCAGGGCAAAATCCAATCATTTTGTAGGGGGTTTAGTGCCCCCCCAGGGCAAATATTATAAAAAAGAAAAGGTATCCCTATGGGACCCTTAGCCCCCCTCTGGTGGACCTCACACCAGAGCACCTTCGTCGTCCTTCAAGTCCCCCGGAAGAAGACTTATCTCCAGCTCTAAAGAGATTGATTGTGCACAGCCTCCAAGACCTCCAACTTGCCCTGCATCCAATCGCCCGAGCCCTGCATTGCAGAACCAGCTGTGTGCCACAGTACCCTAACCCCTTCTGACCTCAACAGCCCAAGGGGGCCCTTAAGCACAACCTTTAATTCTGGAAACCAGCTCCTTTTCCAGGCGGCCCCTCCAAGTGGCCCTGTGCCAAGAGATTTTGCAGCTCTGCTCCCATCAGAACCAGGAGCCACCGAGACTCTCCAGCTGACAGTTGTACCCAACAAACTCATTGACCATCTGGCAGAAGAAGCGACTGGTAACTCAACTGTGTGATTTTATATGCATTTTTACAGGTTGCCTTCCATTGATTCCAATGGTGCGTAAGTACACACAGAAAGACTAACTTTATTAAAACTTAGAAAAATCATAACTCAAAAAGTACTTAACGAATCTTAACCATTTTTATCTTAAAAGGTATATAAAAATCTGAAGTATTTTTGTGAGTACAACAAATGCTTAGCACATCTCCTGGATTAGCCTAAATGCTCAACTACCTACCTCAAAACTGGAGTATTAGGTGATCTGATTTTTACCTCTGGAAACCAACGTTGGGTTGCCTGCACAGTATGCCTAGCTTTGCACACTGCATAGAGGGCCAGCCTCCTACAAATATATTATATATATATATATATATATATATATATATATATATATATATATATATATATATACACACACACACACACATACATACAACTGGCGGTCGTCTGTAGGCGGACCCAAGAAGACCGTCAATGTGACTGTGTTCCGCCCACTGTATTTAGATGTATTGCAGCTGGACCAAGTGCTCATCGTAGCCATCAGGCAGGCATCTTCCCACTGTGGTATTTAGATGTTACAGTCCTTTAGGTGGCGTAATGGTGGCAGTTTGCTGATGCAGGGAGGACATCGCTGGACTCATTGGACATCAGAAAATGGCAGTGGCCATTGGTTAAGGGTAAGTCACACACACACACTGTACCTTTACCATTTGAGTCTTCCACATTATCTGCAACACACTACATACAAACAAGTAGCCATAGCCATTACACCACAAGACAATACGTATATTCTGCAAAACACACATTGACAAACATCCATGACATAACATACACACTCTGACGCTGCACCCTTACACAACTCAACCATCAACACAACTATACACTCATCTACACAAACACACACATCACGATGACTGGACACAACACTCACCTGAATGTGTCACGCAGCAACACAACACACAATACAACATACAAACAACATCAATGCCATATGCAAGTGGCACATATACTGACACAACCACATCCCCCTCTACACCGCCCTCCACCCCACCCAACCAATTGCATCACGCACACAGACTCACATAGAAGTAGAAGCACAACATGACAGGTCCAGGACCCCTTGCAATGCGCGCACATGGACACAGTTGACAGGTGTGACAGTACGATCATTGTGGTGTCAGCATTCTTTTGGCAATGAATACTGACACCACAATGACAGTTGTGTATGTGTGTGATATGTGTGGTGTATGACTGTGTCCCATCCATGTCTGATCAACTTGTGTCCCTGACTTATGCATGTAACAATCATTTAACAATACTATGTGACATGTATAGCTCTGCAGCGGTCCTGAGCTCATGTCCAGTGACCCCCAATGCATACAGCCAATGCAGGTTCCCTACATTCATGTTCAGTGACAGGGGGGTTGTGTTTTCTCCATGGTCTAGTGGCAGCAGTGAGGGAGTTTGTTGTCCAGTTGTGTTTAGATGGAAGTGGAAGTAGAATCAGGAAAATTGTGATTTTATTTTTAAGTAGCCCTTGGGAGGTAGCAGGCTAAGGGGTTCCATGTGCCCCCCTCACATATTTTTTATAATGTTGTCATGGGGAGGTGGTGGTACCCAGGACTTTGGGGAGGGACGGGTCCACACAGCTCCCTGTAAAGTCTATTATTAGTTAGGCCCAAGGAGATGGTGGTCCTCAGAGCCTAGTGTGTCTGTATGCCTCCCATATACTTTATTAATGTTGCCTCCGGGAGATGGTGATCCATGGGACCTGGAGGGGTCTGTGCGACCAAACCAAGTTTTATTTTATTGTGTATCCCTACAATGGTGGTCCCTAGGGCATTGAGGTCTATGCAGCCCCATACATTTTGTTAATGTTGTCCCAGGGAGATGGTGGCCCCCCCAAGTATTTTTTATTATCTAGTCGTGTGGGGGTGGTGGTCCCTAGGTCGGGGTTCCGTGTGGCCTCCCCATTTATTTTTTTAATGTTGTGCCGTGGAGTTGGTGGTCCTTGGGTCCGGGGAGGTCTCCGCGGCCCCCTCTAAGTTTTTTTATTATGTAGGCCTGGGGAGTTGGTGGTCCCCAGGGCTTGGGGGGTCTGTGCACCCCCACCATATATTTATTTAATGTTGCTCGGGACAGACCATGCAGCCAACTCGGCTGCACACGGCCGAAGGCAGTGCATTTTGTGGATTTGGGTGGTTATAGGGGTTTGGCTGCAAGGTTAGGCTTAGATTTTACACAACACCATAGCAATTCAGCTGTTAAAATTATACTTAACTCAAGAAACTATAACTTGTGCCTAAGGTACCTATAACTTGTGTCCTCGCCAAACACTGCAAAATACTCCACATATTACATCAGTCATGATATCTTCTATGACATCATTGACAATATTACTGCAACATTTGCAATAAAATTATTAATGAGAAAACTGTGCATGGTGGGGGAGTGCGTTATAGTTGCCTTAGTGTGGTAGTTGGCGGTGGGATTTCAATATTAAAGTGAGTTTCTGTACCGTAGACACCATAAGGCCATCTGTTGTGCTACATTACACTGTCATGAACTTGAAAATATACTCAAAGTAGTCTTTCTGGCAGAATGGCACAACACCTGCTCTGAAGCATTTCCTCCTTACCCATCAAGCATTACTAGCCATCAGGTAGACTACCCTTGGGGAAATGGGAATGAGATAAAAGAAATGTAAGAAAACCAGGCTTTTTGCAGATGTCCCTCCACTCGTCTGGAACTGGCTAACCAGGTCCCAGTGTGTGTGCTTGCTCCCTAAATTGGTTAACCTAAATGGATATCCCCAATTGGCATGTTCTTTAACTTACTCCCTTATAAATCCCTAGTATATGATACCAGAGGTACCCTGGACATGGGAATTCAAGGGGTCACCAGGGCCTGAAGCACTGGTTGTGCCACCCTGAGTGACCCAGTCAAACTACTGACAGCAGGCCTCCCATTGCATTCTGTAGGAGTGGTGCAAACTGCTCAGTCACAACTGTGGCCATACTATGTGTGGCACAGTCACCTGCACTGCTTTTAGTATATGTCAGTCTCACTAGAGAAGACCTCCTGTGCCCAGGAAGCAGGGTGCAGTATATTAAAAGTGGAGACATGGAAGCAGAAGCGTATATGTCTCTATAGTGACTTTGCCAATAAAGTACATTGTAAGTGATAGCCATTCTGGGGTGTACCCAGGTGGCACCTTAAAGGTTACCCATCTGTTTGCCCCAACTTCTTTGTGCTCTGACTGGTCAGCATGAGCTTTCCTAAGCCTGCTGCCCCCAAAGACCGGATTCTGATCCCTCCCAAGAGTTGGAGACAAAGGCTGAGGCAGGAAGGAGGTCACACATCCTGGCCTCATTTGGGCTAGTGAATAGGCAAACCAGGGTGTTGCGGTTCAAAGGTTTCCCTTCTCCTGATAGTCATCTGAGCTATCCCCTATTGGAGGACACAGCCCTCCCCATGCCCAAGGCATATTTTCTCATGGTCAGGTAGGTCATTAGCTATGCAGGGCAGTGCACACCCCCAGAAGGCTCACCACACATCTAGAGTGAGCAGCCCGGTCTGTGAACTAAAGTTTGATTCCTGCCATTTCAGGAGTGGCAGAATAGAGGGTTCCGGGTAGTAGAAAATGACCCACTCCACCAGATATGGTCACCTTAGGAGTAGATTAACTGCAGAAGCAAGCTTCCCATTGGCCACTAGCCTTAACACCCCTAACTCCCAGCATTTAAGGGACACCCCTGACACCAGAACCTCAGATCTGACAATTAAATTCAAAGTGGGACCAAGAGGAGCCCTGTGTCACCAACAACCAGAATTTGCCCACTACAACAAAGTAAAAGATAAGCATACTCGGTCCCTGAGGCAACAGACTTAGAAATGTGTGATCAACCCTCATCCTTGGCTCAAACTCAGCACTCCCAACCAGAAGGACTCTTGTGGATGCCAAAAGCACCCTCAGTCTCCCTTGGTCACTGGCACTAGTTCCCTGCAAACTGCAGGAAAACACGCTAGCAGGATCCAAAGATTCACCGGTCATCGGCCCACCATGGTTCGCTCAAATTCAGGCTGTCCAGTGTCTTCTGAAAGTTGTGGTCTCACCTGCTGCAAAGTTGCAGGCTGCTATATCACTCCCCTGGGCCCCCTGACATTCCCAAAGCTTTTCTTTGTGTTTACCGCTGCCAAGGCTTGTTGCCAGTCTAGTAACTGACCCTCCCGCCCCACACACTCATGCAGCCTGCATCTGGGATTGACAACCCATGCCCTACTGTATTTCTTGCAGTACCACGTGAACAGTAATTTAGCACCAGCGCGCGTCCCATTTCGCACCCCAGTTAGCTAGGACAACTCTGCACCCAGACTCCACAGACCAGGTAAAATTTAAATGCCTGTCATGGTGTGGCCCTAGATCCCGCAACAACTTACTCCTATAAGGATTCCAGGTAACTCAACCTTGAAGTGACCGATTGTCACGAGTGCTTTTTCCTGTTGACCGCAACGTTAATTTTCAGTGTGCATTTTCTCTGTGATTTATTGTTACTTCTAAAATCTATAACTCCAGTTGTACTGATGCAATTCCGTTCATTTTGGTGTCTAAATTAAGATAAAATTAAGCTCTGTTTTTATAAATTGCTGTCGGATTTCTTTCGAGTCGTGTCAATTATCGTCAATGTTGGTGATCTGAAACGCTTAACACATGTTCCACTAGTAAAACCTGATTGCTCGTTGCCACACTACCAGGACAGAGCTAAGAAATGGGCATGGGTGAGTTCATAATTTACATAAGTGAAAAACAGCCTAAAAGAATTCTATGATATGCATTAGCAACCAAGAACTACAGGCCATCACATATATACGTTGGTCTTGCTGCAGTTAAAGATGCATAACCAACATTTTTTTAATGTTTTTTTCTGTAAAGGCTACTCTCTAGGCTTGTGTGCTTAACTCCCTCTTTTCTGCGAACAGTGAGAACCACTCTTCTGAAGGTGCCAACTGCAGTGATTTCTTTACTTTGTAAAGGTTTAGCAAGATTTTCGAACAATTACACAGTATCAAATGCATCATGCCAGGACATCTTCTGAATAAAGAACTGTCAAGACCCCGTGCATTGAAATGGAGCTGGTAATAAAACACTTGACCCTACGTTGTGCGACATGTATTATATAGGGCTTTTATGACAATGATTAACTACAAGAATGTGATCAGTAGACTTTATGCACTCACAGTTGGCAAACCAAAATTCATGTGGGAAACCTCGCTCCATTTCCTTGGTACCAGTTTGCATATTGTAAACACAATCGCTAAACTGATGATTGGTGTTCAAAAGGTGATGCAGAGATACCTCGGTCATGCTGGGAAGGAACAGCCTGGTGTTCGGGAACGGTCTTTTTACGACTTCTCCACACAATTTTAGCTTTCTTTATATTATTCATTAAAAACCTTCTCTCCTTTGCAGAAAGTTCCTACGTTTGAATCTAGCTAATGTAGCTGTTTTTGGACTTTAGAACCAAATTATTGTTTCCGATCTCTGGAGTATTTGATGCACACTGACTCTTTGAAGCACTGCCTTTTGCCATACCTACTTATTTTAATTGGCAAGTGCTATTTTTTGGCACATTCGTTTCTTTGCTTTGTAAACTAGAACGAATTTGAAATGATTGGATTATCTCGAGTTAATTCCTGAGCGAGCACTGTGGGTTCTCTGGGTGATTTTAGTGTGAAGAAATGGCCTTTGATGGTTTCATCAATAATATACCATAGAGAATAGTTGTTTTCACTATAATTTTTGGTGACTATAGACGGGATTTAGAAATTATCTCTTGGACCATCTTTGAATAATGTGCTTTTTGCATGTTATTATTTATTAAAATATGACACCGCTTCAATATGGGCCTCTATTTTTTTGCATCAGTGTGAAATATCATTCAAGCCGGAACCATCTCAGTCAAAGGGGAAGTTACAACTTTTTGTTTTGTTTTGTTTTTTTAATTCCGAAGTTTAAGGTTTTACCTTGGATGTATGTTGCGTGCAATCTCACAGTAGCTCTCTTCACGCCTTCAATAGAACAGTTCAGGCACCTGTCTGTTAAGAAATCATCAGCTCTTGGACCATTTGGTTTGGGTTGCTTTCTGCTCCCATTCCTAAGCAATCCCTTTTGGGACACTCCAGAAATGTGGGCTAAGGCCCAGATTTTAAAATGATTGTGCTGTCAGGAGCCATGGCAATGTGGGTGTGTAGGTCAGGAAAAACCCGGAAATCTACATTAGAAGTTGGAATTGTGGGAGACTATGCTTGGGGTCATATGAAGATATAGTTGCCACCAAGTATTACATATATTGCCAAATGTATCAGAGTTTTGGGGGTCTGGGAGATACTGGAGATGTATAGCAATAGTTTTGGAGCTTGGGGTTTTGTGGAAGTCTCAGGGTTTTGTTGTGGCCAGACCTGTTCTAGATTGACAAATAAATTTGAGGCTGTCGATGGAGCAACAGATTGATTAGATTCTTCTGCTTTAATACACAGGTCAATAGTAGAATTTGTTTTGGAAGACATGGTGACAGGATGTCGTGTATCATGAGTTTATATAGTCTCATTTATATTTTATGCATATTCTGTACTTTACAGCTTTGAAAAAGTCACATTTTGTGACGAAACACTTGTTGGCTGTCAATGTGCTACTTGATGAATGAGGACTGTTTTTCCTGTATAATCTAATAATAAAAGACTGGATCGGATTGGAATTTCTGTATACTTGTACTGTATTGGGATTACTTTGAGTGTTGTGGTTCCATCTTCTGTTTACTAGAATAAAATGTTAGTTGGTGTCAGGATCATTGAAATCCTCAATGGGCTGCTGTGCATATTTGAGGGGCCAGAAAGGTGCTCAACAGTTACTGACAGTTGTTCTGTGCATGGAAGCACTCCCAACTGGTTCTTTGTTTGTTTGCTTTAACACGTTTTGTAGAGTTTTACCATCAGTGGCTGCATGGTCAGGACCTTCTGTTTATTAGACAAAAAATATTCAATCAGTAAAATACTTGCATTGTCATGTACTTTATAGGCCGGTCTTTATAATCATACTGCTAACTAGTTTGCTATAATTTTCAATAAACATACAAAATATAATAGGAGAAAAGTTTGCAAATAGTATAAGCTACTGACAGTCACTCTAGGTAGCATTCAAACCCACTGTTTTTCACTCAATGTGGCACTCTAGACAGAGGCTCGCCTTGCGCAAAGTCATAGAAGATGGCATGAGTGATGTAATATGTGGGGTAATTAGCAGTGCATGGTGAGGGTGCAAGTTATAGTTACCTTGGAGCACAATATATAGTTACTTGAGATAACTATAACAGGTGAATTTCTGCGGTTTTTAGAGTTTAAAATGTTATGGTTAGCGCTACTAAGTATAACTGGTGAGTTTCTGTGTTTTTTTTAAAGTTTAAAATGTGAACGTTGTTACTGACAAATTTACCTAACTATAACGTAACTTTTTGAAATTTCTTTTTTATTAAACTACCTATATGTGATTCTTTCTTTTTACATATGGCCTGATTTTGAGGCTGGTGGTCTCAGGACCGCCAGCCTTGCGGTGACTGTCAGACCACCACAATGGTCTGACTGCCACATTACAAGGTCAGGGGGCAGTCCCTCAGACCTCCCACCGTCCCCGCCAGGGTCAGTGATCCCAACAGGCTGTTTGTGGTGCAGGTTGGAATCAGCCAGGGTGGCGCTGAAGTCAGCACCACCCTGCTGATTACAACCTTGTTTTCCTCCAGCCTTTTCATGGAGTTTCAGCCACCATAAAAAGGCTGGTGGAGAACAAGTACAGAGTGCATTCCGGCATCATTGTCACCAGCTCTATTATGAGCTGGGGACAATGCTGTTGCCCTTTTCCCACTGTGCTAACCGGTGGAAAGCGCTGGTCAGCCCAGTGGGAAAGTTGTAATGGGGCCAGCGAGGAGGTCGCCAACATGGCTGTGACCACCATGTTGGGAGCTTGGTGGACAGGTGTTCTCATCCGCCAAACTCTTAATCAGCCCCATAGTCTTTGTTATTACATTATGGGTGTGAAAAATGTGAAAATAAGAAGGCTGGTATATTTTATTTTTCCCAAAGAAAAGCCAAATCTCTTACATGCACTTTTTAATGTTTTACACTCCAAACAATTTTCAAAATAAAAACAAGCACATACAGGCCTTGTAGTTTATGGGATATACTGTATCACAAAAACTACAACCATACATGCAGCCCCTAGGTGGTCCCAGCTCTAGTGCAAAAGCTCCTGCCTGGGAAATGCTTTAAAAAATATGGTAAATTCTCCTGGGGTCATTGTTTCCGTTACCCAGGAAAGTTAATTTTGTTCTAGTGTTGCTGGGGGAAGATGCAAAAGTCACTAAAGCCCCCGTAACATCAAAAAATGATGTCCCTGCCCCTTTTAGGGACATCATCAAAACAAAATATTTCTAAATAGCCCTCCCAGGGCATTATGGGGTGCTCCTTGAAGGAGCAGTAAATAATAAATGAACAGCTGTGGCCACTCATTTAAAACTCACTTTAAAATATATATATATATGTTTGTGGGTGTCTCGGTCCCACCCTGGATGCCCAGTGTTCTGTTTTTTTTAAAGAAAGGGTCACAGTGGGAGCCTCAAGGCCCCAGGACCATGCAGCCTTGCTGGCTCCTGGAGGAGCTGGCTTGTTTTTAGGTAAAGTGCCACGCCCCGGTGCCCAGCCAGAGCATGCCACAACTTGTGCATTTGTTTTAAATGGTAAGCCCTGGTCCCCACCTGAGGTACCCCAGAAAATTAATTATTTTGGAGGCTAAGGAGGTATACCCAGGACAGCACAGCCCCACTGGCATTTTCTTTTTTTAAAGAAATGCCACAACTTCTCAGTTTTTATCTTTTAGAGGATTGCCCTGGATGGGCACATCCATTATTGAGGGTTGCAGGGAGTGGGACAGGACCCTTGCAGCCCCACTGGCTCCCCTGCCTGCACCCATCACAGGTCCAGTGGGAGCTTTTCAAGGATCCAAACCTGCTGGAGCAGTTTCCTTTTGCTCACACGGGACAATAGCAATACAAAGCATTTCCTTTCTGAGAGTGTGGGCAGAGAAATGCATTGACTCTCACCATAGGTGTGGGGGGAAGCTTTGTGCTTCAGCCCAGTGGACAGGGAAATAGACAGTGCCCCTGGGTTAGGGCCTTGGGACACTGTTCCTGAGCTGTCCCCAGCCAACGGAATCCCCAAGGCCATTCCGTGGCTCAGTGAGGGGGGCTGTGTGGACCCACCTCTTTTATTTAGGTATTGGCCACAGGAATCCCTGCAGCAAAATTTAGCAAAAATGTTTTGGACCCCAGGCAGGGTCCCCCTGAGAACCCATCACCAGACCTATAGGGTCAGGGTATCCCACCTCTGCCCCCGTATGTCTTTTCTCTTACTCTTTTTTTTTTTTTTTTTTTTTTTTTTTTAATAAGACTGAGTCCCAAGTGCTAATATGGCTGCCACCACACCCTGTTTCAGGTGGTGGCAGCCATTAAGATCTCATCTTGAGACCAGTGGGGATTCACAAAGGTTTTGTGCTAGAAATGGGGTCTTTGGTTGACAGTCAGGTTACCCCCTGTTCAAGCAAGGACCCTCACTCTAGTCGGGGTAAAAGAGAATCATCCTCAGCTAACTCCTGCTTACCCCCTTGGTAGCTTGGCAGAGCAGTAGGCTTAACTTCAGAGTGCTAGGTGTAAAGTATTTGTACCAACGCACAAAGTAACTTAATGAAAACACTACAAAATGACACAACACAGGTTTAGAAAAGTAGGAAATATTTATCTAAACAAAACAAGACCAAAATGACAAAAATTCACCATACGCAAGTCAGGTTATCAATTAAAAAGCAAAAAGAGTCTTTACGTAGTTTTAAACACACACTAACACTGTTAGCGTGAAAATGTACCTTGGGTGCGTCAAAAATAACCTTGTACGGGCGAGTGTGCGTCAAAAAGGGCTTGCGATGTGTCGATTCCACTCACGAGCGAGACCTTGCGTCATTTCTCCTTTCGTCGGATCTGAATGCGTTGTTCCTTCTCTCCGCAGGAGAGCGATGCATCTGGTCCGGGCAGTCCTTGCGTTGTTTTTCCATGCACAGCGGTAATCGCATCGGAAATCCAGCCCCATAATGATCCGAAAACTACACAGCGCGGGTTCGATCTCCCAGCCTCCGTCAGCGATGCTGCGCATCGTTTCTCCAGCTCCATGCATCGATTCTTCGGTCGCGTTGCAGCCGAGCGCTGATTTTCAGCCGCAAAGCTGGTGGCGTGTCGTTTCTTCAGCCACAGATCGGAGTCACAACGATCTTTTCCCCGCACGGCATTCTGTGTGTGGATTTCTTCCTCTTAGGCTGCCAGCTTCTCCTTTCAGGGTCCCAGGAACTGGATGGGCACCACAGGGCAGAGTAGAAGTCTCTCCAGAGACTCCAGGTGCTGGCAGGGAGAAGTCTTTGCTGTCCCTGAGACTTCAAACAACAGGAGGCAAGCTCTAAATCAAGCTCTTGGAGATCTTCACAAGATGGAAGGCACACTAGGTCCAGTCTTTGCCCTTTTACTCTGCCAGAAGCAGCAACTGCAGGATAGCTCCAGAAAGCACAGTCACAGGCAGGGCAGCTCTGCTTCCTCACCTTTTCAGCTCTTCTCTAGGCAGAGGTTCCTCTTGGTTTCCAGAAGTGTTCTAAAGTCTGTGGTTTTGGGTGCCTTCTTATACCCAATTTTTCCTTTGAAGTAGGCCTACTTCAAAGCAAAGTCTCTCTTGAATGTGAAATCCTGCCTTGCCCAGGCCAGGCCCCAGACACTCACCAGGGGGTTGGAGACTGCATTGTGTGAGGGCAGGCACAGACCTTTCAGGTGCGAGTGACCACTCCTTCCCTCCCTCCTAGCCCAGATGGCTCATCAGTATATGCAGGCTACACCCTAGTTCCCTTTGTGTCACTGTCTAGTGTGAGTTGCAACCAACCCAACTGTCAAACTGAATCCACAAACAGGCAGAGTTATCAGAAATGCTCACTTTCAAACACACAATCTTAAAATCAACTTTACTAAAAGATGTATTTTTAAATTGTGAGTTCAGAGATCCCAAACTCCAGATCCGCTCCCAAAGGGAATCTAAACTATAATCCGATTTAAAGGTAGCCCCCATGTTAACCTATGAGAGGGGCAGGCCTCTCAACAGTGAAAAGCGAATTTAGCAATATTTCACTGTCAGGACATATAAAACACATTACTATATGTCCTACATACATTGCACCCTGCCCTTGGGGCTACCTAGGACCTACCTTAGGGGTGTCTTACATGTAAGAAAAGGGAAGGTTTAGGCTTGGCAAGTGGGTACGCTTGCCAAGTCGAATTTACAGTTTAAACTGCACACAGACACTGCAGTGGCAGGTCTGAGACATGATCACAGAGCTACCTATGTGGGTGGCACAACCAGCGCTGCAGGCCCACTAGTAGCATTTGAGTTACAGGCCCTGGCAATCTCTATTGTACTTTACTAGGGACTTACTAGTAAATCAAATGTGCCAATCATGGGTAAACCAATCAACAATACAATTTACACATAGAGCATATACACTTTAGCACTGGTTAGAAGTGGTAAAGTGCTCAGAGTTCAAAAGCCAACAGCAACAGGTCAGAAAAAATAGGAGGCAGGAGGCAAAAAGATTGGGGATGACCCTGCATAAGCAAAAAAGTCCAACACTTTGCATCCCTAGATGTATAAAGTTTTTGAGCATTAATTGCTCAAAAACTACTGAATTGAATTACACCAAAACACAAAAAAGCACTCTTTCTGGGCCAAGGTCTAGCTTTCTGCCAAATTAGGTGAAAATCTGTTCAGTGGTGTAGGCTGTAGTTATGTCTAAAGTTTCTATGGGAAAATGAATGGGGAAAATGTGTTCTGGAATCTACTTTTTTCTCTGCCCCTGCTTGACAGATCACCCCGAAACTTAAAATGTGCAAATCAATCAAAAAGAGCTTTTTTTGGAAAGTTATCTGTCGACTTTCACTGGATGATATATTGCTGAAACAAAACAAAGGTCAAGGTAACAATATAGTTAGGTGAATTTCTCAGTGACAACATTAACATTTTGACCAAAAAAAGCCACAGAAACTCACCAGTTATAGAGAGCAGCACTAACTAACTATAGCTATGCACTGCTTATGACCTCACTCATGACATGTTCCATTACTTTATTTATGATATCATCCAATGAGTGTGCTAGTTTGTTTTACAGTTTACATAGTGGCAAGTAACTACCATATTAATTCTAAATAATTCTGTACAACTTGGGTATATCTGATGGGTGTAAGTGTTTACAAAACATGTGTACTCCTAATGCACCATAATGTGTAGAGGTATTAAACATGTTATAAATGTTTGCATTCATGAGCAACTCTGTGGCGAGTGACAATTGACGTGTTGATTATATGTCACACACCTTTTTGGTTCTGCAGACAATGTTTCCAACAAGAGAAACGGTCTACATAGTACATTTAGCAAGCATCCATGAGTTATTAGAGAGAATCATGTCAGCAAAATAATTTATGCTTAACATGGAAGGGTGTGCTCAAGGTACTAACCCTTTGCTTCAGAAGAAGGGCTTATTTTTGTGTTTGCTTTGCTTCAGAAGAAGGGCTATTTGTAAAGTTTTGGGTGAAGGTAGTATGATTTTTAGCACTTTCAGATCTTTTTTATTTTTGAGCAAATAGTGTTTTTCTGGACAAACGTTGCATGTAATATATGCTGCTATTAGTAGATTATTTTCAATACTCTGTGGTGTATTTCTCATGAGAGTTTTACTGTTTGCCAACAGTGTGATATAGAGAGGACTCGTTCCATAGAGTAAACACTGTTTACAATACTGAGTTTTATACTGACATCAACTTCATTTCTTATGCTAATCTTTAATGATAAAGTCAGTATCGTATGTATATTGTAGTATATATTTTGTTTGCAAAGTTACAGCTCTCGTAAGAGGATCAAGGGAGCCTAACACACAATCCCCTGGGTAGACTACGAGGGGACTGTACTTCTTGGCTGGCTCTCGCGATACACTCGCGAGATCGTATATTTGGAATGAAGTTCAGAACAGTGTATTTTTGTAGTTCTGAACAAAGACATGAGAACTGCTGTTTAAAGTACAAAAACAGTTGACGTATTGTCGCATCTGAGATGTTAAAAAGTTCTCTGTTCTTTTACAATCTCACGGGCCTCATGCAAGACATCCATGAGATGCCGAGGAGAGAAACGACATCCCAAGGAAGGATTGTGATTGGTTCATATGGATGTCTTTATTTAGCGAAGAAAGAATCCTTCCTTCTTGAATCATTTGCCTACTGGGGTTTTCTATGATTAGACCTTTTTGGCTACCTCCCTGACTTTGTGGACTTTCTGTGATTAGAAAGTCATCATCTGATTCAGATGAGAACCCTCCTTATTCTTATTCCTGAAAGTTAGCCACCTCAGCCACCAAGGAGTCTTTCATGTTTTTTTTTTTTCAGATGAGGCCTGCTGGGAAGAAAGTATCTACCAAATATGTAATTTGTACAAGAAGTGAAAAAAGATTTCATTGGGGCAGCCGGAACAAGTAATATTACATGGGTACCACTGGGAAGTATGACATTTGAGAGCTATGCATCCTGAACTCCCTGCTCGTGCTGAGTTAGCTCGCTCCTCAGAACTGATTGATTCACAGGGGAGTCCACATCTTTTCAACCTTGTGATACTGTGCCTTCCAAGGCACTTACCCCTCAAGCAGATAACAACCCTTCATATCTGAGCAAAGCACTTTTTTGCATCTTATGCAAAGAGATTATTTATCCTTCTAAGACAGGCAGGGCTGCACAGGACAGGCTTGTCCAGGATCATAAAAGCCCACCTAGGTGGTTGTTTCTTTTAAACATTGTTTCCTACAATTTTTCTCCTCTTTGTTTTGAATGAGATTTTCAATGAGTTTTTTGTACTCCAAGTTGCTTTTATTGTTTCATCCCTTTTTAAAATGCTTTTTTTAAAGCTACCCTATACTTTCATTATGTATGTTTATACTATGTACAGCTTTTTTTCCCTTCTTGATGACTCTCTCGAGAGCCATGATCCTCCCATACATAGCATGGGTGATTCTTGCAAGCACTGCGTGAGGGGGCAGTGTCTGCAATCGTTATTGTTTAATGAGACCTTACTTTTATAATTGGATTTACATTTTCACTGAACATACCCTGTTGTGAGAGGTATAATTTATATACACCAGAATTTCGTTACCCCCCTCTGTGTTTTTCTTCTGTGAATCTGTAAGACTCTCCAAGATCATAAAACCACTTTAGAGGAAACCTTTACATTTTCCTTCTTTATAATAGTTATCCCTTCTAATCCTCACTAGTAGATTATGGGGAGTGACTGGCGTCTCCACTGAGACCGTGCATTAAGATACCTAGTGTGTAAACTAGGGTATAAGGAGACACTGATTCTCCAATCACAGCTTTCCTATGCTCACCTCACTTATAAAACCTAATTATTCCATACTAAGTACAACAGGTGCTAGCCTGCCCACTGACACCTTCCCATGGGGAAATAACTACATTAATTAGTGTATGGTTATGGATTTCCCTGTCTCCTCATAGCTCTCCCCAGCATGACAGATAAATACAGTAGTATGTAGAGAAATGTTGTTTTCTGCACTAACACCTATCTCCGGGACAACTTGGAAATACAGTACAGTGTAATGAACCAGTGGCATCTGTCCTCAGACATCTCCTTAGAACAACAGCGATATGTAGTGCTGTCTGGGAAGTCATCTCTCTGCTAATACATCTTACCAGGGTAAAAGGTATCTCTAGTAGGGTTTGAGAGAAATGTATCTCTCTACTTATACTACTTCTCATGCTGACAGGTATGCATAGTAGGCTTTGGGGCGAAACTGCTCTGTTTAGAATATGATATGAAAACACACTGCCCTCTCAGCTGAGACATCTCCCCAGAGTAACACATGTGCAAAATACACTGTGAGTAGCCACTGCTGTCTCTACTCATACCTCTCTTCAAGTTAGCGAATATCATTAGTAGATTGTAATATGGAGCATCCTCTCTGTTGACAACTGTGTCTTGGACATCCAGGGTGCACATTTGAATGTAAGAACACACTCACCTATTTATAAAAAAATCTCCTTATGGGGGCAGGGATGTATAGTACGGTGTACTCAAAGACAGATCTCTGTGCTAACATTTCTCTCCAGAGTGACAAGTATATACACTAAGATGTGCAAAGGAACTGCCCCCTCTACCAGGCAGACAGCAGTGCGTAGTATACTATAAGAATGCATTTGCCTCTGTGCCAAAACATGCCTCTTGTATAAAAATCTTTATTCCGCTGTGGGAAGAAGCATTAATCTCTCTATAGTACAATAAACATACATATACATGCACCAGAACAGTCACAGTTCTTGAAGAATTAACTTCTACTTGAAGTCAACATTAGAAGACTTTTATAATTGTCAAGCCTTTAAAAGCTATTAAGGAAAGAATAGTAAAATTCAAACTATTTACATTTTTTCTTCCCTCTCACTACTAGACAATAATACTTCCTCCCATTTTCCTTTATTTGTCTACTGGATTTTGATGTACACAGATATTCTTCTTAATTGTGTCAGCCACGTTAGCCCACCACATAATATCTCATTTGACAGTATTTTTCTGGCAGGCTAGGTGGAAAAACAGTCTATTAAAGAGAAATATGCAAAAAGGAGTTCTGCCCGTGAACTAGAAGCAGTGTGTTACATCATTTACAGGAATGTAGAAGTATTGTAGATGCAGCCAGTCTAAAAGGGTAGCTAAGACAAACTAAGTTCTTACAGTTAAACTACACAGTTCTTCAGCTGCCTACACATTCTTTCAACCTGCAGATACAACCTCTCTTCGGTTACTCACTGCTCAAGCAGAGCAACCCCCCTTTCATAAATAAAGCACTTTTTTTGCTGCTTAAGTAAAAAGATCATTTTGTCATCAAAAGTAAGTAGAGCTACACAGAGCAAGCTTCTCCAAGGGTATAAATGTTGCTGAAGGCAGTAATTTGTGCAATTATTTTTTTTTCCTGTCTTTGCACACAGTTATTGTTTCATCTTTCTTCCAAAGTAGACAGTTTTTGTTTTATTCCACCTTAAATTGTATGACATCCTACTTTTGCATTTGGGAGTTCTGTTTTCCATTTTCTCCGTAAAAAACAGACAAAATAAACAAAAAATAGAAAGTTACATACTAATCAGTAATTAATGATAATGCTACATCACTACATTCTCTGAAGATTTCTACATTTACCACTCAGAATCCCATGTTTATATGTACTGCAACACTAACTTAATGTTCTGTTAACAAATTCCACAGCCTCAAACACTGCATTTTTTTATCCACAATTAAATCAGAACATGCCTTCAAACACGGTTCCATGACAATTCATAAAGTAGCACATCCTTCTTTACACACCTCTCCCAACAGTGAGCACCGCGTTTTACTATAGAAATTGTAATATCTCCACTCAAACATCTTATAAGGGTACAATATGTGCACAGTCAGGTTCATAAAACACCATTTATTAACCCCTTCGCTGCCAGGCCTTTTCCCCCTCCTGTGCCGGGCCTTTTTTTGCCTATTTGGGGCAGTTCGCGCTTAGGCCCTCATAACTTTTTGTCCACATAAGCTAACCAAGCCAAATTTGCGTCCTTTTTTTCCAACATCCTAGGGATTCTAGAGGTACCCAGACTTTGTGGGTTCCCTTGAAGGAGGCCAAGAAATTGGCCAAAATACAGTGAAAATTTCGTTTTTTTCAAAAAAATTGGAAAAAAGTGGCTGCAGAAGAAGGCTTGTGGTTTTTCCCCTGAAAATGGCATCAACAAAGGGTTTGTGGTGCTAAACTCAGCAGCTTCCCAGCTTTCAGGAACAGGCAGACTTGAATCAGAAAACCCAATTTTTCAACACAATTTTGGCATTTTACTGGGGCATACCCCATTTGTGCAATTTTTTGTGCTTTCAGCCTCCTTCCAGTCAGTGACAGGAATGGTCATGAAACCAATGCTGGATCCCAGAAACCTAAACATTTCTGAAAAGTAGACAAAATTCTGAATTCAGCAAGGGGTCATTTGTGTAGATCCTACAAGGGTTTCCTACAGAAAATAACAGCTGAAAAAGAAAAATATTGAAATTGAGGAGAAAAAACCATCAATTTTTCTCTACGTTTTACTCTGTAACTTTTCCCTGCAATGTCAGATTATCGAAAGCAATATACCGTTACGTCTGCTGGACTCCTCTGGTTGCGGGGATATATAGGGTTTGTAGGTTCATCAAGAACCCGAGGAACCCAGAGCCAATAAATGAGCTGCACCCTGCAGTGCGTTTTCATTCTATACCGGGTATACAGCAATTCATTTGCTGAAATATAAGGAGTAAAAAATTGCTATCAAGAAAACCTTTGCATTTCCAAAAAGGGCACAAGATAAGGTGTTGAGGAGCAGTGGTTATTTGCACATCTCTGAATTCCGTGGTGACCATAGTAGCACGTGAATTACAGGGAATTTCTCAAATAGATGTCTTTTTTACACACACTCCTATATTTGGAAGGAAAAAATGTAGAGAAAGACAAGGGGCAATAGTACTTGTTTTGCTAATCTATGTTCCCCCAAGTCTCCCGATAAAAATGGTACCTCACTTGTGTGGGTAGGCCTAGCACCCGCGACAGGATATGCCCCAAAACACAACGTGGACACATCACAGAAAACAGAGCTGTTTTTAGCAAAGTGACTACCTGTAGATTTTGGCCTCTAGCTCAGCCGCCACCTAGGGAAACCTACCAAACCTGTGCATTTCTGAAAACTAGAGACCTAGGGGAATCCAAGGAGGGGTGACTTGTGTGGCTCGGACCAGGTTCTGTTACCCAGAATCCTTTGCAAATCTCAAAATTTGGCTAAAAAAACACATGTTCCTCAGATTTCTGTGGCAGAAAGTTCTGGAATCTGAGAGGAGCCACAAATTTCCTTCCACCCAGCGTTCCCCCACATCTCCCGATAAAAATGATACCTCACTTGTGTGGGTAGGCCTAGCGCCCGCGACAGGATATGCCCCAAAACACAACGTGGACATATCACAGAAAACAGAGCTGTTTTTAGCAAAGTGACTACCTGTAGATTTTGGCCTCTAGCTCAGCCGCCACCTAGGGAAACCTACCAAACCTGTGCATTTCTGAAAACTAGAGACCTAGGGGAATCCAAGGAGGGGTGACTTGTGTGGCTCGGACCAGGTTCTGTTACCCAGAATCCTTTGCAAACCTCAAAATTTGGCTAAAAAAACACATGTTCCTCACATTTCTGTGGCAGAAAGTTCTGGAATCTGAGAGGAGCCACAAATTTCCTTCCACCCAGCGTTCCCCCACGTCTCCCGATCAAAATGATACCTCACTTGTGTGGGTAGGCCTAGCGCCCGCGACAGGATATGCCCCAAAACACAACGTGGACATATCACAGAAAACAGAGCTGTTTTTAGCAAAGTGACTACCTGTAGATTTTGGCCTCTAGCTCAGCCGCCACCTAGGGAAACCTACCAAACCTGTGCATTTCTGAAAACTAGAGACCTAGGGGAATCCAAGGAGGGGTGACTTGCGGGGCTCGGACCAGGTTCTGTTACCCAGAATCCTTTGCAAATCTCAAAATTTGGCTAAAAAAACACATGTTCCTCACATTTCTGTGGCAGAAAGTTCTGGAATCTGAGAGGAGCCACAAATTTCCTTCCACCCAGCGTTCCCCCACGTCTCCCGATAAAAATGATACCTCACTTGTGTGGGTAGGCCTAGCGCCCGCGACAGGATATGCCCCAAAACACAACGTGGACATATCACAGAAAACAGAGCTGTTTTTAGCAAAGTGACTACCTGTAGATTTTGGCCTCTAGCTCAGCCGCCACCTAGGGAAACCTACCAAACCTGTGCATTTCTGAAAACTAGAGACCTAGGGGAATCCAAGGAGGGGTGACTTGCGGGGCTCGGACCAGGTTCTATTACCCAGAATCCTTTGCAAACCTCAAAATTTGGCTAAAAAAACACATGTTCCTCACATTTCTGTGGCAGAAAGTTCTGGAATCTGAGAGGAGCCACAAATTTCCTTCCACCCAGCGTTCCCCCACGTCTCCCGATAAAAATGATACCTCACTTGTGTGGGTAGGCCTAGCGCCCGCGACAGGATATGCCCCAAAACACAACGTGGACATATCACAGAAAACAGAGCTGTTTTTAGCAAAGTGACTACCTGTAGATTTTGGCCTCTAGCTCAGCCGCCACCTAGGGAAACCTACCAAACCTGTGCATTTCTGAAAACTAGAGACCTAGGGGAATCCAAGGAGGGGTGACTTGCGGGGCTCGGACCAGGTTCTGTTACCCAGAATCCTTTGCAAATCTCAAAATTTGGCTAAAAAAACACATGTTCCTCACATTTCTGTGGCAGAAAGTTCTGGAATCTGAGAGGAGCCACAAATTTCCTTCCACCCAGCGTTCCCCCACGTCTCCCGATAAAAATGATACCTCACTTGTGTGGGTAGGCCTAGCGCCCGCGACAGGATATGCCCCAAAACACAACGTGGACATATCACAGAAAACAGAGCTGTTTTTAGCAAAGTGACTACCTGTAGATTTTGGCCTCTAGCTCAGCCGGCACCTAGGGAAACCTACCAAACCTGTGCATTTCTGAAAACTAGAGACCTAGGGGAATCCAAGGAGGGGTGACTTGTGTGGCTCGGACCAGGTTCTGTTACCCAGAATCCTTTGCAAACCTTAAAATTTGGCTAAAAAAACACATGTTCCTCACATTTCTGTGGCAGAAAGTTCTGGAATCTGAGAGGAGCCACAAATTTCCTTCCACCCAGCGTTCCCCCACGTCTCCCGATCAAAATGATACCTCACTTGTGTGGGTAGGCCTAGCGCCCGCGACAGGATATGCCCCAAAACACAACGTGGACACATCACAGAAAACAGAGCTGTTTTTAGCAAAGTGACTACCTGGAGATTTTGGCCTCTAGCTCAGCCGCCACCTAGGGAAACCTACCAAACCTGTACATTTCTGAAAACTAGAGACCTAGGGGAATCCAAGGAGGGGTGACTTGTGTGGCTCGGACCAGGTTCTGTTACCCAGAATCCTTTGCAAACCTCAAAATTTGGCTAAAAAAACACATGTCCCTCACATTTCTGTGGCAGAAAGTTCTGGAATCTGAGAGGAGCTACAAATTTCCTTCCACCCAGCATTCCCCCAAGTCTCCCGATAAAAATGATACCTCACTTGTGTGGGTAGGCCTAGCGCCCGCGACAGGGTATGCCCCAAAACACAACGTGGACACATCACAGAAAACAGAGCTGTTTTTAGCAAAGTGACTACCTGGAGATTTTGGCCTCTAGCTCAGCCGCCACCTAGGGAAACCTACCAAACCTGTACATTTCTGAAAACTAGAGACCTAGGGGAATCCAAGGAGGGGTGACTTGTGTGGCTCGGACCAGGTTCTGTTACCCAGAATCCTTTGCAAACCTCAAAATTTGGCTAAAAAAACACATGTCCCTCACATTTCTGTGGCAGAAAGTTCTGGAATCTGAGAGGAGCTACAAATTTCCTTCCACCCAGCATTCCCCCAAGTCTCCCGATAAAAATGATACCTCACTTGCGTGGGTAGGCCTAGCGCCGGCGACAGGAAACACCCCAAAGCGCAACGTGGACACATCCTAAATTTTGGAAAAAAACAGAGGTGTTTTTTGCGAAGTGCCTACCTGTAGATTTTGGCCTCTAGCTCAGCCGGCACCTAGGGAAACCTACCAAACGTGTGCATTTCTGAAAACTAGAGACCTAGGGGAATCCAAGGAGGGGTGACTTGCGGGGCTCGGACCAGGTTCTGTTACCCAGAATCCTTTGCAAACCTCAAAATTTGGCTAAAAAAACACATGTTCCTCACATTTCTGTAGCAGAAAGTTCTGGAATCTGAGAGGAGCCACAAATTTCCTTCCATCCAGCGTTCCCCCACGTCTCCCGATAAAAATGATACCTCACTTGTGTGGGTAGGCCTAGCGCCCGCGACAGGATATGCCCAAAAACACAACGTGGACACATCACAGAAAACAGAGCTGTTTTTAGCAAAGTGACTACCTGGAGATTTTGGCCTCTAGCTCAGCCGCCACATAGGGAAACCTACCAAACCTGTACATTTCTGAAAACTAGAGACCTAGGGGAATCCAAGGAGGGGTGACTTGTGTGGCTCGGACCAGGTTCTGTTACCCAGAATCCTTTGCAAACCTCAAAATTTGGCTAAAAAAACACATGTCCCTCACATTTCTGTGGCAGAAAGTTCTGGAATCTGACAGGAGCTACAAATTTCCTTCCACCCAGCGTTCCCCCAAGTCTCCCGATAAAAATGATACCTCACTTGCGTGGGTAGGCCTAGCGCCGGCGACAGGAAACACCCCAAAGCGCAACGTGGACACATCCTAAATTTTGGAAAAAAACAGAGGTCTTTTTTGCGAAGTGCCTACCTGTAGATTTTGGCCTCTAGCTCAGCCGGCACCTAGGGAAACCTACCAAACCTGTGCATTTCTGAAAACTAGAGACCTAGGGGAATCCAAGGAGGGGTGACTTGAGGGGCTCGGACCAGGTTCTGTTACCCAGAATCCTTTGCAAACCTCAAAATTTGGCTAAAAAAACACATGTCCCTCACATTTCTGTGGCAGAAAGTTCTGGAATCTGAGAGGAGCCACAAATTTCCTTCCACCCAGCGTTCCCCCACGTCTCCCGATAAAAATGATACCTCACTTGTGTGGGTAGGCCTAGCGCCCGCGACAGGATATGCCCCAAAACACAACGTGGACATATCACAGAAAACAGAGCTGTTTTTAGCAAAGTGACTACCTGTAGATTTTGGCCTCTAGCTCAGCCGGCACCTAGGGAAACCTACCAAACCTGTGCATTTCTGAAAACTAGAGACCTAGGGGAATCCAAGGAGGGGTGACTTGTGTGGCTCGGACCAGGTTCTGTTACCCAGAATCCTTTGCAAACCTTAAAATTTGGCTAAAAAAACACATGTTCCTCACATTTCTGTGGCAGAAAGTTCTGGAATCTGAGAGGAGCCACAAATTTCCTTCCACCCAGCGTTCCCCCACGTCTCCCGATCAAAATGATACCTCACTTGTGTGGGTAGGCCTAGCGCCCGCGACAGGATATGCCCCAAAACACAACGTGGACACATCACAGAAAACAGAGCTGTTTTTAGCAAAGTGACTACCTGGAGATTTTGGCCTCTAGCTCAGCCGCCACCTAGGGAAACCTACCAAACCTGTACATTTCTGAAAACTAGAGACCTAGGGGAATCCAAGGAGGGGTGACTTGTGTGGCTCGGACCAGGTTCTGTTACCCAGAATCCTTTGCAAACCTCAAAATTTGGCTAAAAAAACACATGTCCCTCACATTTCTGTGGCAGAAAGTTCTGGAATCTGAGAGGAGCTACAAATTTCCTTCCACCCAGCATTCCCCCAAGTCTCCCGATAAAAATGATACCTCACTTGTGTGGGTAGGCCTAGCGCCCGCGACAGGGTATGCCCCAAAACACAACGTGGACACATCACAGAAAACAGAGCTGTTTTTAGCAAAGTGACTACCTGGAGATTTTGGCCTCTAGCTCAGCCGCCACCTAGGGAAACCTACCAAACCTGTACATTTCTGAAAACTAGAGACCTAGGGGAATCCAAGGAGGGGTGACTTGTGTGGCTCGGACCAGGTTCTGTTACCCAGAATCCTTTGCAAACCTCAAAATTTGGCTAAAAAAACACATGTCCCTCACATTTCTGTGGCAGAAAGTTCTGGAATCTGAGAGGAGCTACAAATTTCCTTCCACCCAGCATTCCCCCAAGTCTCCCGATAAAAATGATACCTCACTTGCGTGGGTAGGCCTAGCGCCGGCGACAGGAAACACCCCAAAGCGCAACGTGGACACATCCTAAATTTTGGAAAAAAACAGAGGTGTTTTTTGCGAAGTGCCTACCTGTAGATTTTGGCCTCTAGCTCAGCCGGCACCTAGGGAAACCTACCAAACCTGTGCATTTCTGAAAACTAGAGACCTAGGGGAATCCAAGGAGGGGTGACTTGCGGGGCTCGGACCAGGTTCTGTTACCCAGAATCCTTTGCAAACCTCAAAATTTGGCTAAAAAAACACATGTTCCTCACATTTCTGTAGCAGAAAGTTCTGGAATCTGAGAGGAGCCACAAATTTCCTTCCATCCAGCGTTCCCCCACGTCTCCCGATAAAAATGATACCTCACTTGTGTGGGTAGGCCTAGCGCCCGCGACAGGATATGCCCAAAAACACAACGTGGACACATCACAGAAAACAGAGCTGTTTTTAGCAAAGTGACTACCTGGAGATTTTGGCCTCTAGCTCAGCCGCCACATAGGGAAACCTACCAAACCTGTACATTTCTGAAAACTAGAGACCTAGGGGAATCCAAGGAGGGGTGACTTGTGTGGCTCGGACCAGGTTCTGTTACCCAGAATCCTTTGCAAACCTCAAAATTTGGCTAAAAAAACACATGTCCCTCACATTTCTGTGGCAGAAAGTTCTGGAATCTGACAGGAGCTACAAATTTCCTTCCACCCAGCGTTCCCCCAAGTCTCCCGATAAAAATGATACCTCACTTGCGTGGGTAGGCCTAGCGCCGGCGACAGGAAACACCCCAAAGCGCAACGTGGACACATCCTAAATTTTGGAAAAAAACAGAGGTGTTTTTTGCGAAGTGCCTACCTGTAGATTTTGGCCTCTAGCTCAGCCGGCACCTAGGGAAACCTACCAAACCTGTGCATTTCTGAAAACTAGAGACCTAGGGGAATCCAAGGAGGGGTGACTTGAGGGGCTCGGACCAGGTTCTGTTACCCAGAATCCTTTGCAAACCTCAAAATTTGGCTAAAAAAACACATGTCCCTCACATTTCTGTGGCAGAAAGTTCTGGAATCTGAGAGGAGCTACAAATTTCCTTCCACCCAGCGTTCCCCCAAGTCTCCCGATAAAAATGATACCTCACTTGCGTGGGTAGGCCTAGCGCCGGCGACAGGAAACACCCCAAAGCGCAACGTGGACACATCCTAAATTTTGGAAAAAAACAGAGGTGTTTTTTGCGAAGTGCCTACCTGTAGATTTTGGCCTCTAGCTCAGCCGGCACCTAGGGAAACCTACCAAACCTGTGCATTTCTGAAAACTAGAGACCTAGGGGAATCCAAGGAGGGGTGACTTGCGGGGCTCGGACCAGGTTCTGTTTCCCAGAATCCTTTGCAAACCTCAAAATTTGGCTAAAAATACACATGTTACTCACATTTCTGTGGCAGAAAGTTCTGGAATCTGAGAGGAGCCACAAATTTCCTTCTACCCAGCATTCCCACCAAGTCTCCCGATAAAAATGATACCACACTTGTGTGGGTAGGACTAGCGCCCACGAAAGGAAAGGGCCCAAAACACAACGTGGACACATCACATTTTTTTATAAAAAGCAGTGCCTACCTGTGGATTTTGGCCTATAGCTCAGCCGACACCTGAGGAAACCTAGCAAACCAGTGCATTTTTGAAAACTAGAAACCCAGGGGAATCCAAGATGGGGTGACTTGCGGGGCTCTGACCAGGTTATGTTACCCAGAATCCTTTGCAAACATCAAAATTTGGCCCAAAAAACACTTTTTCCTCTCATTTCGGTGACAGAAAGTTCTGGAATCTGAGAGGAGCCACAAATTTCCTTCCACCCAGCGTTCCCCTAAGTCTCTCGATAAAAATGGTACATCACTTCTGTGGGTAGGCCTAGCGCCCACAAAAGGAAATGGCCCAAAACACAACGTGGACACAACATATTTTTTCACAGAAAACAGAGGTGTTTTTTGCAAGGTGCCTACCTGTGGTGTTTGGCCTGTAGCTCAGCCGGCCCCAGGGGGGTGGGGGGCAGAAATGCCCTAAAATAAATTTGCCCCCCCAACCCCCACCCTCCCCCGCCGGGAGCGACCCTTGCCTACGGGGTCGCTCCCCCTGCGTGACATTGGCGCCAAAAAACAAATGCCCGGTGCCTAGTGGTTTCTGCCCCCTTGGGGGCAGGTTGACCTAAACTCAGCCAATCTGCCCCCAAGGGGGGCAGAAATGGCCTAAATACAATTTGTCCCCCAGGGGAGCGACTTTTGCCTGATGGGTCGCTCCCCATCTCTAAAAAAAAAAAGAAAAAAAAAAAGAAAAAAAAGAAAAATTCCCCTGGCGCCTAGAGGTTTCTGGCCCCCGGGGGGGCAGAAATGGCCTAAAATAAATTTGCCCCCCCAACACCCACCCCCCCCGGGAGCGACCCTTGCCTACGGGGTCGCTCCCCCTGCGTGACATTGGCGCCAAAAAACAAATCCCCGGTGCCTAGTGGTTTCTGCCCCCTTGGGGGCAGATTGACCTAAAATTGGCCAATCTGCCCCCAGGGGGGCAGAAATGGTCTAAATACAATTTGCCCCCCCAGGGGAGCGACCCTTGCCTGATGGGTCGCTCCCCATCTCTAAAAAAAGAAACAACAAAAAAAAAAACCACAAAAAAAAAATTGCCCTGGCGCCTAGAGTGTTCTGCCCCCCCCCCCGGGGGCAGTTCGGCCTAATAATAGGCCGATCTGTCCCCCGGGGGGGCAGAAATGGCCTAAAATAAATGTGCCCCCCCAACCCCCACCCCCCGGGAGCGACCCTTGCCTACGGGGTCGCTCCCCCTGCGTGACATTGGCGCCAAAAAACAAATCCCCGGTGCCTAGTGGTTTCTGCCCCCTTGGGGGCAGATTGACCTAAAATTGGCCAATCTGCCCCCAGGGGGGCAGAAATGGTCTAAATACAATTTGCCCCCCCAGGGGAGCGACCCTTGCCTGATGGGTCGCTCCCCATCTCTAAAAAAAGAAACAACAAAAAAAAAAAAACACCAAAAAAAAATTGCCCTGGTGCCTAGAGTGTTCTGCCCCCCCCCCCCCCGGGGGCAGTTCGGCCTAATAATAGGCCGATCTGTCCCCCGGGGGGGGCAGAAATGGCCTAAAATAAATTTGCCCCCCCCAACCCCCACCCCCCCCCCCCCGGGAGCGACCCTTGCCTACGGGGTCGCTCCCCCTGTGTGACATTGGTGCCAAAAAACAAATCCCCGGTGCCTAGTGGTTTCTGCCCCCTTGGGGGCAGATTGACCTAAAATTGGCCAATCTGCCCCCAGGGGGGCAGAAATGGTCTAAATACAATTTGCCCCCCCAGGGGAGCGACCCTTGCCTGATGGGTCGCTCCCCATCTCTAAAAAAAGAAACAACAAAAAAAAAAACACAAAAAAAAAAATTGCCCTGGCGCCTAGAGTGTTCTGCCCCCCCCCCCCCCGGGGGCAGTTCGGCCTAATAATAGGCCGATCTGTCCCCCGGGGGGGCAGAAATGGCCTAAAATAAATTTGCCCCCCCAACCCCCAGCCCCCCCCCCCCGGGAGCGACCCTTGCCTACGGGGTCGCTCCCCCTGCGTGACATTGGCGCCAAAAAACAAATCCCCGGTGCCTAGTGGTTTCTGCCCCCTTGGGGGCAGATTGACCTAAAATTGGCCAATCTGCCCCCAGGGGGGCAGAAATTGTCTAAATACAATTTGCCCCCCCAGGGGAGCGACCCTTGCCTGATGGGTCGCTCCCCATCTCTAAAAAAAGAAACAACAAAAAAAAAAAACACAAAAAATAAATTGCCCTGGCGCCTAGAGTGTTCTGCCCCCCCCCCCCGGGGGCAGTTCGGCCTAATAATAGGCCGATCTGTCCCCCGGGGGGGCAGAAATGGCCTAAATTAAATTTGCCCCCCCACCCCCCCCCCGGGAGCGACCCTTGCCTACGGGGTCCTGCGTGACATTGGCGCCAAAAAACAAATCCCCGGTGCCTAGCGGTTTCTGCCCCCTTGGTGGCAGATTGACCTAAAATTGGCCAATCTGCTCCCAGGGGGGCAGAAATGGTCTAAATACAATTTGCCCCCCCAGGGGAGCGACCCTTGCCTGATGGGTCGCTCCCCATCTCTAAAAAAAGAAACCACAAAAAAAAAAAACACAAAAAAAAAATTGCCCTGGCGCCTAGAGTGTTCTGCCCCCCCCCCCCCCCGGGGGCAGTTCGGCCTAATAATAGGCCGATCTGTCCCCCGGGGGGGCAGAAATGGCCTAAAATAAATTTCCCCCCCCAACCCCCACCCCCCCCCCTCCGGGAGCGACCCTTGCCTACGGGGTCGCTCCCCCTGCGTGACATTGGCGCCAAAAAACAAATCCCCGGTGCCTAGTGGTTTCTGCCCCCTTGGGGGCAGATTGACCTAAAATCGGCCAATCTGCCCCCAGGGGGGCAGAAATGGTCTAAATACAATTTGCCCCCCAGGGGAGCGACCCTTGCCTGATGGGTCGCTCCCCATCTCTAAAAAAAAAAAAAAAAAAGAAAAAAAAAAAAAAACACACAAAAAAAATTTGCCCTGGCGCCTAGAGGTTTCTTCCCCCCCTGGGGGCAGATCGGCCTAATAATAGGCCGATCTGCCCCCAGGGGGGGCAGAAAAGGCCTTCCCAAAAAATTGCCCCCCCTGGGAGCGACCCTTGCCAAAGGGGTCGCTTTGTTGCGTGACATTCGCGCGCAAAAACAAACTCCCTGGTGTCTAATGGTTTCTGCCCCCCTTGGGGGCAGATTGGCCTTATCAAAATAGGCCAATCTGCCCCCAAGGGGGGCAGAAATGGCCTAAATATATATTGCCCCGTAGGGGAGCGACCCTTGCCTAAGGGATCGCTCCCCACCTAAAAAAAAAGAATTCATCACAAAAAAAAAAAAAAAAAAAAAAAATGGTCCCTGGTGCCTAGAGGTTTCTGCCCCCAGGGGGGGCAGAAAAGGCCTTCCTAAAAAAATGCCCCCCTGGGAGCGACCCTTGCCCAAGGGGTCGCTCCCTTTTGCCAATTTCAAGAAGAAAAAAAAAAATCCCTGGTGTCTAGTGGGGTTTCAAAAGCCGGATTGCAAGCAATCCGGCTTTTGAAACCTGTGAGAGACTTCAAAGGGAAGGAAATACATTTCCTTCCCTTTGAAGCCTCTCGGGGCCTCCCCCATGGGATTGAAAAAGAAATGCAAAAGCATTTCTTTTTCAATCGCGCTGGAAGCTCTGCTTCCAGCGCGATGGGGGAGACCCTGTGACTAATCAGCGCGCGCTTGCGCGCTGACGTCACAGGGGGGGTTGGGCGGGTCGGGGGTGGGAGGGGAAGGGCTTCCCCTTCCATCCCTGACTTGGGGGGGTGGGGGGGAACCCCACAGAGGGAGCGAGAGCGCTCCCTCTGGGCTCTGTGCACAGGACGTAATGGTTACGTCCTGGGCACAGCAGCACTGTGCCTCAGGACGTAACCATTACGTCCTGGGCACAGAAGGGGTTAACCGATTGCAAATGCTTTGATTTATAATTTCAGAAAGTCTGCCTCTTTTAACGAAACTACATACACAATGAACATTTCAGTTTTTTAACATAACATTCTATACTTGGTGATATCTCTCAGCATTCTAAAATCTACCTCTCAAAACCTATATTAACAAACGTGCCTTTACACACAGCTTTGACTCACTATACAAATTTACCCATAGTAGTTCACTTACTGACACTTCTCAAAGTTTATTTCTAATTGCCTGAACTTAAAGCAGTTTCCTATATACAGCTGAAGACACCATCCTGTCTCCATTCCAAATTCAGTCACTTCTGCTGAGCACAACTCCAACAGACTTCCTTCTACTCCAAATCATATCATCTAGAGTCATCTGAGCTATCCTGGTTGGGCACCCAATCACATCACAGCATTTTATCGACCATGCAATAAGAATGGTAACTATTGGTGGAGTTGTGGTCCTTTTTATTTTACTCCCTCCCATGCGGTCTCACAAACTCCCTGTGAAAGGCCCAGCAGCTTTCCATGTCTGTTTCATAAGAGGCTTGCAGTATTGTAAATTACCTCGTGGCAGGCTCAGTAATTCCCCTCCAGGTCTCGCCTCTCACGAGATTGCATGTGTCCATGCACAAACATCAGTCTCCGAAGCTTGTCAGCTACTCTCATGAGAGTCTTGCAGGATCACAATAAAAATTATAGAGGAATAGTTGTATGTGAGCTGGAGTACTCTTTCCACTGAGACCTATCACTTACATGGCAGGTGTGTGTAGTAGGGTGTGGGGAGAGACTGGCCTCTGCACAGAGAGTGTCGTATATGACCGGTGTATGCAGTAGTGTGTATGGAGGGACTGACCTCTCTAGTGATCCCCCTCTCTTGGGTGATGGGTGTACATAGTAGGAATGGTCTGTGTAGTAGGGTGTCTGAATGGACTGCCCTCTCTTTCCACACCTCTTTCTCAGATAACAAGAGTGCATAGTAAGGTGTGTACATCGGCTGCTGCAGGTTTGCGTAGTAGGGTGTATGGAGAGAGACTGCCTCTTCACTAAGTCGTCTCTCTTAGATTACGGGTGTGCGTAGCAGGGTATTCAGGTTTCTGTGTCAGAAGAGGGCTGTACATAATAGGGTGTGTACATGGACTAGCCTCTCCTGTAAGACCTCTTTCTCAAAGGACAGGCGTGTGAAATAGGTTGTGTCTATGGCTTGACTTCTTCTGTCACAACGCTCTCAGATGATGAGTGTCTGTAGTAGGGTGTGTCACGAGAGACTAGCCTCTCCACTGAGACATCTCTCCTGGATGATAGTTGTGCATAGCATGCTCTGTTCAGTGACTGTCCTCCCTGCTAACACCCCTCTTTCTGACAATGCGTCTGCATAGTAGGGTGTGGGAAGAGACTATATACTGCTCCCAACTCTTACAAAGCCAATGGGCATAAATAGTACACTCTGAGAAACGCCATCTCTAGTAATACAGCTTCCTGTATCAGCAATTGTGTATTCTACAGTTTATTGAAAGATCACCGACTCATGTCTATTGTTCATGATCCCGCAAGGGTCTTCCGAGATGATAACTTTTTTGGTAAATAGGAATCACCCATCTACTCATGCACTTATCTCTTACACACTTCCTGTTGCAAACATTGATCACAATGTGCATTACTACTAAGGAAGTGTATTCAGAACTCATCAAACCTTTTTTCCTATTCACAATCCTGCAAGAGTCCTGCAAGATCAAAAAAAAATAGTTTAAAAACAATATACATTCATTTTTATCACAGTAGTTATCCCTTAGACACCGCCTCCCTGAATCTAGGGAGAGAGCATTTATATAGTTTTTTTATTTTTTCTTTATTATAAAAAAAATATATATATATATTTTTATTTCATTTTCACAACCCCTTCAAGTTTTCACAGTAAAAAGCATTGGCCACCATTTCATTTTTAAGATTCCAACAGCCAGCCAATTAGAACACTCACAAGAATCGCAGGAGCTTTGGGAAGTGAAGAGAGTGAAGGCACACTGGAAAAGCGGGCCTCTTGACCAATCACATGCCTTTATTTTTAAATTTGCCCCAGGGGGACTCTGAAAAGCCCAATCATCCAAATATACAATTATATTTGACTCTTAATTTCTCAAAAATTACTGAAGCGATTTACACTAAATCACAAAAAGCACTCTCTTGTGCCCCAAGGTAACTATAACTCACGCCCCCAAATGCACACCTTTCTCATCAATAATTTTACTGCAAATGTTTCAGTAATATTATCAATGATGTTCTAAAACATGTCATAAGTGCTGTACCATCTGGGGTAATTAGAAGTGAATGGCGAAGGCATGAGTTATAGTTACCTTAAGGCGTGATTTATAGTTACTTGAGATAACCACAACTATAGCTGCTAGATTTCTGACTTTTGTGTGAGTAAATTCAGAACCTAACCATAATGTCCCTGTATCCTTTATTTTTTCAAGTGAATTAACATTTTTTAATTCTATTTCCTTACTATAACGTCCCTGTAGCCTTTGTTTTTTCCAGTGAATTTCATTTTTTTTTTTAATGTTAAGTAATTTTAATTACTTTACCTTAATCCATCCACCACCGTGTGTGGCGGGGGTTGGCTGCAAGGCCTGGTCTGCGGCCACTCTCTGTGGCCAAACCCCTATAACCACCCACCCCATTCCATGAACTGCCTTCGGTTGAGTGCAGCGGGGTTGGTTGCAAGGCTTGGAATTTGGCCAGGCCCTGTGGCCAAACCCTTATAATCACCCAACACTGTTTGGCCATGCGCATCAGGGTTTGGATGCTGGTCCAGGCCTGCAGCCAGTCCATCTGACCTACCCCACAGGCCTTTGCTTCTTTGTCTGGTGGAGATGTGGTCACATTCCTATGCACCAAAAACACATCTCTAAAATCGGTGGGAACTGCGTTTGGTGGTACTTTTAGTTCTTTTTGATCTTGGGTCAGGCAATAAAGGCAGTGTTTCTGTTCCAGTGTACATACTTGCGGTTTTTAAAAGGGATGACACAATCTCTGGAATCAGGAGCATATGGCTTGTGAAAGTCACTACATGGGATATAGTGCTTGAAAAAAAGCAAGAATTCAGACACCTCCATCAATGGGTTACAGATAACTTTTCATGGAGGAAATGCACAGAAAACACACTTGATTTGCCTTGACCATGTGCATGATACTAGGATAACTAGGATTTTTATTACTTCACAAAAGCTTCAACTTGGGCTCCTGCTTTGTTTATATCTGTAAGTGCTTTCCGTTGAGGTTTTCTTTTTTGTGAAATGAGTATCATGCCATAATGAATCCTGCCCTACGTATTTATTCCCCAGGGCCTGTGTGGTCCACATGGCCACCCCTCATATTTTTCCTTGTTTTTGCCCTTGGAAGGTGGTGGTTCCTGAAACCTGGAGAGGTCTGTGTGGCTCCCCTGCATTTATTAACATATAGCCCCGAGGATGTTGTGGTCCCAGGGACCTTTCAAAGCCCTAAGAGGGGGGCCCTGTCTGCCCCCTTTCTTCATAATTCTACTAAGAATGCCCCCTGGACCTGGCCCACCTGAGCTCATTGTTAAAAGTAATTGCAGGAGACTACACTTGCTTTTTTTAAAGATTCACAGCAAAATTCACGAATATTTGTGAATTTCTCTGTGCTGGCGGGGTCCCAGGAAGACCCCTGGACCAAGACTAGGGGGTAAGTGTAAACGTACCTTGTCCCCTTTTCTTTTTTTTTTTCATTTGTTTTTGAGACATCCCTATAGCGGAGTCTTCAAATGTCTGCCAACACTTTCTGGTTGAAGTATTGGTAGCCAATTAGATCTCTGCATGAGATCGGGAGGATTTGCAAAGTCTTCACACCTCTAGGTATACAAATTTGATTATCCTTTATTAACTTGAAAATGTTTGAATGGATTTACCCCAATTAAGGAAAAGTGTGACCGATAGACCAAAAGATACCTTTTTGTCAAATTTGGTGTAATTCCATCCAGTGGTTCAGGCTACGAGCTTTTCTAAAGAGTGTATGGGAATTCACATGGGAAACACACTTTTTTGACTTCCCACTTTTTTCTCAGCACCTAATTGATGGATCACCATGAAACTTTCCATACACAATTAGACCCTCAAACACACTATTTTTTTATTTTATTTTTTTTTACAAAAATTCTGTGAAGATTTGTCAAGTGGTGCCAAAGATATAGCACCAAAAATGATTTTTCTATGGAAACTAAGTCCTATAACTATAACTCAGTTATGGTATCAGGAATCTTGCCCAGCACATTTCTCAGAACACTGGTACCCAATCAATGTAAGTAAATCTTAATACAAACTAAAAACACTGTCTGAGAAAAAATCACATTGTCAGAGATTTATTCCACATGCTTCATTTAATCTTGAATGAATACTTTCACAGCCAAATGGCCATCACATGTTTCGAGACATAGGGCCTCATTACAAGTGTTGCGGACTTACGACCGTAACACTCGCGGTGGCGGTGTAGACTGCCACCTATGCAGCGGTCTGACCACCACATAACAACCCTGGAGGTCCTACCGCCAGCTCCTTCAGGATCTTGGATCTCGGTGGTCTGGCGGTGGCAGAGATCCTAATCTGCTAGGGCAGCGCTGCATGCATTGCTCCCCTGAAGATTACGACCTCATTCTCCGCCAGCCTTATCATGGCGGTTACACCAGAAACTGGTTGAGAACAGGTGCAGGGGGCTCCCCTGCCCAGCACTGTCGCACCTTGCTGGCTACAGTCGATTAGGAGCCAGCGACAATGCTGTAGCCTGTTTCCCACTAAACTGGCGGGCGGAAATCTAGGTTTCCAGCACATCAGCCTAGCAGGAAACTCTTAATGGGTCCGGCAGGGAGGTAGCCAGTGTGACGGCAACCTCTCAGTCTGAAATTCGACGGGAGGTGAAAAATGCCCACCGAACTTCTAATTATGCCCAAAGTCTCTTCTTCAGGGCTGATGTATTTCTTTCATTAATCCATATTGCATGATTTTCATGACCTTACACATTCTCTCTTCACTGGTGTTTTTATGTCTCTTCTATATTTGAAGCTGATAAAAGAAAATCAGAGATTCAAAACCTGCTTCGTATAACTTCAGATTTAATCGTTGCAACAATTATGCTGCTATAATTGTTTCTCCAGAAGCACATCTTAGTAACTCCTGATAAATCAGAAATGCCTTACATTCATCCAACATCTCGCACAGAACCCCCGATATGGTAATTTCCTCATAAATCAGAAATGCCTAGTATTAGCCAATGCCTCAGATATCAAAGACCCCTGATGTGGGAATATTTACTAATACTGTAAGAAAACACACTCCACTCAGTTATGGTATTGTCTGAATGAACAATTATGCTGCTATAATTGACAGGGTCAATTTTCCTAAAGATCATTTCTCCTGATAAGTGAATCTGATACATGAAAGGAAACATGACCCTGTGTCATGGCTCAGCTTTTAAGATTAAATTAAGCATGTGGAACAGATCTCTGACAATGGGATTTCTTCTCATTAAATGTGTATTAGTGGGTATATATATATATATATATATATATATATATATATATATATATATATATATATATATATATAGATATAGATATATATATTCACTTATAAAACCAAAGTTACGGGGAAATTATAGCTAGGTTCTGAATTTAGTTGCACAAAACAGTAGAAATTCAGCAGTTATAGTTAGTTATTTGAAGTAACTAAAACTCGCAGCTTAAGGTAACTATAACATGCACCTCCACCATGCACAGTTTTTTCTTCAATAATCTAACTTCTACTGTTTCATTAATATTTTTATTGGCATTCTAAAAGTTGTCATGAGAGATGTAATATCTGGGGTAATTAGCAGTGCATGGCGAGGTCGCGAGTTGTAGTTACCTTAGGCCGCAAGTTATGGTTACTCGAAATAGCTTGAAAACCATGCGCAGTGGGAGTTGCCCACAGGGTCTGTCTCTGTGGGTGTGAGAATAGGTATTAGAGGGTGTCTCTGGGTGTGAAAGCTGCAGTGAGTATGTCTGTCTGGGTGTGAGAATATCTATGTGGGTCAGTGCTTAATTTGTAAATAACAAGGTGCCGGTGCTCAAAGCTCTCCTCCAAAACACGCGGCTGCTGCAATTAAATGTGGGAACACGGAATATTGAGGTAGCGTAATCCTGAAGCCATCTCGGGCCACTTCATTCCATTTAAAGCCGCTCCCTGCCACTTCAGCACATTTTTGAAGCTTTCTGTTTCTCCGATTGTGACGCTTTTTCGTTTTTCTCTTCCTCCGTCTTTCCTATTTGTGTCTTTTGCTGGCAGCATATGCTTGGGGGCGAAGAATAAGCGCCGGCCCTCAACAATAAGTGCTGGTGCTCAGCACCGGAAACAACAAGCACAAATTAAGCACTGATGTGGGTGTGAGAGTGTATGATTGCACTGCAATGGATTAAAGACGCATTCAGCTATACAAAGGATTTCAGATCGTTTTTCAGTATGGAATCATGAAGTAAACACACTTGCTTTGCCATCACCAAGCCCAGGAGTTAGAATCATGTATGCTTTCCAGAAGTGGAACTTCAACTGGGGCACCTGCTATGTTTATATTTGTAAGTGCTTCCTGAGGTTTAATATCTGTGAAATGAGCATCATAGCCAGAACGGAAGCTCACTCCCTCATTTACCCAACAAGAGTCCACAGTTTGCACAAAATGTCTATCCAACTGGAGCACATTCTATTGGTTAGTTAGGAAGTGCTCAGTCATTAAGTAAATGTCCAGTGTGGGGAGAGGGGCTGTGCATCCCCGTTCTAGGCCAATTTGAGCCCCAGGGATCTCATCACCTCGGGGCCCAGTCTTCAATAAATGGAGGAGGGGGGCTGTGATGCCCCCTACCCTGGCCAATTTCGACCCTGGGGCCCAGCCTTCTAATTTTATTTTTTGAGACAGAGGTTGTGCAGCCCCCATTACCTCAGCCCCAGGAACCCCATGGCAGTCAGTGTGCAATGGGACCATAGGGGTGCCCCCAATGCCCCCGCAGCCCCAGTCGGCTCCGTGCCTCCTGAGTGAGTGCATTGCTGTCACAGACAGGTAGCTGCTAAACATGTAGCTCCCTGTCTGTGAAAGCTATTGTTTCCTCTGTTTTCCTGCCTGCATGTCGGCAGGCAGGAAAACAGAGGAACTCTCCTCTTTTAGCTGTTTCTGCTGTGACTTGGTGGAAGCTGTCAAAGCTCCTGCCAAGTCACAGCAAAAAGCTATGTTACAGGGGTGTGCATCCCAGGACTTACCAGGAACTGGCCTTAGAGGGTAACAATTCCCAGGGGCATTATTGGCTCCTCGAGGGGGGGCTGCACGGTCCTCCTCCAATATTTGAAATTGGACACAGTGATGGGGTGGGGGAGGTGGCGGTCCCCTGGGCTCTGGGGGAGGCCATACCGACCTCCCTATATGAAATTATTGTTTTGCCCCGGGAGGTGATGGTCCCTAGGGGACGGCGGGCCATGCACCCCCCCATATTTGTCTGTGATCACCCCCGGGAGGTGGCTGTCCTTGGAGCTCCTAGGAGGGGAGCCAGTGTGCCCCCATCCTTTTTAAAGCCCCCTATGCTCCGGGGACCTGGCAAAATAAAATAAAAGTATGGGAGACAGTCCTTTAAAAGAAAAAATAAAATCCCTGAAAAAACTGCAGATCTATCCACAGAATTTTCAGAGATTTAAAAAAAAAAAAAGCATTTTAGTTCTGGTGAGGTCTGTGGGGGACTGCTAGACCAAGGCTAGGGGCTTAGAGTGACGCTACCCTGGCACCTTTTCATTTTTTAATCCTTTTTTGTGGGACTTGGCTAAAGCAGAGGCCCAAGATATTTGCCAACACTTCCTTGCTGAAGATATCAGCATGGGGACAGTTGAATCCGTGTATTATCGGCGTGCCTAGCAATCTATAATTTTTTAACTCTAATTACTCCAAAACTAATAAACAGATTTACACCAAATCACAAAAAGCTCTCTTTCTAGGCCAAGATCTAGCTGTCTGCCAAATTTAGTGTACTTCTGTTCAGCGGTTCAGACGGTAGTCCTGTTCAAAAAAGTGAAAAATCTCATTGATCGGACCACCATATCCCTGGGACATTCATGTAATTTTATGCGGGGGTGCGCGGCCCTTCCCTGCAGCCTAGGGACCACTTCCTCCCTGGGGTACTTCTGTAATTTAATGCTGGGGTGCGCAGCCCTCTAACCCCCACAAAAAAGATAAATAATTATGCGATGCCTGGGGGATGGGGTTCCCAGAGCCAAGATCAGCCTGGGGAGGGGGGCTGAGCGGCCTCCCTCCCCTGAAAAAAATGTATTTAGGCCAGGCCTACGGAATGGGGAACCCCCGAGCCGAGATCAGCCTGGGGCTGGGTGGCCCCCTCCCCAAAAAATGTTTAGGCCAGATTCTGTGGGGTGGGGTCCTCGTGGTCGAGATAGGCCTAGGTGGGCACACGCCCCTCCCAAAAAGATTAAATGTTTAGGCTGGGCCTTGGGGGATCCTTGGGGCTGAGATTGGCCTGAGAGGGGTGGGTGCGGCCCCCTCACCCCCAAAAAATAAAAATGTTTAGACTGGGCCCTGGGGGATGGGGTTCCCGGGCTGAGATCAGCCTGGGGAGAGGGGCTGTGCAGAGTTGGATTGTCAACCCCTGCTGTGCATGGCTGAAGGCCATTCCCACCACAGGGTTGAGTGGTTATAGGGATTTGGTTGTTACTGGGGTTGGCTGCAGGGCTGGCCCGCACACCACGCTTTGCGGCCAACCACCGCAGTGAACAGCCTAAGGCCGTTCATAGTGGTGGTTGGCTTACCGAATAGTAATAAAATTACTTTGTTAAAAAACAAATATAGTTAGAGACATTATAGTTAGGAAATAGCAATAAAAAAACCTTACAAATTCTTTGAAAAAAAACAAAGGTTACAGGGATGTTATAGTTAGGCTCTGAATTTACTCTTACAAAACCATAGAAATTCAGCAGTAATAGTTAGTTTGTTCAAGCAACTATAACTTGCGCTCTAAGGTAACTATAACACGCACCCTCGCCATGTGCTGCTAATTACCCCAGATATTACAGCACTCATGACAACTTCCATAAAAGTATAAATTAAACATTAGCAGTCAGATTTTTGAACAAAATGTTGTGCATTGCAGGGGCGCAAGTTATAGTTACTGTAGGGAGTGAGTTATAGTTACTTGAATAAACTCTAACTGCTGAATTTCTATGGATGTTGGATTTGCATGAGTAAATTAAGACTGTAACTATAACATCCTTTAAACCTTTGTTTTTTTCAGTTAAAAATAAATATATATGGTGAGATCATCTGTTTGAGTCACTTCTTTCTTGGATATTACATTGCATCCTTTAGGATCCAGATTTTTGCCCTGGCTGGCTGTTGTTTTCTTGTGATCCTTCATCTTCTAGTGTGTATGTATGGGTGTGTATATGTATATATGTGTATATATCTATATATCTCTCTCTCTCTGTCTCTCTCTCTCTCTCTCTCTCTCTCTATATATATATATATATATATATATATATATATATATATAATAATGAAATTATCCTAAAACAGTGGTGGTGCTTCTTAGCAAAAAGACATACTTACAAATTGTATAGAAAGACCTTAGCATATTAATGCACACCATACGAAAGTTATTATTTTCTTAAAGAAAAGATACTCTTGGCGTTACTGTTATCTGAAAACTTTGTTTAAGGACACAAAGCTGCCATAAAAAAGTTGCTAAAGAATGGTGAGCAAAACGCATTGACTAAATAAAGTAATGATCCACCTGCCCAAGCTTTAAGCGCACTTCTTTTTAGGAAGGTATGAACATGTAATCAGGAAAAAAGCTAGCACGCAAACTACCATTAATGCAATGCGTGAAATGGGCTCACCAATGCCCTATAATGTATGCTGTGGTGTGTGGAACTATACTGGGGAGCACAGCTGAAAGGAGCAATAAATGAGGACAGTGGACCCAAGGTCCCTCTATTTCTGTATATAGGTTTTTGTGCGAAAGTATATTGTTAGTGGAGTGGATGGTAGTCCACCACAAGTAGTAATGCCTCTATTCTTATTAAGTCCTGTTAAGGTTTAAGTAATTTAAACATGAGCTCACCTTCTGGTAGCTATTATACAGACTAAACAGGATCAACATAAGAAAATGTGTAAAGCATTTATAAGTAGCAAGAAGCTAAAGTCAAAAACACAACACAATACAAAACCCACAAGATCCTATTCCAGTTTATAAATATAGAGAATAATTTAATGAACAAAAAAAAAAAAAAACAGCAAAAATCTAATACAGAGAACTGAAAAGATGAGTTTTAACAAAAAATAATCTAAATGAAAATAATGCATTAAACACCAGCCATGGTCATCTGGTTCAGCTTGGCAGTACCTAGACAAGGTTTAAGGCCAACTGTGATGGAGCGCATGTTGGATACAGAAACAAAAACCAGGTTCCACCTGGTCCAAATCTTTACCTCCTGACAAAGGGCCTGATTTCTAATCTGGTGGTCACAAGACCACCAGACTTGTGGTGGTGGTCAGACTGCTGCGGCTGTGGCAGTCCGACTGCCACATTACGAGTTTGCTGGGTGGACCTGCCAACAGACAGCTGTCTCTGCCAGGATCTAAGACCCCAGCGGTCTGACAGTGGTCCTGGTTCTAATCAGCCAGGGCGGCGCTGAACACGGCACGCCTTGCTGATTACAACCTTGTACTCCGCCAGCCTTTTCATGGCGGTTTTCCTATTATGAAAAGGCTGACAGAGAACAAGTGCTGAGGGCTACAGGGCCCCCCTGCCCTGCACCATCAGAATGCACAATGTATGCTTCAAGGGAGCCAAGTGCTATCTCGTAGCACTGTTCCCACCAGTCTACCAGAGGGAACACTCAATTCCAAGGTTTCCACCAGTCAGCCAGGTTAGACAGGCAGAAATCTTGTAATAGGGTGGCGGGACACCACTGCATTGGCGGTGGCATCCTCCCCATGAGTTTGGCCGTCCAACATTGGGACCGCCAAAGTCATAATCAGGCCCTTAATCTCTGAAATGGAACTCGGAAATTCTCACTGGAGCAAGACAGCAGTCTGTGGCAGAAAAATTCTGAATGGAAGAGATAACATTTTGTGTCCAATGATCCCTTGCCTGCCAGATACTTTTGGAGACTTCACCCAGTGAAGATTTCTACGTTCAGACTTAGTCAGTTTTTTGGAGCTTGGATTCCTCCAGAGGGGCAAGGATGCAAACTGTAGCCAAACCGGGCTCCATGAGTCTGTATCCTACTCACACAGGTTTACTGCTGTGGAAAAGCTCCAAGCAGGAGCAACTTAAATATTTGGCACAGCAGCAGTGCACTTTCCACAGATTGACTTGGTAGGCTTGTCCCTGTCCTCCAGAGGACTCTAGGGTTTCTAAGTCCCAGATTTTTCAGAATGTTAGGAGGAGTGCACTTTAACACAGTCAACGGTGCCAGGCCCTAGAAACAGCACATGGGTGTCAAGACTCACTCCAGCAGAAGCCTACAGCAGGATCCAGGGCAGTTCCAGTTGCAAATGGTCAGTTGGGCTGTTCAGGAAAGGGGCTTCTAGCATCTTGCATCCCTGTAGCCTAACAGGAGGCCAGCCAACTGAACCTTGAAGTCCATTTCTTTGTCCTGGATACATGTAGGAGCAGGTCCAGTCCCTCAGGTCTCCTCCCTGGTCTTAACAGCAAGTGCTGTTCTGTCTTCTGCAGGTCCAGTAGTATTCTGAAGAGGGTGACCAGGAGTAGTACATTTAGGCCTTTTACTAGCCTGTGGGTAGGGGGTGAGTCCGGGTCCCTCCCTAACCAATAGGAAAAGGTTCTGAGGGGTAACCTAACCCACATTTGCAGCAGTTCCTATGTTCCCTACTGCACACAATCTCGCAATGCCTCTTTCTTCCTAAAACCAACATGGCAGAACCCTTCTTCACTGTGTGCAGAGCTGCTATGCCCACTTTGGAGATGTGACCAGGGGAATCCGCAAAACCTCTCTCTGTGGCCACTAAGAGCCAATTCTGAGGGATCTCCTCTCCCACTGAAAATGGTATCTGGCTGACTAGATGGAAAAGTGAGGGACAGGGACAGATGTTAGCTACATTTGACTGTGACAGGGTAAGACTCTTTGAAGTTGATTAGGTTCCTGGCAATATCCAAATGGTCCACCTGCCAGAGGAACAGAACATCAAACACACTGAAGGCCTTTGCTTCACCTTTGGGAGCAAGGTCATACCACTTCAAGTGGCTAGCCAGGTCCGGTGTGAGAGTTTGAAGTTTATGCAAATAGGCTTGTAGAAGCTTTAGGTAGGTAACCAGTAATTTAATAAAACACAGTTTTGTAAAATTTGTATTACAATCTGACTTTACCAGTGAATCCGGCTTCTAATAAATATTTTAAAAGTCCAAGAATGAATTTTGGAGCTGTTTCCTAGGCATAAATAACATTTTTTAATTCAATATTGTACCCTACTGATTTCGTATGAAGCAGCTAACCCTGCTACAAAGAAAATAGCTTTTAGGGCCGTGTCATTGTAAGGACATGTTTTACTTAACAATTTTACATGTCCTACTTTTAAATACCATGCACTAATGGGCATTCAGGCCTTCTTTGGGGTGATTTTGTAATATTTGAAAGGAGGGTTTAGGGCGGCCCAAAGGGGTTACATTGACAGGTCAAATTTGCAGTTTAAAAACTGCCCAGACAGGCTACAGTGGTAGGCCTGCAGTCATGTTTGCCCTTGTCACTACAGTGAGTGGCAGAGTAGTTGCTGCAGTCCACTAGTAACATTTAAATTATTGACCATGGGTACACATTGTATACAGAGGGACTTGCAGGTATGTTAAATAGGGCATTAATGAGGACAGACAGTTTAAACATGTTTTTCATGGTCAGAGCACATACACTTTGGGCCAGCAAGCAGATTCCCATGGCACAGAGTGGAAAAAAACATGCAGCATCAGTCCAAACAATGGGAGTGATCATGCAATAGAATCATTTCCCTACATGTGTATACTTACGTTTTTTTTTTATTACATGAACCCATGAAATTGGATAAAGCTGCCTCTCAGAGAGACCTGCAAATTGCTTCCCTAGTGAAAATCACAGTAAGGATGAGTAAGGTTGTGAACATGGCTGACAAAAAGAAAGGGGTAGATCCTATATTTCCAATAGGACATTGCTTGCAGTATTTTTGAAACACAATTTTTCCCATAAGTTAACACATAAGTGCAGAATGTCATAAAATGCAAATAATACTGTAGAGCGGGATGGGTGGCATAATGCCACCCTGAATTTAAAAAAAAAAAAAAAACTATTTAACTTTAGAAGAGTGCTAAAGTCTTCTTTTACCCAGTTGGAATATATATATATTGCTGACAAAACAGTCAGTATGCATTTGAGTGTCATTTTGTACTATTTTCAGTTGATCAGGCAAAAATGCCTCTGGAAATTGGTAGTTCAAAATATTTTCACAACGTTAAAAACTTAAAATAATGAAATAATATTTATATGGAAGCTAAAGAAAGTGCGCAGCTTATCAAGTAATATTTACACTTTGACTTACATATCTGTGGAATCAATCAGTCTTGCTGGTAGTGCCATGTAGAGCCTGTCTCTTTGACGCTGTCCTCCAAAGGAAATAAATACAATGCAGTAAACAATTCTCTTTAGATTCATACTTTCATAAATCGTAATGATCCATAATCATAACAACAAAGGGGAATAAATTAAATTATTTTGGACACAGGCGTTTTACAACAATTCCTTGTTCAGCATAGTTTCACTGTACGATTTCCCTTGCCATGGTCGCACCTGGTTAATTAAGAATTGTTTAATTGCCCAGAGAGTGGGCAGTTGCCCAGGCCCTTAAGCTTCCAAGAGAATCCATGATAACGCGACCAAGACATACAGAAGCCTCGCAGTAAAAAAAACATCAGGGCCTGCTCAGCCTTGAATGTCACGCACTCTGGCTGTCAGTGGTATTGATATAAAAATATAATCCTTCAGCATCTCTATCCTTACTTTAATTAACTCCGTTCTCTCTACCTTTTTCTCTCTTAACCTTCCAATACTTATCAATGTAACTACCCCATATCTCTGTCTCAGGTCTGTCTACCTCACTGAGGTCTGTTTCATCTCCCTAACTTCTCACTCGGACTACCACAACTTTAAATCTTTCTGCTGCTCTCTGTACCTTGCTTTTCATTTTTATTCCCCTCCATCCACCTCTGCTCTCTTACTTCCTGTTTCCACCCCACCTTCCTACATCTTTGCACCATCTGTCACCTCTCTGTAATCTTTCTTTATCTCATTCTTCCATCTCTCGCTCTATCCAAAATCCCTCTCTACCCTTTTCTCAGCCCCTCTGTAAGTCCACACTCTATACTTAATAACTCACTCTTCCTCAATATTCGCTCCCTCACATCTCTCTATCTATCAGATAGCACAAAATGTTTGTATCTACCATATGGAAGGCTCATTGCTCACCACTGAAGCAGCATACAGTTTAATCCCACCCACGTGTGAATCTAATTCAAGCAATATTACCTTGAATTTAATGAGCATTTTATGAGTCTGAGGAGATCATGCAAGACAGTGGATAATGAACTTCAGTAGTTGGCCATATTAGTTTACAAAACAATATGTAACTTTTCCAACCAGATAAGAATTAACATAATAATCATATTACCTAACTTGCAAAATAGGTGAGAACACCTCTTCAATAAGTCAGCAACACTCAAAATGTTCTATTTGCAGGATTCCTAACACACTTTAAGGTTTCTTCCTTTAAACCCATGAATAATCCATAGTGAGCAAATAAACTAAACAAACATGACAAACTAATAAATGCCAATAAGTCTCCCAAACGAAAGCTCATTGACTCAAGAGTACAATGTGCTTTCAGAGAAAAACAAAGTTAATTGTCACACTTTTGATGCAAGAAATCACCATAATATGTCCCCATTGAAATCTTTTTGAGCCAAAAGTCTCATGTGTTGGAAGTCCCGAGCCCTTCAGTCGCCAAAGCTACTTGTAAGACTGAGGTCCAAACATTCTAGTTTACAACGATATTGTGAAATCCAGTATTTGCCTTCCTTCAAGCTGGTGATTGTCAATCCCACTAAATGTCACTTTAAAAAGGTCTTAATGACTTACTGACTCCATTATGTAGAGTGGAAGTCTAATCGCATCAACAACACGCAGCAATTCCTAATCTCTTCAACGTGTGAACGATAAGATCCTACAAACAGCAACCATCTCCTAGAAAGGCGTGGAAAAATAAAGCTTAATAATAGCCCACCAATACGGTCATACCTAGGGAACTCGAATTATTTCCACCGAGTAGAATGTGACTGAACCATTGAAAATCAAGATTGTCCTCTCAGGGGAGCTCTTTATATTCCCAGTTAACATGAATTATTTCACTTGCTAAACTAAATTATGAATGACTTTATTATTCTGGGGCCACAAACGCCTAACAATAGTATCTGTTCCTCTACATCTCCGCCTCCATCTTCCTTGCCTATGAATTTACACACCTGATGTTACGACCTCTGTGGTAACAAAGGGAAATGAATGAAACCTGACCCTATCGCATCTCTCTCTGCCTCTTCATTCTCTCCCCTCCTTTCCACCACCCTCGCCTCTGCTTTCTTTTAATCTCCGAACCTTTACCTCACCTCTCACACTACCTTCATCCTTTCTCTTCTAACCTTTATCTCTTTCAATTCCCAGGTTTCTGCACTTTTTTTCTCTTTCACTTTACCCTTTCTACATCAGCTCTCCCTTGCTCTTTTACTTGGTTGTCTCTCCCTCCCTCTTTGCTTCACCCTCACTGTACTTCTGCATGAACCTCAACTATTTTGCTTACTGCCTTCTATCGTCTTCATCTATTTTCTCTCCCCGCCTCACCTGTCTGTCTTTTGTTCGGACCTCTCTTGTTATCTCCTTTACCCTCGCTGCCTGACCAATCTCAGTATACTGTCTTTCATTGGCCCGCTCTCTACGTCACTGTTTTCTCTACATTGCATCTCTCTTAACAACCTTCACTATCTCACCTCATTACCTATCTGCCACTCTGCTACTCTCAAACTTCCTGCTCTTTCTACCTGCCCTCTCTCGCCTCACTCTAAACCCTTACCTGTTTCTCTCTACCTACATACCTCTTCCTTCTTCTCTGCACCTTCAGTTGTAGCTACCTCACCATTCTCTGTACCTCACTTATCCCTCTAAATCACCTTTCATTATACCTCTAGCTCTTTCCTGTTGTCTTCCTTTGCCATTTAGTTTACTCAGAGTCGGAGGTCACAGTCGCACCAAAGAAGTATTCGCGTAGAAAATGAGAGGATTGTCGGCAAAGAGAAATTAGGATAATTACCACGTTTCACGCAGTGGAACTGTGGAAATCCTATAATTTTCACTGTTGCAATGAGAATGCGAGTCGTGAAGGATTTTTTTGTGATTACGACTATCAGGCCACTAAAGGTAAAATTTCAAGAGATTTGTGCATATGGCGTCCTTCAATATTATGCATTAATCAATTGACCATCTTTTTTTTTTCTTTAATGGGAGGAACAGACTGGTCAGACCACGAATTCCACCTAATATATTGAGGTTGCAAGCCATATAAATCTACATCAATATGGATTCATCAATGCTTGTTTAAGCTTCTTATTGGTAAAAGGTGTTTGAATATCCCCCTTTTTATAAGTTTAACCAAAAATGTAGTACTGTTTGCATTATGATGGTGCGATTTAGTAGGAAATGTGTGTGTATATTCATGTGTTTTTCTGATGATGGAGCTCCAAAACTGGTACTGCCCTCGGCCAAAATGTCCTTAATTGGGCAGGCCAGTGCTCTTGAATGACCCATGCCTTCCGCAACCAGATGACATTAGGAGTTATATTCTGTAAAGAGGGGACTGGATTGGCAATTAAAATATGGTCACATAGTACGTAGAATAGGTTGCTCTAATGTCAACCTATTTCCTAGAAGGAAACTCTACAGAGAGTGCCAACAAGTTCTACTACTTTCTGCTTTAAAGGTATAACAGCTCCGCTGAGACGTATCTTTAATATTTTCTTACATTTGTGGCAGTTCTGCTGAGAGGTTCCAGTGCTGCCAAATTCTATTAAAAGTGTAGCAGTTCTGCTGAGAAGTAATGGTGCTATCTCACATTGCCCATCTGTGTGATCACATCTGTTCAGGGATGTAAAGCGGGGGCGACTCCATACCAATTCAACCAGTCTGCCCCCATAGGTGCCATGATCTACTTTCTACATGTAATCATACACATTATTAAGGCACATCTTTGTCCTCCACATAAACCTTATTTCACCACAAAAATGAACCATTAAATGTGTCTCTGATCTGCTCATACGAATATTAATTAGCAAATACTGTTTTTATTGCTGTTTGTTTCAAAATGTATTCTTACTTTGATTCAAATAGTTAGTTCATTGTGATTGTGCTGAATTATTTGTCTACAGGTGTTGGTTGCGAAGCCAGCCTAGATCTTACACCTTCAAAAGAAAAAGACAACACAAAGTGTACTACGGAAAAAATCAGCAAAGAGTTTTGGAGGTGTTCTTTGGGTGATGCCGTCTCTCCAGTCAGAGGTTGTAATTTTATGTTACCCTGCTTGTCCTTAGAATCATTCTCTTATGTTTTTGTAAGCACGTTGTCAATTGTGACTAAACCAACAGCAGACTTAGGGCTTAGAGTCTGACGGATGGGTTACTCCGTCACAAATGTGATGGCTATCCCGTCCACTGTATTGCGATCCCATTATATCCTATGGGAATTGTATGGGTGGACGGGATGTCTGTCACGTTTGTGACGGAGTAACCTGTCCTCCAAACTCTAAATCAGGCCCTTAGTTTTGCAGAACCCTAATTAGAATGCTTTAGGTTTTACTTGGAGAATAATTGCAGCCACCATATGGTGCATGTGTTATGAGACAGTCTCTCAGAATCCATATGACTCATTGAGATCTCAGTGAGACAGCCACCTGGATTCATAATTTTGAGTTCCCCATCCTATCACTGGGATATAGCAATAGGATTTTCTGCAACAAAAAAACAAAAATAGTGGGAGATATCTTATGAAAAGCAAGAAGAAAATGAAATGCCCCTGACACACAGGAAGTTTTATTCCCCAGCATACCGAGAGCATTTTTGTGTTTTCCTTTATGAGACTGCCATCCCTTCAGTATCCTTAATGTTCAAGAATAAATAGGTTCAGTGGCAGTGACATTCGACTCCATAATAGTTTCCAAGAAACAGTGGCAGTGACAGCTTGTATACCACTTCATAATCATCCGTTCAAAGTAAAACCATACCTTTGCAGAGGAAACTAATGCTGCCTCGGCTAAGTTGCAGAATACATTTCTCCTAGGAAGTACTACCACTAGAACTCGATCAAAACTTTGTGCATAGCAAATGATGATTTAAAATGTTGGTTTAGACATGTTTATCTGTAACATTTATGCACTCTCCCAAACCATCAAAACTTTACCAAAAGAAAATGTAGTTCCTCCACGAGACATTCGTGCACATTCCTCGTAACACACAAAGTTGCTTTAAAACATTCATCTGAATTGAAAGCTTTTTGCATGGGGCAGAGACTTTGAGGAGTACCAAGACGCCAGAATAGCATGGGGCACAAGAGTCATCCTGCAAAGCTTGACCAAAAAATAAATTTAAGGTGAAATACTGAGAGAATTTCTTTATGAGAATAATTTAGGGCCTGACGGAGAGGAATACTCTGTCACAAATGTAACAGATATCCTGTCTGGCATACTATGATCCAATTATATCCTATGGCGATAATATTATGGTGGACGTGATATCTGTTACGTTTGTGAGGGAGCGTTCTCCTTTGCCAAGATCTAAATCAGGCACTCAGTGTTTGCTTTTAACACTGCTACAGCTGAAACACCTCAAGCAGCATCCTGAAATTACTCAAGAACTCAGTGAGTGATTACAACCTCGTGGATCTCCCAAATTGCCAGCACTTAGAGGAGATGACAAAACGTGGTAGGTAGGGAAGCGATCAGAATTCTTTCACTTTTAATCTTCAGACTTGACATGTTCTTCAAAGACGGAGATTAAATTTACAGCTCAGGCATGGAAATAAGAAACTAAACCAAGATAGCTGGCACAAGGAAACACAGATGACCTCTGCAGTTTCCTAACAGATGACTTGCAACACTTACATTCATGTATTAGCTGACCCACAAAACCAACACAGACTCAACAATAGTCCAGTTTATTAACAACCACGAAGAACTAATTAAACACATCAAACAATGGCTCACATGAGATGCCTCAGTGACCACACCAAAGCTAAAACTAAAGAAAGATTCCATGTGTTCTGGCAGAGTGATGAATTTAAAACCATGAAAACAAATCTAAGCCTAGCATTGAACTGTAGACACACTAACACAATTAAAAAACTCAGACAGGCTTACAAAAAGAGGGCCAAAAAGAAGAAAAAACAATTCTAACAAACAATGGATTTCACCTAGCGAAGCAGCAACATCAAGCAGTTTCATATCATTTGGACCCTGATGGCTGAGGGAACTGGATAATCCCAAACTAACATCAATGCAAACATCCCAGTAGATTCGTAGATAGTCCACTTCCCCACTTCCAGAAAATATACTAACCTAACACTATGAGGCCTGCACACAATTAAAACAGCAACCATATCGGATACACACAACCATACACCAACGACCCTACAGCTGGATTAAAATTGAGAAGATGTTTGAAGTTAAAGATAACAAAACCCCAGGCCCCAACATGATCCCCCCAGAATGCCTCATAGCTTTCAATGGCGGTCACTATTACAGCAAATAGCTTTCACTATCTGTACAAAAATTGTCTCTTTCCCAGGTTCATGGAAAACTGCATGTTGCCTGACCTGCTGAAACAGACCAATCAGCCTCATTGATATTGAGGAAAAAAAATCATAAAAATAATTTTGGAACATTTTGAATCCTGGTCAGAAAACAATTGCCATTAAAGCCGCATTCATGGTGGCTTCAAGGAAGAAATATTGCCATTAGGCAGATTTTTGCCCTCTACCATAGTGCCCATTAACTTTGCATCAAGGCACAATGACCCTCTTTGGTAACTTTATGTACTCTCCTGAGCATTTGAGTCTGAGGTGGAACTAGAAATGTAATGGCCCAAGGTGGAATCCCTGGTCAGTGGCCCTCACTATTGAGAATAATAATAAAACAATACACAAAGTCAAGTGCATGAGTAAGAATAAGTACCAACGGAGCAAGAAGCAAATTGTTCCCATCAGCGGAGATACTAAGCAAGGCTGCATCCTGCCACCCTTGAAGTTTAAACCATATGCAAACGACATGTACACAGATACTAGCATCCTTCCAAAACAAACAAAAAATCTACAAAATCTGGTCTCAGGTTCCTATACTTGAAGACTCAATTTTGCTGGCTATGTCATAAAACACGCTACAAAGAAAACTTAATGCAATAGAATATCTCAGTTATTTAAGATTTAGTAAAATAAAAATATTTAGGGGGCGGTGGGACCTGTACTTACTTCATAAAAAGACATTGTATGCTGGTGGTTTCTACATGTCCACTAGTTTCTGAATATTAACAAACACTGCAGCAGATCCATGTATTAGACTTTGTCCTGCATACGTCTTTAGCCTCACATGACAGACATGGCGGTGTATTGTGTCATCATGTCCCATCCTGTCAAGGCTGAGCCCATACAAGTGTCTCTGCTCTTTCTTACCTTTTATTGAAGCCTAATCATGCCTAGTTTCTGGTATTTGTGTCTGGCAGAGAGGTCTGGGGACAGCAAGCCAAAAGGTTACTAAGTAACCCTTCAATCTTGGCAAACCAGCCAATCGATGTACAAAAACCTTCAGGTACTTGGAGTGACAGTATCTAGACTGACCTGGAAGATTCACTTTGATATGACCTTAATCAGGACACAGTGCACTGCAAAGGCTATCCTACAGTTGGCCAGTAGACACACTAAGGTGCTTTGAAATTGTGATACAAGGTAATGATACACTCTAGATCCGGAATCTGGTGTGCAGACTTTGAGTTGTCAGCAATAAGGTGGGTGGAAAGGTTTATGTGGTCCCCATCTGACCCCTGCCCACATCGCATCTACAACAAAGCCAGCCCAACCATCGCCCCCATACTCCGCGACATAATCAACTCCTCCTTTGACTCCGCCACCTACCCAGACCCCTGGAAGCACGCGGAATTCACCGCTCTCCTAAAAAAAAAACAAAGCCGACCCAGAGATCCTCTCCAACTATCGCCCCATCTCCCTCCTCCCCTTCCCCGCCAAGGTCGCAGAGAAACTAGTCAACACCCGCCTATCCCACTACCTCGAAGAAAACAACACTCTTGACCCCTCACAATCCGGGTTCCGCAAGAACCACAGCACGGAAACCGCCCTCATCGCATGCACTGATGACATTAGGACCAAAGTCGACAAAGGCGAGACCGTCGCACTCATCCTCCTAGACCTCTCCGCAGCCTTTGACACTGTCTGCCACCACACACTCCGCACACACCTCCACAACAAAGGAATTCGCCACAAAGCCTTAGACTGGCTCACCTCCTTCCTCACTGACCAGACCGAGAAAGTCCGCCTCCCCCCACCTTTCCACTCCACCACCACCAAGATCATCTGCGGAGTCCACCAAGGGTCCTCTCTCAGCCCCACACTCTTCAACATTTACATGATTCCCCTAGCCAACATCCTCCGATCACACGGAATCACTATCCTCTCCTACACAGATGACACCCAACTCATCCTCTCCCTCACCTGCAACCCCACCACCGCCAAAACCAACCTATACGCAGCTCTCCTCAACACCGCCAACTGGATGACAACTAACCACCTCAAGCTTAACTCCAACACAACCGAGATCATCATCTTCGGCCCCAACAAAACCATATGGGACGACTCCTGGTGGCCCACCGCCCTAGGACCCGCACCCTCACCCGCAAACCATGCACGCAACCTCAGCATCATCCTGGACCCCTCCCTCTCCATGACACAGCAAATCAATGCTCTTACCTCCTCCTGCTTCCTCACACTCTGCACTCTAAAAAAATCCTTCAAATGGATTCCCCCAGAGACCAGTAAGACAGACACCCATGTACTCATCAGCAGCAGACTAGACTACGGTAACGCCCTCTACGCCGGCACCACACTCAAACTCACACGCAAACTCCAGAGAATCCAAAACACAGCCGCGCGCCTCGTCCTTGGCCTCCCCTGCCACGAACGAATCTCACCACACCTCAAAACCCTTCACTGGCTCCCCATAAACAAGAGAATCACATTCAAGATCCTCATCCACGCACACAAATCCCTCCACAACACCGGCCCGACATACCTCAACGAAAGAGTGAACTTTCACACCCCCACCCGCAACCTCCGATCAGCCAACCTCGCCCTAGCCACAGTCCCCCGCATCCAACGCACCACCATAGGAGGCAGGTCCTTCTCCTACCTCACCCCCAAAACCTGGAACTCCCTCCACACCAACCTCCGCAAAACCAAAGACCTGCTGCTCTTCAGAAAAAACCTCAAAACATGGTTGTTCGAACAGTGACCCTCCTGCCCCCCCCCAAGCAACTTGAGACCCTCACGGGTGAGTAGCGCGCTTTATAAATTCTTTTGATTGATTGAAAGATAATGAGCCCAAATCATTAACATCTGCTGTACTAGAAACAGACCCAGGAAAAGTGTGTTGAAAACAGAGCCGCAAATGTTCCACTGCACTATGAAGTCAAGAAAAAAGTTAGCTAAACAAATTGATTGAGCATGTAAGGAAGCACTAAAGGTAAAAAGTCCCATTGTGCCCCATCCATGCAGGGAATTTACTCATTTATATCTAGAAGACCTCATGGACCCATCATCATCTACAAGAATCAACAGCTAAAACTTAAATGATAGCAAGGAATACAAGAAAAGATTATTCAAATAAAGCGTTGAGTCGATGCGACAAAGAAAAGTGTCCTCTAGCCAATAACATTTTCTTCTGATACAAGAACAGCCTTCTACCTGATCTCAAACAAATCACCACATCCCAAAGAAGCCTATTCTTTGTAGTACACATCAACACTACCTCTCAGGGATCTCCTCGCTAAAAGATCCTAAGAAAACCCCTGCATGTCTAAGCTATAGCAAAGAATTGAAACACTTAATTCATTACATGCAAAGCGTACTGTCCAATCTGCAAAAGAACATATATCCATCCTTTAATACAGCATCAAAACTTACCTAAAACACAATTTTATTTTGTTCTAAGACTGAAAACTGAAGAATGAATTGCATGAATGGGCTACTACCTAGAGGAAGACTTAAGACTTTGTGAAAACAAACTAAAATAAACTAGAAGTGGCATCAAACGTACACTTAAGGCCAACCTGCGTCCCTAAAAAGGTAAAAAGAGGAAGATATTTAGAAAGACAAAATGATTTACTCTGACTACCTATGCTATCCCTTCCTCACACATGACCCCCCCCATTCACATACGCCTTTCCTCCAATCCTCCTCCTACCATTACCCTTAAATCCTTCCACCCATCACGACCCTATACCATAAAACTAAGCTTTGCTGTTTTATGTTTCTCTGTAAAATAAGACATTAAGGGCCAGATGTAGGAAGCCTTTTGCACGTCGCAAACTGCGAAAAACGCAGTTTGCTGCATGCAAAAGGCCTAACGCGATGCACAACCTCAAATTGCGAGTCGGTACCGAATCGCAATTTGAGGCTGCGACTCGCAAATAGGAAGGGGTGTTCCCTTCCTATTTGCGACCGCATCGCCATGCTGAGTTGCTTTGTGACCGCGAATGCGGTCGCAAACCAGCTCGCAGTTACCACCCACTTAAAGTGGTAAACCCATTCCCAAAAGGGAGGGGTCCCCAGGGGACCCCTTCCCCTTTGTGAATGCCGAAAAAAATGTTTTTTCAGAGCAGGCAGTGGTCCTATGGACCACTGCCTACTCTGAAAAAACCGAAACCAAATGGTTTCGGAAGTTTTTCTTTTTGCAACTCATTTTCCTTTAAGGAAAACGGGCTGCAAAAAGAAAAAAAAAACTGCTTTATTAAAAAAAGCAGTCACAGACATGGAGGTCTGCTGTCTCCAGCAAGCCACCATCCCTGTGAGTGCATGGACTCGCTATGGGGTCGCAATTTGCAACCCACCTCATAAATATTCATGCAGTGGGTCTTTGCGACCCCATAGCGAGTCGCAGAAGGTGTCTGAGACACCTTTCTGCATGCACTTTTGCGAGTTGCAATTTTCGAGTCGGTATGACTCGCAATTTGCAAGTTGCAAAAGTTTTTCTAGCTACATCTGGCCCCAAATGAGGTACCGTACACAGATATTGCAGTAGGAGCATCCACAGAGTTAGTTGCTGGATTCCCCTTTTCGACCAATCTTATATGAGACACTATGCCTGAAATTTAACACCAGAGGTTTTCCGGTTGGGTTAAGAAGAAATGAACAACATTCAATTAATAAAGCAGACATTTTAGACTGCACTCCTTAACATAATATTTTTGTTTGATTCTCAGTACTAAGGGTAGGCGGAATGTTTCATTCCGCTTTCTAAATTGGCAGAATTTTTGTCAGTCCGCTTTAGCCTTTAACATAGAGTTGTGGCCAAATTCCCCCAGTCGCCATGTGACAGAATATTTCTCCCGTGAGGCTCCAGAAAATGCGAGCTGGTGAGCCTGAAAAGATTTGGCGCCCCCCAATGTGATTTTGCAACACAGGTGTTCGCAGTTAGAGGGTTGTGGTTTGAGTAGGTTTGCTGCCGGTCGAGTACATTTTCTACTCTAGAGTCAACAAAAACAACTCGAATGGCCGCATGTTCCTGTGCAATGCATTGTGCATTTGCGCTAATTTTTCAGCACTGCTTGAATACCAGAACTAAATCGCACTGTGAGCTGCATATTTTCTGCCCATTGGTGGAACTTAATGGAATCTCACAGAGTTTTTATGTAACTTCACAAATTCCACCCCCTCTCATTCAATATATCTATTGCCATATTTTCTAGTGGTGTGGGGCTGATAAAACTTTGGTGTAGTCAAAACTTAGTAGAGCTCAGGAAAATTGTTTATTGCAAGTTAGCAAGGTCAATGACTATCTACTATTAAGAAGGTGACTATTGACAAGAGTCTTCCCTTAATGGTCATGGCGATTTATTATTCTTGCATTTAAAAAACTCTATGCTAGTGAAGATTGTGAAGAAGAACATTTAGAACTGGAACTCAAAACCATTTTCACTTTGGGTATTGCACAAAGGATATGGTTTATGGTTACACTGAAAACATAACGTATAGTCCTACTGTATATGGCATCAACTGTAAGCCATTTTACAGAGCAAGTATCTGGTAGCTGCTGCAAGCTGCAGAGACATCACCACGGTTAATAACCAAATAGGTAGCAACTTCAGAGACATCACTGTAGTAAATAGAATGTAATATCAATTATTGTGGCATCAAATGAACTGTAGATCAACTTCTATTCCTGTGGCTTCACATATCTGAGAGAGATTGGTGGGGAGAAAACTGCCTCATCCTACCTCTCCCAAACCCCCATGTGTACTGACTAGAAGGAAGAAGAGAAGTGGTGCTGAAACTGATAGAGACTTCTAGTTGCAGATTCCTTACCTTATTCAGTGGCGATTTTTGCATAGTTATGGATTTGGCATATTTGCCACATAATTAATCATCTGTGGCATAATCTGCAGATTTTGCCAACAACTAAAGTTTCTTTGTAGCTCAAAGGGAACCAAAATTACAAAGCATATTGTGTGTTGTGTTCCTGCGCATCAGAAAGCTTTTCTCAAAGGTTGACTGGTCATCTTTCAGTTGCTATTTGCTGTGTTTAGGTGTTTAACTGGTACTAATAAGATGAACGTTTTGCTCAGAGACTATTACTAGTTGTTAAAATGTCAAAACTGTGAAGTAATACTGTTGCAAAATGTGCTGTATTATGCAAGCTAATTTGCCCTTTCTTTTCCCATAATTTAGTCAACCTTGCCACATCATTTAGTTCTCCTCTGCTGCATAATTTCAGTGAGCCTGAAAATTCCCCAGGTATCACACTGGATCAGGAAAATCTTGAGCAGTACATTTGCTCACTAGCAAGTGGTGCTGATTAGCTCTGCATCAACATCGTTCATTTCGGATGTGACCTGCATGGTGCCTATATAGACATCATCTCAGCACACTGATATTAGTTCTTTCCTTTCCGATCTATCAACTCAGACCCAGAAGAGCTACATCAGTCATTTTCTGAGTGCATTTTTGACTTTTCGTCAACACTTTCTCGAACAATTACACTCCCAGTGTGCCTTAGAGATGTCCCGTAAGAAATCTGTGGGATTTAAACCCTATGAAGCCTGCCACAGGCAGATGCTTATGGTTCCTGCCTTCGGACTGCAACTCCAAGGGCTGCCATGCAATGCACCCCAAAAGCAGTCTGGTACCGTGCATCGAAGCTCCAGATCACTTGTCACTGGATAACTCAGCATTGCTCCAGGTCTCAGCCCCTGGAAGATCCCAGGTGCGCTCTCGGAGCCATTCTTGTCATGGAGGTCAAAATCTTTGTTGGGTAAGTCCTGCACCTTATGCTGCCATCATCAGAGATATTCCTCACAGGACCTCTTCTCCCCTTCGGTGAAGTCTGGCTCAAGCCATGCACAGGCGGTCCTGTGCAGAGGACAATCCCCTGTCACCACCACCCCCTACTCCTGTGGATCCAGATTACCTCACACAGAAGCCCACCTCACGTCCAAAGTTAACTCTGGTGCATTCCCTGCCATACTACCAGATAGGGAATCTGAGAGGCTTGATATCATTACTAAAACAGTTATCTGTTCACCAGCCTCACACTGCACTTAGTGAACACTGCATGCCTCTTGGGCTGGTAAACGTAGACTGTGTGGGACACACTCAAACAAATGCTGCTCATGGTGTCGGAGGAGGCCCAAGCCATCCTCACCTAGGCTATCACTGATGGCAGGAATGCAGCACAGTTCACAATATGCTGTGTACTGAACACAGCAGACTTGCTGGGTAGAGCGGTTGCTTTCTCTGTGGCATTCTATTGCCATGGCTGGTTGAGGTCAATTGCCTTATCAGATCATTTTCTGGTATCTCTTATGAATATGCCCTTTGATGGCAAGCACCAGTGTGGTGACAAAACAAATTCAGCACTTGCGCATCAAGGACAGTAGGCCCACCACCTGACTGTTGGGACTAACCATGGCTCCCCACCAGCCTCATTCTGCCTTCTGCTCTTTCTGTGGCTATGGTAGGGGCTACCAGCTGCATCCATTTCCACCCAGCCACCATGACCATCAGGCTCCCCAGTCCTTTCAGCAGGTGACCGACATTCTCTTTGCATGTTCTGCCTGGCGTACAGTCTTTATTTTGCCAGTACTTTAACTGCACCATTCATGATGAGGACTTTGATGAATAACTCAGTGCATGTGCAAAGAAAGGTTGAGCCCATGCAGTAAGATATTATCTATATTGTCAGTTGAAAAGCAAGGATCCTCTCCATTTAGAATACAGATCGCCATCATTGGCCAAATCCTCTGTGTTAATATCCGCAGGCCAGTGCAAGGACTGGTAGCAACACCATTTTTCTTTGATAATTGCCAGCTTGTTCTGTATTCACTTGCCAAAGCGCAGTAAGGTTAAGGATGTGTGGTCATTTCTGAAGAGCTGAAGACACCTTCACAACCAAATCTAATGTAGCTCCTGAGAGGCCATTGTACAGGCCAGTCGAGTGTCACTCCAGGACCAAGTTCCAATCTACCTCTGTAATGTAGGCTACAGACACGTTGAACTGAAAGGAACTAGATGCATCCTCATTCTGGGAGTACCTTTCAAGTATGTGCCAGCTAGATAAGTCATAGTTTTTCAGATTTTTCCTGTCCCTCAGCAATAAAGTGTCATGCTTTCTTTAGAGCCCCATGCCTCATTACAAATATAAAAGGTACATTTCTCAATCCCTGTGGCATGGGAGGGCTCCAAGTTGGGGGGGGTCTCAGCACAGTTCCCTGGCCTGAGAGCTCCTGAGTGAATTTGGAGTGGGGCCCCTCAATGTATTTTGCAAGGGAGCCCCCTCAAGTTTCATTACACCACTGCATTTGACCTTAGCACTGCTGCATAACGTCTCAGTGCACAGGAGACGGAAGTAGTTCGAGAAGCCCAAAGTTATGTTAACAGACTAGCTCTCATGCTGACTCAGTAACTTGATTGATCATTGCTAGACTCCACATGTACTAGGGATTATGTGCCCCTGAACTTCTCTCTTCCGTAGCAGATTTTGAGATTTGTTTACCGCTCAGTTGGTCTTCAATCAACCTCTTCTAGCTTAGAGTCAAGCACTCCTTTGGAGCCTTGTTCTACATTACCAGACTCCTTAATTGCAGGAGGGTGATTGACAGTCTCTTAGTCAAAAAAGAGTGTCTCGATGGACCAGGTCTCAGATTATTTCCAGTTTAAATCATTACCAAGACCGACAAGAAAGATGTCACGTTCGGAGAACACTATTACTGTTCTATCAAACCTCTGCTCAAGCTGTGAGGTTATAGCAGCTGCCTTAAGGAAACGTTATCCTCCCTTGTTGACTGAAAGACCCAATATCTTGACCAATAGAAAGAAGAGTGACTTGTCTGGTGGCCTTTCTATTATACAGGCTGTCAATGTGATAATGGCTTGAATGTTCATACCTTTAGCACAAGTTTGAACCTTTTATCTCACTGATATTGAGAGACAAGTAGATTTTTGCTTAACTACCTGCAAAAGTTTTAACATCATTTGCTTCATAAGGAATCTAGCTTAATTAAAGTCAGTGGCCCTAAATAATAAGCACAGGACAAGATCATTGATTTTACATTTGATGGAAATGGCCTCCTCCATCCCTCAATGGATGAGTTGTTCTAGCACTATGAAACAAGCGCACAGTATGATCACATCTGAGTTTCATTTAAGTAGTACTGGTCAAATTTCATAGAACCTATAAATCGAACAAGGCTTTTTAGACCTGCTAGGTAAGAGTACATTTTCATTTGAAGCTAAAAGCATGTGCCTGACCCTACCGGTCTTTAAACTTAAACTACAAGAAAGATGATTCTGGTAAAAAAAAAAAGTCAAACCTGTCATACCAGTCTCAAATCTGGGGAATAGTAATGACTCTTATTTGGGGCCAGTCTTCCCAGCTTTTTCATTTCAGCTAACAGGATTTCCCTTTAACTCTATCCTGAGACCTGGTTTATGATTTTTCTCAAGTGTTTCATGACAGTTATACTTTGAATTTCCCATCGTCATTAAGTCCATCTCTGCCTTAGTATCAGTCACAATCTAGGGAACTCCTATAGGAAGTGTTAGGGGTCCTTCTCGTGAGACCCTGAAATCCAGTTCATCACTTGGAATGAGCAGACCTACTACTTGTATTATATTATGGTAAAGAAGTAAGCGGGGTTTCATCCAATATTGCATATATGGGAGTTCAACAAATTCATTCCACTTAATTTCAACATGCTGACAGACTTTTCGCAGAACAATAATGTGGATGGGTCTACCAGCCAATACAATTCATGTGTTGAGGTTTCCTACCAAAACAATAACAAGCAATTGTTCTAGTCTGCATTGGTTGGGCAGCGTTGCCAGTACAGAACAATGCTGTTTGGCCAGAATGCAACCACAACCATTGGGAACCACCAGACCTGTTGGTGGCTATTTGGCCCCTGTCCAGTGGAGCCTTTCTAATATCTGTTTTAAAGTGAACTTACTATATTCCTATCTGAAATGTCATCTTGTATCATCAAATAGGATTTGGTATGTGAAGACAATTGTGCACACAGGATTAGTGAGAACTCTGCACCACCTGGAGAGTTTCAGCAATGGATTCTGTGCTCTTTGATACAGGAAAAAACTGAATGAACTAACACCAATTTTGGCACTCGGTTAGAACTTTACTCAAAGACTGTGCTTTCGTTTGGTGTAAATCCATTCAATAGTTTTCAAGAAATTTGTGTTTAAAAAGTGTATCCATCTGGTCATGAAGATATTAAATTCTAAAGATATTTGCACCATTAATTTGCATATCATCTATTACTTCACAAATCCTTTGTGGATTCACGAATCCATAAAATAAAAAGGCACACTATTCAAGAAGGAAACTTTTTTCCTGTCATCCGAATCGGCAGTGTTCTGGTTGGCTGGGCATCATATAAGAATTCTGTTTCTGCCACTGTTAGCCAACATAGTTCACAAAACAGGGTATTGGGAAAATACATTTAAAAAAGGGAATAAAGGGGCACCAAAAGTTCCACCCTCAGAAGCAAAATTACAAATCAGAAAAGTTGTTTAGAGCATTGCCGCTGCACGTGGCCAGTGGCCACACTTGGGATTTTCCTGCACATGCTCAGTGCACAGTTTGTCAGAGAGGTAACCAATATCAAAACCCTTTTCTACTATGGTAAAAAATACTTTTTTAAAGGCTTTTAATAGAAAGTAATAATCTACTTGCTAATCCCTATTTACTTTGAAGTATGCTTAACACAACAAATGTCAGGCTTACAGCCTTTACTGTAACTTTTCTAAATAAACAGACCAAGACAGATCAGGACTATGGCCTTGATCATTTGCTTGCCACCATAAACTACTCATTCTGGCTGTACTGAGCAGAAGCCTTCCCCAAAGCCAAAAAGTGTGGCACAAGCATCCACTTTCAGTGGGAGCACCCAAATTCTGCCCTTTCAACAAGAGCGGATCCTAATCCCCTCTCTTTGTAGTACGTCTGAAAGACATTTTTGAGTATGGTACTCCAGCAAACACTAGTTGCACTCTCTTAATGGCAAGGGTGCGCTCTGATGAAGATATACAAATTCTTTCACTATTGTATTTTATATTCCCTTTACATACTGCCTGGATATTTATAGGGATGTGCATGTTACTGTACCCACTGCTAAAAAGTGTCTTTCCACAGCTGTGTCACCAGGCCAGGCCTAAGAAACTTTATTTCATAAGAAAATACACAGAAACAAACAGGTGGTCGTGCCCTTCTACGTGCAAACAGGCTAACTGGCTTGACTCATGGCAAGTACACACCTCAGCTGACAGACATTAACAATTGAGATTGGTTTCTTTGAAGTAATACTGTTTAGTAATTCAATAATTAATTTTCAAGTGTTAAAAATATACAGGATAGTTTGAAATTACTATTTTCTGAATTACAGGGCAAGGAAGTGCTTACATTTCAGGGTCTGAGGAACGAAGTGTTTGTGTTGCATTAGGGGACAAAGACCAGCATGAAACATGATGAACTTACTATACAGAGTTTCAATGGTATATTCATTTTTCCAAACTGAATAAGGTAGTGCAAAAAGGTAGATGCCGGTCTAGTTTTCACCTTGGCTTAATAAATGGCTGATATCTTTTTTTTGCATCTTATAGGACCCGAAACCATGACTGCCGTCACTGATAGAGCTGGAAATTCATTATCAAAAAAAGTTGCAGACACCAGCAAAGGAGAAAGAATAAGTCCATTTTTGACATCAATTCAGATGAATTTCATAAAAGATACAATTCAAGAAGCAGCAAAATATGCCAGGTACTTCTGAACATAATGCTCTATATTTACCAAAAACGAGTTGCCACAGATTGAAGAAATAAACAAAATTAAATGGATGTTTAGGGAGTACAAAATATCACTTCAATTATTGGGCCCCATCTTTAAGTTAAGAACAGCATCCCATTCAGGATTCAGGTCTGAAGTACACTAGAAACTAGAGCCAAATTGCAGAGTGCATTGGTGATGGCTTCTTTTTAGGATAGGACCGCTACCTATATCTCCGTGTTTGATGTGACTTTAATGCTTGAATGCTGAAGTGCAATCATAGTGATTGCTAAGTAATGTCATGGGGTCCTGACTCTTAAATGCTTGCCTTAAGCTACGTATAGAAAAGCACAAGGACGCCCAGGCCATCAGCCAACTGGCAGCAGTAGACAGACCCCTCAACACCAATATGCTGGAGTGAGAGAAAATTGGTCTGGAGACTCTAACTGTTCCAAGTATCTGCTACCACCACCAACACCATCTATTGGAACTCCCACGATCCACATGAAAGATTGTATGTCCAAGAGGCAGATCAAGCTTGCAACCACAACTTATAGGATTTATCCATTTAATGGTACCAGATAAAGCTAGGTAAGCAGATTCAGAGAAGGTCACACTGTGCCATAGGATAATAATATTGGGCCAATGCAATTATCAATTCAAGTTCAAAATGACTGCATGGGGTAAAAGTGGATTTATAGTCGCAGAAAAGAAGACACTTTTCAGCAAGTCTAGTGATGATGAAGCCGAATGTATGCCAAGAGCACCTTATGAGAGAACTCTTGGTAATTTGGCATCCAAATTAATCCTTAAATGTGGAATTTATGGGACAAAGATGCAGTCAATGGGTGATTGGAGGGGTATTTGGATTCTGATAGTGAAGGTGAACTTGTACTCCATCACAACCTAGGGTTCTTTAAAGAGATGTGGGCTGTAGTTGGGATCTGAAATTGAAAGAGGGCTGTTACTTTATCATGCTATTGTGTATTTTAAAGGGGGATGCCTTTGACTCTTTCCTAAATTGAAGCAGATTTGGAGCAGTGCTTTGCCACCATCCACATGTAAGAGTATGAGTGCTTTCACAGTGGTTCTAAAGTCGCTTTGTGGAAGGAATGGCTTTATTTTCATTAATAAGAAGAGCTGGTACCAGGCAATCTTGGTTTTCTTGACGACTTGGCCAGCTGTGGATGGAATCCATCCGTGGTCATTTAACAGAACTATATGTAGCTTCATGTAGAGATTGAGGATGGCTGGGGATAAGATAGAACACCAGGGAGCTACACAGTTGATAGGGTATCTCTCGTAGAAGGCGTTGCCAATATGGTGTTGGATGAATAATCACATTTTAGATTTCAGGGTGTGAATGAGGGTAGGGTGACTGATAGTTTCAGAGGTGATTGAGAAGTCCACCACTATCCAGAGGCAGAAGCCATGAGGAACTTATAATTTATAAGCTAGTTGTTTCTGTGCTGCAGTATGATCTGAAGCCAGATTAGTATTTATGTGGGAGGTGGTTGACTTTAATGTGATGTTGAAGTTGTACTTAAACTGGATTTTTAATTCACTTGCCGATGAAGGGTATGTGATCAATGGGGCAGTAGTTAGTATTCTTCAGGTGTGGAGAATCTGCTATTTCTGAAAAGCTTCTGTTAGGATGCCTTGAGTGAGAGAGGTGTTGATGATGGTGCGTAGGAGTGAGAGAGCTTTTCCGGAGATTGCTTTGGTCTGTGATGAGGGTAAGACACCATCTTGATAGGCATTTGCTTGTTAAGATTGGGGATAGGGCTCTGAAAGCTGTCCATTGATGGATGCAGTACAGAGTGGTGAGTATCAGAGATAAGAAAGGATTAGTGGTATCAATATTCTGGCAGTTCTTTTTTATTTTTATTACTGAAGAAAAGGTTGATAGAAATTCATTTGTCTGTGGAGGGTGGAATTGGAGGGCCAGGCAAGGGATTTATAGAGTGCTTAATTGCTGTGCCATCAATAAACACATGTCTAGCAGTCACATACAAACAATGCCAGTGAGAAAAAGGTAAAATAATGAATAGTACTGTCAAAAACAACTTAGTCAATATGTTACCAGTATTCAATTAATCAAAATATATTCAATAAGTGATACGCTATTAATGAACATATATTCATATTCTACACAGAATACATTCTGTATGTACAAATAACTGTAGGAAATATTTAGAAATATACTTTTACATTGTGTATCTACTAGGTCTTGGGTTTGTTGCACTTGAGCATGTGAACACACACGTGCACATGTGTCAGGGGTCCGCGTCTGAGACTGCTATCATGGACAGTCAGATATCTGTGTACAAGTAGCCTGTCACATAAGGGGACCTTCAGGGATTAGTGCTGACCCAGGGTAGGGCTTATAAAATAATGGGCATTCATAGTGTAGGTCTTTAATGCTGACTGAAAGTCTGTGGTCCTTAACTGAATTGCACATTAAAAGTAGGGGTCCAGTTGAATAATATTTGTTCTTTTTTAAAATTTCTGTCTGTATTTATCCATATTTATTTTTTCGCCATCTTTTTGGTATTTATCCATATTTACCTAGTGGTTTGAGAGTTAATGGTTTTGTAAAATGGTATAGTTCCATATTTATTTAACTTATAAACATGCACTCAAACTGTGATGCCTGTCACATTTTAGCAAGTTAAGCAGCCAAATATAATAAAACACTACACCCACAAATAAATATTAGCATTATATACAAATATATGTTTTAAAAAATGCCTGTATGTATGGAAATTGCATTCCATTACAGCAAGGAGAGTCTCTCACAAAAGGACAATATTCTGTATTTTGTCGCTTTTAAAAATAAATACAAACACTAAGCACATTGTTTTCTGTCTGTATTTATCTATAAGAAATCAGTAAAAATTTAAAACTGGGAGCCTTAATTATAAATTAAATATGCAACAAGGTACACTTGGACCCCACTTTGGCCTACAGACTCCAGTGAGGTATCAATTTTGCAGTAAGCATGCATCCCAAGCATAAACCCACAGTGTCTTTTATCATATCTAAACGCCCTAATGGCACTATAGGAATTTTCACATTTCCCTTGCTCAGCCATAATCTGAGTCCAGGCCTTTATCCTCCCTCCGGTAAAGGGCCAAGTTAATTAATCTGCTGGCCAGCAGGAAGATCAAAAGCAACTCCCAATGATAATACCATCAATCGTGTCTGACACAGTTCCTGGAAAAGGAAGGGTGGGAAGCAAATCTACATTTGTTAATCATAGAAACAAAGGAAACATTCCAGACCTAAGGAGATGAACATAGGAAGGGCTCCCCTTTGAAGTTTTGGTGGGAAGGGACCGAGCATCTGTGTCAGTTGAAGAGGAAGAAAAGGCTCCCAGAGAAGGTCTTTTCAGAGACCGCTTGAGGTCTGCAACTAAAATGTCCCAGTTGTGCAGGATGGTTGAAGAAGGGGTGCAGTGACAAAGTGGCATTCTAGGACTGGTCAAAGGAGACTGGCTTCTAGAACCTTCCTCCACGGCTTATAAACTCCTGTACAAGGGAAAGACTTTTCTGAAGATTGCCTCCTGGCTGGAAGGAGAAGCCACGTGACCCCAGTGAGATGATGGACTGAAGGGCTATGACTCCACACGTACACAGGACTAGGAAGGGTCTCTCCAGTGCCAGTGGTGCTGGTCCCCTTGTGCCTCCTGAGGAACAGTTGGAGGACTCTGGGTAGTTACCCTGAGACTTCTGTGGCATGGCACTTGACTATTCTGACACACCAGTGTCCTTCTAAAAGCCAGGAGGCCATGTGACCTGGGGAGTTGGACTGGGGGGTGTCCGGCTTCGTGGCTGAGGAGGGGTTGCAGAAGAAGTCTCCTCCAAGCAGGCGAGGGCACCAGGAGTCAATGCAGAGGTCCAGTCATGTAAGGGAGTCTTAAACACCATGCTTCCCAACAGAAGTACCCTTCAGAAGCCAGTAAGATCTTTATTGACAATTGCACCCCATCATATTGTGATCATGTATCTAGTATAGGTTCACTTATTGTGGTTTTAGGTTTAAGGACCTCAGTAGGAGTGTAAAATGTTTTGACACTGTCAACACATGTATTTCCATCTACTTGATGGAAAGGATGATGAAGTGCAGTTTTCTTTGGAGATCCACATTTCTGTTTTGAACAGAAAGTCGATGCTCCTGGGAAGAAGTTAGATAATCTCATGTCGATGTAACCTTGTATTGAAGACTCTAAACTTTGCTTTTTATTTGTGTGGAAGTTGTTTGGGGGCCTTTGGAGTGTGGTCTTGGTGAGAGACTTCAGTATGGGGTATGTGCCGGTAGGTTTGGCCTGAGGTATGCTGTGAGCATAGTTACTCCAAGAGATTCTGGCAATTTTATTTGCTGAATAAAATTATAATAATGCATTTTATTTGGTGAATAAAATTTGAATAATGCCAGAGTGAATGTATTTTGCTAATGACTAGTATGGAACTGTCACAGCATTCCACTTGTATTTGCATGCATAAGTATGTATACATATGTTAATGTAAATCGTGATATTGTAGCCAAGTGTAAGCATATGTGTACTTACATTTTATTCTCCAGATAGAAAGTATTTTTAACCATGGAGAAACCACTAGAACTATACCCCCATGTACCCCCATCATTTTAGTGGATGTTCCCAATTCAAACCCTCCTGCACAAAGATTTACTTCTGACTCCTGAGAGACATAACTTTCCTACCATATCCAAGGAGGAAAAGTGCCTGCCAGTGACTTGTATATATGTATGAATTTGCAGGTTTGTAGTTGTTCACTTACTGATTGTCCCTGCCCTGGAACACCCACAACCTGCCCTATTGAACAGATGTGCTCACACGTAATAGAACACTATTCTGGTGTAACTGTACATGTGAACAAATCATCATTAGTCTAAGTTCATATTTTATGACTGGCAAACATGAGATTACACTCATAAATCAAGATAGCTGTGCCCCCATTTTTAGTTCCCCCTTTTTAACATATGTATACTCAGATCACACACATTGTACCATAAGGGTAGGTTTTTTAATGGTATAAGTGCCAACATTCATGTTGATTTATTTAAAATGGAGATGTTGGTTGTGAGCAGCTCCATGCTTCCATCAAACATGGCACCCTTTTGCTCTTTTCTGTTGAGAATAGTAAGGAATGTTGTATATTCTTTGGTTCTTTATCACTTGCTTCTAAAGTGGCAGACTGTTAAAATCAGATTCTAGCATGTAAAAGCAGCACCAATTATTTTTATACTTACATCACAAGGTTTAAGCCCTTGATTTCCTTGCTGTTATTAAGGCTTACTGGGACACCAGCATGTACCTTTTTACTTCTTCAATGTATGTCATAAAATACTGCAGCACTTGTTAAACTTTTCCATGGATGCACATGTCCATGCATGTTTGTGGACAGGGCCCTTAATTCCTACATGAGAAACTTGGTCTTAAATCAAACAACACTCTATGAATGGCAAACTTTGTGGTAGTGCCATGCTTTTCTTGCACTACTATGAGTAACCGACCCTTCTCTTACACTAAACACAACCACTGTCTCTGTGGTCCTCCATTAACTATTACCCATTTCTAAAATGTCTTTAATCTTGCTGGTTAAACCTTTGATTGAATTTAAAAAATAAGCCCCTTCATGGGCAGCAAAACATTAGCACCAATAGGTATCACTATCCCTTTAGACATGACAAGACATATTGGAAGGGTTCCAGACATCATGTTTCCAAATTATATTTGTGCGCACAAGCTCAGAGTGGTAAGCTTGTCTAATCATCAACCTCTCTGAACCGATGTGCATCTTGATGATGATCTCCCAACCTTGGATAAGAAAAACACCTTTCTGGTAAGTAGATCAAAAAGCCATTACAAATTGCCATACTGGCTACAGCACATGAAGCTCTACCTAATTAGATGATGACATTTACAAACAAATGGGTCATTGAAATACAGCAAATGGCACAGACCCAAGGTGAGAAATTGGGTTGTTGGTTGAGTGGGATGAAACCCTAATCCAGTAACACCCAAAATCCCTGTTAGGTTGAACCACAAAAAGTTACTAAATCAACCTTTGCTTAGCCCTCTGGTAGCCTGGCACAAAAACAGTCATCCTTAACTTCAAGGCAATGTGTAAAGTATATACAGACAGACAGTAATAAAGTGATAACCCACCACCACAAGACAAATCCCACACCAAGTTAGAAAAAGACACTCTGGACGCTCTGGGTACAAACAGGCAGGGTGGTTTCATTAGGGCAGTCCACAGCAGCAGAAGAGTCCTTGTGAGGCAGAGCAGGCCTTGTGCAGCAGATCAGTCCTAGCTCAGCAGGGAAGACTTCACAGGGAGGGCAGTCCTTCTTGTGAAGGAAACACAGGTCCAGAAGTGATCTGAAGAGATGGGTCTGAGGCTCCACTACTTATACCTAGTGTCCAATTTGAGAAAGGAGAAGCTTCTAGAGCCCTCCCCCACCCCACAGAGGTGCCTGGAATTTCCTTACCACCTCTTGTGGCCCCAGATTGTCTGGGGTCACAATAGACTAGTGTAAAATCATTTCTGAGTGTGCTGGAGTAGTCCATTTGAGGTGCAAGTGTGGTAGGAGACATGTCTGCCCCCTCATCCTGCCAGAGATGGCCCATCCTGCCAACGCCCACACCTTCTATTGTGATGCTGTCTGGGACAAACAAAGTCCAACTGCAAACTACACCTATTCATGTGACCTAGGAAGCGGCCATCTGTGCCAAACAGTTAGGGCAAGAAAGTGACAACTTTCTAAAAGTGGCATTTTCATAACTATAACTTAGAATCTGACTTTACCATTAAAGAGGATTTAAAGTTACAATTCCTCAGACAGTAAGCATGGCCTTCCTATCTTCTCCCGGTCAAACGTTATTACTTATTAAATGTAATGAGGTAGCCCATTGTTATCCCTTTGGGGAGGTAGGCTTTGCAGTATTGAAAACAAATTTAAGAGGTTTTTTTCACTACCAGGACATGCAGAGCTTAAAAGTACATGTCCATCTTTTTTAAATACACCACACCCAACCTATGAGCTGTTTAGGTACTCCCCTAGTGGTGACTTGTATGCATTAAACAGAAAGGTTTAGGTCTGGCAAAAGGATTATTTTGCCAGGTCAAAATGGCAATTTAAAACTGCACACATAGGCCCTCATTACGAGCCTGGCGGTCTGTGACCGCCAGGCTCGCGGTTGGCGGGAGCACCGCCGACAGCCTGGCGGTGCCCCTTAGGGCATTCTGACCGCAGCGCTTTGGCCGCGGTCAGTGCAGGAAAACCGGCGGTCTCCTGCCGGTTTTCCGCTGCCCGTCAGAATCCTCCAAGGCGGCGCAGCATGCTGCGCCGCCTTGGGGATTCTGACACCCCCTACCGCCATCCTGTTCCTGGCGGTTCGCCCGCCAGGAACAGGATGGCGGTAGGGGGTGTCGCGGGGCCCCTGGGGGCCCCTGCAGTGCCCATGCCAATGGCATGGGCACTGCAGGGGCCCCCGTAAGAGGGCCCCGCTTGTATTTCACTGTCTGCATAGCAGACAGTGAAATACGCGACGGGTGCAGTAGCACCCGTCGCACCTTCCCACTCCGCCGGCTCGATTCCGAGCCGGCGTCCTCGTGGGAAGGTTGTTTCCCGCTGGGCTGGCGGGCGGCCTTAAGGCGGCCGCCCGCCTGCCCAGCGGGAAACTCAGAATGCCGGCCGCGGTCTTCAGACCGCGGTGCGGTATTCCTGCGGCGCAACTTTGGCGGGCGGCCTCCGCCGCCCGTCAAAGTTGTAATGAGGGCCATAGTCTGCAATGGCAGGCCTGAGACCTGTTTTAATGGCTACTTAAGTGGGTGGCACAATCAGTGCTGCAGGCCCCCTAATAGCACTTAATGTACCGGCCCTCAATACATGAAGTATGACTTTACTTGGCATTTACAGGTAAATTAAATGTGCCAAGCAGGGGTAAACCAATTTCACCATGTTTAGAGGCGAGAGCACAAGCACTTTAGCACTGGTAGCATAGGCAAAGTGTACAGAGTCCTAAGGCCATCAAAAACAGATTCAGCAAAAACAGGAGAAGTAAGGTAAAAGGTTTGGGGGAAGGCCACCTAAAGGCTGACAGATCGAACACAAGGGAATTGTAAAACCTGTTTGTCTAAGCCAGCTCTGTGCTAAGTACTTGCAAGATGAATTGAAGAGTCACTTAACCAGCCAATGACGGCTGGCCTACATGAGCATATCCCCAAGGCCATAAAAATGTATTTCAAGTATGTTTTCCTTTGTTTGGCCAATGCTGGGCATGCACAGAATACATGAAAGAGGGACTCTTGTCTTTACCCACAGAGGTCACAAGATTGCTGAACTGCTGCTTCCAGGAAGGGGCCATATCTTTAATTTCAATCGACCCAAAGCGCAGAAGCACGAATTGGTATTCCAACAAATGCATATAAAATGCAGATAAATATTCCTGTGCTTGGAGTTCTTTATATGATGATAGTACGGTCCAGGCATGTCTTCTTTTGGCAAGCACGTTCTTGTCTATAGTGAGCGACAGTAACCGAGTTGCAGCGTTTGCCATCCAGTAAAATTCCGCTTTACTCAGACTCATACCCCAGACATTATGCAAGCCCAGTTCCTTTATAGAGCTGTTTAGATGGTTTCCCCATGAGCCTTTTTTATTGCAGCGCTGTTGCTCCTCGATTTCACACCAACATAGATTGCTTATAGATCCTGTCTCTGCAGCTCACAGTCACCAGCAGAGTTTTATGTACGTGTTTTTGCTCTGAAATTTGTAGTTTTTTTATCCAAATTCTAGGCGTATGTCAGCTGGTGAAGCTGACTTTGGAATCTGGAACACTGATTTATAGGCCTTTGTTTGTATTTGGTTTAAAACTGCTGTTTCTTTGCCCAACATAGTTTCAGCCCCATATGTAACTGTTGGTATTAAACATGCTGACATTACAGAGAGCAGATGGTTGTATGATGGACAGCTAATTTTTTGTTTTAATATCTTGAACCTATAAGTCAAAGATTGTGCCTTTGCTTGAGCGGAGACAAGCTGAGGTTTAAAGGTCAAATTTTGGTCCACTATGAAACCCAAGTATTTGTAAGCGGGAGCGACCTCCTACTTGGTTCCATTAATGAACCATGAGAAAGAGTTACATTTTGAGTCCACCATTCTGACCACTTTGGTTTTATTCCGGTTCAGTTCCATACCTTGCTTGGCTATATATCCAGTGAATGCATCAGTGCTCTACTGCAGACCAATTGGAGTTTGACTAAGTTATACTATATCGTCTGCGTACTGTAACCATGAAATTGCTTCCTGGGCCAAAACGGGCAGGCGATTGTTTACCAAAGAAAGAGCATTGGCTAGGTCTGCTAAATATAAATTAAAAAGTATAGGGACTAGAACACATCCTTGCTTTATACCATTTAAAGTTTGGATTCTGTTGGTAACCTGACCACCTGCTCTAATTTTAACTTGGGCCCAGGTACCTGAGTATAGTTCCATCATTGCGTTCAGCAGGCTACTAGGAAGACCCCAGCTTTTCAATTTTTCCCATAGGCGAGCTCTTGGGACTCGATCAAACACCTACTTAAGATCAATAAAACAGGCAAATAGTCAGCTTTTCTTGTGCCTGGACTTTATGCCTAGCAAGGCCAAAGCTGTCAGGTTGGTTGAAGTCACCATGCCGACTTTGAAGCCAGTCTGACTTTGTGGTAGGAGTTGTCTCTCATGTACCCACACCGATAATTGTAACAGCAGACAGGATGCATAACGCTTTACTTCTACATCAATCAAGGCTATTAACCTGTAATTAATTGGAGATGCAGGGTTGCCGGTTGTATAAATTGGATGGAAGAGGTTATCTTTACAGGCATTTGGAAGCCGCTTGGTGCCGTGGAGATCGTTAAAGAGGAGCGCCAGGTAATAGGCCCAGTATGTTACGTCACCTTTAAATAGGGCATTAGGGATGCCACTCGGACTTGCGGCTCCTTCCGTTTTTAGCTCCATTGTAATGCCTGTTAGCTGCTCAATGTCTATTTCCATGATAGCCTTGTCTTGATCAGAGTCGGGAAGGGAGGCGTCTATTGTCAATTTTACTCTAAAACCAAAGCCAGTCAAACTTGAGGTGCTACAAATTGAGGGCAGAGGGACCCCTCCCATCCCATTTTGGTCTGAGGATGAATACAACACTGAGACATGGGCTTCCCAGTAGGCTGCATCAATGCCTGCATTGGAATGACGTTTTTGCCCATGTACCAGCCCATTCACCAGTTGCCAGAATTTTTTGTTGTTCTTCAGTTTATTACACGTCAGCAGCTTTGACCACAAATCTTCATAGAACTTCCTTTTTTTTCATCTAGCAGTCTTTCTTATATTGTGATCTCAATTTAAGGAGCTTTGTTTTGTCAGGGTTCTTATTCATTCGTGCCTCCTTTGCCACTTTTCTGGCCTTACGTGTAACTTGATTTTTTAATTTACACAGAAATCTATTAAACGTTGATGCTCTTCGGCAACACCTTTCAGATTTTAGTTTGCAGCAATTACTGAGCTTGAGATAGGGATTTTATTAGGAAATATGTTCAATAATGAATCACATAGGTGCTTCCATGCCTTCACCCGTGCTCCTGAACACAATGTAGGTTGTTCCTGATACTCAAATTCTTTCCTAAGCTCTTCAAGTGACCCTGCACAGCAATACACTTCTTCCATAACTTTCTCAATGCCATGCCCCTGCAATTTTAACTTCTTTGTATTCTAGGTCATAGGAGCGGTGATGATGATGTTTCCAGTTGGAAGTCGCTTCCATACCTGTTCTGACTGTATGGCTTGGGGAAACTGATTGCTCTCTAGACATGCATGAATATTATAGGTTGGGACGAGTGGCAGTGCTGCTTCATTTATTAACGTGAAGCCATTAAATCACTTGAAAATGTTACTAGTGAAGGAGAGTCTCCCCCTTGGTGGGTCATCAAGTGACAGAGCCACAATTTTCAAACCTGTTGTTCAGGTGCAAGCCGTGGCGTTTTTCCCTTTTTGTATAGCCCTTTGCTCAAATTAACATTAAAGTCACCAGACACAAAATGAATAGCCTCCTTGTGCTGCCTCATCAACAATTTGAGGATGTTTAACAATGTTTCCATGTTTTCTCTATTTTGCTCCTTGTTCGGGTGAATGTCCACATTGGTTAACAGAAGTGGGGTATTAACGCCGTTTAACTCCTGAGGTTCCAACTTAATTGGCAGCAGCCAGGCTATACCGAAATCGATTTGTTTGATAGCCCAATTGGTTTTGGTTGAACATAATGTTGTGAGGGCACCTTTGGGATGCCCAAATTTGTGGCTCTTGACTGCAGGAACATGCCAGCCGACATAGCCTGAGATTTGCATAGACTCCGTACACCAGGTTTCCTCGAAGCATCATGATATCGAATTTCTGTAGGAACGTCAACGTCTCTGCATCTGTGACCATTTACTTCAAACCATGGCAATTCGAGGAGCATATGTAGAGGCTATCCTCTATGGCAGTTTCCCATCTAGGTCTTTGGTCAGGACCAATTGCTGCTGTGGACCATAATGGAATGCCGCTCTGCTGGAGTCCAAGTTGGATGCCTGCCAATAAATACTTGATAGCTACTCCCCTGAGGAAGTGAACTTTGATTCCTTACTATAGTTAGATTTTCTCGGCTGCTTTGAATCACCTTCGCACCAACTGCTCCTTTCAGCACTGAAGCCCCCTCACAGTATCCGGTAGCAGGGGGCTGGGATATCGACATAGTTCTTGTCTTTGCAACATGATGCCCCATGACCTAAAGGTGTCCTGGTATGCCAGGATTTGGGGCGGCAGTGCCTGGAGAGGCCCAATATGTGCATGTTGCCTCTTTGTCCCTGTGATTCGGGTGCGGAACAAACTCCACTGTCTGCAGACAGGGGCTGAATTTCATTTATGAGCTTGATGATTGTTCCTCTATCCAAGATATCAAAGGCCCCTTTTGAATTGTACTGGGGGTTAAATAGGAGTTTGTGATCACTCAGAGGCTCGGTTTGTTGTAAGGTCTGACCTCCTGGCGGGCATATTGGTGTCAGAAATTTAAGGTTGGTGTTGTTACTTGTGTATTGTTTCCTGCCAGTGTTCGGCATGGTGTTTGCCTGTAGAAGCTTTTGTGAGGCCTGACAATGCTCGATTACTGTAGGAGATTGGATGTTTTCCCTGTAATCAGAGGCTTCCCACCCAGCGCTGCCCCATCGGCTCCCTTGAGCAGTGATCTGACCGATGTGAAGATCCACTTCCTGGGGGTTGTTAGTTGTGATCTCCCACTGACCTTGGTTACCACCCTGGCAGCTGTGCAATGATCTGATATCCTAAGTGACTGGTTTCGGTGAGATGGGTAACTTCTTAATATAGGCACACCTTGTTTTAGATTAGCCTGGTTAACCTTTTGCATGGTAGGCTGCTGCGTGGGGTGTGTGCTGCTACCCTCCAAGTCTCCCTTGTCTCTCCCCTCAGGGTCTTTGCCCTGCGTTCTATTGGACTTTGTGAATGACTTCCAGATGCTGTTTTGCTGAGCCACCTTGGCCTTCTTTCGAGCTTTCCTTTGTTGTTCTTCTCCCTTTTAGTAAGAGAGGCCTGATTTGCTGCTGAGGTGTTTGAAGCTTCTCCAACAGCCTCTTCTTTGACGGGATTTGTTGGTTGAGTACTGGAGGTTTTGCAGCACGCAGATAAACTGTGGTTATGTTCCTGCTGGGAAGAGCAAATAGCCTGTGGGTTTCTATTTTCACTGTCTGTGCCATTCTTTTCAAGGTGATTATCGAATACCGATCCTTCCCCCCCTATAAAGCCCATCCTGAGATCTGGGGGCCTGGGCCCTGACTTTAGTCAAGATGTTGTTTAAGATTTTGATGATCTTAGGTGAGTTGTCTCGTGTAGAAGCACATTGACATAACACTTGCTGGGTGTAAGAATCAAGACATTGAGTAGGTCCACCTGAGTTTCCTGCTTGATAGTAAATCACTGCTTACATTGCAGAGATTGTCTACAGGAGGGCCTGCCAAGAGGCCCCAGCCTTCCCGGGAACTGACCGGTCCTCCTTGAGTTTAGCTTCCAAAGAAGGATTCACTCGGACTCTTACCTCCTCTAGACAGCCCAACACAGTGCCCGTTGCCTTCTTGCCTGGCTAGGGCATAAAGGCACCATGGGTTGGAGGAGGGGTGTGCCTCCAACTCCGCTGATGAGCTGTGCTACTGGTAATACGCTATTTCAGAGTAGCTGTTCGATTTTACGAATGCTCCTCCCCTCCTCGCATAGTGTACGTGTTAGACGATTGGGCCGCATTGGTGGGACCCTCACAAGCCACCAGCTCAATTTAAGAAACAGTAGCACAAGTGTCAGAGAGATCAATTAAAGGTGTGTTGCGCGTCATTATTACTAATACTCTCCCCCCCCCCACCGTGATTGCTGTAATAGCTGTACTTTGGGTACTTGTGGAGACTGTGGAAGGGAGGTCTGGCTCCAGTTATTCCAATTGCTAAGATATAGGGAGGAGAAGGAGTTGGTTACCAATGTGTACTCCCACCGTAGTTATTACTTTCAGGGTGCTTGGGGTGCTGCTGTGGGAGCTTTTCCGAACAAGAGGGGGCCTCTCTATTGCAGCAAAAGTTGCCTCAGTAACAACGTGCATGTGCAGTGCGACCAACTGTGTGCCATTGAGACCTGGGATGGACTTGTCTGATGGCTTAGTTGGCAGGAAGTCAGTGATTTTTGTATCCCTCTTTCTTAAGGTGTCCAGCTAATTTACTTGTAGTGTTAACAGGTTTCTTGGCTGCTGTTGGATTGGTGGCAGAGTTCCACTCAGAGGAGTCATTCGGTTGGACCATTAAGTATGTTGGTCCAGGGGAGCTATGCCTTAACTTCTTTGTCGCCTTTCTCCTCCCCCGAGTTAGTGCCATCCTTGCTCCTCTGCTCCTTTTACTAGAAGTAGGTGTTTAGGTAACCAGGCTAGGGTTGAGTGCTTGTGCCAGTGCTGGCGATGTGGTGATCAGGTGTTTAGCAGCTTCCCTTTAGGCACAAGCCGCACCGGTCCTACACCGACCACTTCTGTGCAAAAAGGTGACTGCGGCCTACAGCCCCTAGGTAGCTTGTTCCCTCAATTGGTGTCCTTGACTGCAGGGTTTGGTACTCTGCAGTTGCACACTGGTGCTTACACCACCTCCTTAATCTGTGTTAGGCCTAGGCTGTGCTGTGACGTGCTGGTGCAAATTGATGCTTGGCGCTTGATTCACTCACTTCTAGTTGGGAGGTCTGGTGAAGTTCCTGTACACCTGCCACTCTGGCCTCTGAGCCTCTGTGTAGTGGAAGGAGTAGGGCACCTTTGGCTCCTAGCCACGTCCGAGCAACTGGGATGTCAGTGTTGGCTCCACCCACCCTCCTGTTTCCCTGCTGGCACCACCACGTGATGCCCGGATCCAAACACCATGCTGCTGTCCCACTGTCCGACACGTAGGCATGACCAGCGACTGACTGGGGGTGAGAGGGCGCTTGGGCACCTGCTCACCACGCTTCTTGAGCCCCTGACCCCAGCTGCCTCACGTTTAACTCTCCTTGATGGGCTAGGTGCTAGCCGGGTGTTGACTAGGTGCTGGGTAAGTGCCTCAGGCAAGCACCTACCATTGCCTGCAGCACCAGACCAAGTCAAGTCGAAGTGGATGCCTGCACGCAGCATGCAGCTCTGGCCGGGCAAACTGAGTACATTAGGCTGGGGGCCAAATAGGGCTTGTGGCTCCGGCTCGTGCCCTACAGCTCCAGGTTGGCAGAGAAATAAGGCATCGGGAATGGGTGGGCAGCACTGTGCGTTCGGCTCCGCTCCCCGCACCTCCCCTCGTCTGGCGTGTCCCGGCATGCACCTCCTCCCCAGCCGCTCCTCTGATGTGAGCCACCCTCCACTGACTGCAATGTCGTCCAGACGCTCCACCCGACTCCGCTCAGCGTCCATCCCCGGTGAAATCCAATCAGTAGAACCGGAGTTCTTTTTAAAAAAAAAAATCTTAAGGTTCAAAATAGCGCTTACAAGCAGAAAGCGCTAACCACAGACATCTGGTCTCACTAGACCATGGCAAAATCAAAAGTCTGACAAAGATGGAGCGCAATTCGGATATACGAAGTGGATTGGGCCCGGTCAGCACTTATCGATCGTTTTAGAAACTTTTTGAAGAGAACGTCTTTGAGAATGTACAATTTCAGCAGGACAAGGCTGCAGGATTATCTGAGCAGGGTTCATCACTGTCGAATATTTGTGATGTGAAGCCATGGTGAAGACTTTTACCATCTGACTTAGTCATTGAGATGGAAATCGAAAATCTCCAGCGGGACAGGCTGTAGCCAGGTCGGACACCCCTTTGGTGAAGGACCAGTAAAACAGATTTGCTTCCGTGAAGAACATAGAGGGAGAAGCTGCAAGGTTAATTGGACCAGCAATGAACGTGGGGTGGCTAGGCGATCAGGTTGGTCCCGATCTCCTGCTGGTTCTCAGAGCACTTTTTGGCCACATATTGTGTAAGTCCTCAGTTTTGGAAATTTGCCATCTGGGCACATTTTGTACCATAACCAAGGGTCCAGGGTTATTTGGAGCCCTCTTGGGAGTTCAGGACTCTCTCAGGCTGGGTCCAGGTGCAGGTTTAAGATAGTGGAAGCCTTTTATATCCCTTATGAATCCAGACAGGAGGCCAGTACACTACTCATTGGAGTCAATTCCAGAAGTCCTGGGTGCAGGTGTAGATGCAGAGCTGTACTCTGTGGGGTTAAGGCAGGCTCCAGGCAACAAAACAGTCCTTCCAGGTACAACAGCAGACTGGCAGAGTGCACAGCAGTTCACAGCAGCAGGCAATCCTCTGAGAGTCCTTCTGCATGTCCTGTTTGAACTGAAGAGTGGTTCTGGGAGCCCTATTTTTATACGCTGTTGCCCTGTTCCTAGAAGGTGGGAAGAGTATCCAGAAAGGTTCTTTGAAGTTCCAGGAGTTTTCTGCCTCTCCTGCCCTGGCTCCTAGTTGGTTGCACTGACAATACAGGGCTTTTAAGCCTATTGTGTGGTGGCAGGACACAACCTACTCAGGTGCAAGTGTGGCTGCGCTCAACTCCGCCCCCATCCTGCCAGTGGAAAGGCTATTCAGGCTATGCTAATCCTATTACTGGCTGACCGTCTGAGGGGAATTCATAAAGTCTAAACTGTAAGTTCTTCCCAGTTATGTGCCTTAAGGCAGGTTGCAGGCACAGAGGGCCTGAGGACAGGAAAATGCCAACTTTCTAAAAGTGGAATTTTCAAACTTGTAATGATAAATTCAACTTTACCATTAAAAAGGGTGTATTCACTACAAGTTAATAGGTACCAAACATGCCATATCTGTCTCCTCTCATTTAAGAATTACAGCTTGTTAAATGTAATATGGAATCCCCAATGTTATCCTGTGTGGGTGGTAGGTCTCATAGTAGTGAAAAACAAATCTGCAAGTTTTTCCCTACTGGGACATGCAAAACTACCTTTTAATTTCACAGCCTGCTGCTCTACAGGACACCTAGGGCCTACCTTTGGGGTGACATGTAAAAAAGTGAGGTTTAATGCTTTGCAAGGGGTTTTAAATGCCAAGTCGGTATGGCAATGGGACACTGCATTCAGGCTGCAATGGAAGGCCTGGGACATGTCTTGAAGTGGGTGGCCCAAAAAGTGCTGCAGGCTCACTGGTAGCATTTAATTTACAGTCCTTGAGTATATGGTCTGCCTCTATGCAAGGGCCTCGCAAATAAATTAATATGCCAATCACGTATATGCCAATCGAACAATGTTTAGGAGAATGAGTACAAGCATTTTAGCACTGGTCAGCAGTGGTAAAGTGCACAGAGTCCTAAGGCCAACAGAAGCAAGACATCCAGGATAATGGAGGCAAGCAGGCAAAAAGTTTTGGGGAAGACCATCTTAAGGCGGCAGGTCTAACAGTAGCTGATATGGGATTCCAGAGATTCTTTTTTTTTTTTTTAAAGTAATTCAATTACTGTAACTGGGCAAAGTCTCAGGTTTTGCAATGATGACATTTAAGGATAAGTATGGGATTTCAAACACCAAACCCCGTTAAATATGTTTGATTAATACATTTATAAGTTTCCATATTTAACTGGTATAGAGTGATTGATACCATTTTGGAATGTTAAGGAAAATCTGTTTCTTAGTTATTATATAGGGTTCCAGTGGTGATCATGTGATGAGACCGAAAGAAAGGTGTTACACAGGTCAGGACTCAAAATTGTGTGAGAGTATAGGGTTAACATTCCATTTACTCAGTTAAGAATTTAGCTAATAGGTGCATTGATGTCTTTGTATGCTTAAAGGATATGTAGTGTAAAGTATAGAGATTGCATGCGACATAAAACAGCTGTATAGAAGCTTTAGTGGGGAATAAGATGTGGACCACAATTGAAGAAGCCAAATTACATTTTTAAATGGCTTTTGATCTTGCTAGGTGTGCTACCATTCTGTCCATCCCATTAAGCATGAAGCAGAACATTGAGGGCATAGTAGTGCAGATCTAAAGTTAGTTGTTTGATTAAAATAAAATAAAACTTTAAAATAGCCCATTCTTTATTATGAAAACAACACAGCCAAATTCGAAAGCTGAGGATCCGTAATGGATAAAGGTTGAGCAGTACTATTAACAGAGCAGTCGGCGAGAAAGGCTTGAGAAGATTCTCTCTAAGAATTTCTCTGTAGCATTGCTGTATTTAAAAAGGTCAATTGAATCAAAACGTGGTAAAAAAAAAAAAAATGAATACTAGAATTTTTTTTTGTTGTTTTTTTTTTGTTTAGAACATTGTTAACCATCCCTAGAGTTAACATTTTACTTAATAGTCAAAGATGCTCTACATGGATGGACAACACTAGTTTTTCCTTGTAAATATTTACAATCTTGTTTTTTCTAATTTTTCTCAGGGAAGCATGCCATCAAGACATTTTTTATCTTCAAGTAGAGATGCTGAAGCAATTCCACATGCAACTGGTATGTATCAGATAGGAAAACAGAGGATAGCAACTAGAAAATACAGTAGTCGCACAAGAAAGAAAGAACATTGTTTCATTTGTAATTACCTTTAAAACTGCGAATTGATTGACTGCTCCCTGTTGCATATGTTCAACCTTGGGAAAGGTGACCGGAGTTTTCACCCCCACTGCTTTACTAGATCAAACCTGTGTGGTCCTGGGCCAATTGCCCTATCTTTCTATCTTGTTGTAGTATTTTTGTATCTGACAATACTTGAAGTTCCTAGCTATGCGATAGATAATAATATGAAGCATGAACAGTAGAGGTGAAATCATCTTACCCATCAAACTCGAAGAAACACGTGACTATTTGTGGTTCTAATCTAGAGCCATCCAGTTTGCGGATGATTCATCTCAATTGCCCCCAGCCCTTCCAGCTTTACCTCTGACTTCTGATCAGCCCAAAATACTGTTCACAATCCTTTCAGCCCATCCCCTCACCTCCAGTCATCACTAATGTTAGGGGAGGGGAACTCTTTGCTACCCATTTAACCGTAAGTCATCTATTCTGCCATTTTCTATTTCTTTCCATTCTTGGACTTCTAAAACAGAGAGGATTTTTGCTGTTGCACTGCACACAAGAAGAATTTATGTGAGTAATTTCTCAACCTCTGTTGAACAGCATAGTCATAATTTATTATGTTCAAGTTGTCATCTATCATGCAGTATGGAAGTGTGGTGAGTGAGCATTTGGAGCTCTTGGTGACTACGGATATATTTATTTATTTAAAGCCTTCATAAAGCATGACTGTCACCAGTGTATACATATATGTACCATACTGCTGAAAAAAAACAAATATGCACAGGGGCCAGAATGAGAGCTTTGGAAAAAGCCAGGTCTTCAAAGCTCTCCTGAATTGCAGCATACTCGCGAAAAGTCCGTAGCAAAGGAGGAAGCTTATTCCACAGCTGAGACACTTAAACTGTGAAGGCCCTGCCTCCTTGTCCTGACCACCTGAATTTATTAATACAGACTAAATTTGCAGACCTTGAACGGAGAGGTCTTCCGGGCATATATCCCTTCAGTGTGTGCTGCAACGGCACAGGGCCTCTTCCATGTAGTGCTTCGAACACAATGGACATGGATTTGAAAACGATCCTCTGCTTCAGAAGAAGCCAGTGCAATTCCTTTAGGGCATTAGATGCTGAAGACCTACAGGGTCTATTGAGCACCAATTTTGCCACTGCTCCTTGCACTCTATACAGTCTCTTCACCAAGAATTCAGGATCTCCAAGTCGCAGGGCATTGAAATAATCTAGTCTGCTGAGTATGACACTCCGCATAACCAAAACTCCGCTTTGACAGGCAGCAATGGTAAGACATTCCTTAGACTGTGAAGGAGTGCAAAGCAAATGCCTGCAACTTTTGTGACAGGGCTTTCCAGAGACAGCTTGTTATCAAATACGAACTCAAAGCTGCAGACTGTGGCCGACGACTGTGTTTCCTCTCCTGGCGACGGAGGCCAAATGTTATGGGGAAGTATTAAGGGGATTCTGCTAGCTGAGTGAGCAGCATAAGAATTCAGTTTTATCCCTGTTTAACTTTTGTGAATTTACCTTCATATTATTAACAATATGTGACATGCCTTTCTGAAAATCTGACATTGTTTCCTCCAGGTTCATGGTTGTTGAGTAGCCTGATGTCATGCTCCTTTATGAGGGTAATAAGTGGTCTCATATAGAAATTAAACAAGATGGGGCTACTTTCTGAGCCCTGCAGAACTCCCTTCACAGGTTTTTATGGGGGACAGGGCAACAGCCTGAAACTGATCCAACAGTTAAGATTCCATCCACTTCAGCACTCAACCCAGCACTCCAACTGAGGCTAGTTTATCCAAGAGGATTGCGTGGCTAACCATATCAAAGGCAGCCGACAAGTCCAACATAATCAAGACTGTCAACTGTCTACTGTCTGTCCTCATCCGCAACTCGTTCATAGCAACTCATAGGGCTGATTCAGTACCATGCCCAGGTCGAAACACAAATTGTTCATCCTCAAGGAGGGAGTGGGATTCCAAATAATGGGACAGCCTCAGACTTACATATTGCTCTACTATTTTCACAGGGCAAAGGAGGAGTGATGTGGGTTTACAGTTGCTCCAGGCCAACAGGTCTGATGTGGGTTTCTTTAGAAGGGGGGTGACTTCTGCCTTCTTCCCCAAATGTGGCACAATCCCTGACTTTAAAGGTTGGTTACCTAGCTGCAGTGTTGGGAGGGTAAGTTAATCTCCTTGCGCTTTTCACACTCTAGGAGGTAGGGGATCGAGTGGAAATCCTGACATGGTGGCCCTTGTAATAAGTTAGGAGCATTCCATCGAAATGGGTTTGAAAAAGTCAGATTTACTGCCCTGACTCTCCAGTAGGTTCATTCTGTTTTAGAGCATACTGAGACCTAGCACTGTTACTTTGGTACCACTGTGGATAGTGCACACTGTAGATCCCCTTTCCAAGTTCCCTGGTATATCACTTTCAGCAGATGTTGTCTGTATAGGGGCACTGATGTCCTTTAAAATTGATGGGACATTTAAGTAGCTTGGAATTGTAATTTATTCAGCCCTGAAGAAGTTGAGGCATATTGGCCATTTGAAACATGTGTTGGCTAGAAGCAAGATTGTTAATTTTGGAAAAAGAAATAAAGAACATCCTATGTACAACTCAACAAAGATACTCTACAAATGTTCTTCATAGTGCTCACATTAAAAGTAATCAGTTTGGACTGGGTCCGGACATTTAAAGATGCTTAAGGTGGTGACTCCTTTCACCAGTTGAAACACATTGAACACTTCTGTTTGGAACAACTTAAACTCGGGGCGGTGGGTGTTCTGTGATGACAAATCTGCTCTGGCTGCCTTTTGCCTTATGCATCAAATTGTATACAGCCTTCTCAGCTCAATGTACATTAACATATTTATAAAACCACAGAGGTCTTGAACTCTTCTGAGAGATTCCTTTAACTAAATTGTCCTGTATGGCGTGTTTACATTCCTCAGACTTGACATCCCATCATGGAAATTGTAAAATGATTGTTAGGAGGGCTTAAATAAAGGTATGTAAGGACATTGTTGCTAGGTTGATCAAATAGCTGCTGCATGATAGAAAAGTCACCATCTGTCTGCTCAGGAACAATTCTAAAATAATCTATAGCAGTCACTGGCTGTTGCAAAGACACAGGCATGTGATCTCTGGATAGTCTGAAATGTTCTTCCAGTTACCCGTATCGATAGAGATACAGTTCAGTGGTGAAAGGGTCCCTAAATTGCATGTAAGTGTTTCTCTTTCTCATTGCACAATAAATGAAATTAAAAGAAACTTGTATAGTGCATTGTTCACCCATAGAGCACCTTGGTGTTGCAAAATCAACAGCTGATACTGGAGAGTCGACTGGAGACAAATTTAAAAGAAAAGGTGCCCAGAGTATGATGAAACTGATTTTAAACCCAAGAGGCAATGCTTTCCAAAATTGGGGATTAAGGACTTGAAAGGGGCATACTTTCCACCTTATATCATTTAAATGCTGAGTAGCATTATCCCATCTATCTGGATGTCTGCCTGCCACTAACAATTCTGTCTTATTGGTTTGTTTTTAAGTTGCTGAATGTTTAGCAACATCCAGTGTTGAACAGCTAGGGGGCATTAAGCCAACTGCATGGCCAAAGCAAGAGATTGCCGATCCATTCTAAAAATGATCTGAGTGTCATCTGCGGGTGAAAGAATGGAGTTGTCATACAATTTAATAACCACAATCTGAAGTGAATACAGTTATTAAAAAGAATGAGCAAAAGGGGAGTCCTGAGGCATACCGCAAGAGATCCCTTGAGCTTTAGAGATATACCAAGTCATTTTAACTCTGTTAAAACAATGGCATGGTCAATTGCATTAAATGCCATCAATATATTGAGTAACAGAAGAGTAGCAGAATCACCTCGATCAACAACATATCACTCCTCTGAGGCAAGTGACAGGGCTGTTTCTGTGACTATGGATGATCAAAAGTCTAATTGCCATGGATTCGGCAAATCAATATTTTCTAGTAAAATTGTTAATTGATTGGAAACATCAGTTTCACTAGGGTTTTAGTAACAAATTGACCATGTCTCTTTTCCATTCCTCCAAAATGAAGCCAGCAGTAAGAGATAAGGTGATTATTTCCATGACGGTCAAGCGAATAGCAGAAGAGTAAGATTGTAAATAACTTTGGCTCATGTATTGCCTGGGGGTGTCCATTTAGCCCCTTTAGTGATTCACCATTCTCATATTCAGGTAGATAAAAAAGTAAAATGCAAGACAGATAGTAAGTTGTCCTATGAGATAACATGTTTAAAACTGAAGGGTCATGAAGGTCTTAATACCCTCCTGTATATTTTGAATCTTGGCCATAGTGTGATTAGCCAAGTCATCATAAGAATCTGTGAGCTGGACATATTGATGATATAGAAAACTATGGAGATTGTGAGAAAGTAGCCTCTTTCTAGCATGGTTACCCCCACTTTTGGCCTGTTTGTGAGTGTGTTTCAGTGTGTTTTTACTGTGTTACTGGGGATCCTGCTAGCCAGGACCCCAGTGCTCATAGATAAAAACCTATATGTCAGTGTGTTTTGCCTGTCTCACTGAGATCCTGCTAGCCAGGACCCCAGTGCTCATAGTTTGTAGCCTAATGTGTGTGTTGTCAGTAGTGCTGGATTGTGTCACTGAGGCTCTGCTAACCAGAACCTCAGTGCTTATGCTCTCTCTGCTTTTAAATTTGTCACTCTAGGCTAGTGACTTCATTTACCAATTTCAATTGGCACACTGGACCCCCCTTATAAGTCCCTACTATATGGTACCTAGATACCCAGGAATTGGGGTTCCAGGAGATCCTTATGGGCTGCAGCATTTCTTTTGCCACCCATAAGGAGCTTAGACAAAACCCTTTCACAGGACTGCCACTACAGCCTGCGTGAAATAGTGCACACATTATTTCACAGCCATTTTCACTGCACATAAGTAACTTATAAGTTACCTATATGTCTAACCTTCATTTAAGAGTGAGGGCACCTTTGCATTAGCAAAGGTGCCCCCACATAGTTCAGGGCCAATTCCCAGGACTTTGTGAGTGCGGGGACGCCATTACACACGTGCACTACATATAGGTTAATACCTATATGTAGCTTCACAATGGTAACTCCGAATATGGCCATGTAAGGTGTTTAAGATCATGGCATTGTCCCCCCATTCCAAATCTGGTATTGGGGAGCCAATTCCATGCATTCTGGGGGCTCCATTATGGACCCACAGTACTGCCAAACCAGCTCCCTGAGACTTGCACTACAGCTACAGCTGCTGACACCTCACAGACAGGGTTCTGCCCTCCTGGGGTCTGAGCAGCTCAGCCCCAGGAAGGCAGAACAAAGCATTTCCTTTGGGAGGAGGGTGTTACACCCTCTCCCTTTGGAAATCGGTGTAACAGGCTGTGGAAGGGTAGCCTCCCCCAGCCTCTGAAAATGCTTTGAAGGGCACAGATGGTGCCCTCCTTGCATAAGCCAGTCTACACCAGTTCAGGGATGCCATGTCCCTGCTCTGGCGCAAAACTGAACAAAGGAAAGGGGAGTGACCACTCCCCTGTCCATCACCACCCCAGGGGTGGTGCCCAGAGCTCCTCTAGTGTGTCCCAGACTTCAGCCATCTTGTTTTGTAAGGTGTGGGGGCACTCTGGAGGCCTCTGGGTGGCCATTGCCAGAAGGTGATGTCAGAGACCCCTCCTGATAGGTCCATACCTGATACGTTAGCCAATCCAACTCTCAGGGCTATTTAGGGTCTCTCCTGTGGGTTCTCTTGAGATTCTACTTGCAAGTTTCCAGCAGGAATCCTCTGCAACTACTAATTCATCCTCTGACCTTGGATCAACCGCAACCTGCTCCAGGAACCACTGTAACAGCAACAAAGTATCTGCAAGGGATACTTTTCTTCTGCAACTTAATCTCCAGCCAGCAACTGAAACAGTTTCCATGGTGTTCACGCTCTGAGGACTCCCTGTCTTCACCCTGCACCAGAAGGACCAAAGAATTCTCCTGTGGGGTGACAGAATCACTCCGCTGCTCATGCAGGCACCATCTAAGTTGACGACTGGTTCTCTTGGGCTCCTCTCCTGGCGACGAGTGTGCTCCTTGGAACACAAAGGGTGGACCCCATCGACACAGACTGTCCTGAGGTCCTGCTATTGCAATTTGGAGGAGGTAAGACCTTGCCTTCCCCCAGAACAACAGTACCCTTTTGCACCATGTCTTCTTCACCTCCTGAGGCCTCTGTGCACTATTTGCCAAATTTCTTCATGCACAACCTGGTCCAGGTCCCCAGCACTCTATCCTGTGATGCAAAACTCACTGAGTTGTTCTCCAGCACCATGGAACCTTCCTGTTTAGTGCTGCACCAACTGCATTTTGCACCTTCTTTGTCCCCATGCCCTGGGACTCCCATGGGTGCGATCTGATGCTCTGAGGGCTCTCTACAGTGATGAGAGCCCCCTCTTCCTTCTCACATAGGGTTGAGGCCCCCAGGTCTCTCCTGAGTCCAGATAGCCTGGTTGATGCAAACACGACTTTGCTGGAAGCAAGGCTTGTTGGAAGAATCCAGTGCCAAAACTCGCCTGCATCAACTTCATGACATGGGACATCCTTTACATCATGCAGGAACCCGCTGGCATCTTCCTAGGGTGCATTTCTGCAGTCTTCGTCCAACTGGGGACCCTTTTTTGCACCCTCTTCTGGGTTGGCAGGGGCTCTTGTCCTTCCTGGAACTTCTTTCGACTTCTGGACTTGGTCTCCTTCTTTTGCAGGTCTTCAGGTCCAGGAATCCACTGTTTGTTGTTTGCAGACTTGGTTGGTTCTTGCAATAATTCCAATCACGAGGTGTAGTGTGTCCTAAGGAAACTTGCAGTACTTTACTCCTGCTTTTCTGGGCTCTGGGGTGGGGTAATTTACTTACCTTTACTGTATTCTTACTCTCCCAGCGATTCTCCAAACCCTACACTTGTCTGGGGGGAATTCTCGATTCGCATTCCACTTTCTTAGTATTTGGTTTTTGTTGCCCCGAGACCTATTTTCTCCCATTGCATTCTGTAGCATTTCCTATAGTTTGCACTATCCTATGTCTAATTATTTGCCTTATTTCGATGTATAGTGTATATATTGTGTATAATATTTACCTCCAGAAGGAGTATTGCCTCTAGGATATTTTTGGTAACACTGAGTATTGTCACTACTTGTGTATAACTACTGTGTAACTATAAGTGGTATTGCATGAGCTTTGCTTGTCTCCTAGTTCAGACTAAGCTGCTCTGCTATAGCTATCTCTGTCAGCCTAAGCTGCTAGAACACTACTACATTTCACTAATAAGGGATAACTGGACCTGGTTTAAGGTGTAACTACCCAATACAAACCAGACCAGCTTCCTACAGAGATAGCAAAGCATTCAGGGAACTGAAAATGTCTCTGCCAGGATAGGATGTGCCATAATAATATGTTGTGATTTAACCTGAAAGAACTAGTTATTTATTTTTAAGAAAATTGTTATTATATGATGAGCATAATTTCTGCTTATACTACGGAACCAGCAGACAAAACTTGCTCAAGGACTCAGTGAACAGTTTATTAGGAATGACCATTTTATATGTTAAACAGAGAAAAAGTGGTCTATCACTACAATCAGGGTTTCAATAGCAAGTGAGAGAGCTTCTTTTGTTATGTTCACAGTTTTATAAGCACATAATTAATCAAAGATGTCCTGGTGATAGTTATGCCTTCTATTGGTTAGTTATTTATATAAATAAGTCTTTAGTAATTTCCTAACCTCTCTGTGATTAGCCATTGTACATAATTAAATGGGAAGTGCATTCCACAACCTGCATACAAAAACGACACCTACTTGACTAGCTGAACATATGTTAGGGAGAGTCAGAAGCCAGGCAGAGGACACGCGCAGATCCTAAGGTGGAGTATAGATCTCAGTAACATTCTTCAGAAATCTGGGAAAAGGTCCCTATATGCTTTGCAACTAATGATGAGTACTTTGAATGTTATCTTCTTCTCAGTTGACAGCAGTGTAAATGGTCAAGATGGTGGGAAACATGTTATTCAAGATACCTCCAGCATGATGATTGCTGCTATATTTTGGACAATCAGGAGCTCTTAGGGTGGGGTCAGACAGAAAGAGTTGCAGTGATCATGCCAGGACCCCACTGTTGCTTTAATCACTGCCAGTTTATGAACTAAAGATATTTTAGGGGTCTGACCAAGCCCAAATTCGAAACCTCTACAAATTTTAAGGCTCTTCCAGCCATACGTACTTTGATATATGAGTTGCCTTCATGAACATTACTGAAAGATGAACGGTGATAAAACCATGATAGAGGAAAGAGAGTGGGGCCTCTTGTTGGCTGTCAGTTTATACCCTGTTTAAGTAAGGACCCTCACTTTATTCAGGGTAAAGGAAATACACAGCGTAGATAACCCTTGCTCACCCCCTTGTTAGCTTGGCACAAACAGTCAGGCTTATCTCAGATGTCATTTTTAAATTATTTGCACAAACACACACAGTAACACAGTGAAAACTCCACAAACTGAATCCACACAAGTTTAGAAAAATAGTGAATATTTATCTAAATCAAACAAGACCAAAATGACAAAAATCTAACATACACAAGAAAAGAGACTTAATCCATAGAAATCAAAGGATGTGTTGCTTTAGCACAAAGTACCTGGTATGCGTCAAAAATAAAGCTGCACCGGTGAGCGTGCATCGGAAAAGCAAGCAATGCGTCAATTCCTTATTTGCAAGTGTGGTCATGCGTCAATTCTTTCTCCACCGGGCAAGAGATGCATCAAATCTTTCCTCGCAGGGAAGTGATGTCAATTGCTGGACAAGCAGCCTCAGGTCTGTGTGGTGATGTTGAAGGTTTTGCCGCCCAAAGTCAGTGTGTGGAAAATTCTGACGGACTGTGCAAAGGGTCCACATTGAGAACAGGTGCTAAATCAATTCTCCAGCCATCGAGGCAGGCACTGCATCAAATGTTCCGCCATGGGACAGGCGCTCCGTCGATATTTGTGGCACGCACACAGCGGTGCATGGATTTTCTCCCACAGGTTACCAATTACCTCTTCTAAGGGCCCAGGGACTGGATTTGGCACCACTTAGCAAGTCAGGACTCTCAGCAGAAGATTCCAGGCACTGACAGAAGAAGTATTTGATGTCCCTGAGAATTCAGAACAAGGAGCAAGTTCAATCCAAACCATTGGAGAAACTTCACAAGCAGGGTTTCAGAAAGCAAAGGCCAGTCCCTTCCCTCTTAAGACAGAAGCAGCAGCATCCACAGTCCAGTACAGCAAGGCAACAGACAGAGTGGCAGATTCTCCTCAAGCTCTTCTCCTTGGCAGAGGTTCTTCTTGACCCAGAATCCATCTTAAAGTCTGGGGTTTTGGGAACTACTACTTACACTAATTTCTGCCTTCGGAGTAGGCAAACATCAAAGGAAGGTCTTTGTAGTGCAGGAGACGCTGCCTCTTCCTTACCTTGCCCCAGACACACATCAGGGGGTTAGAGACTGTATTGTGAGAGGACAGGCATAGCCCTTCAAGTGTAGGTCACAGCTTCTCCCCCCCCCCCACTCCAGCCCAGGAAGCCTCATCAGGATATGCAGGACACACCTCAGCTCCCTTGGTGTCACTGTCTGGAGGGAATTCACAAACAGCTCAAATGTCAGTCTGACCCAGACATGTATTCAGCAGACAGGCAGAAGCACTGAATGGTTAAGCAATAAAATGCTTTCTAAAGTGGCATTTTCAAACAGACAATCTAAAAACCAACTTTACCAAAAGATGTATTTTGTAAATTGTGAGCTGAGACCCCAAACTCCACCTCTCTGTCTGCTCCCAATGGGAAACTGCACTTAAAAGATACTTAAAGGCAACCCCATGTTAACATATGGGAAAGATAGGCCTTGCAATAGTGAAAACAAATTTGGCAGTATTTCTCCATCCGGACACGTAAAACACACCAGTACATGTCCTACCTTTTAGATATACTGCACCATGCCCATGGGGCTACCTAGGGCCTAACTTAGGGGTGACTTACATGTAGTGAAATGGAAGTTTTGGGCCTGGCAAGTGGGTACACTTGCCAGGTCGAATTGGCGGTGCAAAACCGCACACACAGGCACTTCAGTGGCAGGCCTGAGACATGTTTACAGGGCTACTCGTGTGGGGAAATCAAATCCCAATATCTTTAAGACAGAGAGCACTTGCACTTTAGCACTGGTTAGCAGTGGTAAAGTGCCCAGAGTATCAAAACCAGCAAAAACTAATTACAGCCCAGGGTTCAACAACAGGAGGTCAGAGCAAAAAGGACAGGGAAACCACACCAAGAGCTGTCAGGTCTAAAACTTGAGAACAGCATTTTTGCTGGTGGAGGGTACACAGGAAACATGTTTATTATCCCAGTCATCTAGTGGCCAGAAAAAATCTTTTGTGAAGTGAGCAGAGTTAAACGCCCCTCCCCCCCCACCCCCCGGCAAAGGGATGTGCCTATGTGTCCACCTATAGTTTTTCCTGTCTGCAGGTCACCGAATGATCATAGTGTTTGGATTTAATTACCTGCTGCTCAATCAGAATCCTACATCATTGAATATCTACATCATCACATGATGTTAAACAACCACCCAAGCAGCCGTATGTGATGGAGGTTGTTGGCAAATGTAGTTCCTAGTTCATTTCTTGGTTGCGAGTTGGGGTGCTTGCATTCAGATGTCAGCATTGTGACCTTCTGTGACATATTTTACTTAAAAAAGACGGATAATGATAGTGTGATTCTAACCACTGTGACAGGTCTTGGGATTTCAATTGTGCAGTCATCAGCTTCTTGTGCAACTGCCATATTGAACTTGTGAAGCTTCGTCATTACAAAGTAAATCCTAGACCCCTCTGGAATGGCCATAGCAAACTCGGTGTTGAGCTCTTATGCAAGCAGGTTTCAGTCAAGAAAGAGAAAAGTCCATTTGCCGCTGTGGAGAATATCTGCAATTTAGAGTAAGCTGTGTGTGGGAAAACTTTAGGATGTCCAGCTGTAAATATCTGACTAAGCACAGCCTTTTCAAGCTTAATGTGTAAGGAGGAGCTGGAAAGAGGACAAGGCTTCTTCTGTTGATTATTTCCAGCTACCGAATCAGTGTTTATATTTGATTGACCTGTACCTTGTTTTAAGTTAGAAGGCAGGCTAGAAATTGGATTACATCCTCCCAATGAATCAGACCTATGCAAGCCTCAACTATTGCTTTCCCTGTGTTTAAACCTAAGGTATACACATAAATACATGTCCCATTGTGAAACACAATACATAATTAATGACACAGATTATGTGCTGGGACCATGAAGATAAATACCTTAATAGACTCAGGGAATTAGATGGCACTGCAGCCTCCTAGTTTACTAAAACAGAAAAAGGAATCTTTAAGTTCTCAGAAAAAGCCCTCCAATCATCTGCAATTCTAAATCAAGATACACCAACAGGAGGACTACATAGGAAATCCGAAAAGGGCAACCCACTTAACAGAAAGTACTTTGCAAGACAGATTGATTGGACCCCCAAATCCCCCCATTTCTTTTAAAAAACTCAGCAATTGAGTGCATCATCATGAATTCTATATCCCCAGAACATGTGCACCCTTTCAAAACCTTCCATATCCAAGCCTGACTAGCCATTCATTCTGCCATTTTCTCCGTCATTCAGGCGTTTTGCAAGTTCCAGGGTCTGCCTTTGGGTATGGATACACTGCAATGATCCACCTCTGAAAAAGCTCATAGCACCATTTTAGCACTAGCCTTAGCCCTCTGCAAGCGATGAAATCTGATTGAGCTGCCTACATGTTTTCCTAAACCCAAAGAAATACAATGTTTGACATTCTACAAGCAGCTTCTTGATCCGGTCAGAAAAGTGAGCAACTGGTACCTGATGACATGCCCTAACTCTCCACAGGATAGAAGTTAGAACTGTAAAGGAAGACTGAAACACAGGTTTCGGCCTCTTTCTGAGAAGCTGGCACTGGGGTCAGTTGTGGGCAGCAAAACAGGCTCCATTAAGTATGAAGGTGGCGGGCTGGCTGCCAGTGGTTTTTGCTCTGTAATAGCGCTATACATATCGGAGCAGTTTCACTTTCTGTATTTATACATACAAAGGTAATGTGTATTCCGGTTTGAATGGCATTGGTGCTGTACAACACACAAAGGCAATATGCATTCTGGTTTGAATGTCATTGGTGCTGTACCCACCAAGGACAATATGGATGCTTGCATTGTAGTAGTGATTTCCATATTAGGACATTTATTTTTGTGTGACAGTGGTGCTGTACGTATCAGGACAATGTAGATGCAGGTACTACTGTGTGTTTAACAGAGTAGCAGATTACGATTTCTGGATTGGCAAAGGTTTGTTTACATATTGAAACATGGTATAGACTGGCATGGTGTGCACTTTTCATAATTGGATAGTATGGAAATAGGGCCATATAGCCTAATAAAAACTTTAATATCGGATGCGAGAAACTTTATAAACAAGCATTTCAAAAGCATTTGCTTTTGCCTTGCCCAGCCCTCTTCCCAAAGCAGAAGCATCTGTTCATTTTAAGGCTTGTTTTTGAGTTACAGGTTGCTCAGCTTATACACTAGTGTGCATGTTAACATTAACTGATTCCTCTCATACCTGAGCCTGCATGAGATTCAGTGTATTCGAAATGCAGGTGTGGGCACCCTCAACATTGATTCTCAGTATGATCCAAATTGCCACAATTGTGACCGGTTGAATTATAGCACTGTTGGTTCACCATTGTGCAATGGATACCCACAATATGGAAAGGATTACCACCATACTCTTTGGACCACCATAACACAGTGGATCTACACAATATATCACCAATCTTTCAGGGTAGGAATTATGATAGAGATTGTCATCATTATACCAAGAATGGCCATAAAATATCAAGAATTACCATGTTATGCTAGGGCCATTATTTTTCTAGTGGTGGCCAACATGCCATGGGCGCCACAAATTACCAAACATTGGCAGGATTGTGCCAGAGTCAGCCAAGAAATAGGACTATTGTGAAACTTTTTTTTACCAGAAAAGGGGAATCGGTGTCCTCATATGATGTTTGCAATTGTGCACAAATGTACCATTGTGCTTGGTTATCCATAATATGCCAACGATTACTCCCTGTGAGAAAGTGGTTTCATAGTTGGCATGGCTGAGTGTCCACCAGAGACAATAAAGTCATTATCTTTTTAGAACCATTCAAAGGCTTCAATAATTTAAACCTGAGTTCAGCCTGTGGTACCTGTGAAGCAGTGCAGACATGCTTAACTTACAGAAAATGTGTAAAGCATTTATAAGTACCAAAACATCTAAAATGAAAACATAACACAACAAAATCCCAGACCAATTTATAAAAAGTGAGACATGTAATAAGCAAAATACACTTAAACAACAAAAATCCAATAATAGTGATAAAGTTTAAATATTTAGGTGACAAAGCACAAATGCCAGTTAATGGTTAGAGGAGATCATGACTTAGACATGATTCAAGGCCGAGCACAGGATGGACAAACCTGTAAGTAAAGAACTTCGACAAAGCTTCTGAGCCCCAGTTTGAAAAGGGACTGTTTCATTTTTCTGAGGAAAAACTCTACTCCATGCTTGACCAACCTGAAATTCTATCCAATGCTGTATAACTGACAGTCAGATACATTTTGTGGTCGATCTCATTGAAGCTATGCAGCAAAGGTTTTCATAAAGTTCCCAAACTTCTTTTGGTGCATTAATAACAGGAGTACACTTCCAAGGGCCCCAAGACCTCAGGGAGGCACTTAGGGGATCAGCCCTATGATCCTTGGAGATCTTTCTGTCCTTGGATTTCAAGTAAAGGGGGAATAACCTCCTCAGGTCCTTCTCGAATGTCACAGATGCCAATTGCAGCAACTTCAGTTCACCTGTGTTGTTCCGCAAGTTCAGCAGTTTTCTGGAGAAGGCTGGGTGAGGGTCCAGCTTTGTAGGGTTCACCAACCTGTGGGTGAGGGACACACTAAGACACTCCTAGTTTGGCTCTGATCTACTTTTGCAGTAGTTCTTGGCAGGGCATTTTCTACATGTTGACAATCTGCAGTCACAATAGGCTTGGACTCTGAGCCCTGGGGGTGTATGTGGAGAGTTTACTGTGGTAATCCTGGTGTAGCCTGAGGTGGGCACTGTACCCACAATATATCCACAGACAGAAGTCTGGTAGGACAAAAGCAGGGTCCTTCAACAACTAGACAGGCAATACACAAGATGTCGTAGAATCCTGCCTGCTTCCTTTGACGGGTGCAATACATGTGCTTCAGACAGTCCTGTAATGTAGGATTTGTCATTGTAGTTTCAATAGGAACGCCACAGTGACAGAGAGGAGTCCCCATTGCCCATTCTGGTCCGTCTACTATGTACTTCTGGGAGGAATTACACACATAATTCCCACTTCATTCAAGGCTGATCACAGGTTGGGAGTAGCTGGAGAGCTAACCTAAACTAGCCTCCTGAAAGCTGCGGCAGCTAACAGGTAACTGGAGAAAATTGGGTTATTGATTCAGGAGTGTGTGGAATCCTACTCAAAGAAAAAACACAATTCTTGTCCGGGCGATATGCAAGCAAATCCCAAATTAACTTGTGCTTAACCCTCTGGTAGCTTGGCACAAAGTATTCAGGCTTATCTTAGAGGCAATTTCTTGGTGAGGTATTTTTGCAGTGCTTCAAACTGTAATAAAATGAAAACACAAGACAAGAAAATTCCCAAGCCATTTAGGAAAAGTAGAGTAAAATATACTAAATTATTTGACACTAAAATGACAAAAGCCCAATCAATAGAACAGGAGATATTGAATTGTAAAGCATTAAGTAAAAATAGTGCTTAAAAGCAGAAAGTGTCAACTGTGGTTATCTGGTTGCACTGGAACGTAGAAAGTCACAAGTTTCAGGCCAACCACGATGGAGCATGGCTCCAGGAATCAAGTTATCAGCACTTTGAAATACACCTTAAATCCTAGTTGCAGAGGGTTGTGCTGTGCAGCTGTGGTACATGAGCTACAAGAGCTGTGATGTAGGCATGTGTCAAGGATGTGTCACTCAGCGGTGGTTCCGATGAGCTGTGAGGGCTGCGATGTGGGCTTGAGTAGGTTTTGCGTCTGTTCTGATGGAGACCACAGCTTGCTGGCATAGCACCTTTAGCCCCACGTACAAGGGTCCAGGACTGGAAGGGCACCACTTGGGGCATTGGGACTCACAGCTGGCAGAGTCCTGGAGCAGGGGCAGGAGAGGTAGATCCTTTTCTGTCCCATAGGCTCTGATCAGGAGACCTGCCAACTAGCCCTTGGAGTCACTCTGATGGTCCTGGGTTCAAGATGCAAGTCCAGGCCTTCTCAATCAGACAGCAGGGCAGCAGACTAGCAGGCCAATCCGTCTTGCAGCACAGCAGCCCTTCTTCTGAGTCTTCCATAGGTTAAAAGTGCACTGATGAGTTGGGTATGAGGATTCACTATTTATACCTGGTGCCCACTTTAAAGTAGGAGAATCTTCTAAAGTCCTTCCCCTACTGAGGTGTCTAGATTTGGAATTTCCTCCCTCCCTGCCCTGGCTCCAGTGTGTCTGGGGCAAAAAAGACTAGTGTAAACAATTTGTGAGCGTGCAAGTGTAGTGTCATATGTGACAGCTTCTCCCTCTTATTCTGACCGAGATGGCCCATCCTGACAATACCTGTTCCCCCTTTGTCTCACTGTCTGCGAGTAATACATAAAGACCAGCCGCCATTTACACCTAGTCAGATGACCAAAGATACAGTATGCAGTCACCAAATGGTTAGAACAAGAAAATACCAACTTCCTAAAATTGGCACTTTACAATATTGTGATGTAAAATTAAACTTTACCATTAAAATTAGTTTTAAATTACAATTCTTTAGAGACAAAACTCAACTTTCCTGCGTGCTCCCAAATGACCATTATCACTTATTAAATTCAATGAGGTAACCCAATGTTTTTCCATGGGAGAGGCAGGCATTGTAGTAGTGAAAAACAATTTAAGGGTTGTTCCCTACTAGCAGGGCATGTAAAAGCTAGAAGTACATGTCTACTTTTTTTTAAATACACCCATCTTGCCTCATGGGCTGTTTATGGCCTACCCGAGGGATGGAGTACTTGTATTAAAACAAGAGATTTATGCTCCCTTTAAGGTTTATTTTTTCAGGTTAAAGTGACAGTCTGAAACTGCACACACAGGCTGTAATGGCAGGCCTGGGACATGCTTAAAGGGCTACTAAAGTGGATAGCACAATCAGTGCAGCATGCTCAATAGCATTTAATGTACAGGTCCTGGGTACATAAAGTGGCATGTGACTTATAATCAAATTAAATATGCCAATTGGATGTAAGCCAGTATGTCATGTTTTAGGAGAGAGCACAAGTGCTTTAGCACTGACTAGCAGTGGTAAAGTGCATAGTCCTAAAGGCGAATAAAACCTGGTTCAGAAACAGGAGGGTGAAGGCATAAAGTTTAGGGATGTCCCTGCAGAGATGGCCAAGTCCAACAGTAACTTTCTAAAATTAACTTTTCCTTAATATTTATTAAGAGTGGTTTAAATAATTATTTTTAGCTGTTCCCTCTTATGAATTAGAAGTATTAATGTTTTAATCTACACCAGGCCTGCCACAGTGAAAATAGCTTTTTGGCTATGCCACTGTAGGAATGTGTTAACAATAATTTTCTACAAGTGCCACTTTTGAATATCATGCACATTTTGGATGCCAACGGCTTAATAGGGATAACATCTTAATAATTAAAAGAGATGTTTTTACTTGTCAAAAAGGGTTATTTTAAAAAGTCACACTTCAGGTTTAACCTGCTGCTGTCCGGTCATAATGGGAAGTCTGAATCCATGTTTACTTTGTCACACTAGTGGATGGCACAATAAGTGCTGCGCTGCAGTCTACAGGTGACCTTTAATGTTGCGTGCCATGTGTGTATTTACTCAGTATATGGCCTTGTAGCAAAAGTTAAATAAGCCAGTCTGGGATTAGGCAATTCAACATGTTTTAGGAGTCAGATCACATTCACAGGGCACTAGACAGCGCTGCCCTGGTTAGTAGATCCTAACAAACAGCAATAAATGTCAGCAATAAATTGGGGTTACACCGTAAAAAGGGTCCTTTTCTCACACTACCATACTGCTAGGATTACCATTATGTCATGGGTGAGTACCACTGTGCCATGAATGCACTCAGTTTATCACCCTCTGTCGGTGCCATTATTCTATCAGGGATGGGCATTATGTCATGGATGTCCACAAATTGTCAAGATTTGGCACGATAATGTAATGACCACCATTCCTGTTTTGGAAGTGTCCCACTTGAAAGATAGGCTGGCAGAACAAGCTCCTTTTTTAAACTTTTACCATGCAGGTGGACGAATTCTTTCCACCTGGATATTGGCAAACTAGTGGGTTGTCTCTTGGGTTTTCTCTTGATGATGTGACAGAAATCCTTTTTGTAAAAAAGAAAATAGCCAAAACAGATTTGCCTCAAGGTGCCTCTTGGCAGTGCCGCTCAGGTGAAACCTAAAATATGATCTCCGCAGCACTCTAGTCCTAGCACCATTACCCCTGGCATCCTGAGAACTCCTCATGACTCACTTAACTGGCACTGGAACATGTGCAGGGGTATTATGTACTGGACTGAAACCTGGTGTTATTTCCATTGGCATATGGTTTTGTATCAACATGTCTTCTTTCAACGACACCGGATCACACAAGCACAATATCTCTTGCGGGATAATATCTGCCTACTGTGCATCTAATTATTTGTATCTGGTAAAATCATTTTTACACATGCAGTTTGCAGATTTGGATACATTACTACCTGGGCATACCCTAACAGATTTCATTAGTACAGTTTCAAAACTGCCTGTGGTTTGTTTAGTTTTTATATCCTACATATTTGAAGAATTCTTAGAGTTTCTTTAGGGGGGAAACCCATTCCTGAACTCCTCTGTAGAGGGCATGACTTGGTGGTTAATCTTGCTTAAACTATCGAATGTGTGGCTAGTTTGGGCACATTTTCCAGGCCTGATGTTCTTTCCCAGCCTTTCCTTGAAGGTTCTGCCAAACTTCACTAAGCTTATACTAACTTTGCACTCAGGGAGCAGTCACCATTTTCTCTTCCTAAAGTACTTCTAATTGAATACAGTCCCTGTGCTGTCGGATGATTTTGAAGGATTGCCATCATTACTGTTTCTCATCCATAATTCTTCTTGTGTCCAACTGGCCACATGCACATAATAGCTGACATAGCTGCACAAACTGAAAGAACACTGCTTCACGCACTATAGGTCCATACTAATATGTTCTGGCTATCAAGACCTCATAGGCAGTGCACATTGCCACTTAATGTGCCATCTCAGACTGTCTTCACGTTCTAAATCACGTGGCAGAAAAAGTGGTGTAACACAGGCCCCTGTGGCGCAGAGGGGCATCCCTAAAGGGAGTCTCCAGCCCTTCAAGGAGTCCCAACTCAGCCACAGGTCAATGAACATCTGTGAGATATGGGTAACTCAGGGTGGAGAGGTGTCCTCCTCATATTCTGCGGGGGAGGGGACACACCATTTTGCGTTGCGCCACTGGCACCTCAAACTTATCTAGTTTTCCATATATACGTATGACTTTTTCCACCTCTCAAGCTCCCTCCCCTCAAGAAGCTGAAATCTGCTGCTTGCGTTGAGAGCTGTTGGATGGAGGATGACACGCTGGGCACTGAAGATGTCACACTGGGGCTTCCATTGCAGAACTTCCATCTGCAGTATGTACTACGGTGCTTTCTTAAGCTTACTCCCTTCTAACAGAAGTAAATGTTTGTTTCAAAACAAAGCAATTTGTTGCATGTTTGACAATCTTTTCTTCTATCCAGTGGGAGATTATACGAAGTATTGTGGAACAACTACACTGTTACAGAACAAAGATTAGTTGCCCTGTCCTGATGCGCCCATTCATTCTCCAGGGACCCTCCACTCGACAAACAGTGTGAGGATACATAATATCTTGCGCACAGCTCTCCACGAGTAGGAACATTGTTTCATCATTTTCCATAGCTATATGTGTTTTTCACAATATCATTTTATCTGCAACATAAAATGGAGTGTTATATACTGTAGCAGTGCTTTCAAGTTATTTTTTTTTCTAAAGTATGATTGTTTATTCCTTTCATCCAAGGACGGAGAATCGAGTATAAAGCAAGTGGAAACATTTCACCATGTACTTCTTCACCATTGAAAACCGAGCACCCATTTATAGCTAGCAGAAAGCAGAAACAACTGCTTGCTTATGTTCTGAAAGAATTCTACAGAATATCGTTTCAAAATATGTTTTTGGCTTGGAAAGAAATCGCAAAAACCACAAAATATAACTGTGTTGCAATTCTGTCAGCAAGATTAGTCATTGAGTTAAGATTTTGTAGAACAAAGGTATCCTATGTGTTTTATCTACAGATGAAAGACCAAATGGGGCTACTATCCCTCCTTTGCCCCTAAGCATGGGTGACTGGGGAAAGCTAGGATAGGGGGTGCGGGGGAGGGGGGATTGGGGGAGAAAATATTCCTTGGGACAGAGGTGAACACTCATCAATGCCACTACAAAGGTTAATGCTATGTGTGAACTACGTAACTTAGAAAGCCTGAAGAGCTTGTTTGTACTGGTATTTACATAAGGCGAAGCTAGCTAGAAAGCAAGGGAACGCTGTACATTACACAAGGGAGTCCTTAGAGTACATAGATGATGTAATCCTCAGATGATGTACACAAATACTTTTCAGACATTTAGGCAGAGGGAGATTAAGTGATTTGCCCAGTATCAAAGTTGGCAGTTTTAGCCACTACGCCATGTTTCCTCCGTTTGGAAGGAGGCATTCACATTCTTAGCTCATGTTAACAATAAAACACAGCAGTGGGGAAGCCCAAATGATAACTTGTGTTTACTGCAAACTAGAAAGCAGTATAGCAAAATAATTAAAAGACGATTTTTTTTTAACTGACCCGGGCTCTTGTTTGAAAAAGGCCATTTCGAGCATGACATTAAAATACATAAAATTTAGGAGCATGTAAATAGGGGTTATCTCAATATAAGTCTTCTGAATATAATCGTGTCTAAGAAACGAGTTACTTGGCAGCAAAAACTTATCTAATGAGCAGGTGGCAGGACCTCCTGCCCAGGGGAGCGCACAACATCTTTGAGGAAAAGATATTCATGAAAACAAAAAATCCCACTCCCGGGTGCCAGGACTGAAAGGTAAGTTACGCTGTGCAGAAACGCGTGCATGTACTTCCTTGATCTATGTGGATCCTGGGTCTACTAGAACCACAACATTTAGCAAGCGTGTTTAAGGATAATGAATACTTCAAACCAATATGAAATGGTCAGTGGCGGTCCGTCCTTTAGGGCGGAGGGGCCACACCCCCCCACCTTTTGCTCCTCATGAAGAGTGTCTGTCAGGCTGAACAAAGGACAGCCTGGCAGACACTCTCCATGTTCAGCTCAGGCAGCCAGGAGCAGACATGCGTGATTTGCGCAGACTCCTGGCTGCCTGAGCGGAACTTTGCTGGGCTGAGGAGGTCACAGCTCCTATGGGCGTGACCTCCTCAGCTCAGCAAAGGTGCCTCGAGGCCCTCCCCTGGGTGACGAGGAGAGCGTCACCAATTGACACTCTCCCTGGGCGCTTCAGTTTAAGCCCTGAAGTACCCAGTGAGGGTGTCAATCAGTGATACTTCATCACAGAGTAGGGTGGGGTCAGCAGTCTCACTGACCCCATCCCACTCTGTGACGAGGCTGGGACTGCTGCCTTCTCTCATTGGCTGACCTGTGGTCAGCCAATGAGAGAAGGCAGCAGTCCCAACCCTCCTGGGACCTGGAGGCTGAAAGTAAGTGTGTGTGTGTTTGTGTGTGTGTATGTGTGTGATGTTTTAAATTGAATGTTTGGTGCGTGCGTGCATGTTTGAATGGCATGAGTGTTAATGGATGTGCGTGCGTGCGTGTCTGTGTGTGAAAGAATGAATGTGTGTGTGTGTCTTGCCCGCCCCCCTCCCTCCTAAAGCTGCCGGCCGCCACTGGAAATGGTATCCATATTTGCTCATGAAATATTGCTACATACTTTGCTATCCATACGTAAAACAAGAATACTGCAATACATAGAAATACACAATTTTTTCACAAATAATATGTGTACCTCAAAGAGTCTGAACTTGGTCAGAGTTTACAAACACAGATAACATGTCTTGTGTCAGCCAATTGGGAGAAAGCCAACTTCCTCGTATTGTCTACATATAATATTCATTTTGGGACATGGCTTTCCTTCCGCATATGCAGCATCTTCTAGGCGTCCTGTATTGTGCACCACTTTTTCTATGATAAGTACCACTATTTATTGAAAGGAGACTAAAAAGATGTATTCCAACCAGAAGCTTTACTTTGATCTCCTCTGCCAACCTTTGAATTCCAGATGGTAGAGGTATGTTTGAAAGTAGTTGGAGGCTTTAAGCCAAAGCATGTTCTAAAAAATATGTGAGAATGGCTAAAGCTGCAGTACACTATACATTAAACACTAGTGTCTATGTAGGCATGTGCCCATGTTAAATTGTAATACAGTGGGTATAGTAAAATTCTATAGGCTCTGCATGTTTATTTCCAGAACTTCACTAACGATTTTAAGGCATTGAAAATCAATGAACAATGTAGAATGTAGGGTGGGGTATCTCGTACTGGTGCTGGGACCCAGTGCAGCCCTCTGGACTCATGCGGGAATCCCACAGGATAAGTGAAAGTACATATATATATATATATATATATATATATATATATATATATTCATTCACCGGTTATAGTTAACTGAAATAACTACAACTCACTCACCATCATGCACAGTGTTGTTATCAACGTTGTCATGTCAGATGTCATCAGTGATGTTATCAATGATGTCCTAGAACATATCATGAGTGATTCAGTATGTCAGGTCATTAGAAGTGCTTGGCGAGGTTGTGATTTATAGTTAATTGAGTTAAATATAACTGATACATTTTTTTTAAATGTCACATTAACCGTTGTTTTTTTAAAGTGAATTTGAGTTTTTTTTTTAAGTAAAGTAAGATAATATTGCCATACATAAATATCACTTTAATCTTTGGTTTTTTTGCAGTGAATTTCTAATGTTATTGATACTGTATCTAAATATAACTGTCACTTTAGTCTTAGTTTCTTTCAGTGAATTTCTTGGGTTTTGTAATGTAAAGTCAACTAAATCTATAAGGCAGGCCTATAGGCTTTATCAAGGGGTGACTACATCAATAAACAAGACAAAATTGGCTTGTCAAGGGATCATCACATCAATAGATAAGGATTGGCTTTGTGAAGGAATCAGGAAATCAATGTACAAAGGCAAGTCTTTTGGCTTTATCAAAACATCACCTGCTTAATAAAAACAACGTTGACATGTAAATAATCATCATTAAAGTCAATAGACTCCAGAGGTAGACGTTTCTAACATCTTAAAGCTCAACTTATATGCAGCTTCAAGCATGGCTTCAGAAGGCCTGTAGAAATTCACTGTTACCCATCTATAAACATACAGTCATTTGCCTACCAACAATAAAAAAGGTAACCTCTCTGTTAATCTTTAAAAATGATAAACCATTTTTCCAGTACAAATTTATGAATATTATCTTGCTGATTTTTTTAATTATGATGATAACATTTTCTTTTATTTTCAGAACGATATTCATATCTTGCTTGAAGCATACACAACAGATTTCTGTAGTTTGATGTCCGAAATTGAAATTCTTCAGAAGGAGAACAGAAGACTGCAAAAAATGTATTTTCAATTTAGTTAATTACTATTAAAATGCAAAATCTTAACATAGGGCGCTAACAATGTTAAATAATAAAAAATATGTTACTACTTAAACAGAATTAAGAGCCATAGTTCCTTTCTCCCATGGAATCCAAATCATGTCCGTTATTCCCATCACATAGTGCTGGCTGTGCCAATCTCATATCAGAGGAAATAGAAAACTTCAAAACATGAATAGACTTTGTTTGATATGATGATATAAAGGGATCTCTGCTTCATGGCCGAATGCTCTGACAAAGAGATGTTCTACAAACTATCTTTAACTGTTTTGTTACAATATGAACTTGCAGAAAACATTTGTGTGTGTGTGTGTGCGTTGGGGGAGGGGGAATGGTATTTTCTTCTGGAGTTAGGGTTTGAACTGAAGATTTTGGTGTGAGTAGCTGGCCTGCTGTGCTCTGACCATATGTCCAGAGCAGGTTCAATCATGTTCTCCGTTGTTCAGCTGAGTAGACTGCTAGGATCAGCAAACTAAACCTCAGAAAAAGTATCTCTGGGTGCAAGACAATGTTCCCTCTATTCTTCCCTCTGTATGCAGCAATAATTGTGCTCTGTGACTCCTGCCAAGGCTGTGTGCACCGAAGACAAGTGACATCTTAAGATACAAGCAAGGGCAGTGTGCAAGTTGCCAATGTCAGTGATGTAGCAAGAGTGCCATGGGCCCTATTGCAAACCAGAAAAAATTGACCCCCTCGCCTCTGAATTAGTAGTAGGAGGTGCTCCTTGCACCTGTGTACACTACTGCCACTGCATCTTGTGCCCTAATCATTCTACTTATAATTCCTCTCTTTTAGTTATCTCCCTGCCTCTCCTATCACCACTGTGCACCTTTTCCCAGCTTTTTTCACTTCCACTCTATCACATGTGTGGCCATATCTCCTTCCTCCCTTTTTGTGTTGTCTTCTCTCTCTTTATCTTCCCCATTTTGTTCTCCCTTCTCTCTTCCTCTTCTCTCTAAGCCTGTTTCCTCTCCCTTTAATCTGCACCCTACCCTTCTCCCCCACCCAATCACCATATAATCTCCCGATCCTCTGTCTCATTCCACCCTTTCTCCATCAACTTTATTTGAATATGCTTCTCTCTCACTCTAATTTTTCTCCTTGTCTCCGACCTCCTTGCTTGTTACCTCTCTGTCTTCCTATTCCCTTTTGTTTGTTTGTATCAGCACTGTTGTTACCGCCTTGGCCATCGACCCTGTTACATGGATAATTGCACGTTTGCTGATACGTTTGACTGTGAGCAAACTTCTTTTTCCTTTTGTGTCTCTCCTTAGCGCTCATGCTCATGGCAGCCATGGCACTTTGAATTGGCTTGCTTATCTCAACTGTTTTACTTTTAATTTTTAATTTATGTAGCAAGAAAAGTCTGATTAGGAATTTACAAAGTTATTAGCTTTAACTCGAGCAAGTGCAAGACCCATTTCATTGCAAATGCTTGTTCTCCTTTCCTATTAGTTTAGTTTTCGTTTTATGGATTTATAAAGCGCGTAGCTACCCTAGGGCATCCCAGCGCTAGATCCTGTACCTCTTCTTTGTTTGCATTCCCTGTTCCCTTGTTTTTTCTTCACTCTATTCTTCCATCTTTCTTTCCTTCCTGACATTCCTATCTCCTTTTCATGGTGGGTTGTTTGTATGCCAGTTTTGCTCCAGAACTTAATAACAGGAAGGAGTGATTATGCATGAGGCAGCATGTCACAAGGAAAATTATGGTGGTATTGCTGCAACATATTTTACTTCAGTTTGGCCTCCCTGAGCTTCAGATTTGGCAGAATGCAAGAACATTCGCTGTTTGGTCTGATATTTAATGAGTCAGGAAGTGCAGGGGTGCCATCTGCTATTCTGAATCCTTCATTCCGACAGCTCCGTTGCATATGTCCTGCAGTGTTGGTGTTGCACCTGTAAATCCTTGTGGGATACAAAGATAAGTCGGGCTCTTGTTCTGAGACTGTGGTTCCAGTCGGTGGTTGGGAGCAGACAGCAGGCCCTTGCAAGCATTGCCGGTTCCATAACTGCTCCCATTGTTTTGTATAGCCTGTCGGGTTTTTGCAGTTTGGTACCGCTTGTATACATTGCCCTCTTGAGACCGCTCAGTCCCGTAACGAGTATCCAAAGGGGATATTGGGTGCTCATGTATGCAGGTTTTTTGGATTCCAACATATTGTTTACTGTATGTGAGAACTTGTGAAGAGTTCCCTGGCAAATTTTACACTGTGTCCTTATTCGCAGAATTGAAGTTTCATGAAACTTGTTTACAAGCGGGACATGATCCTGATTCACTCTGTTAAAATTATACTTGTATGTTTAAAACATTCCTTGTGGAAACACATTCCATTATTTGTTTATTTTATGGGATGGGAAGACTGATAATAATTCCTATTGTTGCCTTATGTGATGTTGTTTGAGCTGTGAAACATAGCAAACAAATTTGGTCCAGACGTTATTGGGTAACCTTTCATTTGATGTATCTGGCATCAATGAAGATAGTTGAAGAAAGTTATGTAAGAATAGTTTATGCTAGGTTAAAAACTGAAATATACAGTTTTTGATGACACTGTGAATTGCACATGCACTGCACTGTTTACTTAAGGCACATGAGTACAGAGAGCATTAACCATTGAACATTATCTACATATGCAAATTACATTCTACACAGTGATTATTTGAGTTAGCATTTTCTTTTTGCAGAACTCCCTCCCTCCCTAGTCTACCTACCCTATATTACTCCCCTCCCCCCCCCCCATTTTGCCACTCTGCTCCTCTGGATGCTTATACACAGAGGTGGAGCTGCTGGAAGGTGGGACTCTGGGTGGTACTGTTCCTAAGGATCAGTAGTCCTGACACTCCTTTGTACATTTTCTCAAGCTGCCTCCTCTTTTTTAAATCTCTCTACTTCATATTCAATTCTCACTCACCTGTCCATATCCTTCCTTCTCCTTTCTTTTCCTCCTCCATGTCTGCACTCCTGAAGCCTGGCTCTGCTCGAGGTCCTGTTGGAACCTTAAGCTCATAATGAGTCAAGCTGGCATGGGGCTTCTACCTGGCATTCTCTCTCTAACCAGGATGTGGTGTTATGGCCAGAACCGCCAACTTTGAAACTGAGGAACCAGGTTTGAGTCTTGGCATCAGCCCAATATCCTGGGATTCTGGGCACATAACTTAAACTCCCTCTGCCTAAAAAATTAATGTGACTTTGTGTAATGTAACTGGTCCTCATTCATATAAAACACTCCAATATCTTTGAGTTCATGCTATACAAAAAATGCCCAAAGAGGTAAAAGCTAAATATTAATATAAAAAAGGAACAGCAAATCACTACCTACTTAGTGAATGTTTGCACAAAGTGGAACTAGAAAACCTTGATAAATTGTTGCTTCCCTGCTTTAATTGTGTGATCATAGCCAAATATTTTATTTTAGTAAACTACTTTTTCTTCATTATGGCGTATGAAAGTACTTTCAAATATGTGAGTTTAGAGTATTAGTAAAAAAAAAAAAACTATTGTGTTTGATTTAATAGACTATCATGTTGCTCTAATTATCTTGGTCACTACAGGGTTTACATGACAACTGTCCTGCCTCCTAGTCCACTAATCGTTCATGTTTAAAAACAATTACTCTTTGCTGAATTCAAGCTAGCCTGGCTGATAAGGGGTGATACCTGAAAACCAGTCCGAGGATGTTTGTTTCTGGTTCAGCGAGGACCTGGTTGGCAGTTCAGGCTGGACTATTCTCATGGGGAGCAGGGTCAAGACTGATTTCCATATGGCTCGGTCCAAACTTGGGTGATGTGGCGAGCAAAATAACAATGGATTAAGCCCAGATCTGTGACTGGGGGGGGGGGTGTTTGAAAAGGTTCAACATTCCGTGCGTTGTTTTATTTTGGTTTTGCTATGTGCACCCAGACGTGGGTCCCTTGCTTGCTGGCCACTAGATTCAAGCTAGCCTGACTGATGAGAGGTGATACCCCAAAACCGGTCCCAGGATGCTTATTTCTGGTCCAGGGAGGACCTGGCTTGGCACTTCGGGCTGAAGTATTCCCATGGGAGCAGGGTCCAGACTAATTTGCATATGGCTGGGTCCAAACTGGGGTGACATGGCAAGCAAAATAACAATGGATTAAACCCAGATCTGTGACTGGGGGTGAGTGTTTGAAAAGTTTCAACACTCCATCCATCATTTTATTTTGGTATTGCTATGTGCGCCCTAAGTGGCAAGGGTATGCCCAACCATGGGTCCCTTGCTTGCTGCGCCACAAAATTCAAGCTATTCTGGCTGAAGAGGGGTGATACTCTGAAACCAGTCCTAGGATGCTTGTTTGCAGGCTAGGGAGGACCTGGCCTGTCAGTTTGGGCTGGACTCTTCCCATGGAGAGCAGGGTCAAGACTGATTTGCATATGTCTGGGTCCAAACTGGGATAACATGCAAGCAAAATAATGATGGATTAAACCTAGATCTGTGATTGGGCATGAGTGTTTGAAAAGTTTCAACACTCAGTCCATCATTTTATTTTGGTTTTATTTTGTGTTCCCTAAGTGGCAAGGGTATGCCCAGATCTGGGTCCCTTGCTCTTGGCACCACTGGGATTCAAGCTTGCATAGCTGAAGCATCCTGGAGCAAGTCCCAGAATGTTTGTTACCGGTCCAGGGAGGAACTGGCTTGGCAGTTTGGGCTGGACTGCTCCATGGGGAGCAGGGTCAAGACTGATCTGCATATGATTGGGTCCAAACTGGGGTGACTTGGTGAGCAAAATAACAATGGATTCAACCCAGATCTGTGACCTCTGTTTAGTGTTTGAAAAGTTTCAACACTCCGTCCATCATTTTATTTTGGTTTTGCTATATTCAGTAGCAACCACCACTTGTGTTCAGCCCCACACGGATTCACATAACTCCAGTGACAGGACAGCATAATTCACCCAGAGGATGAGACTAACATATATTCCCACAACAAACAAACAACAATCATCCCAACTCCCATTCCCCAGGTCAAGTAGGCAAAGACCCGCCACCATCTAAACTCACAGGCAAGCTGCAAACACTCGCTGGAGACCCTACGCAAACTTGAAACAGTGTGGTGTTCTAGGGCATCCGACGAGGTCCCTACCACCCATTAAAAGATCACTAATAAGGTTATAGGTACTGGAGGTCATTATGATCTCCTCAGTATCCCCTCAGTCCCCCACATTACCATCTTCTCAATCAGTAGGTTAAATTCTCTCTGTATTACATTGGCTTTATATTATTCTGTCCAAAGTTCTAGGTGATACTTTAGGCAATTCTACAGCAGAGACCCCGGAAGAGCTGGATCCGTGATCGGAGTCTGAGTCTCGGGCATCGATAGTGACCATTGAGGATGTGTGGCTCACTCCACTGCTGTTCATCACTGCCACTACGCTCTTGTTGGACCTCTTCCCTGGAAAGGCCTATCCTGAGACAGCTGGTGGCTCCTGTTCCTCTTCATTTTTCTGCATGGGAGCCTTGCTTCCGAGTCTAAATGTGGGTGCAGGTTGATCCATTCCCATACCTCCTGTGGAGTTCTGAAAAACTGCATACCATTTGGGGTCCCCACATGGTGCCAAGCAGTAAACATTATGGCATATGACAGACCCATTTGGCAGAGAAGCTTCTTTGCCCCTAGGAATGTGGACCGCTGTCTTTGCACATCACTGGTAAAATCTGGGAAGATAATCACTTCATTGTTCCCCATTCTAAGTTCTCTTTGTTGCCAGGTCTGGTCCAAGACGTGGTCCTGACAGTCTGGCGACCACGGGTTGCTAGGGCGCTTCCAGCATTGGGGGTTTTGCCAGTACTCTGTGTGCCCTCTCCAGGCCATAAAATGGGGAAAAACCCTTTGGTGCCACTTCCTCTCTCAACTACCACTCAACGTATTCCACTATACTGTTTCTTTCAACACGCTCTGATAGGAAAATTACTCAGACGTTGTTACACCTTGATCTGTTTTGTGCATCCTCAGCTCTGATTTCCAACATGCACACTTTTCCCTCTAATTCAGCCAGTCGCTTTTTTGTGGACACCAGGTTGGAGGGGAGCTTTGCCAGTTCTCTTTCCGCCACTGTGACAAGTTCTACCTGGCAACAGTGGCCATCTTTCATGATTCCCATATCTGCCACTAAGATGGCTACCTTCGCTTCCAGGACCTCCCTGGTGTGGTTATGGCCTGTAAAATGTCTTGGAGGGTAGGGCCTTTAAGAAGACCCAACTTGAGATCAATGGTGCTTTCCTCAGGCACACAGTCACTACCTTCTGTCACGCGTGTGTCCCCCATGTCAGGGTCTTTTTTAAGGGAAACCTTCCTCATAGCTGCTTTTCTGTGGTCCAACTTGACAAGCACATATGGTTTTTGAAAGAGCAGAAAAGTTATACAGAGTCTGATGTTCAGCCACCTAGAGCCCTCGGCAAGCAACCCCCTGTACACTAGATGGAACTGTTCGTGATAGGCTTGCAGTGCTGCTTGACAGAAAGAGTACCCTCCAGAAAACTTCACTACTGCAAGGTTGGTGCTTGTAGGATAGAACTAAGGGCAGGAGGCCCCTCAAGGTTCGTAGTCATCTCCCAGCAAGGAAGCACAGGGTGGCATTTAATTTCAGGTGGAGTACTTCTAGTAGTTTTGAAGTTCTTGCGGAGCTCCCAAAAACATTCAGGGGTAAAAATTATGCAGCCACACAAATTTCCTGTGCTCAGGTAATCATGCCCAGTTATCTAGGGACCAACAGTGATCAGCACCCCATAAACCCATAGTATATGCCCCACAGGGGGTCCTTGGTTATGTGAGACTTATCTGAGGAGTATCTCCCAAATATGTGTGATGTTCACTGTCTAGTTGCTGTGGCAGAAGTAGGTGGTGGAGAGGCCTCTGCCTATCAGGTCTCTTTCTGTGATGCAGTCTGAGTACTGTGCTGGGAGCCATAGCAGCTCATTCTCCCGCCTGCATTGTCACAGGGATCAAAACCAGGGCAGAAGGCAAGCTGGTTCGTCAAGCAGTTGGACACTAATTCTGGAGGCAGGTCTGCCCCCTGTTAAGTACTTGAGCCTCAAGAGGTCCAGTGACTGAAAGAGGAGCTGCCTGGGCCCATTCAGCAATATTGCCTTGCAGGGCACATCTTCCACCTCCGTCGGCAGCCCCTGGGGTCTATTCCCAGTGCCAATGGGAAGGGGAGCTACTCACTAATGTTTCTGCCTGCGTGCGAACCTAGGTCGACATGGCCACTATGACAGGCCTGGCTGTTAAAGAAGGGGAGACCGGGCCGCATTGATGTTTGCACTAACTTCTGTCTGACGTCTCTGTGTTCTCTCTGGTGTGCCCCCACAGCTCATCAGCAATCAGGGCAGGTTAGTTCACAAAGCAGGGGCAGCCTGCCACTTCCTCCCCAATGCGCTGATTTCACACTGCCTAGCTGACACGCCACTGCATCACTCCATGACCCAGGGCCAGCCACATGCATCCACCAGCCCAGGGCTCCACACAATGCCTTACCAGTCTGGCAGGGGTCTCCGCTGTAAGGCATCAGCCTCTCAGTGCCTTACTGTGCCAGAGGTTCAGGGCTTATGTGGTCCGCTCTGCACCACAGAGAAGCACTGCCCTAATCCGCCATCTTAATAGCCACACATGCTTCAGAAGCAGTCAGCTACTCAGTACCTCAGCAGAGCTCAGATCAAATCAGTCTTGAATCTTGAGAAATTGTTCGTAGTATTGCTTTCATGTTGGTATTGCTGCTGATTCTAATTTTCTCTGCACAAGAGCTCTGTGAATATGAAATCAGGATACTACAGTTCACTATTGAGAAGCATAAGTTGCACCATATGTAGCAAATTCCACAGCACCCATTAAAGGAACCACACATATACTGAGTGACACACTTAAGTTATTACTACAGTCTGTGCATATATTTTTACAGGTGTTATTTATTTGGGGAGTATATCCTACTGTACATCCAGAATACATATTGTTTTTTAAGAAACAGGGATTCTCTTCAAATGATAGGCAAAGCATGTAATATGAAAGTTTAATAGACATTATTTCCAAAGACAGCCTACTCACAGTGGAAGATCCAATAACAGTAGGCTGGTCCAACCACTTCCTCATCCCTTTCTCACTTCACCTTTCTCGTGTTATAATTTTTGGCCAACCAAAAAGGGCAAATACCTGGTTTCACAAAACAAAGAACATTGAACTCTACATTCTCAGCAACACTGCTAAGAATATACTACCATACATCAGCCCCATTGATTACCTACTCACTGTGCCACCAGTCTATCTGACTTGTTAGACAATGTAGCTCCACTACAAAACAAAATGAAAAGGCCATGACCCTCTTCCTCATGGATCATTAAGTTCCTCTATGATGAAATAAAAGATCTGAGAATCAATGGAGACAATCCCTTTCTGTCAATCACTCATATCTCCGATATGCAAGATTGTGTTACCACAAACCTATCATTAGCAAAAAAATCTAATCACTTTAGAACCCTCTTTGACTCTGCCATACACAGACCAAAGAAACTCTTTGAGCTAATCAAAGCCACAAGAACCTCCCCATCTTCAACCATCGAATTTGAAAACCCACCCAAGAAAGCAGAAGAATTTGCACTATTCTTTGATGCAAAAGTTAAATCGCTCCTTGATCGTGAAACACATTCAACCCCACATGAGGTATGCAAATCCAAAGGCTCCTGGAACAGTTTTGATGTCATCACTAAGGATGCCCTTCTGAACTATATTGTGAAAACCAATCCTACACCCCATTCTCTAGACCCTATCCCAAGCGACAGCGCAATAGACATCTACATCTGCATGCTCCTCTACTGGATTAACCTGGTTAACCTCTTTATTTTAGCCAGGCATCCTTTACTGATGTCCTCAAAACTCGTCAGGTGAACCCAAAACAAAAAAAAACAAACTCAACTAATGTGAATGACCATAACAGCTTCTGCCCTATTACCAACCTTCCTTACCTTGCCAAACAATCTTCTAAATTAATTTCAATCCAGCTTCATTTAAGGCTGCAGCACTGAAACAGCATTGCTACAGGGTGTCGACAATGCCCTTCTAGTCCTAGATAGCTCCTGCCTCCTGATCCTTCTTAATTTTTCTTCAGCTTTTGATACTGTAAACCATCAAACACTTCTTAACACACTAAAACAAAGAATGACAATTGAAGCCGTAGTACGTAAGTGGTTTGAATCTTACCTCACAGGGAGATTGCAGATGATTAAAATTGAAAACTCTCAACTCCAAAAGCTGTGGTCCAAGGTGTCCCTCAAGGTCTATCCTTGCTCCAAACCTATTTAATATTTACATTGAGCTGTGAGAAGCCCTATTAAAAGGGGCTGGGATCCTTTATCACCTCTGTGCTGACGACACCCAAATATACCTCAAGGTGTTCTCCACACACGACATCACACTGCTTGCCACCATTCTCAACTCCATCCAAACATTAATGACATCTCATCACCTAAAACTGTATACCTCTAAAACCGAATTCCTTCTTATCTCTGTAGGAGGCTGGACTGGCTTATAGTGGGTACCTTGTGGTACTTACACCTTGTGCCAGGTCCAATTATCCCTTATTAGTAGATTAGAGGTGTTTTAGCAGATTAGGCTGATAGAGGTAGCTATAGCAGAGCAGCTTAGGCTGAACTAGGAGACATGCAAAGCTCCTACTATACCACTTATATCACTTAGCACTATATCATAAGAAAACACAATACTCAGAGTTACTAAAAATAAAGGTACTTTATTTTAGTGACAATATGCCAAAAGTATCTCAGAGGATATACTCCCTTTGGAGGTAAGTAAACTACACACACACAAACCAAATCAGGTAAGTAAACAGTTAGAAAAGTATTGCCAACACTGTAGAACACAATATAATGCAATAGGGAAGAATAGGCCTAGAGGCAACACAAACCAGATACTCCAAAAGTAGAATGCGAACCACAAATGGACCCCAGGCCTAGTGTAGTGTGTAGAGGGTCACTGGGAGTGTAAGAAAACACTAATGGTGTCCAAGATACCCCACTCCAAGACCCTGAAAAGTAGGAGTGAATTTACCCTACTACCCCAGGAAGACAGTAAAGTTGAGATAGGGGATTCTGCAAGGACAACAACTGACTGCAAAGCACTGAAGATGGATTCCTGGACCTGAGGACCTGTAAAGGAAGGGGACCAAGTCCAAGAGTCACGCAAGTGTCCGGGGGGGGCAGGAGCCCACTAAACCCCGGATGAAGGTGCAAAAGGGCTGCCTCTGAGTGGAAGAAGCCAAAGATTCTGCAACAACGGAAGATGCCAGGAACTTCTCCTTTAGTCAGAAGATGTCCCACGGCATGCTGGATGATGCAGAGTTAATCCCATGTAGAAAGACCACAAACAAGCCTTGCTAGCTGGAAGAGTTGTGGTTGAGGTTTTTTGGTGCTGTCACCCCTTGGAGGAGGAGACAGAGGGGGCACTCAGCAATACAGAGAGCCCACGCAGAAGCAGGCAGCACCCGCAGAAGCACCTGAACAGGCACTCAGAAGATCTGAGGATGACAGTCAACTCAGAACAACAAAGGAGGGTCCCACAACGTCGGAGTCCAACTCAGTGAGTTGGGCAATGCAGGACAGAGTGCTGGGGACCTGGGCTATGCTGTGCACAAAGGAAGTCTTGCAAAAGTGCACAGAAGTCTGAGCAGCTGCAGTTCACGCAGTACATAGGATTACTGTCTGGCGTGGGAAGGCAAGGACTTACCTCCCCCAAATTTGGACAGAAGGGCCACTGGACTGTCAGAGACACTTCGACCCAGCTCCTGTGTTCCAAGGACCACCCTCGTCAGGATGAGAGGGGACCCAGAGGACCAGTGATGCAGAAGTTTGGTGCCTGCGTTGGCAGGGGGAAGATTATGTCGACCCACAGGAGATTTCTTCTTGGCTTCCAGTGCAGGGTGAAGGCAGACAGCCCTCACAGCATGCACCACCAGGAAACAGTTGAGAAAGCCGGCAGGATGAGGCGCTACAATGTTGCTGGTAGTCTTCTTGCTACTTTGTTGCGGTTTTGCAGGCGCCCTGGAGCAGTCAGCAGTCGATCCTTGGCAGAAGTCGAAGAGGGAAGTGCAGAGGAACTCTGATGAGCTCTTGCATTCATTATCTGGTGAGATACCCACAGGAGAGACCCTAAATAGCCCACAGAGGAGGATTGGCTACAGAGAAAGGTAAGCACCTATCAGGGGATGTCTCTGACGTCACCTGCTGGCATTGGCCACTCAGAGCTGTCCATTGTTCCCTCACACCTCTGCAACCAAGATGGCAGAGGTCTGGGACACACTGGAGGAGCTCTGGCACCTCCCCTCGGAGGTGCAGGTAAGAGGAGTGGTCACTCCCCTTTCCTTTGTCCAGTTTCGCGCCAGAGCAGGGCTGGGGGGATTCCTGAACCGGTGTAGACTGGCTTATGCAAGGAGGGCACCATCTGTGCCCTTCAAAGCATTTCCAGAGGCAGGAGAGGCTACTCCTCCCAGGCCCTTCACACCTATTTCCAAAGGGAGAGGGTGTAACACACTCTCTCAGAGGAAATCCTTAGTTCTACCTTCCTGGGACCAGGCTGCCCAGGCCCCAGGGGGGCAGAAACCTGTCTGAGGGTTGGCAGCAGCGGTAGCTGCAGAGAAAACCCCAGGAAGTTAGTTTGGCAGTACCTGGGCTCTATGCTGGAGACCTGGGGATGCATGGAATTGTCCCCCCAATACCAGAATGGTATTGGGGGGACAATTCCATGATCCTAGACATGTTACATGGCCATGTTCGGAGTTACCATTGCGACGCTACATATAGGTATTGACCTATATGTAGTACATGTGTGTAATGGTGTCCCCGCACTCACAAAGTCTGGGGAATTTGCCCTGAACAATGTGGGGGCACCTTGGCTAGTGCCAGGGTGCACACACACTAAGTAACTTTGCACCTAACCTTCACCAAGTGAGGGTTAGACATATAGGTGACCTATAAGTTACTTAAGTACAGTGTAAAATGGCTGTGAAATAACGTGGACGTTATTTCACTCAGGCTGCAGTGGCAGTCCTGTTTTAGAATTGTCTGAGCTCCCTATGGGTGGCAAAAGAAATGTTGCAGCCCATAGGGATCTCCTGGAACCCCAATACCATAGGTACCTAGGTACCATATACTAGGGAATTATAAGGGTGTTCCAGCGTCCCAATGAGAATTGGTAAAACTAGTCACTAGCCTGCAGGGACAATTTTAAAAGCAGAGAGAGCATAAACACTGAGGTTCTGATTAGCAGAGCCTCAGTGATACAGTTAGGCACCACAGAGGGAACACATACAGGGCATACTTTATGAGCACTGGGGTCCTGGCTAGCAGGATCCCAGAGACACAGGCAAACACAAACATACATACATACAGTAAAAATGGGGGTAACATGCCAGGCAAGATGGTACTTTCCCACAATCTCTACTGCAAACTCTCCACTTCCTGTTCAATCATGGATGGGTAATCTGAACGTTCTTGACAGTAAATCTACCATTGTTGACAGTGTCAAATCCCTAGCTGTCCTTCTGGACAAAAGACTTAGGTGGTCATTACAACCCTGGCGGTACAGGACCGCCAGGGCTGAAATGACGGAAGCACCGACAACAGGCTGGCGGTGCTTCCCATGGTATTTCGACCGCAGCGGAAGCGCTGCAGTCGCACCGCCGGGGCCGGCGGTTTCCCTCCACAATGGCCCTGGCCTAGGGGATTACGAGTCCCCCTACCACCAGCCTTTTCCTGGTGGTTTGAACCGCCAGGAAAAGGCTGGTGGTACGGGGAGTCGCGGGGCCCCTGGGGGCTCCTGCACTGCCCATGCCAATGGCATGGGTAGTGCAGGGGCCCCCTGACAGGGCCCCATGCGGCTTTTCACTGTCTGCTATGCAGACAGTGAAAAGCGCGACGGGTGCAACTGCACCTGTCGCACGGCGGCAACACCGCCGGCTCCATTTGGAGCCGGCTCCCATGTTGCAGCCCACATCCCCGCCGGCCCAGCGGGGATGTCAAAATGGGCACCGCGGGAGTACGGCCGCATTGACGGACGCACAGCAGTTACAACTTGGCAGCCGGCGGTTGCCGCCCGCCAATGTTGTAATGAGGGCCTAAACCTCCAATCCCAAATCTACACCATGGCCGAGAATGCAAGCTTCCAACTGCTTCTTCTTTGGGGGGATCCACCGCTCCTTTTCTGAGCAAGAACTGAAAACTCTTGTACAATCTTTATTACCCTACAGACTGGACTACTGTAATTCTCTCTTTGCAGGTACCCCCAAGACCCACCTATCTCCTTTAAAATCCATCCTCCACTTGGCTGTGCCTTTCATCTATGGAGCCAAAAGAAATGACCATATGACACCTATGCTGATAACTTTTCATTGGTTTCTTATTGAAGATAGGACCATATAAAAGACTCCTTGCATCACCCATAAAGACATTCACATGTCCATCCCTTGCTACCTAGCTAACAAACTTAAGACATCAGGTGGCTCTAGACCTTAGGGAAATGATGAAAATCTGTTGCTCGAACCTCCAACTTTCAAAAGGGAAAGAATCATGGCGCAGCACAATCTTTCTCAGGTAATGTGACTAGAATTTGGAACTCGTTATCTCAAAACCTTTGCACCACCACCTCTTTCCGGAGCTTAAAACGCTTCTCTTCAAAAAACCTTTTTCTCAATAAAAACTCCTTGTCAAGATCCTCACCAGGCATATGCCCTCATACTCAATGTTGGGACCCCGACTGTTACACGTCACTCTCAATAGCTGTAATAAACTTTCTGCTTTAATTCTGTAAATATGGATTATGTATTGCTATAGCCTTAATTGAGTTAACTTTTCTTACATGTAATATGCAATTTGTGTATATGCAACTCTCACCATGAATAACCGTAACAGCTACAGATATTGTCACCTACCACCCTGTTACTCTGAATTTCTTCTGTAATGTTCTTCGTTCTTTTGTAAAGCGCTCTGACATTTCGGAGTAATGTCCATTCTATATAAAACACATAATAAATAATTAATCAATGTAACGTTTATGGATAGCAAATAATGTGTGCCCGGGTATAGGTGTCTGTTCTGAAATATGTTATGTTACATACATTAGGAAAGCTCATTTAAACCATCCGTATAGCGCAGAAGCACTTGTGGAATCCTTATTAGTGCCGAGGTGCTCGTGAGGAGGTAGTGTTCTGTGGACTTAGAACTTACATATTCTTTCTGTTGTTTCAAGGAAACATGTTGGATAGGTGAGCCAGGTAAGGATGAAGTAATAAATGCATTGTTTAACGAAGGATTGTTTTTCAGAGCGCTGGCTAGATCCTGTTATGTATTTCTGTAGGGTACTATGTGCATGGGGGGGGGGAATGAGGACCCTGCAGGTTATTTTATTGTGCAGGGGTGCGCGCATATGAAGTGTTGGTCATCGCTGCTGGCACCTGGTGTGAGCTGCAGAGCACAAGTTCGTAACGCACCTAAATTAAATATGGCTTTCATCTATCACAGGTCAGTGTGTTGAGTGTCATTTTATTGGGTAAGAGTAACACTTGCTAATTACATCATTTTGAAAACGAGGCGTCATAAGCAGTACTGTTAGAAACATATTGTAGAACAGATGTCCTGTTTCAAATAATTATTTCCAAACAGCCCCTTCTCATCCAAAGTTCTGAAGCACTCATTCTCAATAAACTTAGTATGTTTTCAGATAATGACTGTTTGTGTGACCACAACACATAGGCTAAGGATTATATTTGCCCCTGTGCTCCTTCGTTCGTCACTGCCCTTTCATCTTTTACCATCACATGTCCTTTAACTTTTTACTTTAACAGAGCAAATGTACAAACGCACCATACTTGAGCGAAAATAGGGATTTTCTGTTTCCGGTTCATTCATATTTCAAGGTATAGTACATATGAATGCAAAATCGGATCTACACAATATGATTTACTAATGATGTACTTATATTACGTGATGAGGATGGCGCTGGAAATACAATAAATTCTCTATGAGTCCTAACAGTGTGGCGGTGGCAGTAAGTGGCGACGTTCAGAGGGCCAGAGTCAGTGACAGCACGTCTGGTTATTTTTTTTTTTAACAAATTCTCCTCTGCAAATACACTGACAACAAGGACAAAACCCACAGTAAAACTGTTCTGGCTTTCTTTATGGTTTAAAACCAGAACACATTTTCAATCTGTGCTACGTACTCTTAGCCCCATCCCATCACCTCAACCTGCCCTCATGTCCGTTTTTACTCCCACATCCGATCGTCCCCTGTCCTTGTTCTCCCAAGATATTAACGATACGGGCAACAGCTGGAGTGAAAGCGTATGCCAGCCGGAGTGCGAAATGTAATTACTTTTTTCGCTGCCTCAGGAGATCTTTATTGTTCTCCTGAGGTTCGAAGTCATCTCCCGTGGTGTTAGTTCAGTGAGTAAAGTTTCCGTAAATTTGTGTACTGGACAGTCTCCTTTTATTCTTCTTTAAAGCGGCATTGATAAAGGTGTATTACTTTCTCCATATGCTGTTTTTTGTTTGACACCTCTTGTTTCTTGTTAGTCACATCTTGCTGACGTGCGAGGGCCATATGGATAGGCCCTTTCATGCTGTGGTTCAATGGCCTGTGCTTTATTTTCGACTGCAAAGGGACACACGCAGAGTGCGGTGCGACGGCCTGCTGTGTTTTTCATATGAGAGAGTACGAGGATGCAGTGCTTGTCCTGCAGGCATGGTCCATTTTTTTTTATTATTCTTTCTAAATTGCTTACTTGTTGTCAGCATATGTGTTTGCCCTCTATTTCTTCAGCTCTGAGGCCTTTCCCGGGGAATAGAGGAGGAATAGGAATCATCTTCATTATTTCTTTAGGTGGTCTCCTCATTGCCTTAAATGTTATATTTGTACTGGGATTGGTTCTTGTGAGGTGCATATTAGAATTTACTGTTTTATAGATTGGTCTTCATCTTACTTATTATTTTCATCCTTTTTAAGTCTCACAGACATTGGCAAAAGCAAATAGCTCTCGCATAGGCCAGACTTATTGGCTTTACCAATGCTTTTTTAGTTCTGGGTGCGCTCCTAGAGTGAATCTGGGCACTAGAAGCAGCAAAGCTACCTGCGCAGCCTAGAGGGAACATAGGTGCAGGGGGGAACAAAGCAATATCCCAACAATGTACTATTAAATAAAGTACAATGGCCATTCTAAGTTAAAATAAAAGTTAAAACTGTAATAAGAAAAATATAATAACAAAATGGCGAAGTGTTCAAAAAGTACGGATAACAAAAAAGGCTAATTATAATCGGTGAGAAAGGCCGTTACTTTTAAAATCAATGGAAAATAAACATAAATAGAGCTGCCTTGCACAAACATCAATGAAAACACGAAAACAGTGAAAAAGAAAAACTAGACTTCTGTCAAGCTGACTGCGAGGTACTTTCCAGTATCAGCTCGGGCAGGTTAAATAGCACGCATGCGTTACATGAGCCATAAAAAAAAAAATCCATAATGCTTTTTGTGCAACCTTCGATCAATAGAAGATTTCTGGTTCAACAAAACTTCTAAATGGGACGGACAAGTCCGATTTCAATTGGTTTATTTTCAGCAGGCTGGATATAATTTGAATGACAGGCAGACATTGTGTATCACCGTTTAATTCTATATCGTTCTTTCTGGACCACTACGAACAAAGTATATGAAGAGGGCAGAAGAGATTGGCCACTTTTCGTTTAAACATTCATCAACCAAAAGACATCAGTTCTAAAAGCTTTAAAGGCGCTAGATTTGAGCATTCTGAAGGGCAATAACTGGATGGATGTTTGCAGCCTTGATCTGAGAAACATCCTAATTTAAATTACGGCTCCCTGATTCAAAAAGAGAAATAATGCACACACAGTTGTCCATGTGTCCAATCTTTATAGCATATTGGTCTTTGCCATCCTGATGTGTGTTTCAAACCAACACGTGAATATGATCTTTGAAGGAAAACCTTGCAACTTTAGATTTCTTCCCTTTTGATTTTCCCTTTACATATTTTGGCTGGCAAGAGTGAGTAGAACGTGTGGGGGTGGGGGAAGGTGCATAAAATGTGGGAATAACCTGTGGAAACTGGTGGGCAAACTCTGATTTCTTAGCTAACTCAACATTCTTGAGGCAAAAACGTAATAGATACTAATGCAATGTAATTGTGGCTCTGTATGACTGCATTGATTTTCCCTCATACCTTGAGGGCCTGTGTTGAAAAGAAGAGAAATGTGTGAAGTGGATCAGAAATCCCCACTACCTTTTTTTTTGGCACATGGTGATATTTTAGTTTAGTATGTGGAAACGGTCTCTCACTATTACAAAGATATGAAAAGGAGTCCAAAATGGATGCCTTTTGTCAGTAGTTGGAAACTTAGGTTTTGCTCATGCCCTTTGCAGATAAATAGATTGAAATCTGGGAGAGAGAGGCCTCATTGCTGATTCGGGATGTGGCTAAAGTTGTACAAATTAGTGTAATTCACTTTCATGTCATTCTGCAAAAATTTGGAAAAATTATGCATAATTGTGTTTAAGTACATTAAATGCAAATTCTTCATGTAGTGCTATATTTTTTAACAAAATGCGTCCTTGTGTCAATTTCTGATGCAAGGAAAATTTTGCGCTAAAATAGCAATGATGCATTAACATATATTCATCTTCATCCCCTTGCTCTTGATAGGATGCCTTTCTTGTTTATCTAGCTCATTTCCAAGCTTCTTTTTTAGTAACTTTCCTCCCTGTCCTTTCTTTGCCCCAAGTGAGGAACTGGGCTATTGGTTGAAGAGGGTGTGAGTCTTTCGCAAGCAACAGCCACAATACTTGTCAGGGTGAACCACAAAAGCAGTCAGGCTCAACTTAGGGGCAAAGTGTAAAGTATGTATGCAGCAAACAGTGAAAAAACCCACAAAAATACACCACACAGGTTTAGGAAAATAGATAATATTCATCTGAATAAAATAAGGTTAAAACAACAAAAATCCAATAAGCACAAGTTGAAATATCACTTTTAAAAGGTGGGATGCGTCAAAAATAACAACACACAGACCGCAGAGGTAGTGATGTGTGAAAAAATAAGGTGTTGCGTCAGGTTTTCCGGGGCGGCACAGACGATGCGTCATTTCTTTTCACATTGCAAGGGTTTGTGTCATTTTTCAGCACGCACTCTTGGTTCCTCACGTCGATGCGAGGATATTTTGACATCCATGGATGATGCGTTGAAAATCCTCGATGTGCTGGAAGAAGGAGCAGGCACGTCGCTGATCTGGTAGGCTTTGCATAAAATTTTCTGTTACAAGGCAGGCGTTGTGTCAAATTTCCAGTCGGTGCTGCGTCGTTCTGTTCGGCTTTGGGGAGATTTCTCAACCCTGATGCAGGCTTTGCGTCGATTTCTGCAGGTGTTGTGTTGGTTTTCGACGAACAAGGAGTTTCTTGAAGAGGTGACGTCTTTGTTGGCCGTGAGACTTCAGAAACGGGAGGCAAGCTCAATCTAAGCCCTTTGAGAGCTCTTCAGGAGGAAGGCAGAGTTCTTCCAGCAGAGTCAAAGGCAAGCAGGGCAGCAGTCCTTCTCAGCAAAGCAGTCCAGATGAGTTATTTGGGCCGCCAGGCAGCTCCTCTGACAAAGTGCAAGCGTAGGTCCAGAAGTGTCTGATTTGGGGGAGTCAGAGACCCAGTTTATGTACCCCAAAATGCCTTTGAAATGGGGGGGAAACTTCAAAGAGTGGTTTTGAAGTGCACAAGTTCCCCTTTCAGCCCAGTTCTGTCTGCCAGGGTCCCTGTGTGGGGTTATCAGTCCTTTGTGTGAGGGCAGGCCACCGGTATATGAAATGTAAGTGTGAGCCCCTCCACCCTCCCTGCCCATGAAGACCCATTCAGTATTCAGATGTGACTGAGTGTCCTGTGTTTGAGTTTCTGGGTGGAATGCACAAGGAGAGCTGTCAACCAGCAGAGACCAGAGGTGGATTGGAGACAGGCTGTAAGGCACAGATGGCAGTAAGTGCAGAGAAATGCCTACTTTCTTAAAGTGGCTTATCTAAAACAGTAATATTAAATCCAACTTCACAGTGAGCAGGACGTTCTATTACCATTCTGCCAATACCAAACATCACAGGGCCACTTTTTCCAGATCAGAATCTACCACTCAAAAGTGCATGAGGGTATGGCTAATGCTAGTTTGTGAGAGGAGCAGGCCTCACAGTAGTGAAAAACAAATTTGATTTTTTCACTATCAGAACATGTAAAACACGTAAGTACATGTCCTGCCTTTAACCTACATAGCACCTTGCCCTATGGGCTACCTAGGACCTACCTTAGGGGTGACCTATATGTAGAAAAAGGGGAGTTTCAGGCTTGGCAAGTAGTTTTAAATGCCAAGTCGATGTGGCAGATGAAACCACCCATACAGGCCATGCAGTGTCAGGCCTGAGACATGGTTAAGGAGCTACTTATGGGGGTGGCACACTCAGTGCTGCAGGCCCACTAGTAGCATTCAATTTACAGGCCCTGGTAACATATAGTGCACTCTTACTAGGGACTTACAGGTAAATTAAATATGCCAATTGGGTAGGAACCAATGTTACCATGTTTAGGGGAGAGAGTATATGCACTCTAGCACTGGACAGCAGTGGTAAAGTGCGCAGATTCCTAAAACCAGCAAAACAGGGTCAGAAAAACAGAGAGAGGCAAGCAAAAAGTTGGGGGATGACCACCCTAAGGCTGTAAGGTCTAATAGGCACCTGTTGTAGATTCCTTCTCACTCTAGCAGAGGCCAGCATCAGGGCCAGTAGAGTCTGACCACTGGGCAGATACAGAACACGTCTGAGGAGCTTCTTCTGCTTAGGTAGCTCAGAACAGGAGGCCAGTCAGGTAGCCCTTAAAATCACTCTGGTGGTTCTGGGTTCAAGGACCAGGTCCAGTCTTCCTTCCATAAGCAGCAGAGCAATCCTTACAGCAGCTGAGCAACAGAGTAGCTCTGAGACTTCCCAGGGCCACAAATGATCTTAAGAGTGGGTATGATGGTCCTACTTTTACATTTGATTCTAGCTTTGGAATGGGAGAGGCGAATAGAGTCCTCCCCCACCCCCCACAGAGGTGTTTGGTATATTCTGCCTACCTCCCCTGATACCAGTCTGTCTGCAGCCACAATAGGCCAGTGTGAAGTTCTCTGTGTGAGAGCTGGGGCATTGTCTTTGAAGTGCAGATGTGAAAGGTGATAGCTCCGCCCCCTCATCAAGTTAGAATGACCTCTCCTGCCAGCACCCAGACCCTTTATTGTGATACTGCCTGGGAGGAACGTACAAGGTCCTAATCTCCAACTACACCTAGTCATTTGACACAGAAAAAGGCTGCAGGCTCCACATGGTTAGGACAAGAACATGACAACTTCACAATTGTGGCATTTTTAGAATTGTAACTTAATATCTGACTTTACTGTCAAAGATGATTTTATATTACAATTCTCCAGAAAACAAACATGGCATTCCTACTTACCTGCACACAAAAGATATCACCTATTAAATGTAATAAGGTAGCCTAATATTATCATGTGGGAGAGGTAGACTTGCAATAGTGAAAACAAATTTGAGAGCTGTTCACCAACAGGACATGTAAAACCTAAAAGTACATGCTCAATTTTTTAAATACAACACACTCTGCTTAATTAACTGTTTAGGGTCTACCGTACAGGTGACTTATATGTATTAAAGGTTTATGCCTGCCAAAAGGTTCATTTCGGCAGGTCAAAATGGGCATATAAAACTGCACAAACAGGCTCCAATGGCAGGCCAGAGACTTGTTAAGGAGCTACATAAGTGGGGTGCAGATCCACTAGCAGTATTTCATTTACAGACCCTGAGTATGTGTAGTACCACTGTAGTAGGGTTTTACAAGTTAATTAAACGTGCCAGTTGGGTGTCAGTCTATTTACACAAAGTTCAAAGGAAAGTGAACAAGCACTTTAGCACTGATTAGCAGTGGTAAAGTACACAGAGTCCTAGAAGCCAACACAAATGGGTTCAGAAAACAGGAGGGCTGAAGGCAAAATGTATGGAGGACTACACCTATCGGTGTCAGATTGAACATTTCTCCTCCCAGGTCGTCGTTCCACCATAAAGTCTATTCCCTGTAGTGGGACGGAGCACCTCAACAGTTTGGGAATCTTGTCCCTCATTTGCATGAGCCACCTAAGGGGCCTGTGGTCTGTCAGAACCCGGAAGTGAGTGCCAAACAGGTATGGTCTCAACTTCTTCAGGGCCTGGACCGCTGTAAAAGATTCCCTTTCTATGGCTTGCCACCTCTGTTTCCTGGGCAATACCCTTCTGCTGATAAAGACTACTTGTTGATCTGGGCCCTCCTCAGTGAGCTGTGAGAGTACGACCCCTATGCCATGCTCTGGGGCATATTTTTGGACTATAAATTTCTTAGAGAAGTTGGGCATCTTGAGCTTCCTGGGCTGCTTTTTAGAAGTAATCTCAGATAAGGATGTAACAATGGTGCCACAGCTCTTGACAAATTTCCTGTAAAAGCCAGTAAACCCAGGAAGACCCTCACCTCTGTCTGGGTCTTGGGGGGTTCCCAAGCCAGAATGATTTGACTTTTGGGTTGGAGCAGCTGCACCTTGCTCCCAGGAACTTAGTGACCAGGTAGACCACTGAACTCTGCCCTATCTGGCACTTACTGGCCTTGATAGTCAGACCTGCCTACCTTCTGCAGGGCCTGAAGCACTGCCCACAGGTGGTTCTCCCAGCTAAAACTTAAGAGTGCAATGTCGTTCAAGTAGGCGGCACTGAACTCCTTCAACCTAGCCAGGACTCGGTTGATCAACCTCTGGAAAGGGCATTCTTTAGTTCAAAGGGTATCACCCTGAACTGGAAGTGGCCCTCTGGGGTTGATAATTCAGACCTCTCCTTGACCCCTCAGTTAAGCCAATCTGTCAGTACCTCAATAACAAATCAAAGATATTCAAGAACTTGTTAGCTCTCAACTGATCAGAGAATGCATCAGCTCGGGGTGACTGCATCAGTCTTGGTGACTGAATTGAATCCTCTATAATCCACATAGAACAGGAGTTCTGGGGTGGTGCCAAGCGGGGCCGCTTTGCGTACTAGTATTATTGGGCTGCACCAACGGTTGTTGGAGTGCTCAATCACCCCTAGCTTCAGCATCTTGGACACTTCTTCCTTGATGCTGGCCATCACTTTCTCAGAGAATCTGTAGATTGTATTCTTCATAGGCATCCTATCCCTTGTATAAATGTCATGGGTACACCAATGGGTGAGCTCAGGGGTAAGTGAGAGCAGGAAAGAGATTGGCCCATATAGCTGTCAGCAGTCTCTCTCCTGTTGGGGTGTCAGAGAGAAGAAGAGGTTCTGTCCCTCTACTGATCCATGATGATCTTTTGAGGAGAGGAGATTCGGGAGAGGTTCATCCTCTTCCTCCTCGCCTCCATCTGTCACCAAGAGCATAATGACCTCGGACCTCTCAAAATGTGGCTTGAAGTGGTTAACATGCAGGACTCTGAAAAGGTTCCTGTGGGTCTGGAGGTCCACCAGGTAAGTTACCTCCCGCTTGTGTTCCTTTACCTCATATGGAACAGTCCACCGGTCCTGCATGGCCCGGGGCTCCACTAGCCCCATCAACCACACTTTCTAACTAGGTTGAAACTAAACCAGAAGGGCCTTCTGGTCATATCAGAGTTTCATGACTTTTTGGTGGTGGCTAAGTTCTCAGTGGTGGTCTTCCAGAAACGCTTCATCTGGGTTCTTATGGTTCAAATTTATTTTATTGCTTGTGGTCAAACAATGTTACGTATGGCAGGGTGCGCACAAGGCACTTCCCTCCCATGTAGCACCATATGGCAAGAATACAATACAAAGATTCCCAACTCCTCTCCCTGCGCTGTTGGTACTCACTCTGCTGTAACATGCCTAATCAGTGGGATGTATCAATTGCTTACCCCTGCGTCACTACTCCCTTATTTTGTGTTGCATCATCATTTTCTGTTAAAAGCCGTATGCAGAGGTATCTAGGCCACGTTAAATCATATTTTAATTGAAAGACATGGCCATAAGCCAGTATGTTTGGCAGGTGGGCCCCATCCGCTCTCTTGAGGCCGACCATAGGAAACCTGTCCAATTGCAACCCTGTGTCATCTTGTGTACCCAGTATCTGTGAGAAGAGGGCCTTCTGATAGGTCGCTATAATTTCCTGCTGCAGTTGCTCAATCTCCTCATCTCAGCCAGACACATGTACCTCAAGAGTAAATACCCTGTCGCACACATCCACTAGATCATGGTTGACTTCTTTGAGATTCTGGCCCAGATCCTTTACTGCTTGGATGTCCTGCGTAGAGATGCAAAGATTGCTTCCAGGAAGGATCTCAATAATGGGGCCACCTCCTCTACCCCTTCTGCCACTGTGGCTGGCATCTCAGTACCCTCCAGGGCCAGGGCTCCAGTCAACAGTGTGAGCATCTCCTCAAGCAAGTATTCCTTTTGCCTTCTGGTTGTTGACATGGTGGCTTCCAGCTATGAACATCCGCATGTAGCTCCCTGTCATCTTATTTCACCCACCAGGGCCCTCAGAATCTAGCACTGTGCAACTTTTGCCCTCTGCAGTCCCCCAGTATGCCCCCTGCTCCATCACAGGGTACATCCCTCATGCCTAGACTCATGGCTGGAGGACTGGACCCAAAATGCCAGTGTGGGCAAGGAGGTGCCACCACTGGAGAACAAGCTCTTGTGTCTGCCAGTGTCGTGGGAGGGGGGTCTTTGTAGCATTCAAAGGGCCCTCAAGTTGCATGCGGCATGCAGTGGAGATTACTGGCGTTCCAGATCTTAGTAGCGTGGTGTCCCCAAGAGCTCGGTTATAGGCTGCAGTTGCCCCCAGTCTGCCAACTAGTGGATAGACTAGATAGGTTCCTTCAGATTGCGACAAGGCAGTACTGCTGTTCCTCCTGCTGTCACCCCCCTTCACCAAACACACCATCCATACCATTTTTGTGGGGGAGTAGTGTAGTTCACTCTGGCCTTTTCCTCACAGATGGCATCTCACACCTGCCTTACTCCTCCCCTCATTTTTCTAGGGCAACTCTTCAGTGAATATGGGCCACAGCACTCCTTCCCTGTACAGTCTCTGGCCATTCTCTGGAACATTGATCCCTACAGTCACCAAGTGGATTCTTTCACACAGCCTCCATCATTCTACTGGGGTTTGCTGGAGGGCCTGGCTTCCAGTTTGCTCCCTGCATTACCGCTAGACCCCAATTGCATGCAGCAGCATGTCTCGCATTGGCCCCAGCCACCGCCATTCCTTCTGTGGCTCCCCACTGCTGCAGGCATAGCAGGTGCTGTGCCGCTCCAGAGACCTAGAGTGCTGTTCATACCATAGCTAAGACCGGATCCCTACCTCACTGCATGTGGCAATCATCATCTTGCCTCTAATCGATGCCTGTTCTCCATCAGCCAGGCCACCATGTGCCTCTCTGAGCCCTCAGCTGTCTCCCCCACACGGCCTCTGCATTTCAGCCCACTCTCCATGACCGGTGCGTCACTGTGTATGCTTTGTTCAGCAGCAGTCTGTCAAAGGAGTAGGACAATGCATCCTACCAATCCACCATCTTGGCCATGCTCCCTCATCTGGGTTCTTTGTGCCATCATGTGGCTGACTACATCCTCAAGGGGGTTATTTGGAGCTTGCTCCTACCCCTCCTTTACAAGGCTGAGAGTCCCTCTTACAAGATTGCCAAGCAGAATCTCAAAGGGGCTGAACCCAACAGCCTTCTGAAGGACCTCCCTGTAAGCAAATAACAGGCATGCAGGAGGACATCCCTCTTGCACCTCAAGGGCACTGATAGTCCTATTATCATGCCTAGAACAGTCCTGTTGAACCTCTCAATAAGCTCAGTGGTTTTAGGGTTATAGGGTGTGGAGAACATGTAGGTCACTCCACACTCATCCCACCTGGACTTTATGCAGGCAGACATGACGTTAGTGCCTTGGTCAGACACCACCTTCTTGTGGAAACATAGTTGGATAAATGTCCCCATCATTGCCCTGACCACAGTGGGTGCAGTCAATGTTCTCAGAGATTTGGCTTCCGGGAGCCAGGTGGTGTGGTCCACCAAGACCAGGATGAACTGGTTTCCCACAATGGTCTTGCAGTCCGAAAGCTCCATAATATCAATGCCCACCCTTTCAAAGGGGATGCCAACCATAGGGAGGGGAACCAAGGGAGTTGTTAGACCTGGCATCCTTGGCGTGGTCTCCCCTAATGTTTTACCTCTGCTTCCTAGGTTGTTGCTGTGTGCTGGACTCTGTTTTTGCTGTTTTTGTCACTGTGGGCACTTTACCACTGCTGACCAATGCTAAAGTGCAAATGCTCCTTATGTGAAACTAGATGTGTAATTGGCTTTCCAATAACTGGCATATTTGATTTACTAGTAAGTCCCTAGTAAAGTGCACTAGAGGTGCATGGGGCCTGTAAATCAAATGCTACTAGTGGGCCTGCAGCACTGATTCTGCCACCCGCATGAGTAGCCTTTTAAACATGGCTCAGACCTGCCACTGCGGTGTCTGTGTGTGCAGTTTTAAACTGCCAGTTCGACTTGGCCAGTGTACCCACTTGCCAAGCCTAAAACTTCCCTTTTTATGCACGGAAGGCACCCCTAGGATAGGCCCTAGGTATCCCCATGGGCAAGGTGAAGTGTATGTTGAAGGTGGGACATGTACTGGTGTGTTTTACATGTGCTAACAGGGAAATAATGCCAAATTCGGTTTTCACTGTTCCAAGGTCTATCTCTCTCATAGGTTAACATGGGGGCTGCCTTTAAATATCCTTGAAGTGCAGTTTCCCTTTGCAGCCAATGGAAATATGGAGTTTGAGGTCTCTGAACTCACAATTTAAAAATACATCTTTTAGTGAAGTTGGTTTTTAGATTGTTAGTTTGAAAATGCCAATTTTAGAAAGTAGGCATTTGTTTGCTTTAGCCATTCTGTGTCTCTGCTTGTTTGTGGATTCCCTGTCTGGGTCAGACTGACAGTTGGGCTGCTTGTGAATCTCCTGTAGACAGTGACACAAAGGGAGCTGGAGTGTAGCCTGCATATCCTGATGAGCCATCAGGGCTACAGTGGAGGGAGGAGTGGTCACTTACTCCTGAATGGCCTGTGCCTACCCTCATGCAATGCAGTCTCTAACCCCCTCGTGTGTGTCTGGGGCCTGGCCTGGGCAAGGCAGGATCTTGTAAACCACTGAAACGTTTTTGTTTAAGTTGGGCAATTTCAAAGGCAGAAAGGGGTATAAGTAGAGGACCCAAAACCCCAGACTTTAGATTTCTTCAAGATTTGCTTCTGGAACCAAGAGGAACCTCTGCCAAGGAGAAGAGCTGAGGAGAACTACTGCCCCTACCTCTAACTGTGTTTGTTGGGCTATCCTGCAGTTGCTGCTTCTGCCTGTGAAAGGGGACAAAGACTGGACTTTGTGGTATATTTCTGCTTGAGAATAATCTCCAAGGGCTTGGACTGAGCTTGCCCACGTTCTGAAGTCTCAGGGTCATCAAAGACTTCGTCTGCTACCACCTGCACTCTCTGCTGAGACTCCTACCCTGCCAAGTGGTGCCTAATTCAGTAACTGGACCCTTGAATGTAGAAGTTGGTGGAAAAACCAAGTGAACCAACTTCGGACGACTGCGGACTGACAAATCCCATGACGCCACCTGCAACCAAAGTGGTGGTCCTCGCTAGAGTGCGATGACCCTGATGGTTGATGGTGCTGCAGCCTCGCTGAAGTCTACAACACCGTGGAAGTCACTGCACCATGTCGTAAGTGCTAGCTATTGACCCTGCTGGAAGTGTGTGGATCCAACATTTCGCACCGACCCTGCCTCACTTTCACCACTCAGCAGCAAGGACCTGACGCCTCAGCTCCTTTGCTCTCCAGCACCAGAACAGATGCCGCCTCAGATCCAGCGACGCCATGATCCCCGACTCTGTGAACTGGCTTGTTTCCACATTTTGCTAAGGTACTCTACCAGGGGGTCTGTGTGACTCCGTAAATGGTGCCAGTGGCGTCGCATTGTGGGAAACGACTCCATCATGAAGCTGCTTAACATCAAATTGCAGCATTGGTGCTTCTAGGCACTATTTTTTTGTTTAATTTTTGAAAATTCATAACTTTGCTTGTGTATGCTGGATTTTTTTCATTTTTGGTCTTGCTTTGTTTAGATAAATATTGGCTATTTTTTTCTAATCTGGTGTTGAGTCATTTTGTAGTGTTTTCTCTATATCACTGTGTGTGTTGGTACAAATACTTTATACATTGTCTCTGGGTTAAGCCTTTTTGCTCGTGCCAAGCTACCAAGGGGGTGGGCAGGGGTTAACCAGGTGTGGTTTTCCTTTTCCCTAACTAAAGTGAGGGTCCTTGCTTGGACAGGTAGCAAACTGACTGCCAACCAAAGATCCCATTTCTAACAGGAGTCTTCTGCTTTTGTCTGTTCTTTGCACTGGCCTAGCAGGTAGGCAGGGCCTACAGAATGTACCTAAAGTAATTTCCATCGAGGTTGGTTAAAGTGGATGAGCAGCCTTTCAAAGGCCTTAGTCTGCCTCAGATGTCTTGCCAGGGGTACATCATGAACCAGTCCCAGTAGGAAGGCCCTGTAGCACTGGGGTATCACCAGCACCTGGGTTGCCCCAGGCTCAGGAACCTTAGATTCGCTGTACAGGAGATTATCCTTCCAGGTGACGAGGTGATTATAAGAGGTGTCTCCATTTGCCTGGGCTTTGGCCTGGCACCAAAAGCCATTGAACATGGGCATTCTTCTGCACTTGGCAGAATTCTGCCCATGAGGGGTCTTTTTCAGCTTGCCAGCCAGCCAGTTCAGATGGGTATCCCAGGGGACCAATGTATTCCCTTGTAGTTTCTTTTGGCATCTCCCTCAGGTTCTGCTTCCTCCAGGACCATGGGGATCTCTGGGGTGGGTTTCCTGCACCCTTTGACCCTCCTTTTCTTGGAAGGTGGCTGGGCCATTGTTCCAGGCTCCAGGACCTTGGGATTTTCCCCCCGGGAGGCCATGGTCCTGTCATCAGACGCACCCACTCAGGCAACCCCTGCATTTCCAAGTGTGACCAGAGCGCCACCTCCTTCCAGATGGTGTGCTCCACATCATTACCCAATAGACAATAGACTGATATGGCTGGACTCACAGCTACCTTCAAGGAACCGGAAACCCCTCATTCAAAGGGAACCAGAGTCATTGGGTAGTGACTCTTGTGGTTGTCAGAAGTAGCCACCTTGCAGACAAGATTGGGACGTACCTGCTCTGAGGAAACCAGATGGCACCTGACAGTAGTCCTACCAGCTCCTGTGTCTCTTAAAGCCTCCAACCTCTGCCTATTGAGAGTGATCCCCATGACCAATTCCTAGCTCATGTCCCAAGCAACAGGAGGAAGGTGGAAGGAGGTGAAATTCACCCCATTGTGTAACTTTCTGTACAGCCCTGGAACAAGAATGAATACAAATGAAGGTGAGAATGCCGGGTAATAGGTTACACCAAGCCAGAAGCCTCAACTCCATTCCCCAGTCCAGTGCAGCACAGGTGAGACCTGTTAGCAAGTACCATTCCTCCCATTTCCCCTTCACCTGGGTTAACTATTTACTCTGTAATTTGTTGTTGTGTCCTGGGGAAAATACAATTTAATATGTTTGTTTTTTTAATTTGGAAATCTGTGATTATTGCAGCAGGCTGGGTAAAAAGATCAGTTACTGCACAGGCAGTGCTCACTATTGGAGCACATGCACCACCATATACTGTCCACTATCAGATGCACTAGAAAGCTATTGCACGCACAGCAGCCTCATCTGTGGCAAAGCATGTGTAGGAAGAGAGCTGCAGCGTGTAATTGAATAGTAAACAAGCTAGATGCCATCCTGCAGCAGACCACCAGTGACAGACACTAATGGTTCATGGGTATGGGATGTACTCCTTTGCAAGTTAGTACTTGCTGCTTCCAGATATAGGGACATGTCACTGCCTGTGCTGACTCATAAGCTGCTCTACCAATGAGAGTTCTGGTGCAGTGTCTCTAAACTCTGCAAATCATTTAATGATATTCCAAATACTGGTTTACTTCAGGTTGAAAAATCTGGGAGGACACTTCCAAGCAAGCGATAACTAACACTCTGATCCAAAGCCCTGCTCTACATATTGTGTACTATGTTATTTTCTTTTATTCATTATATGAGTGTGGAGAAACTAAAAGCATCAAGAGGTGGTGTGGGGGTAAGGATAATCAAAAATAGAGAAAACAGTATGAAAGAGATGAGGTGGGATCAAGCAGCTGGATCAGCACTAGACAATAATGTAAAAGGTTTTTCACACCTACATCAGTGTGCATTGCAGGTTTAGATAATAACTCAATCTGAAGCAGGTGTGGAATACCCCAGGAATTGTAAGGACTGTTATAATGATGTTTTGTAATAATGGGTTGCAAGTATCTATTCTCTTTTGCTTCTTTGGTAGTTAGGTTGCATAGTATGAGATGACCAGGGGCAGAGGGCTATAAATTTCAGGGTTCAGCACCCTATCACAGTTCCATGCCTTTAGAAAGAGAGGCTGCAAACTGTGTTGGTGGGGCAGCCCACACACCCTTCCACAAACAGCTTATGGCACTGTGTGGAGTTATTTGATCTGCCATAGTTGTCATGTGCAAAATCTCTACAACATAACAGAATAACACATACAAACATAAAGGTATCCATAACTCAAAGAATTTAAAGATAACAATCAGCCCTTATGAGACCTTTTCTTAGGGTCATGGGCCAGTCAGGGGTAACACTGAATAGCCACGATCTTTAGTTAATGCCTTATTTCATAAAAGACAAAACTCTTCAATCAAGAAACTAAATAACAATGAAAATTGAGATGGGCAAAGAAACCATAGAGTGCTAGCACCTTCTCGAAAAAGATACAATCTATTTGCCCTGTAGGATGCGCACCTGTTTGCATGCACAGTCTATAGTTCCTCAGCACCCAGGGGCTACCTGTGACCACACAAGTCTTTTTTCTTACCAGGACAAAGATTTTAACAGGTGCTCATTTAAAAAAGTATTGAAGCAGCACAAAACTAGTCTCTTGATTAGTGTGTAGTAGTGTAGGGAAACATGTTTTAAAAAGGTGGGAGAGTGAAGGCTTTCTTCTCTGCTTTGTAATGCAGTGGCTTCTTCGCTTATTTGTAAAAAAAAAAAAAAAAAAAGTGGAGTCTTTGAGGTAGGTGGGGATTGGAATGGGGCAAGCTTTGATTCTGGGCCTCTGGAAGGGCATACTATGCTGGGAGCAGGCCCTACATTACCTGCTCCCATGGAGCTGCTTGTCACTTTGTGCTCCATGCCACCTTCTAAGAACTCAAGCCCCAGGAGAAAGCAAGCTGTGACATCTCCAGAAATATACGGTCTAAAATGTTGGTTCAAAGGGTTCTAGATTCAGGACAACTTCTCCCACCAGTAGAACCAGAGCTCACATTGGGGATCTGAAGCCCAACTATCTCCAGGACATTTTGTGGCACCCTTCAAGCAGATGATGGGTCATGGATGATGCAAGCTCTCTCTTCCAAATCTATAAAGGCAACAAAGCACATCAGATACTCTTTTTACTTCTTCTGATCAAATTAAAAAACAAGGACTGAAAATCTTGGCAAAGATGTAGCTTATAATGTGGGTCACGTGTAAAGATTATGCCTGGGAGTGGGTGTTTTCCATGTTGAGAGCAGCCAACAAATTGCCAGCATTTTCCTTCATTGGATCTATTAGTGACCTTGTTAGAGGTACACCTCTTTGGAGGCAACAATCCTGGACAGAAGCCAAGCTGCATTCAGCCGTTGTGCCAGACAAGGTTCCACAGCTCTATTAGGTCATGATCACAAGGCAGGGTTCCATACTCCTCAGCAAGGCACAGAAGTTAAGAATGTCACAAGAAACTAGAACTGGGAAAACAATCCAAGAAGGAGGGCATCACTCAAAACTACTTCTTTGCCCCGTGACTCCAGTAGGCACCTCTCGTCCTACTCGAGTTCACTTCTGATGAGATGAGAGGTCCCACTTGACATCCTACAAGAGTTTATGGTTGCCAGCCATCTTCGGCAGGTTCATGATGAAAAAGGCAGCAGAACAACTTGTCAAACTCTCTATTAGTGGCCTCCAGAAACTAAAGAAGTTTCACTTTGCCTCCAGTTGTCAGGGGTTCCTCTCTGCAGCAGAAGGCAGTATGGATGCAAACAATGATGAATCTGGTAACCTAGACAGTGAGGAGCCAAACAGCTTTGTGATCCAAGCATGAGGACACAAAGGTCTGGGATATCCCAGCAGCAGCACCTTAGAGTATAATTTTAGCAGATGCTGACCATTCCTTTGTCAATGTGATCAAATGCAAAGTGCTTTGCAAAGTGAGTTGTTTAACTGCACTGCGTCAGTCACGGGAAAGTGCAAAACTTTGCATAGTGAGGTGGCAGTGTGAAATGCATGAACCCAGAGAAACTGCATGAGCCCCAGAATGAATGGCACGAGCCCCCTGGGAGAGAAGAGTGTTAAAATATCCTTCTACTACCTGTACAGCACCCACAGTTATAGTGTGAACCATTATGTGCAATCAGCCAGTATTCAGCACTGGGAGTAAGAGACACTAAAACAATAGGTAAGAAAGAGATTGGTGTAGCAAGAGAGTATTTGAACATTGCGAGATATAGTATTGCATCACTATGTTCTCAATGTTTCTCTTTTAGATTTATGCTTCTTTGGAGGTAAATTATTCAATATTCATAGAAAGAAAACTAGGAAGAAGAGGGGTAAGTAGGAGTAACAAGAAGGACAATAAAGGCAGACAATTTAACTATGTATATACTATATTTATAATATATTTGCCCTGCCTGCTTTCTTAGCACCAACAGCAACTAGAACATTACCCATACAGCTGTAAGAATCCCTGTTGGCTGGCTCCCTACTGATTTGACTACAACTTGTTTCGCTCATGCCATTTTTCTTGTACTCACATGCTAGGAACTTGTGCATCCAGGGGGCAGGTGTGAAGGATTTTGGGACGATGTCTATAAATAATGTGCTGTTCATGTAGCCCCTGCAGTGGTAACAGTTATTCTGACTAGAGGCTCCAGCAACAAATGTTTGTTCTTATACTTGAGGCAATGGCATTTAAATTCTAGCTATACCATTTCTAGGACACACTATACACCAGATGTCCACACAAAGAGAAGGGTTACCTAGTTTCTCATCCAGGATGTTTATTTTAAAACGTCCATGAATTTAAGAAGCTGAAGTCCCAGTTCTATTGACATTAAACACCGGGCCTCATTATTAAAGCTATTTGAGTAGCTGAGTCAGATACACATCTTATGTTATGCTAGGTGGATTTGTAAAGCAGGCATATCACACGAAGGGTATTCAGGCACTGGAGTAGATGAAGAGGTCGATTGGGCTCCTAGTTGAACTGCTAGGTCTTTAGTTTCTTGTGGAACTCCAGTAAGGATAGAGAGGGCTTGATGTGATATGGAAGGTCATTCCAGTTACAGTGTTGTCCTGTTTCGCTTCTGTGGATGCTGGGTATCTGTGCAAGACAGTGTGACTGAGGGCAGTTGCCTGGTGGGTTGGTGGAAGATAAGACAGTGGTTGAGGTATGCAGGTTTGGCATTGTGGAGGGCTTTATATGCATGGGTGAGCAGTTTGAATTGGCAATGTTTCTGAATTGGTAGCCAGTGTAGGCCTGTGAGAAGGGGCGTGATGTGTACTCTGTGAGGGATACTGAGGATGAGTCTGGCGGTGGCTGTCTAGGTGATCTGGAGTCTTTGTATGAGTTGATTTATGATGCTGGTGTAAAGTATGTTGCTGTAGTCTAGTCTGCTGGTGATGAGGCCCTGGGTGACCATGCTTATTGTGTCAGTAGGGAGTCATTTCAATGTCTTGTGGAGAATACATAGGAGGAAGGAACTGACTGAGCAACATCATTCACCTTTTTGACCATTGTGAGTCTGTTGTTCAAGATGATGCTGAGGTTCTTAGCATGGTCAGTGGGGGTAGGCTGGGCCCGAGGTCAGATGGCCACCAGGATGAGTCCCATGGAGATCTCTTGTTCCAGAAGATCAGATTTGATCAGTGTTGAGTTCTAGGCAGTTCTGTTTCATCCAGTTTGTTATGTTTGTCCTGAGGGTGCTAAAATTGGTCCTGGAGGTGTGGTTGTTGTCTGTGAAGGAAAGGATGAGCTGAGCACCTGCGTGGGAGACAATGTTTATTCTGTGGCATCCTATGATGTGAGTGAGAGGTGCCATGTAGATGTTGAAGAGGGTGCGGCTCATCTATAATCCTTGAGAGACTCTGCACATGAGGGTCTTGGGTTTGGAAGTGTAGGGCGGGAGCCTGGCTCACTTGGTCCTTTTGGAGAGAAATGAGCAAACACTTTAATTTTCAAGTGCAAATGCAATTTATTCTAAAATCCCAAAAAGGTGGTGAGTCACTTGCAAATTTGTGGATTAATTATCAGTAATCGAAATTACTCAGAGTCCTGAGAGTGCATTTTACTACATTTTCAGACAGTGGAGAACAGCAGCCAAAAATGATGTGCTGTGATGTATGAGCGATATTCCACTCTCCTCCTTTCTCCGTAGTTCTGGCGTACAATTAGGCTGCCGAGCACCACCGAAAAAAGCTTTGCACCATAGTCTATAGGTATCTCCATGAATCTAGGATAGGTTTGTGTAGGAAGGGTACACTTCCAGAAAAAAATACTATGCTCACAGGAACACTCACATTGTCCCTACATTGTATGTGTGCTGTACAGTGCAGCATGCATGCAAAGTTGGAAACAAAATGAGAAATAAAAACATTTTTCCTTGTTATCACATATTTCAAATGGGTGTTATTTTTTATAGAAAACCCTGTCTACTTTTTTGGTAGATAGGATTTTGTGTCAACCATGGGTGGTTGCATGAGAACGCCAATGCTCCACCCTTTCAACACCCGCTTAGTGCTAAGTGGTGTAAAGCAGTGCTAGACGATACCTCCAAGTGAATTTCCAGTCCAAAACAAGTTTTGGACTGGAAAGTAAATTGGAAAAACGTTTTTGCTTCTACTTGCATAACTTTTGTGATGCAAACATGGCACAGAATCTTAGTTAATATACCCCCTATTCTTCCTCCTCCCATTCCTACCTAAGTGAGATCTGCCATGTCCCTTCAAAAAAATATACTTCTCCTAACCCAAAAAGTTACTTAAAACATACATTGATTCATAGGTACCTTGCTTCACCTTCAGTTATGACATAAGAAGGAACCAGGGAGAGTGCACATGCTGTACTATCAAGCAAACCCAATTGCCCCTCTAGCTGACACAAAAAAAAGGGCATGGAAGGAGACTGGACATCCACGACTGTGACGAGAAAGACTAGTAGTTACAGCTTTATTTTCTAAATCTAAGTCATTATAACTATACCAAAGCAGGAACACCATTCACCCACAGGTGCACAGAAGAAAACTCAGAGGGCAAGAGCTGCAGCAACCATGACTTTTAATGACAAAGGAAAAAGAATCAGTTGAACACAGATATGGAATCCAAAATACTTTGAAAAAGTCCCACTTACAGACAGACTCTAATGTTACACGAAGGTGTGGATACACCCAGGGGGCCTCAAAGCAAATATCACAGATGAATGCCATGAAAAACCCTACCAAGAGCCAGAAGTGCCTGGGTGGATCCACTCTGTCCTGGGCCATGGAGGGCCTGTCCAGCTGCCTAGTTGCCAAGAGAAGAAGATACCCATGGACCAAGGATGAATGTTTTACTTTTTTTTAGTTAAGATAGGTACCCTTGTATTCGGACAAACCTCATTTAATTAGAGAAAGGATGAGGAAGACTGACGAGGAGGTAATGTGTGAATGACATGGTTACTTCTGGGATAATAGATATCATGTGGGTGTGGAGTGGGTGTTCCATGGTCAAAACTCCATCAATGTATGTGCACACCCAATATCTTACATGATTGTGGGTTTTAGTTAATATTTGTCAAGCCAATCCCACCCTGGAAAAGATCAGAAATGTACTCATGTTAATGCCAGAAGAAAAGCTCCATTTCCAAAGGGATGAAAAATAAGCACCCACCAAAATTGTTAGGGATGCATGGGAATGGTGGTTGCCAGTAGGCAGTTATAGTTAGGACCATTTTCCATAGAAAGGGGGTGTCCCAAAATGTGTTTCCTACATTCATTTCCCCATAGGGATTTTGAACAGGACTACAGCCCAAACCACTGAATGGAATTGCACCAAATTTGGCAGAAAAATAGCTTTCATCCAGAAAACACACTTTTAGTGAATTGGTGTACATCTGTTCAGTGATTTAGGAGCTATTGAAGGGCAAAAAATACAGATATCTAGGGACAAGGATCCTCTGCAGGTCCAACTGTCCCTGTGCTGATATCTGATTGGCTGACAACACTTCAACAAGGAAGTATTTGCAGCAATGTTGGGACTTGGCTTCAGCTGAGTCCCAGGAAAAAAAGTTTAAAAAAACAAAAAAAAGGGGCTAGGGTAAGGACACCCTGAGCCCTTAGCTCTGGTGTGTGGGTCCAAAGGGACCCTGCCAGGGCTGAAAAGCATTTTTTTTTAACAAAAACCAGAAACAAAAATAAGCCCCAGGGACTACCACCTCTATAGGGCAAAACAGTGTTTTAATGCCTCCCCAGAGCCCCAGTGACCATCACCTCCCCTGGGGCTAACTAGTTTCCCGTATGGGGGGTGGAAGGAAGCCACCACCCCCCCCCCAACAGCCCCAGGGACCGCCACCTGCCCAAGGCTACATATATTAAGAATGCAGGGTGGCCAAGCCAGGGCTTAATTTAAATAATGAAGGGGGTCTTTCATGGACCCCTGGCCCTGGAGACCACCACCTTCCTTGGCTTTATACTTGGAGGGGGGCAGCGCTGCCTCCCTTGAGAAGCCATAGATGCCCCTGGGGATCACCATCCCCCAGGGCCAGCTCCTGCTATGTCCCAGAGTGCCCACCCCCGGGACATAGCTGTTTGCTCTGACTTGGCAGGAGCTGTGATAGCTCCCACCAAGTCAGAGCAAACACTCCAGTGGCCAAACGCTGTGTGCAGTATGGGGTTGGGTGGTTATGGGGGTTGGCCACAAGGACTGGCTTCAGGCCAGGCCCTGAGAACAACCCCACTGTGCATGGCAAAAGGCTCTGCATGGCACAGGGTTGGGTGGTTTTAGGGGGTTGCCATGCGTGTCAGTGGTTGAACTAACATATAGTAATGAAAATTACTTTACATTAAAAAAATACCCATAGAAATTCACTGAAAAAAAACCAAAGGTTAAAGGACATTGTAGTTCGGAAATAGAATTAAAAAAACATACAAATTCACTTAAAAAAACAAAGGTTACAGGGACATTACAATTAAGCTCACATTTTAAATGTACAAAACCATAGACATTTACCTCTTATAGTTAGTTATCTGAAGTAGGTAACTATAACTCATGTCCCTTGCCATGCACTGCTAATTATCCCACAAATTATGGCACTAATGACATCTCTGATAACATCATTGATAATATCGATGTAATATCTGCAGTAAAGTTTTTGATGAAAAAACTGTGCATGGAGGGGCGTGAGTTATAGTTACCTTAGTTACCTTAGGGCACGAGTTATAGTTATTTGAGATAACTCTGACCTGTGAATTCCTGTGGTTTTGTACTCATGTCCTAAGGTAACTCTATCTCGTGCTATGCACAGTTTTTTCTTCATTAATGTGACTGCTAATGCTTCATTTATATTTTTGATAATGTTATAGAAGTTGTCATGAGTGCTGTAATATCTGGGGTAATTAGCAGTGCATGGTGAAAGTGCAATTAAAAGTTACCCTAGGGTGCGAGTTATAGTTACTTGAAATAACTCTAACTATAACTGCTGAATTTCGGTGGTTTTGTGCGAGTAAATTCAGTACCTAACTATAACGTATTGTTTTTTTTTCAGTTAATTTCTATGGTTTTTTTTTAACATAATGTAACTGTAATTACTATACGTTAATCCAACCACAGCCACACATGGAGCTGAGGCCAAACTTCTATAACCACTCAACCCTGTGCCATGCACAGCCTTTGGCCCTGCGCAGCAGGGGGTGGCCACAGGGCTTGACCCGTGGATAGGCTCTGCAGCCAACCCATATAACCACCCAACCATGTGCAGCGGGGGTTGTCTGCAGTGCGTGGCCAGTGGTGAAGCCCCTTTAACCACCCAACCCTGCGTCACACCTGATCTTTGGCCGTGCATGGCAGGGGTTGTCTACAGGGCCTAACCTGCCGTCAGACCTCGTGACCAACCCCTATACCCACGCAACCCTAAGCTGCACCCACTGGGCAGCGGGGGTTACCTGCAGGGCATGCCCTGCTACCAGGCCCTATGGCCAAGCCCCTATAACCACCCCACCCCGTGCCATGAATGGCCTTCGGCCATGTGCAGCGGGCTTGACTGCAGAGGGTGAGAGAGAGGAAGAGAGAGGTTTTTTTAGGGTTTGATTAATGATGTATTTAGAATGAGATATTTTAGGACAAATGGAATGGAAGAAAAATGGATTTGACTATTAAAAAGAGTGAGATCATCTTTCAGTAAGTACCTTAAACATTTCAAGTTGAAAAGATATTAAATTAGGAAATCGACCAGAAGCACACTTAGACTAGAACCTTCAACATTCATTGTGAAGCTCAGAGACCTAACCACTAGTCTACAGGTGCCTTATTAGTGTGCACCATCCAGACAGAACCTTTTATGGTTTAAATTTAGATTACCATGGGGGGAGCCTAAGGGCCCCTGCGGTCCTGGCCGGCTCCCAACCACTGCAGGAGCCAGCATTGCTCCCGCAAGCAGGGAGCTGCTTGAAAAAGCAGCTGCCTGCTTATGGGAGCAATGTTTTCATTTGTTTCCCTGCACACATATGAAAACTCTGCTTTCTGCAAGCATGAGCTGATTGACAGCGTCCGCTTGCAAAAAGCGGATTTTGTTTGCTTTTGCTTGGTGGGAACTGTAAGCTCCCACCAAGCAAATGCAAACAGCTATGTCCCAGGGGTGGGCATCATTGGGACATAGTAGGAGTGGCACTGGGGGGTGGTGGTCACCAGAGCCATCATTGTCTCCTTGAGGGAGGCTCCCTCCAACCTGAAGCAACCCTGGGGAGGTGGTGGTCCCTGGGGCTGGGGGTCCAGAACAGACCCCCTCCCTTCTTTTAATTCAGCCGCAGGGAGGTGGTGATTCCTGGGGCTCTGCGGGTGGGTGAGCGCCCTTCCCCCCTTTAATTATGATTAAAGCCTCAGGGAGATGGTGGTACCTGGGGCTGTGGGGGTTGGCGGTTGCACTCCCTACTTGCATTCATTTTAATTAAAGCCTCTGGAAGGTGGCTGTCCCTGGTTTTGTGAGGGCATGCACACCCTGCACATATTTTGTTTAAAGCCCTAGGGAGGGGGTGGTGCCTGGGGCTTATATAAGCCCCAGTAGGGGGCCCCGTGTACTCTCCTCCTTTCTAAAGCCCCCAATGCCCCTAGGACCTGTCCAACCCGAGGGCATATTAAAAGAAAAGGGCAGAAGATCGCCACTTTTTTTAAATCTTGGTAAAATCCACAGATTTTTTTATTTTTCCAATGTTTGAAAATAAAAATGCTTTTTAGCCCTGGCGGGGTCCCTCTGGGACCCCAGCGGCAGAGCTAATGGGTCAGGGTGTCCCTACCCCATCCCCTTTTTACTGGTTTTTCTGGGACTCTGAAACTGAGTCCCAAGATGGCTGCCACTGCCAACACTTACATGTTGAAGTGTTGGCCGCCAATCAGATATCAGCACGGGGACAGTTGGCTCTGCAGAGGATTCGAGTTCCTTGATATCTATATTTTTTGTACTATAATATCTCCTAAACCACAGAACTGATTTACACCAAATCACAAAAAGTGTGCTTTCTGGACCAAGAGCTAGTTTTCTGCCAAATTTGGTGTAATTCCATCCAGCGGTCTAGGCTGTAGTTGTGTTCAAAATCCCTATGGGAAAATTAATGGAGGAAACCCTTTTTGGGACACCCCCTTTTTCTCAGCCCCCACTTGACAGATCACCCCGAAACTTTCAAGACAGCAGCTGAACTGATCAAAGTATAAGTTTAGAAAATTTGTGAAGATTCGTCAAGTGGCGCCAACGTTATTAGCAAAACAAAACACACTCTTCCTGTGGAAACTAGGTCGTAACTATTATTACCTACTGGCAGTCGCTGTTAAGTAAAATATTTGTATTCTCACATGTCAAACTACAGTTCCCAAAACTCTTCCAGAGTTGTGCCTGGAAAGCTGTAGCTGGTGGTTGTTTACAGGTGTAACCAGGAAGAGTTTTGTAATTCCTATGAAAAGTGAAACATAGATAAGTCTTAAACATCCAGATGCATGTGTACTCATTTCTTTTAGAATATTTTAGGATAATCGGTGAAAAAGCCTCATCCTTCGAAAACTAGTGCCCCACTGAAATTGTATTCATGAAGCAGTCCTAAGTGCACGCCGGTGTTGCACCTGTCAATAAAACGGACCACTCTTTTGTGATTTATTGATGGGAGAGGTAGAATAGTCCAGAATCCCGCTGCTGTTCCACAGGTATGGTTTAGGCGGCAGACGGTACTTAACTACATTTGGATACCCAGCTGTGCTGCTGAGGTGAGAGCCCTGCTGCGCATGCTCAAACTCAGTCAGGTTGACTGCATAAAAAAACTAATGAGGAGATAAGTGTGAGAAAGTTGATATACTTGTTAATCAATAAGAGCGTGTTCCTCGTTTAGAGGGAGTCGATGTGGTTGTTTCAGCTGCAAAACACCTCCATAATGGAGTTACAGATACATAACGCAGTCACTGACTGGCAACGTACAGGTGTGTCTTAAAGCAGCGTTCGGAAACGCATGTCTTTCATTTTGTTTCAGCTGCTTTCCTCTGGACCTCTCAAATTTCCCAGGGTCCTGCCTAAGTAACACATGCAGGCCAGGATCGCACGTTGCATTCTAGCCTTGTAATCAAGTAAGTACCCTTGTGAAATAAAGACTACAAATCCCAGCATACAAAGTAGCAACCTGAATTGGATGAGTGCCCTCGTGTGCAGACCCAGTCCCCTGCAGAGCTCATGCGTTCAGATGTAGTAAACAATATACGACCTGCAGCAGATGCTGGTTTAATGTATGGGCCAAGAGCAAGAACGAACTCGGGATGTGCAGGTGGTCCTAAAATGTCTATCCTCAATAAGCAAATCTCGTTACGTCCGCTCCACCACGAGAACTACCCTGGTCCTTCTGACGCCTACATTTGAATTTTTTACATCTCTCCTCCCACTTCTCTGGGCAGGCAGTAATAGCAACATCTAGTGTTGGAACGTTTGGAGGCAGACTGAAGCGCTGTGTTAAAGAGTTTTTGAGTTCTTTTTTCGACAAATGGTTTAATTCCTCATGGAAAACGATTCGTGAAGTGGGGCAAATCGAACAAAACGAATAAGCGGTTTACTGTGAGGTATGGTTTTGAAGCTGTTGTTTTGCAGTTCTTCCTTCGAAAGATTTGAATAAATGTCGTTTTAAAGGCTTTTGACCTAAAACAACTGCTAGGATAGGTGTCTTACGTATGGGTAGCAGCACTCCAAAGTGTGTAGAATTATTTTAAACCCTTTGCATTTTCTTTCCTCTTAACGCTTCTTTAAATATGGTTTAGAGAAAGCAGTTATTCTGTAGCGCAGGCTGGTAAAGCAAGAAGTATGCCATGCAGGGCAAATATGCATCCATTAAATTGGAGGACAGAATTTCTAGTCCTGGGCTTTCATGTTTAACTAACCCAATCAGTGGCGTAACAAAGGCTCCCTCAGCCCCCACGGTGCGGAGGTACCTCGGCCTGAGAGCTCCTGAGTGAGCTCAGAGTGGGACCCTCAGTGTACTTTGCAGCCCCATCCCCTCAAGTTTCGGTACACCACTGAAACCCCTCCTTTGTTCTTTTAATGTGTTAAGTGCGCTATTACCAAGAGTGGTATCCTGACGCCGAGCAGTCTCGCCTGGGATAGGTGGAGGACTATTCCAAGAGACCGGTCTTCGTTTTCCTGCAGCGTTCAATAAGTGATGAGAGGGCTCTGATGTGTAGTGACATGTAGTTCAATGCTTGAGGGTCAACCTAAGAGGAAACTCTACCTCCTAATTTGGTTTTCTATATTCGTGGAATGTGTGCCAGTTGACATTTGCCCGAGTGGATATATCTGGAGGGTTTGTGGAAGTAGATGCACTTGTTGACGTATGTGGGGCCTGAGTTATGTAGTGCTTTAAAGGTGTGAGTCAGGAATTTGAAGTATGCTTATTTGTTTGTGTAGCCAGTGTAGCTCATTTAGGTGAGGTGACATGCATGTGTGGCGTGGGATGTTGAGACTGATTTTGCCCACCATGTTCTGAATGGTAGGTAGTCTCCTGATGAGTTGCTTGTTGATCCCTATGCAGATTGTTGCAGAGTGAAGCTCAGGGTCTGTTAAGGGTTCAAAAGGGATTTTATACAGCTTATATGGACATCTTAATGTGTATGATTTTTCTACAGAAAAGTGAAGAAGTATGTAGTAGTGAATCGTATGTATTCTGGTGCGTGAGACTAACCACTGGTGCCAGCATATTTGTTAAAACCCATGAGGATTATATCAGCAGTAAAGGGCAAGCTGAGACTTGCAGTGCTCACCTTTTGCTGCAGAATGGAGTTTTTCACTGATGGTTACTTGAAGGTATGCATCAATTACATTTCTTGATGACAGTCGATATCAAATGCTCCTATTTGGAAGTGCTTTGTGTGACCCATCTGTTAATCGAAGCAGGTCCTAGATTACTCAGAACCTTTCAGTTACTTTATGTGCTATGAAGTTTATGGACTAAACTCCCCACCTACCCACTATTTCTGTGGGAAAGGTGTGATTACTCTCTTTCGTACAGCTGAAGCCGTTGTAGCACAGTCACTCTAACCTCCCTCCTTTGGGGTTGGAGTGATAGATTTTCCTATTGCAATAGATTAAAACGAAATACAACAAATTGCTTAAAACAACGTGGTCACTGATGTAGATATCGTTCAGTTCTCATTAAAGTATCACTGCACTCCTCCCACTTGCTATAACTTGACATCTCGTCATATTTAGGAGCACTGATTTTTCTGATACACTGGGCAGAGTGTTTTTTTTATTTTTTATTCCTCTGCTGGCATCTGGTGTGTTGCCTGTCTGGCTGTCCCACATTGCAGTTTTTAAACCCCTAGAAAGCTTACTGCTATCCTTAATCATACAGCGAATCAGAGAGATGCAAGAGAAAAAGTCGCCTTTGCTTGTGCCTACCTTAGTTTTCATCTTTGGGTGAACTGCTAATAAGTGATCTGAAGTATGTGCATGGTTGCTAATAGGTGAGATTGTATTTTGGTCCAAATGGAGAGTGTTTAATGTGTGAATGTGATGCTACAGATCTGTCTTGTGTCCACCCAGTAGCGGTGGAAGAGCAACCGAATGGAAAGCTTGGTTTCTCTTCATAAACAAGAGTGGATCATAAAGAAATATTAGAGAGGGGGGGCACGAAAGGGCATAGCTTCACAACCAGTAAGTGAGACAAGGGACTGTGCGGTTTGTGCAGGAATGGCATGGATGTGACTGCATAGAAGACTTAGCTTTCAAACCTTCAAAAGTTTTAGGAAATCCACCCCGGAATGACTGAAGGCAGCCTGATGTAGTGTTAGCTTCCAAAATATTATTACATATATTGATGGGAGTCTGTAGGGTCCACCCAGGAGAAGTGGAATATGTAACTTCCTCAGAAAGATGAACTTGCAAGTCACCAAGTAAGAGAAGGGTCTGAACGGTTCACTGTGGAGCAGTGGAGCTACTTTCAAGCCAGTAAGTGTAAATTGATTCTGAGGTTCAGGCAGTGGTGATGGAAGCATAACCCAATATGTGGTGAAGCTTCACAGCCTGAACAGAAACAATAACAGCACACTCAAGAGAAGAAAAGCTGCAAGATTTTGGGAGGTCAAATTAGGGCTTCTGTGAGAAATCGGATTGTTGGTTGAGTTTGGTGGAAACCCTGCTCAAGCAACAGTCACAATCCCTGTCAGGGTGAACCATGAAAGTCACTAAATTAACCTATGCTTAGTGCTCTGGCAGCTTGGCACAAAAGCAGCCAGGCTTCACTTACAGGTAATGTTTAGAGTATCTATGCAGCACCTAAATATAAATGTTTATTTATTGTTTCAATTGATTAAAACCATAACAATTTTGCCAAATTACATGGTATAACATTCTGAAGAAAAGAAGGAAAATTAACATTGTAACGCAAAGAGATTAAATATAGATTAAATAATTGTTTCAGTTGATTAAGACCATAACAATTTTGCCAAATTACATGGTAAAAACATTCTGAAGAAAAGAAAGAAATTAAGATTGTAATACAGAGAAATTAAATGAAGATTGAGGAGTTAAGAGTTAAAATAAATATATTGTTAAAAAATGACTTGGTTATAGTGGGGGATAAAAGATGTGCAGGCCAGGGATTCAAGATGTCATTAGATGGGAGAGATACGTTTGGAGCTAAACGCCCAAACATTTTTGTTACATAGCGTATTTAAAGAACTTGATAAACTTAGTTAGCTGGGGGTCGTGTGGGTTGAAGCAGGCTACTAGGACTCCCTGCAGGTCCTAATGGCTCCGTCGGTGAACAACCTCTTAAGAAATCTCTTTAGGAGATCTAACAGGCCCGGACAGATGCAGGTTATGTGCATTAGGTCTTCCTTTTGGCATGCACAGTGCCTGCACTGCTGCAAGGTAATGTCCTTCCAGGATGGAGCGTTGGGCAGGGTTGGCAGGTTGCCTAGTCGCATTGTCATTAGATTGTTTCATGTGCGGTGCAAACGTTGTGGAGAGATAGGCAGCTGGTTCAAGTTTGGCATAGTGTTTTATGGTCATCCATGTGTGTGCCCGAACACTGAATTTGGCTATACATTCTATGAACGAAAGGATTTTAGTGGCCTTGGTAGCCCCTCTAGAAAAATAATTGTATGTCGAGGCTGCCTCCCACAGATCCTTAAGTCGTAACTCGGCAATTGATGATCGAAGGTACTTATGGTAGGTTGAGTGCTGGTCATGCGCTAGGGCCTGTCAAAGAGCCTTGTTCAATTTGTCTGCAGAGTGACTGATTTTATACCAGGTTTTAACCTCCTCTGCTCTTGCGGCCAAGTCTTGCTGAACAAGTCCAAATTCAAGGCAGAGCTGCCCTGGAGAAGCAGAGTTTGGTAATTTGAGGACTCATCTAAATACTTTGAGCTGTGCTTTGTCTATCAGGGGCTCGTTTTGACCGTACATTGCCACTCTTACATAGGTTAGTGTGGGAAGCAGTTTGGATGAAATGACTGTTAGCAGAGGACAAAGTGATGGTCCGTGTAGCCGTTTGGCCAGTAGGGAGAAAGCGTAAATTAGTGCTGGGACTCTTTGTACAATGTATTTCATTCTGTTGACGGCAGGAACCCTAACCGTCTAAAATGACTCCAAGATATTTGTAATATGGCACCATCTCTATTGAAACATTGCTAAAGGCCATCCTTGATTTGAGGGTGTGCTTGCAGCCTACACCCATTATTTTTTATTTTTACACATTGATTTCCTGATTTCCTGCTGGTTGGATTGAACGTAGTCTGCAAGAATGTTTAGGGATCTTTGTAGGCCAACTTTAGTGCAGCTGAACAATACCATATTGTCCGCATAAAGTAGATGTGTCAGTGAGAGCCCTCCCAGGCGGGGAGGGAGGTGAACGTTTCCGGCATCCAAAGCTTAGGATTAGGTCTGCCATGAATACAGGGAGTGCAGAATTATTAGGCAAGTTGTATTTTTGAGGATTAATTTTATTATTGAACAACAACCATGTTCTCAATGAACCCAAAAAACTCATTAATATCAAAACTGAATATTTTTGGAAGTAGTTTTTAGTTTGTTTTTAGTTTTAGCTATGTTAGGGGGATATCTGTGTGTGCAGGTGACTATCACTGTGCATAATTATTAGGGAACTTAACAAAAAAAAATATATACCCATTTCAATTATTTATCATTACCAGTGAAACCAATATAACATCTCAACATTCACAAATATACATTTCTGACATTCAAAAACAAAACAAAAACAAATCAGTGACCAATATAGCCACCTTTCTTTGCAAGGACACTCAAAAGCCTGCCATCCATGGATTCTGTCAGTGTTTTGATCTGTTCACCATCAACAGTGCGTGCAGCAGCAACCACAGCCTCCCATACACTGTTCAGAGAGGTGTACTGTTTTCCCTCCTTGTAAATCTCACATTTGATGATGGACAACAGGTTCTCAATGGGGTTCAGATCAGGTGAACAAGGAGGCCATGTCATTAGATTTCCTTCTTTTATACCCTTTCTTGCCAGCCACGCTGTGGAGTACTTGGACGCGTGTGATGGAGCATTGTCCTGCATGAAAATCATGTTTTTCTTGAAGGATGCAGACTTCTTCCTGTACCACTGCTTGAAGAAGGTGTCTTCCAGGAACTGGCAGTAGGACTGGGAGTTGAGCTTGACTCCATCCTCAACCCGAAAAGGCCCCACAAGCTCATCTTTGATGATACCAGCCCAAACCAGTACTCCACCTCCACCTTGCTGGCGTCTGAGTCGGACTGGAGCTCTCTGCCCTTTACCAATCCAGCCACGGGCCCATCCATCTGGCCCATCAAGACTCACTCTCATTTCATCAGTCCATAAAACCTTAGAAAAATCAGTCTTGAGATATTTCTTGGCCCAGTCTTGACGTTTCAGCTTGTGTGTCTTGTTCAGTGGTGGTCGTCTTTTAGCCTTTCTTACCTTGGCCATGTCTCTGAGTATTGCACACCTTGTGCTTTTGGGCACTCCAGTGATGTTGCAGCTCTGAAATATGGCCAAACTGGTGGCAAGTGGCATCGTGGCAGCTGCACGCTTGACTTTTCTCAGTTCATGGGCAGTTATTTTGCGCCTTGGTTTTTCCACACGCTTCTTGCGACCCTGTTGACTATTTTGAATGAAACGCTTGATTGGTCGATGATCACGCTTCAGAAGCTTTGCAATTTTAAGAGTGCTGCATCCCTCTGCAAGATATCTCACTATTTTTGACTTTTCTGAGCCTGTCAAGTCCTTCTTTTGACCCATTTTGCCAAAGGAAAGGAAGTTGCCTAATAATTATGCACACCTGATATAGGGTGTTGATGTCATTAGACCACACCCCTTCTCATTACAGAGATGCACATCACATAATATGCTTAATTGGTAGTAGGCTTTCGAGCCTATACAGCTTGGAGTAAGACAACATGCATAAAGAGGATGATGTGGTCAAAATACTCATTTGCCTAATAATTCTGAACTCCCTGTAGGTTGAACAGATGCGGGGTGAGTACGCAGCTTTGTTTCAGGCCGAGGGTTGTGGAGATTTTCCTTGAGTCATCTCTGATCTTTGTGTACCCATGTGTCTGAGTATGAAGCAATTATTGCATTGAGGAGGGGTGCCGGAAGGCCCCCATTGTTTCAGCTTACTCCAGAGCAGGTGTCTATTCACTCGGTCAAAGGTGGCCTTGAAATCGATGAAGCCAAGATGTAGTTTCTTCTGCCACCGTTTACTGTGCTCTATCAGGAGAGAAGTTATTAAGATATTGGTTGTAGTACCCACTCCTTTTCTGAAGCCTGTTTGGTTGATTGGGACGATTTTATGTTTTTCAGACCATGTTCTTAGTTCAGCAAGGAGCAGGGAGGCGTAGTTCTTTGCCTCAACGTCAATAAGGGTAATTAACCTATAGTCGCCCGGATTGTCTCTATTGCCATCCTTGAAGATTGGATTGATTATAGAGTCCCGCCAGCTCTCAGGGATGCCTCCTGCTAAACTTGCTTCCTGGTATATGGAGATTAGCACTTCTGACCAGAAAACTGCTTCTTCTGTAAAAATAGCTTGTGGAAGGCCATTTGGCCTGGGTGCTCATTCCCGGTGAGCCTTTAGGAGTGCTCGTTATGTCCTATCGGTCAACTGGGTGAGTTTGGTCGTTTCCCCGTTGTCCAGCAAGATGTTTCCCATGATGGGTGTCCAGGCTGGCAGTTGTGGGGTGTTTCCAAGGGGTTGAACTTTGCTGTGAAGATTGTCTTGAGGTGACTCACCCAAGTCTTTTCCGGGATGTTTGAGTTGTTGATCGGGTTCCCTCACATATTTAGATCATTGATAATACCCCAGAATTCCCTGGATTTTTTTCCTTTTGCGGCATGTATTTTTTTTTTTTTTTTTTTTTAGCCAAAAGGAGCTAGGTTTTTTTGGCCTTCTCTTTACTTATTTGTCTTTTGCCTTCTTTCTTTGAATTTTTCAGTTCGTCCCAGAGTAGCAGATTGCCTGGGCAGGCCTTCAGAAGTCTTGCAAGCTTCCTTTGAGCTTTTTCTAGGCGTTGGACTTGTTTTGAAAGGTGGGCCGAAGGGACTCAACGAATTGGCCGTGATGGGTTGTGATGAGAATGTTGGTCCAGTATTTTCACTCGGAAGTCCTCCCAGACATCCATTATGTGTTCTTGGTTTTTAAGGCTCTCGAACGTCTGCAATTTTACAGATAAAGATAAGGCTCCTATTGTGGCAGATGACCAGCGTAGTGTCTTCAAGCTCGTTGCCTCGATTTGCTCCATTTGTGCCTGGGTAGGTTCATGGACAGGTAAGGAGGAACTTATGGTCAGTATTTGATACGAATGGTCACTGGAGGTGGTGTATTTTCTTTGAAATTGCTGTACCAAAGGGATGAAAGGTAATGTGACTAGGTGTTTTGCTTTCACTAATGACCAAGCTGAAAACAATCTATGGAATGCACTTCTTAGTTTAAAGAAGACATTTATTATTACTTCACCACAAGGTTCCTGAGAGAGGAGATTAGTAGGTTGGAGGCACACGTTTAAAAATTGTCACAGCAATGAAAGGAAAATATATCAAAGTTATTCTCAATTGCAATGTACACAGCAAATATATGTGATTATATTATAGCATAACTTCAAAGCAAAGAATAAAAGTCAAAATTCATCACCATAGGGCCTATCACTGCTCTTCATCTTTCTCATGCCTGCAAGTTGATGACTCCTGTTCAACTGCGAGAAAGAGATTTTCCACCCGTACGGGACAGGTCAGGCAGCTGACATCCACTCCTGACTGAAGTCTCGTAAAATTCCCCTCGCTGCTGCCCAGGGACACCTTTTATCCCTTCCCCCTAATATTCAAAACATGCTGGCTATTGTAGGTCAGAGTTTGAAGAAACAAGCGTTGAAGGTTGGCCAAGTCTTCATGGCCTGTTCCTCCCAAGGCTGACTAGAAAAAAACACAAAATATGCGCTTCCTTATCATGATTAGTGTTCGGTGAGAGAATCTACAAAAAACACAGCTTGTTTTACCATGTGTAAAAACACAGCTTATCTGCAATGTCTAACGCCACGATAAAGCCAATAGGCAGCTAAACTGAATACAAAATGTCTAATGCCATGTTAAAGCCAATAGGCAGCTAAACTGAATACAAAATGTAATGTGCTACTGGTGAACATTGAACAACTAATATGCACAGTGGTGAAACCCAGTCAGTGATCAAACATACTTATTTTCACTACACTAGGGTGTAGTCTAGAATGGACCATGAATTGGGCCGTAGAAGGTGTGGCTTGGGGGGTGGGAGAGGAGTCACCAGTGAATCTCCCGTTTAGTACCCATAGTTTGAGGTATTCCAGTGATGTCACCAACTGTGCTCCCTGCTGATCACGACGAGTAAAGGTCGATAACACCCGAGTCAGGACGTTCCAGTAGGAGTTGTCAGCACTTAGTATTTCGTCTGCCTCTTGAGCCTTAAATATATTCGATTTAAAGTCTCCTGTCAAAATGATGTCCCAATCAGGGTGGGTCTGGTGGTAGTACGTAATGATGATTGTTAGGCTTTTTATTGCAGCTCGTTTGCGAATGGAGCCGGGGTGTACGTAGGCGTTGACCAATAACACCAGAAGTCTATTGTAGGAGTTCCAGTTGCAGAGTTTGAGCACTTGGCAGTCTTTGTCTTCATGTGGCAGCTCTCCTATATACATTTTCAGGGTTAGTGAGAGGTAAACTGCTAGACCCCCACTTGGTCTTCCGTGCAGCTTGTGCTTAACAGTGTTTTTTTGAAACAACGTGAAACCCGATAGTGGGAAGACCTATTGTGACCAGGTTTCCTGAAGTGCGATTATATCCATGTTATGCTAGGCTTTTGGTGGAGAGCCTGTTTCCAACAATGATTGGGTACCTGCTATATTCCAGGTTAGCAGTCTTAGGTGCTTCTGGTCTGGACTTGCCCGTGATGGGTGTAATTCTCATGCAAGGCGAGGGGCACTGAGGGCTATGGGCAGCCGCTCCCAACTGGCTTCGGTGAGTGGATTTTGGGTTTGAGTCGGATGGTTTCTTTGATTACCGAAAGGCGTGGGAGAGACTCTTAGGGTCCCCCTCAAGACCGTTGTTGGTAGTTCGTCTGCTACCATGGGAGCGCTAGTGCTCAGAAGCGGATACAGGTATCTGACCGGTTCCGGCCTTAATACGGAAATCCCCCAGGTCTCAAAGCGCAAAGCAAACATCAGGATGTGATCTGCTGTTTCCCAAGTTGTTAGTATGGCTTCTGATCACTTGTTGTCTTTAGATGGTTGGAATTCTACAGTTGTTAGTTCTGCAGAGGAAAATATGTTGAGCTCTGGGATTACTTCTAGGGGCCTCATAATGTTCCCTCTATTCAGGATGTCGTGGTTCTCCTGAGAGGTTTAAAGTGGTTGTAACAGCAGCTTGAGGGGGAGTTCGTCTTGCATTGATGGCTGTGATTGTCTTGATGATGCATTATGTGCAAGTACCGTGCTTGATATTCTGTAGCACGCCTGATAGGACAGACTGCTGCAGTCCGGTGTGCTTGTGTCTTTGTCTGCCTTCTTTGAGACTACATTGATGGGTTGTTTAGCAAAAATGGGGTAATCTTTTTTACATGTCCGGTCGTTATGGTCAGATTGCTTCTTCCTGGCTTTCCTTAAGCTTTTTCTTTGTCTTTTCGTTAATTTTGGGTGGTCAGTTTCATTGCTGGTCCAAATTAGCCTTTCCGGTACTGTGTTGTTAAGGGATGGCTCAGAGGCGGGGTTGGTCTAAGCTGTGGGTAATTAAGAGTCTCAGATCAGCTCGTGTTGGCTGAGGTTCACATCCAGTTTTTGGGTGGGGCTTGCAGTAGGCAGTGTGAGTGTTATTTCCTGATTTCTGGCGGGCTGGTGCGATATTAATTTACTTGACGGAATGTCTGGAAGTACAATTAGTTTATTGATGACTGGGCCGCAGGCACATTACTCTCAGTTCTGTGTGGGGCCTGCTTGTGATTTCACTATTAGAGATGTGAGGGTTTCCATTTTTTGGTTTATTCCCGCAATTTGCTCAGCAATTAAGTTCATAATGTCGATCTGTGTGTTCAGTTCGTCCAACTGGAAATTTTAGACTTCGATAGATGATTACAGGGCTGTGAGTAGACAGTCCCACCACAACGGGATGGTTGGCTCTTGATTGACTACGTAATCAAGTGCTCGTGTTGGGTCTTTTCCTGTTGTTTGGATGTACTTCTGCAGAGGGGAAGAGGTTTGCTGAAGGACTGGTAGGCCCACGTCGTTACCATCCTGCCTAGCTGTGCCCTACTTTGGGTGGTAGACTGTGGGGGTCCTTATGTCGGGGGATGACGGTGTGGCCCTGGGCAGAGGCGTTTCCAGCATGTTATCCCTTTTGGTTGCGCCCAAGGATGACTGGATCATCTTAATTTTGCATGCGCTGTGAGATTGGAGCACCGGTTTATGGGTAATGTCAGATGGTGCCAGACTTCCTTGGTGGTTTGGGGAATGAACTTCCTCAATATGAACAGTTTTGACTTCTAATGCCTGTAGTAATTCATCGTTGTTTGAAAGGGAGAGAGAGCGGGCCCAAAGTTCGTCTGTGTGCAGGCTGTGCACAGGCTGCTTTGCTGGGTTCGCCACTGGAGGCCTGATTAATACGGAGGCCTGTGCCGGACCACGGATTGAGGAGAGTACATAAAGATTGTCATTTGTCATTGTGAAGGACTGGTGGATTTGAGCTACAGTTTGAGTTTTTGCAAAGACAGAGGTGCTGTGATTGGGTGGTGTGAAGTTTTGATCTTGCTTGGTGCTAGTAGGTTTGTAGGTTTCAACGGAGACATTAACGTTTGATGTGAGGCACATACACAACTTGTTTCTAGTGCAGTGCTCCTCTTGATTTGAATAATCGGACTGGGAAGGGCAGAGGCATCATCTGAGATTGTGACAAGGTTGTAGGTGTTGTCCAAGGAGGAGTCATTGTCATCTGAGAGCTGCTGGACAAAGTTCCGGTGAAGATTTCTACAGTCTTCTTTTTTTTTATTTATTTTTTTTTTTTTTTTTATAGAAGTCAAAAATCTGCAGCGGGAGGAAACTGCAAGCTGTAGCCAATGATGGCTTTATGATGCCTTAAACCCCTTCTGTGAAGGGCTGCTGAACAGGATTTGCTGCTGAGAAGAAGAACGTAGCAGAATCTTTAGTGAAGTCAGGCCAACCGGTGATGCACCTTGGGTGGATAGACAAACAGGTAGGTCTCAGTCTCCTCTGGGTTCTCACAGCACTTTTTTAGCCAGATATTTTCTAAGTCCACCGTTTTGGAATTTGACTAGCAGGGCACCTTCAGCACCACTTTCAATGATCCAGACAGGGGTGTTGCTCCAGGGGGGGTGTGGGGGGTGGGTATTTGGGGCAATATACCCCCTAAAAATGTATTCTGTAGTGCATAGTTGAGTACAAGTGTTTTCAGTCTGTTAATGCAAAGTGTCTTTCATCTGAGATTTTTACATGCTCACACTGTCAAAAACACACACCACACACACACACAGGCTCTCTCTTGTCTGTGTTTTTAAGGTCTTAAAAATTTTGATTATCACAAAAAATATTGTGTTTTAAGTACCCCTACTGTTAGAAATTGGCTCTAGTTGCCAGAGGTATGCACCCTGTCCAAGGAGGGACCAAGGTCCTAGTCAGGGTAAGTCACAACCCAATCAAAATTATCGTGTGCTCACCTTCTGGTAGCTTGGCACAGAGTAGGCAGGCTTAACTCAGAAGGCAATGTGTAAAGTATTTGTTGCAATAAATCATGCAGTAACACAGTGAAAACACTACAAAATGTGCTCCATGCCAGTTTAGAAAAATCTGCATTTATCTGATTAAAATAAAAATGACAACAATCTAATATGCACAAGTCGAGATATAACTTTTTAAAGGTTTAAATGATTCTCGATACTTAAGAATAAGTGGCTATATCCTTATAACACATAGTACCAGGGATGCGTCAAAAATAACGATGCCCGGGGACCGGAGAGGAGGAGATGCATTGGAAAAATAAGGTGCCTCATCCGGTTGTCCTGGCACAGCACAGATGATGAGTCATTTCTTTCCATGCTGCAAGGTGATGCATCAATTCACAGGAGTGCAGCCTTGGTTCCTCACTAGGATGCGAGGATACTTTGACGCCCAGGGATGATGCGTTGAAAATCCTTGACGGACTGCGTTATCCAGCCCATTTTGCCTTTTCTCAACCTTCTGAAAGACTACTGGTGTGCAAGCAACCATCTTGACCTACCTTTCTTTGTAAGAGCAGTGTGCACAACATGCTTTACTGCTCTGACTTCTAAAAAGGAGGAGCATTCCAAATCCTCTACTATTTGTTTTTTTGTTTTTTTTGCTACCAAAAATTGTAATCTGCTGCTGTACCAAAGAAAAACATGACCACATCCTGGACAATAGCTGCGTCTTGGCAATCAGGGGATTTGCCTTCCTTCTCTTCACGTGGGAGTGACCTCGTAACACAAAAGGCCTTGTTATGAGTAATTTTTGTAAGTGTATTCGAATTGTTAATGTACATACTGTAGCACATAATAAATGTATGGTCTATATTGTGCTGGTGGATTAGCCACTGTGTATGTATGAAATGTATTTGAGTTGACATCGAATGCAGGAAAATTGACCCACAAATAAAATAATAAGCAATAAGCTACAATATTGTGTATCGTGATCCATAGCCTTGGTAGAAAGTACTGATCATATTTGTCAAGCAAAGGCTAAACTGAACAAGAAGCATGTTCCCTGCTTTTCTAGAATAAAAGCAAACTGATAAAAATGTGTAAAAACCGTTTGCTAATAGCACTCACGCTAAAATGATTTGAGTGTGAATAAAAACATAAACTGTAAAACTAAGCTAAAACAGGGGTGACCAACCCAGGTCCTAAGGGTCCTCACAACAATGTAGTAATGCTGAATCAGACACTATCATGATACATATTAAATAGTATGTCATTATGCCAGTTAGCTAATTAGCTATCTTTTGTCTATTTTGTTGTACAACCTGGGAAGAGAGAACCTGCTGAACTGAATGTAACCCAGTCCAGTTCATGTGAAACCAACTGCTTCTCAGGTCAATAATCTATATTCCTTGGAAGTGTATGAGAATTGTTTGGTCAAATACCTTCAGACCATTCCTTACTGCCTTCCATTAGGTTATTTTTCTCCATGTTTCTGGTGTTTTACGTTTCTGTCAGGTTCATGAGAAAAGGACTGGAAATTAGTAAAGCCTGTGTAAGGAGAAGTAGTCTTTGATATGCTCCTGTTCAGGTGTTGCTCTTCAATGCGCCATATTCAGAGTTGGGCATTCTCTAGCTTGTCCTCATGGCTTGGGAGTGTTTCCCTCAGGCAGTGGGAAGCATAGAGTGCAAGCAGTGGTGGGCTTCTGGACTACCCAATGCACACATACTGTCAATATTGGACTTCTGATTCTTAGGATCATGAACTCCACAAATCTCTTGTGGAAGATGGAGCTTCGTATATAAAGTGTCTGATATAAGATGGTGTTATCTCGGCTTGAAATCATGTTAACATTACAATCCAAGATGAGGCAGAAGTTTCCTCTGAACTTGATTCCTGTTTTTAGCACATAAAATGCAGCACTTGAAAATGGTGGATGCAATACAAAGTATTTCATTCACGGATTTTTAATTCTCAGCAGCCCATCGCTATACATATTTCTCTGTTTTTTGTCAACAGATTGCGACCATTCCTTATGAAATTTCCCTTTTCAGTTGCCTAGTGTATCTTTGGCTATTTTTGTTGTTACTTTTCCTCTAAGCAGTTTTTTATCACGTTTCATCCTGATTAGCTGACTCTGTACCTTATACCCTGCTTTGCTCTTTTCTCCCAGCTGATGTCAGGGAGAGGTTGCTACCTCGCTGATTATCACAAACACAATCTATATCTTCAATCAGTATCTACACAAACTGTCCTAAGAGTTTTTTGTTCCCATGTGGGTTTTTATTCCTACCTTTAAACCTATAAAAGTGCCACCTCTCACATATATTATTCTGTGCCTTTGGCATCCTGGCTACTTGGAGGAGTTGCAAAGGAAACCGATACAGAAGCAATTCCCCTTTTTTTTTTTTTTTTTTTTTTTTTTTTGATGAAAGGACTCGCACCCACATTTTGTGGCATACTTCATCTGATCTTATCTCATCCTTGTAATATCGCTCCAGGATGGGCTCAACCTATTAAATGGTGATCGGGAAATCACAATTAGGGAGTTCAACAGATAGCAAGATCAAAAATGATCTAGAAATATCACCCTTCAATTACCAGGAAAAGGCCTGAATTTAGATTTACAAACATCATGGATCCTAAAAAGATATACCAACTGCAATTCTACAAATATAATATACTTGACAACAGGGATTAAATGATTAAATCCCCTGGACTATTTAAATAAAGCAGGGTAGAAAAGATTATCTCTCAATAAATATTCTTTTTCTAATCTATTTTTTTTTTAAAGCCTGTTTTTGTTATACATACCCCATTTGGTAAATTGACAAAGGGCAGAAACAAATAATATAATAAATTATACCCTTTCAATAGTTTAATAAGAAATGATATAAGATTGCTAACTCATTAGTTGTATAATGAGTGATTAATTGAGTACACCAAAATAATAGAGAAATATTGTTATGCCCTAATGTGATACATGGATAACTCAAGTAGAAGTAACACTATTTGAAGGCCGATGAGTGAGCCTACAAAAGAACTATGCGAAGATATTAAAGTTTTGAGTGGAAATTTATATCACACCCATCATGACATGTTTACTTCACTCGTATGCCGCCTGATACCAGGAAGGAAGGCTTGGCTCCTTAATAAAATCTGTGTTTCTGTCTTTCCCATCTATCTTAAGTGAGAAAGGAGGCACAAAGAGTGAAGCACCGGTCATTCTTTTATGAACTGAGCATGAAGAATAACCTTGCAGGGCGATTCCTCTAGAAAACTTTGGATCTTGCTATCTGCTCAATTCTCTACTTGTGATTTCAAGAGCTACATTTTAAAAAATTAGAAAGCCCATCCTGGACAGACATTAGGAGGATGACATAAGGCTCTATGATGAAACATGCCACAAAATGAGATTTATGGCCTCTATATCTAAGGAATGGGGTCCCCTCTGTAACTGAAATTCTGAGAATGTCTCTTTAGAAGGTTTGCAATACTATTTGTGTTGCAATAAATTCATGAGGAAGTTTACTTCTCTTTCCCTTTTTAATGTGTGAAATACTTGGAAGAGTCAACCTTTTTTTCAGACAGTGTTTTGCTCTGCTTCAGACTGAGAGGAACCAAAATACAAGGAATGCAAAGAATGCAGTACTCTGTCTGAGTAAAGCATTTATTAAGGCACTTCCCAAGTTCCATAAAGGAAAAGAATTACGTGAGCTTTTATTTCAAATGCAGCAACAGAAGTGCATCAGAGGCCACTATAGAGAGGTAGAAGCAAAAATCATATGGTGCAAATGCAAGCCTATAAATTCAGTGCAAATTCACGATGTGCAAGGGAGACCGTTCTACCAGTGGTTAGGGCATATCAAAGCATCAGACCCAAGACACAAAGATGAACATGAGTGGGGAGCTCAGGCCTAAGCACAGGATGGCTGTTGTGTTGAATGCATGGGGTCAATGCACATTCTCTATGGGCAAAGTGACTGTATCATGATCTTTCAGTAACTGAGTGTATCTTACATGATCAACTTCTGAGCTGATGGTTTGTACCATGGCTCCTACTCCGAGTTGGCTTGCTAAGGTGGTCCTGATATCTATTAATTTGTGCCATTTAATTGCTTGATTGTGGAGGTCATGCTTTGCCCTTTGGGCACTAGTTTATAGTTTTCTGGCAAGTTCTTATTTATAAGTTCATGAAAACTGGATGGCACAAGCATTTCTGGAGACTGGGGAGATTTTTCAGTTGTACATGATTGGCCAATGATTCAGGAGTGGATCTGAGTAGCCAGCACGTTGAATTTAGATTGCTATGTAGCCTTCCATTCCAATGTGCCTTTAGGGGAATGAGGCCAAATTTTAGATGCATTAGTTTTTGGTTTTGCTTCAACATGAGCGGGAGTCTAAAGTAATTTGGAGGATTTAGAGGATAGTACATTGTTCACACAATGTACTTGTGGGCTTTGTTAGTGAGATTGGCCGTGTCTTACACACTGGAAAGAACTTTAGCTTGCTTTTTATTAATTATACTAAATGCTTAGTTGGCAATCCCATTTTCCATATCTCTTTTTCTTTAAGCTTTATGAGAGTTGATTCAAAATAACTTCACCATGGCTATCATCTGCCATAGAAAACCTTTCAGCATTTTCACGTCTGTTTTTAGCTTTGTGCAATGCACTAAAATTCTAACACTCAGTGCTAAGTATTGTTTTAGTAAACTGAACTCCAGATATACCTAGGATTGTGTGATACATTCTCGTGGATGATTGTTAGAAATTTGGGTTTCTGGTTAGCAGAGTTATGCATCCTGTCCAAGCAGGAACCGCAATTCTAGTCAGGGTTAGTCAGATACACACCATAGTTTTAACCTGTTCTCACCCCATGGTAGCTTGGCTTAGAGCAGACAGGCTTAACTTGAGGGGCAATTTGTAAAGTATTTGTGCAACACACACATGAACACAGTTCAAACACCACAAAAAAATCCACACCAGTTTATAGTCGAGAATAAATGTAGTTGTAGTGCTTAGAAGCATAAAGCTCCAAATGGGGCCATCTGGTCATGCTAGATTGGGTCAAATCTGAAAAGTCAGGCTGCCTGTGATGTAGCACGGGTCAGATAAAGGGACTAGCCTTGGCTTGCTAAAACAGTGCCTTGGTTTGAAGCTGTGTCAACAACAAGATGCGAGGAACTTAGTAGGTGATGCGTTGGTATTGAAGCCCTTTGTGTGGGGTCAGGACGCAGCCTATTCAAGTTTGTGTCCGCTTCTATAACTGATCAGTCACACCTATGCTCCTTTTGTGTGTGGCTGCTAAGGGGAAATGCACAAAGTCCATATGCCATCCATCCCAGATGTGTATTGGAGACAGGCTACAGTCACACAGGGCTAAGAGCATGAAAATGCCAACTTTCTAAAACTGGGATTTTAAAAATCGTGACAATAAATTTAACTTTACCATTAAAAAGGATTTGTCCCTAAAGTTAAGCTACGAGTGGGGTAGGCCTCACAGTAGTGAAAAACAAATTTGTTCGTTTTTCACTGGCAGGACATGAAAAACGTAAAAGTATATGTCCTGCTCTTTTAGTTAAAGAGCACCCTGCCCTTATGGGCTACCTAGAGCCTACCTCAGGGGTGACTTATATGTAAAAAAAAAAAAAAAAAAAAAAAAAAAAGGTGGGGGGAGTTTTACACTTGGCAAGAGGTTTTAAATGCCAAGTCAAATGGCAAGCCTGAGGCATGTTTAAGGGCTACTTGAATGGATGGCACAAGCAATACTGCAGGCCCACTAGTAGCCTTTAACTTACAGACCAAGGGCACATGAAGTACACTGTATTAGGGAAGTAGAAATAAATTAAGTATGCCAATTGTGGATGTACTGATCAAACTATGTTATAGGGGAGAGAGTAGATGCACTTTAGCACTAGTCAGCAGTGGTGAAGTGCTTAGAGTCCTAAGGCCAATAAAAAGAAATCGGCAAACTATGAAGCAAGCAGGCAAAAGGTTTGGGAGAAGACCACCCTAAGGCTGACAGGTCTAACAATGATAAAGATAATGATGAATGCTACATTGAGTTCTATCAAGCCACTTAACAAGTTTCTTTTGGAATATTATTGTTCAGTAGGTAAGCTTTGGAATTAAATTGCAGCCTATGACTTTGAGTAAACAGTTGGTGTCAGGGCCAGGAAGGGTGTTCCAAAAGGTGGAAGAGGATGCTACTGAAAGCAGGAGCCTGTTTGAGTGCCTTGAGGTAGGGTGTTGTTCAATCTGCCTGACTCCTAGATATCTATAGGTTGATATCCATTCGATTTGTATCTTGCCTATTTGCCAGGCTCTGTTTTTGATAGTTTATTTGGAAAAGACAGTTATTTTGGACTACTCGTCATTTATTCTGGTGCTATTGATGATTTGGTATGAAATAATGCATCTAATAATCTTTGTAGGCCTAGGGACGTCTGTTTCAATACAGTTGTGTCCTCGGCATATTGTAGGGTGCTGATTATCTGCCCAGCAAGTTTCGGGGGATATCCGGATGTTGTTGTCTGTACTTTGTTGATGTCTGTTAGATATAAGTGATACACAATTTGGACTCGTACACATCTTGTTTTAAACCCTCATTTATGTAAATTTTGTCAGACATTACCCAGATATTCAAAAAACGTAATAGTGACTGTATATTTAGGGATAACATTGCTAGTTCATTGGAAAAGCATTCTTATTGCTAATAACTTTCACCCTGTTTGACAAATCTGCAAAATACTTTCCCAAAAAATGCATGTAAGATTTATGCTAAAAATATTTGTGCAAATTGGTTTAGTAGCAGGAAAGTAATTGGTGCAAAAAACAAATGGTTGCATTTACCCAAAATGTTGACCAAAAGGTAGCACTTAAGGTTAAAATCCTTTTCCGGTTCTGTAACAATCAGGGCATTCATACATTTACTGGTAACTTTATTTTGTATTTTATTTCAAATAGATGTGTAAGTTTGATCTGCAAGTCACAGTTTGAATGTTAATCTGACAAAAACGCTGGTTTTATAGCCCTAAGCAAATAGATCTGATTTAAAAGTTAGGCATGTAACCAGACTATGAAATGTAATTGACTGCAGATCTGAGTACACACAGAATTGGAGCATGACTCTCCTATTAATGGATGGGGCAGCCCTCATAGGGGTGTAAAATATTAATTTTGCTGCAAGAAATGTAAATCCAACTTTTGTGTTACAAACCATATCCACAAACTTACTGAAAAAGGATGGGATCAAGATGATGAGTAGGCCTAGGCAAAAATGTTAATTACGCCGGCATAATCTACTGTAATTTAAATAATTTTGCATTAGTCTTGTCATATGAGATTCTAAAAATTATGCCATGTCATGTAATTACACGCCACTTACAGTAACAATTTAGTACAAACACAGGGAAACCATGTAAAAGGAGAAGGGAAGGCCAGTGGCTTTTGTTTGAGGTACTTTTGTACATTTTTATTTTTTTATTTTTTGTGTGCGAAATTCATCCTGTTGTCCCTGGTGGCATTTCACGCTAAAATGCAGCAACAATGTCAGGTTTTCACTATGCATAAGTTTTAGGAAATTTCATATAACTGCAATTTTGTTCACCCCTAGTGAGAGACTGGTGAGTAATGGCTACTATGAGATAGTGGTTTAATAGTTTAGGTGCATTGGTGGTTTTAGAGCGAGTCTTGAAATAAATAATTTATAACCTACTCTTACTACTGGATCCTGGGCAGTAAACATTGGAGGTGTGTGAGTGGGGAGAAGCTGCAAATCAAAACATCAAATCTCTTCAGTTTCTCAATGACATCTTTTTGTATGAGTCCATGATGAGAGTTGGAAGAAGCTTTAATATTTTATTATCAATTTCTAGTATCTCATCTTTATTGACAGGAAAAGTATTTTATAATAAAGCAATAGAATCAAGGATAAACAGGACATTGCATAAAATGCGTTCCATGCATTTAAGTTCTCTAGTCTAATTTAAAGGATAGTTGTGTAAAGAAATTAATCAATTAATTAGGAAAACCCATAAAGTGTTCATAAATCAAAGATAACAGCATCTTTTTTTGTCTTGTAAATTGCTAATGTAGATAGAAAACAAAATACTACTATTAGTACTGGAACTCATGAAAGATTTGAGGATTTCTCCTCCTGCTGCTTTTATCCAGATCCAGCTGCCTATTGAGGAAATTCCCTAAGTAAAGCTTTGTACTGTGCTGATAGTTTCTAAACATTCTTGATCAAGTTTCTAAGTCAGAAATATTCTTTGCATAGTCTATAATTGTCTTACTCTTGTCTGGGATATAATTTTCAATCTTAAACATCTTGCAGACTCCACCTTTTTCTGAGAGTAAAATGTCTAAAGCATAGCAATTTTGAAGTGCCATTTGATCTAATCGCTACTAATTCTGTATTTTCAACTAATAAAGTTCCACATGTGCTAGTTGACAATTTGTTTACTACTGTTGAAAGATTCTAATCTTTTCTTCATTTAATACTACTCCTACTGCTGGTATAATAGCCCTAAATATGTCTCCAACTAATGGAGTACCCTCATTCACACTGCCTGAGTATCTGTGTACAGGTGTCATTGTTAGTGCGTCTAGACTCTGTACATTATATATCGTAGAAAAGGGTAAAACTAAATAGCAAATTCTTTCACAATCAACTGGCAGTGTAAAATAAACATTTTCTCCACAATTAAACTATATTCTAGGTATAGTTGGATCATCCTCATGTACAAATTGCCCTGTTCGTCCTGATAGCTCAAAAACATATTCACAATTACCATTCCCTATTGGTGTCCATTTCCTATGATATCTTCTTTTGAACACATCATTTCCCGGTGTCCCTTGTCTAGTTTCAATTTTAGAATAGGCATTTTCTTTCTAAAATCATCTTCTGTTTTACCCTCAATCTCTAAGACATCTTCCTTTCTATATGCATTTCGTGAAAACTGTGTGTTTCCTTTAACATTAACTTGAAGGTTTTTTCTAGTGGTTTCAATAAGCAAGTTAGGTGATTTTCTTGAGCTTTAAGAGTGTTTACAGGTAGAAATGGTCTAATGTAATACCAAACTGTTTAACCCCAGGCCAAAGTAGGGCCCAAATAGCATAGGCGCCTATGGAGAACAGGGGTGCTCCGGTCCAAGTCTGCTAGCAGGTAACTACCTGCGTCCTTGGGGAGCAGACCAGGAGGGTTTTGTAGAGCAGTGGGGGGCTCCCAAACAGGCACACAAAATACACCCTCAGCTGCACAGCAGCCGCCCGGTGCAGTGTGCAAAGTAGGTGTTGGTTGTAGATAGGAATCAATGGAGAGACCCCGTGGTCAATCTGGCAATGCAGGCAGGGCACAGGGGGGCTTCTCGGGCCAACCACCGACTGGACTAGGATTAGGGCTGCCTGCTGGTCACTCCTGCACCAGTAGCAGGTTCCTCTCAGCCCTGGGGGCTGCGGGTGCAGTGCTTCTTCCAGGTGTCGGGCTCCGTTGTTACCTGGTAGTCGCGGTCAGGGGGAGCCTCTTGATCCTCTCTGCAGGCGTCGCTGTGGGGGTGCATGGAGGTTGTCTCAGGGTATCCACATTGTTGGAGTCGCCTGGGGGTCCTCTCTGCGGTGTTGGTTTTTCTGGACACGAGCCGGGGGCATCTGGTGCAGAGTGTGGAGACTCCAGCTTTCGGAGTGAGGCTGGAGTCTCTTTAGAGATGGTTTCTTTGTTGCAGTTTTGGACAGAGCCCCTGTCCACGGGAGTTTCTTGGGCCTTTGGATGCAGGTCAGTCCTCTGAGTCCTCAGAGGTCATTGGTCCCGCTGGATACGTCGCTGTGCAGGTTCTCTGAGTCTGGAGACAGGCCGGTAGGGCTGGTACCAAGTCAGTTGTCGTCTCTGCGGGGCTTTCAGGTCAGCAGTCCTTCTTCTTGTTTCAGGTTGCAGGAATCTGGTTTCCTGGGTTCAGGGTCGCCCTTAAATACTCAATTTGGCTACTGTCCTTGAGGGGGGCTACACCCTCCTTTGTGCCTCCTCCCTGTGGGGAGGGGAGCACATCCCTAATCCTATTGGGGGGGGAAATCCTCCAAAACAAGATGGAGGATTTCCTAAGACAGGGGTCACCTCAGCTCGGCACACCTTTGTGGCTGTCCTGACTGGTGGGTGACTCCTCCTTGTTTTTCTCATTATCTCCTCCGGACTTGCCGCCAAAAGTGGGGGTTGTGTCTGGAGGGGCGGGCATCCCCAATAGATGGAGTGCCCGGCATCTCCTCCAGATGGAGTGCCCTGGGGCGCTTTAACACCAGGCCTGAGCCTTTGAGGCTCACCGCCAGGTGTTAGAGTTCCTGCAGGGAGAGGTGTGAAGCACCTCCACCCAGTTCAGGCTTTATTCCTGGCCACAGAGTGACAAAGGCACTCACCCCATGTGGCCAGAAACCCATCTGGATGTGGCAGACTGGCAGAAACTGGTCAGCCTAACACTAGTAGTTGGACTGGTATACAGGGGACATCTCTAAGATGCCCTCTGTGTGCATTTTTCAATAAGTACCACACTGGCATCAGTGTGGATTTATTGTCCGGAGACGTTTGATACCAAACTTCCCAGAATTCAGTGTAGCCATTAGGGAGCTGTGGAGTTCATGTTTGACAAACTCCCAGATCATATACTCTTTATGGTTACCCTGCACTTACAATGTCTACGATTTGGCTTAGACACTGTTGGGGCATAGTGCTCATGCAATTATGCCCTCACCTGTGGTATAGTGCACCCTGCCTTAGGGCTGTAAGGACTGCTAGAGGGGTGATTAATCTATGCCACATGCATTTGGTTGTGGGAATGGCACTCTGAGGGGAGTGCAATGTTGACTTAGTCATTTTCTCCCCACCAGCACACACAAGCTCTGAGGCAGTGTGCATGTGCTGAGTGAGGGGTCCCTAGGGTGGCATAATACATGCTGCAGCCCTTAGTGACCTTCTCTGGCCACTGGGCCCTGGGTACCAGGGGTACCACTTATAAGGGACTTATCTGTCAGCCAGGGCTGTGCCAATTGTGGAGACCAAGGTACAGTTTAGGGAAAGAACACTGGTGCTGGGGCCTAGTTAGCAGGGTCTGAGCCCACTTTCAATCATAACTAGCATCAACAAAAGGCAAAAAGTTAGGCGGTAACTGTAGGAAAGTAACATCTTGCCTAGCATGTTACCCCCATTTTTACTTGCATGTCAGTTTGTTTTTGCCTGTCTCACTGGGATCCTGCTAGCCAGGACCCCAGTGCTCATAGTCTGTGGCCTGAATGTATTCCCTGTGTGGTGCCCAACTGTGTCACTGAGGCTCTGCTAACCATAACCTCGGTGCTTATGCTCTCTGTCTTTAAAATTGTCACTGCAAGCTAGTGACCATTTTTACCAATTCTGATTGGCACAATGGAACACCCTTATAATTCCCTAGTATATGGTACCCAGGGTATTGGGGTTCCAGGAGATCCCTATGGGCTGCAGCATTTCTTTTGCCACCCATAGGGAGCTCAGACCTTTCTTACACAGGACTGCCACTGCAGCTTGAGTGAAATAACGTCCATGTTATTTCACAGCCATTTTACACAGCACTTAAGTAACTTATAAGTCACCTATATGTCTAACCCTCACTTGGTGAAGGTTAGGTGCAAAGTTACTAAGTGTGAGGGCACCCTGGCACTAGCCAAGGTGCCCCCACATAGTTCAGGGCAATTTCCCCGGACTTTGTGAGTGCTGGGACACCATTACACGCGTGCACTACATATAGGTCAATACCTATATGTAGCTTCACAATGGTAACTCCGAATATGGCCATGTAACATGTCTAAGATCATGGAATTGTCCCCCCAAACCAAATCTGGTATTGGGGTGCCAATCCCATGCATCCCCGGGGCTCCAGCATGGACCCCGGGTACTGCCAAACCAGCTGTCTGGGGTTTTCACGGCAGCTGCCGCTGCTGCCAACCCGCAGACCGGCTTCTGCCCTCCTGGGGTCTGGGCAGCCCAGTCCCGGGAAGGCAGAACACAGGATTTCCTCTGAGAGAGGGTGTTACACCCTCTCCCTTTGGAAATAGGTGTTAAGGGCTGGGGAGGAGTAGCCTCCCCCAGCCTCTGGAAATGCTTTGAAGGGCACGGTTGGTGCCCTCCTTGCATAAGCCAGTCTACACCGGTTCAGGGATCCCCCAGCCCCTGCTCTGGCGCGACACTGGACAAAAAAAGGGGAGTGACCACTCTCCTGTCCATCACCACCCCAGGGGTGGTGCCCAGAGCTCCTCCAGTGTGTCTCTGACCCCTGCCATCTTGAATGCAGAGGTGTGAGGGCACAATGGAGGCCTCTGAGTGGCCAGTGCCAGCAGGTGACATCAGAGACCCCTCCTGATAGGTGCTTACCTAACTAGGTGGCCAATCCTCCTCTGAGGGCTATTTAGGGTCTCTCCGGTGGGCTTCTCTTCAGATAACGAATGCAAGAGCTCACCGGAGTTCCTCTGCATCTCCCTCTTCAACTTCTGCCAAGGATCGACCGCTGACTGCTCCAGGACGCCTGCAAAACTGCAAATAAGTAGCAAGAAGACTACCAGCGACATTGTAGCGCCTAATCCTGCCAGATTTCTCGACTGTTTCCTGGTGGTGCCTGCTCTGGGGGCTGTCTGCTGTCACCCTGAACTGGAAGCCAAGAAGAAATCTCATGTGGGTCGATGGAATCTTCCCCCTGCTAGCGCAGGCACCAAACGTCTGCTTCACCGGTCCTCTGGATCCCCTCTTATCATGACGAGCGTGGTCCCTAGAACACAGGAGCTGGATCCAAGTAACCCCGACAGTCCAATGGTCCATCTGTCCAAATTTGGTGGAGGTAAGTCCTTGCCTCCCCACGCCAGACAGTAATCCTGTGTACTGCATGAACTGCAGCTGCTAGGGCTTCTGTGCACTTTTGCAAGGAATCCTTCATGCACAGCATAGCCCAGGTCCCCAGCTCTCTGTCCTGCATTGCTCAAATCACTGAGTTGACCACCGGCTTCGTGGGACCTTCCTTTGTAGTGAGACAACCACTGTGCTCAGTTCTCTTGAACCCGTGTTCAAGTGCTTCTGCAGGTGCTGCCTGCTTCTGCATGGGCTCTTTCTGTTGCTGAGTGCCCCCTCTGTCTCCTCCTCCAAGGGCGAGCTCCTGGTCCTTTCTAGGCCCGGGCAGAACCCATTTTCTTCACCCCCAACCTTTGCAGCTAGCAAGGCTTGTTTGTGGTCTTTCTGTGTGGAAACAACTCTGCATCCTCCAGCATGCCCTGGGACATCTTCTGTGCATAGGAGAAGTTCCTGGCACCTTCAGTTGTTGCAGAATCTTCAGCTTCTTCCACCCAGAGGCAGCCATTTTGCACCTTTATCTGGGGTTTAGTGGGCTCCTGCTCCCCCGGACACTTTCGTGACTCTTGGACTTGGTCCCCTTCCTTTACAGGTCCTCAGGGCCAGGAATCCATATTCAGTGCTTTGCAGTCAGTTGTTGTCTTTGCAGAATCTTCTGTCACAACTTTAGTGTGTTTCTGGGGAAGTATGGTAACTTTACTCCTACTTTTTCAGGGTCTTTGGGTGGGGTATCTTGGACACCCTTAGTGTTTTCTTACACTTCCAGCGACCCTCTACATACTACACTAGGTCTGGGGTCCCTAAGTGATTCGCATTCCACTTTCTTAGTACATGGTTTGTGTTGCCCCTAGGCCTATTGCATCCTATTGTATTCTACAGTGTTTGCACTACTTTTCTAACTGTTAACTTACTTGATTTTGGTTTGAGTGTATATTTTGTGTATTTTACTTGCCTCCTAAGGGAGTATATCCTCTGAGATATTTTTGGCACATTGTCACTAAAATAAAGTACCTTTATTTTTAGTAACTCTGAGTCTTGTGATTCTTATGATATAGTGCTATATGATAAAAGTGGTATAGTAGGAGCTTTGCATGCCTCCTAGTTCAGCCTAAGCTGCTCTGCTATAGCTACCTCTATCAGTCTAAGCTGCTAGAACACTACTAATCTACTAATAAGGGATAACTGGACCTGGCACACGGTGTAAGTACCATCAGGTACCCACTATAAGCCAGGCCAGCCTCTTACATTGGGGGCAGCGGTGGGATAAGTACTTTTAACTGCTTTACCACTTTGTCATTGGTGCTTTTCATAAGAAAAACATATACCAAATACTTGACAATATACACAGTTAACCTAAACAGTTTAACTTTCTTTTTATAAACTTTCTGGAAAAAATGTCAAACATTTTTTGAAAATTTTGAAACGTTTTTCTCTCTTCTTTAAAAGTTTCTAAAAAAAATTTTCTCTCTGTCCGAAACCCTTTCTAAACATGTCTGCAGTAGAACTTACTCCCAGAGTTGTCCAGGCAACCTATGGTAGTTTAAACTTTAAAAGTTTGAGGGGTCTTTGCATAGAAAGAGGTTTAAGCTTTGGTAAGAACCCTACCACAAATCTTCTCCTTAGCCTTCTCCTAGAAAGTGACCAGAACCAGTCTGGCCCATCCCAGGATCAGGAGGTAGAGGAGGGGGGCTCATAGCAAGAATCAGGGGAGAGCCCTGAGGACTCTGGGGAGGGTTCATCCAATGACCTGTCAGCTAACAGGCCTCCTAGTGACACTGGTAGTGGGAGGGGGGGGGGGTTATACACTAATAGGGCATCTTTCACTCCAAAGGGCCAGGTTACAAGAGTCCAGCCAGTTAGAGACAGGTACCATTTTGCCAATTCCCACATTTCCTCTATGTCTCAGAATTCCCAAGCCTCCCACCCTGAGGATAACACCATGGATAGGGAACTCGGAAAGCTAAGGTTGGAAGAGGCCAGACTGAAGATAAGACAGCAACAGTTGGCCTTAGACAGGGAATCTCTAGATGTAGAGAGGGAAAGGCAGAGGTTGGGGTTAGTTCCCCATGGTGGCAGCAGCAGTGCTTTTGATAGTAATCCTGTAAGAGAACAAGAGTCTAGAAACCTGCATAAGATAGTTCCCCCCCCCCCCCCTTACAAGGAGGGGGATGACATTAACAAGTGGTTTGCTGCACTTGAGAGGGCTTGTATGGTACAGTTGGTCCCTCAAAGGCAGTGGGCTGCTATCTTGTGGCTATCTTTCACTGGTAAGGGTATGGATAGGCTCCTTACTGTCAGAGAAAGTGATGCTAATAATTACAAAATTTTGAAGGATGCACTCTTAGATGGATTTGGCTTAACCACTGAACAATACAGGATAAAGTTCAGAGATACCAGAAAAGAGTCCTCTCAAGACTGGACAGACTTTGTAGACTGTTCAGTGAAGGCCTTGGAGGGTTGGTTACATGGCAGTAAGGTGACTGACTATGAAAGCCTGTATAATCTAATCCTGCGGAGCATATTTTGAATAATTGTGTGTCTGACTTGTTGCATCAGTACTTGGTAGACTCAGATCTGACCTCTCCCAAAGAATTGGGAAAGAAGGCAGACAAATGGGTCAGAACAAGAGTGAACAGAAAAGTTCATACAGGTGGTGACAAGGATGGCAAGAAGAAGGATGGTAAGTCTTCTGACAAGGGTGGGGACAAAGATAAAAATCATTCTGAGTCTTAATCAGGCCCACAAAAATCCTCAGGGGGTGGTGGGTCCACATCCTCTTCTCACAATCAGAAAAAGCCATGGTGTTATTTATGTAAAGTAAAAGGCCATTGGGCAAGTGATGCCACTTGTCCAAAGAAAAACACCAAGGCTCCCACTACCACAACCCCAACTGCGTCCTTTAGTGCCCCTAGTAATAGCAGTGGTGGTGGGAAGTCTACTACAAATAGCCAATCAAAGGGTGTAGCTGGACTCCCCATTAGTAGTGTAGTTGGGGTTGATCTTGTTAGGGAGACCACTGAGGCTGTTTTAGTCTCTGATGGTGGTATTGATTTGCCACCTTGGTTGCTTGTCCCCTTAATATGGGTAAGTGCAAGCAACTACCCCTAATAAATGGTGTTGAGGTTGAGGCCTACAGGTATACAGGAGCCAGTGTCACTATGGTGATTGAGAAACTGGTTCACCCTGATCAACACCTACTTGGTCAGCAGTACCAAGTGACTGATGCTCATAACTACATTCTTAGCCACCCCATGGCTGTTGTGAATCTCAACTGAGGGGGGGGGGGGAGCGGGGGGTACTGGTCTAAAGAAAGTTGTGGTAGCCACTGATTTACCTGTAGACTGCTTACTAAGCAATGATTTGGAGACATCGCTTATGCTGAAGTGGAGTTGGAGGCTCATGCAGCAATGCAGGGCATTCCTGGGCATATCTTTCTTTTGACAAGGGCTCAGGCCAAAAAGCAAAGACGACAGGGAAGCTTGGATCCTGGAACAATGGACCAAGTGATCCCAAAAGCTAGGGGTAGAAATGGTAAATCCTTGCCTACTATCCTTCCCTCTCAGAAGATTCCCCTTTTGAGGAAGAAGAATCCTCTCCCTGTGCAGAACCTAGACCAGATGAGCTGGCAGCAGACACTGCTGAGCTTTTTGGTGCAGGGGGCCTGCTAGGGAAGAGCTGAGTGTGGCACAGCAGACCTGTCCCACACTAGATGGTTTAAGACAGCAAGCTGTCAAACAGCAAAATGGGGATGTCACTGATAGCCATAAGGTCTATTGGGAAGACAACCTCCTTTATACTGAGTCAAGGGACCCTAAACCTGGAGCTGCCAGGAGATTGGTTATCCCTTTGCAGTATAGGAAGTTTCTTCTGACCTTGGCACGTGGCATTCCTTTGGCTGGGCATTTGGGCCAGAGCAAAACTTGGGACAGACTTGTTCCATTGTTTCACTGGCCCCACATGTCAGAGGACACTAAGGAGTTTTGTCGCTCCTGTGTGACCTGCCAAGCTAGTGGCAAGACTGGTGGCACACCTTAATTCCATTCCCAGTGGTTGGGGTGCCCTTTGAAAGGGTATTGGTTGACATAGTTGGCCCTCTTGACCCTCCAACAGCTTCAGGCAATAGGTTTATCCTTGTGGTAGTGGACCATGCCGCTAGGTATCCTGAAGCAATTCCCTTAAGGACCACTACAGTTCCTCCAGTGGCAAAGGCCCTCCTGGGAATCTTTTCCAGGGTGGGCTTCCCTAAGGAAGTGGTGTCAGACAGAGGCAGTAACTTCATGTCTGCGTACCTCAAAGCTATGTGGAAGGAGTGTGGTGTGACTTATAAATTCACTACTCCTTACCATCCACAGACAAATGATCTGGTTGAGAGGTTTAATAAAACTCTCAAAGGTATGATTATGGGACTCCCTGGAAAAACTCAGAAGGAGATGGGATGTCCTGTTGCCGTGCCTCCTTTTTGCTTACAAGGAGGTACCCCAAAAAGGAGTGGGGTTTAGCCCCATTGAACTCCTCTTTGGGCACCCTGTAAGAGGTCCCCTTGCACTTGTGAAGGAGGGTTGGGAACAACCTTTAAAAGCTCCTAAGCAAGACATTGTTGACTATGTACTTAGCCTTAGATCCAGAATGGCTGAGTACATGAAAAAGGCCATTAAAAACCTTCAGGCCAGCCAAGAGCTCCAAAAGCAATGGCATGACCAGAAGGCTGTCCTGACCCAGTACCACCCGGGACAGAAGGTGTGGGTATTGGAACCTGTGGCCCCAAGAGCAGTCCAGGACAAAGTTGGAGTGGACCCCATCTCATTGTTGAAAAGAAGGGTGAGGTTACCTATTTGGATTTGGTAGACCTGGGCACTGCCAGGAGTCCCCTTAGGGTGCTCCATGTCAACCGCCTAAAACCCTACTATGACAGGGCTGACTTAATCTTGCTCATGGCAACTGATGAGGGGCAGGAAGAAGAGTGACCCTCTCCCTGACCTCTTCTCCACCACTGAATCAGATGGCTTAGTGGAGGGAGTGGTGCTTGCAGATTGCCTTACTGCTGAGCAGAAGGACAACTGTATAAATCTCCTAGGCCAATTTTCTGACTTCTTCTCACTGATACCAGGTACCACTACCTGGTGTGAGCACACAAACCATACTGAAGACAGCTTACCTGTCAAAAGTAAGATTTATAGGCAGCCTGACCATGTCAGGGATTGCATGAAACAAGAGGTACAGAAAATGCTGGATTTAGGAGTGATTGAGCCTTCAGAAAGCTCGTGGGCTAGCCCAGTGGTGCTTGTCCCAAACGCTCACAGTAAGGATGGTAAAAAAGAAATGAGGTTTTGTGTTGACTACAGAGGACTCAATCAAGTAACCAAAACTGATGCTCACCCTATACCCAGGGCAGATTAGCTAATTGATAAACTGGCTTCTGCCAAGTATCTAAGCACTTTTGATTTAACTGCAGGGTATTGTCAGATTAAATTATCAGAAGATGCTAAACCTAAAACTGCATTTTCCACAATTGGAGGGCACTATCAGTTCACTGTGATGCCCTTTGGTTGGAAGAATGCACCTGCCACTTTTCAGAGGTTGGTGAACATAGTCCCGCAAGGTTTGGAAGCTTTTAGTGCAGCATATCTAGATGATATAGCTGTCCTAAGCTCCACGTGGGATAAGCACCTGGTCCACCTTTGGAACGTTTTGGGGGCCCGCAGAAGGCAGGCCTCACTATCAAGGCTTGAAAGTGCCAGTCGGGGCAAGGGAAAGTGGTTTATCTGGGCCACCTGGTAGGTGGTGAACAGATTGCACCACTGAAGGGGAAGATCCAGACCATTATGGAATGGGCTCCCCCTACAACTCAAACCCCGGTGATAGCCTTCTTATGCCTCACAGGGTATTATAGGAGGTTCATTAAGAACTATGGCTCCATTGCAGCTCCTCCTAATGACCTCACTAGTAAAAAGATGCCTAAAAAGGTATTGTGGACAGCTAGCTGTCAAAAGGCTTTTGATGAGCTAAAACAGGCCATGTGCTCTGCACCTGTCCTAAAAAGCCTTTGTTACTCCAACAAGTTCAGAGTCCAGACTGATGCTTCTGAATTAGGGGTGGGGGCAATGCTATCACAGTTTAACACTGAGGGCCAGGATCAACCTGTTGCTTTTATCAGCAGGAGGTTGACCCCCAGAGAAAAGCATTAGTCTGCCACAGAGAGGGAGGCCTTTGCTGTGGTCTGGGCACTGAATAAATTGAGGGCATACCTGTTTGGTACTCACTTTATTGTTAAGACAGACCACAAACCTCTATTATGCCTTAAACAAATGAAAGGTGAAAACCCTAAATTGTTGAGGTGGTCCATCTCCCTACAGGGAATGGACTATACAGTGGAACACAGACCTGGGAGTACCCACTCCAATGCTGATGGACTCTCCAGATATTTCCATTTAGACAATGAACACACATTTGGGCAAGGTTAGCCTTATTGTCCCTCGTTTGGGGGGGGGAGGGGGTGTAGAAAAGTACCATCTTGCCTGGCATGTTACCCTCATTTTTTCTTGTGTCTGTTTGTTTTTGCCTGTCTCACTGGGATCCTGCTAGCCAGGACCCCAGTGCTCATAGTTTGTGGCCTGAATGTGTTCCCTGTGTGGTGCCTAACTGTGTCACTGAGGCTCTGCTAACCAGAACCTCAGTTCTTATCCTCTCTCTGTCTTTAAAATTGTCACTGCAGGCTAGTGACCATTTTTACCAATTCTGATTGGCACACTGGAACACCCTTATAATTCCCTAGTATATGGTACCTAGGCACCCAGGGTATTGGGGTTCCAGGAGATCCCTATGGGCTGCAGCATTTCTTTTGCCACCCTTAGGGAGCTCAGACCATTCTTACACAGGACTGCCACTGCAGCCTGAGTGAAATAACGTCCACGTTATTTCACAGCCATTTTACACTGCACTTAAGTAACTTATAAGTCACCTATATGTCTAACCCTCACTTGGTGAAGGTTAGGTGCAAAGTTACTAAGTGTGAGGGCACCCTGGCACTAGCCAAGGTGCCCCCACATAGTTCAGGGCAATTTCCCCGGACTTTGTGAGTGCGGGGACACCATTACATGCGTGCACTACATATAGGGCAATACCTATATGCAGCTTTACAATGGTAACTCCGAATACGGCCATGTAACATGTCTATGACCATGGAATTGTCCCCCCATGCCAAATAAGGTACTGGGGTGCCAATCCCATGCATCCCCGGGGCTCCAGCATGGACCCTGGGTACTGCCAAACCAGCTCTCTGTGGTTTTCACAGCAGCTACCACTGCTGCCAACCCACAGACCGGCTTCTGCCCTCCTGGGGACTGGGCAGCCCAGTCCCAGGAAGGCAGAACAAAGGATTTCCTCTGAGAGAGGGTGTTACACCCTCTCCCTTTGGAAATAGCTGTTAAGGGCTGGGGAGGAGTAGCCTCCCCCAGCCTCTGGAAATGCTTTGAAGGGCACAGATGGTGCCCTCCTTGCATAAGCCAGTCTACACCAGTTCAGGGATCCCCCAAGCCCCTGCTCTGGCGTGAAACTGGACAAAGGAAAGGGGTGTGACCACTCCCCTGTCCATTACCACCCCAGGGGCTGTGCCCAGAGCTCCTCCAGTGTGTCCCAGACCCCTGCCATCTTGAATGCAGAGATGTGAGGGCACAATGGAGGCCTCTGAGTGGCCAGTGCCAGCAGGTGACGTCAGAGACCCCTCCTGATAGGTGCTTACCTGACTAGGTGGCCAATCCTCCTCTGAGGGCTATTTAGGGTCTCTCCTGTGGGCTTCTCTTCAGATAACGAATGCAAGAGCTCACCAGAGTTCCTCTGCATTTCCCTCTTCGACTTCTGCCAAGGATCGACTGCTAACTGCTCCAGGATGCCTGCAAACTGCAACAAAGTAGCAAGAAGACTATCAGCGACATTGTAGCGCCTAATCCTGCCGACTTTCTCGACTGTTTCCTGGTGGTGCATTCTCTGGGGGCTGTCTGCCTTCACCCTGCCCTGGAAGCCAAGAAGAAATCTCCTGTGGGTCAACAGAATCTTCCCCCTGCTAACGCAGGCACCAAACTTCTGCTTCACCTGTCCTCTGGGTCCCCTCTCATCGTAACAAGCGTGGTCCCTGGAACACAGGAGCTGGATCTAAGTGACCCCGACAGTCCAGTGGTCCTTCTGTCCAAATTTGGTGGAGGTAAGTCCTTGCTTCCCCACGCCAGACAGTAATCCTGTGTACTGTGTGAACTGTAGCTGCTAGGGCTTCTGTGCACTTTTGCAAGGAATCCTTCATGTACAGCATAGCCCAGGTCCCCAGCACTCCGTCCTGCATTGCCCAACTCACTGAGTTGACCACCGGCTTCGTGGGACCCTCCTTTGTAGTGTTGAGATGACAGCTGTGCTCAGTTCTCTTGAACCTGTGTTCAAGTGCATCTGCGGGTGCTGCCTGCTTCTGCGTGGGTTCTCTTTCTTGCTGAGTGCCCCCTCTGTCACCTCCTCCAAGGGGTGACCTCCTGCTCCTTCCTGAGCCCGGGCAACACCCATTTTCTTAAACCGCAGCCTTTGCAGCTAGCAAGGCTTGTTTGCGGTCTTTCTGCGTGGAAACAACTCTGCATCCTCCAGCACGCCCTGTGACATCTTCTGTGCAAAGGAGATGTTCCTGGCACCTTCAGTTGTTGAAGAATCTTCATCTTCTTCTATCCGGAGGCAGACATTTTGCACCTTTATCTGGGGTTTAGTGGGCTCCTGATTTCCTCCCCCCCCCCGCCCGGACAGTTTTGTGACTCTTGGACTTGGTCCCCTTCCTTTACAGGTCCTCAGGTCCAGGAATCTGTCTTCAGTGCTTTGCAGTCAGTTGTTGTCTTTGCAGAATCTCCTATCACGACTTTAGTGTGTGTTCTGGGGAAGTAGGGTAACTTTACTACTACTTTTAAGGGTCTTTGGGTGGGGTATCTTGGGCATCCTTAGTGTTTTCTTACACTCCCAGCGACCCTCTACACACTGCACTAGGCCTGGGGTCCCCAAGTGGTTTGCATTCCACTTTCTTAGTACATGGTTTGTGTTGCCCCTAGGCCTATTGCATCCTATTGTATTCTACGGTGTTTGCACTACTTTTTTAACTGTTTACTTACCTGATTAGGGTTTGTGTGTACATTTTGTGTATTTTACTTACCTCCTAAGGGAGTATATCCTCTGAGATATTTTTGGCACATTGTCACTTAAATAAAATTAGTAACTCTGAGGTATTGTGGTTCTTATGATATAGTGCTATATGATATAAGTGCTATAGTAGGAGCTTTGCATGTCTCCTGGTTCAGCCTAAGCTCCTCTACTATAGCTACCTCTATCAGCCTAAGCTGCTAGAACACTACTAATCTACTTTTAATTGATAACTGGACCTGGCACAAGGTGTAAGTACCATCAGGTACCCACTATAAGCCAGGCCAGCCTCCTACAGTAACCATGCCATTAGAGACATTTTCCTACACCCTTCATTAGTGGAATTATTGAAAGAACCATGTCAAAGCTAGAGAAATAGTATTCAAAGTCTTTGTCTAAACGAAGCAATATACTGCATGATATGGCATAAGAAAGAGACTATGATGATAAGATACTTGTTAGTCAGCTGAAGAAGGAATGTGTGCACATATATAACAGTACTCTATGTTAATGGCTTTCATATATTCTTGCACTAATCTAGACTAAACATTTGTTGAGTAATATTCCTTCATGTGATCTACAAAAGAAGTCTCCAGCTCATCATCATTGATATCTCGTCTAGATGTTGTGTTGTGAATATATCTGCAGATTTCTCTGTCTCTGTTGTAAAATGTATTAATAATATGACAACTGCCAACAAATCTATTAGTGTAAATACAATGCCTATAATAATCTTACATGTATTTCTGGTTCAGGGCATGTTTACCTAAAGTCAGATCTTATAAAGCGATATGAGTGTAACAGCAAAGTTGGTGACTTTATCTCAATCTGCAGATTTCTTGATTATGTTCTTTGTTAGTTTCCTGCAGCTTTATTTACAGCATTCTTTGTATAGTCATCCTTAAACCTACTCTGTGTTCTTTTAAAATGTTATACCTATTCTTCTGTTTCCTCAGGCCTAGGTACTCTTCTTTAAACAACTTTATTAAAGTTTCAATTTAAAAATTGTTTATTTAACGCACAATTCAATTGGTTCAGACAACTCCTTTTTCTAGACAAGCCTGACATTAGAGTTTTTACTATTTGGGTCACATAAAATGTCCATTGAGTTGCTGAATATCTTCAACAGGGTACTCTAGCTCTTTTGGATCTTATGTGTACTTGTTGACCTCCTTCAGTGTCACGTATACACCACTTGATTTCTGTTTTTTCATCAAGTGTGAGTGGTATGAATTAGATTGATATACTTGATTACAACTTCTTTTGATTGTAAGTCTATGGCCCCTGGCATTGTGGGCTTCTTTTATTGTCCTCGGTCTAGAACTTGTTTCTTCTCCTGGATCTTCTGTTGATCTTGTAGGTATTTCAACTATCACTTCAGCTTGAGTTTCTGTTTCTCCACTTGCCACACTGTGAGATATCCAACAATTGGATTTCTTCACCTGTCTGCAGATCTTGACACTTTCTTCTTGCTGGCTCTGATCAAACATTCTTCTTTTCACTATGCAAATCTGTACAACTTGAGGTGGTACATGTACCAGTGTTCTTGGTCTGGCTTATAGAAGACTATTTCTTCATAAGGAGTATGAAAAAATGTACCCAGTTTTGGTACTCCAGCACACTTGCAGCTGAATTCGCGAGCAGGATGACTTGAAAGGGGCCTTTCCACCTTGGCTACAGACAGGACTTTCTCATGTGCTTCTTGATATGGACCCAGTTGCCTGGACTAGGCCATGGCATTGCTCTTGATGTGGATTTACAGTGACATCTTCAACCTGTCGAGAGACCAAACACATCACATCAGCTAAGCCTTGGCAATAATCAAGTACCATGCAATCTGTTATGTTCACAAGTGCATTTGCAGGACCAGGACATAATCTTATTGCTCTCCCCATAGGTATCTCATGTGGGTATAAACTAGTCTTTGTACCAAGTGTACTTTGCATGCTCATCAATACTAGTGGTAAAACATGCATCATGCCATTTCAGTGAATTTGAAGCTCAGATTTTTGGCATTCTGGATTTAATGGTTAAATTGATCTGCTCAAAGATTCTGTATCATTCAGATCGAGACCAGCAATGTAACTTTTGTTCAATTTGCAGAGCAGCACACAACAGCTTGATGTTCTCACTGTTGAAGTGAGTTCTTCAATTTGATGACAAAGAAACAGTCATACCAACCTCAGTATTAATTCTCTCAACAGCAATTTGGTTACAGTCATTTCTCCTTGTTGGGTAGGCTTTCTCCCCTTTGCAAACCAGCATATCAATAAAGTCCATCTGCATTCTGTTGGAAGACCTCCTAACCTTCCGCCATGGTTCATTGTAACTGGTGTTCATTTTCCAACATTCATCTGTTGACATGTTACACATTGGTGACCTAGTTCTTCTGGATGGACTCTAAATCTGGGATGAAACCAATTATGTTTAAATGACCTAACCATAGATGGTGTAGGTCCATGTGTAGGAAAGTACTCTTTCTTGGCATGGTTACCCCCATTTTCTGCCTGTCAGTGTGGTTGACTATGTTCACTGGGATCCTGCTAACCAGGACCCCAGTGAATATGCTCTGTCTCCCAAAACTCTGTATTTCACCCACAATTTGCATACTGGTGCAACCTATAAGTCCCTAGTATATGGTACCTAGATACCCAGGGCATTGGGATTCCAGGGGATCTCTATGAGCTGCAGCATATATTTTGCCACCCATAGGGAGACTATGCAAAGGCATCTGCAGGACTGCCATTGCAGCCTGTGTGAAAATGTGCAATCACCCTTTCACTGCCATGTTCACTGCACCAGGTCACTTACAAGTCACCTCTATAGCAGGCCCTCCAGCCCTGAGGGCAGGGTGCAAAGTACCGGTGTGTGAGGGCACCCCTGCACTAGCAGAGGTGCACCCACAACCTCCAGGACCATTTTCCCGGACATCATGAGTGCGGAGAGCCATTTTATGCGTGTACTGGACATAGGTCTCTACCTATGTCCAGCTACATAATGGTAACTCAGATCATAGGCATGTTTGGTATCAAACATGTTGAAATCATATCCCAAGGCTTTTGCAAGCATTGGTTGTATGATTCCATGCACTCTGGGGACTCCTTAAAGGACCCCGAGAATTGCCATTTCCGCCTTCTGAGGTTTTCCAGACAGCCCCAGCTGCGGCCACCTCACAGACAGGTTTCGGCCCTCATGTTGCTTGAAAAGCTTGAGCCCAGGAAGGCAGAACAAAGGATTTCCTTTGGGAGAGTGGTGTTGCACACTTTCCCTTTGAAAATAGGTTTTACAGGCTTGGAGGGGTAGCCTCCCCAAGCCACTTGAAATGATTTGAAGGGCACATTTGGTGTCCTCCTTGTATAAACCAGTCTACAGCAGTTCAGGGACCCCCAGTCCCTGCTCTGGCATGAAACTGGACAAAGGAAAGGGGTATGACCACTCCCCTGTCCATCACCACCTCAGTGGTGGTGGTCAGAGCTCCTCCAGACGGTCCCTTGGTTTTTCCATCTTTGATTCAAGGTTGGTAGGTGCCAGCAGGTGACGTCGGACCCCTCCCCTGATAGATGCTTACCTGGTTAGGTGACCAATCCCCCTTTCAGGGCTATTTAGGGTCTTTCCTTTGGGTGGTTCTTCAGATTCGGATTGCAAGACTCCTGCAGGAATCCTCTGCATCCTCCACTCTGACCTCTCACTAAAGAAACTGTATCTGGACCCTCCAGGAACTCTACAAGCTGCAACAAAGAAGCGAGACTCCTTCTGCAACATTGTATCTCCAGCTCCTGCCAGCAACTGCACGAGTTTCCCAGTCGTGCATCCTCTGAGGACAGCGTATCTTCAGACTGCATCAGAAGAGTAAAGGAATCTCCCTTGGGGTGAAGGAGTCACTCCCCTTCTTCTGCAGGCACCAACTGCAATGACAACCGGCTGCGTGGATCCCATCTGCTGCTGAGCTGTATGGATCCTGCATCACGAGTGGTGGACTGAAGTGGTCCCAACGTCCCTCTCTTCCAGCTTTCCCACTTTGATGGAGGAAAGACCTTGCCTCCCCATGCAAGACAGGACTCCTGAGCAGAGCGTCTTTTGCAACTGCCAAGGCTTTTTGGCATTCTTCCTCTTTCATACATCATGTAGCTCCAGCACTCTATCCTGCGATGCACAGCTTCCGGAGTGGTTCTTCAGCAGCGTGGGAGCCTCTGTTGTAGTGCTGCATGGGCCTCTTCTGCAACTTACTTGTCCCTGTGCTGTGGAACTACTGTGCACACTGCATGGTATTCTGTGGGCTTTCTGAGTTACTGAAAGCCCCTTCTGACTCTTTCCCCCCCCCCCTCCCCTGGGTAGAGTCCACCTGGTCCTTCCAGATCCCGGGCAGCACCATTTTCAGCTAACCTCGAGCTTTGCGTGTACCAAGGCTTGTTGGCGACTCTGTCCGGCTTCAGACATCACTCGCATCCTCCAGGAACCCAACTTAGTCTTCTTGGGTGCAGTACTGACTTTTCTCCTCCACCGGTCATTCCCTTTGGCACCTTCATCCAGGTTAGCAGGGGCTCCTGTTCTTCCTGGACTCTTCTGTGCTTCTTGGACTTGGTCCCCTTCTTCCATAGGTCTTCTTGTCCAGGAATCCACTGTTGGTGTCTTGCAGTCTCTTCTGGGTTTTGCATAATTCTTCTTCTCGTTTCTGTGTGTGTTCAGGAAAGTTACTGTGATTTACTCCTGCTTTCCTGGTGTAATGATATTTGTGTTTTGACCACTGACTCCACGTTGCACTGAGGCTAAAAGCACACCGTCACATTAGTGATCACCAACTTCATTTTGCCTAATGACTTTATTTTAGCACTATCCACCGCCACGTTGAAAGCTGCAAGTAATTTTCCATGCTCACGTTATACAATGTGTTCATGTTTTTATTCTGCTTGTTTTCGTGTTCTTTCCCACCAAGGGCTTAGGCTGATAAGAATGTGCTAGGACGGCAGGGAAAGGTTTGGTTTTGAAGAGGCACCTTGGGATTTTGGCCAAGTCTCGACGTGTTCTTTTCAAAGCTGGCCTAAAGTAATCAGCATTTTTTGAATAATAAACTTCTGCAGTGAGAGGGAGTTTCTAGAATTTTCCTCTTGTTTGTTCAGAGTATAAGAGGCCAAAACCAGATGGACCGGGGTGTGAGTGATTCAGATCTCGTACATGCTCAGGACGCTAAGGAGAAATTCCTTTAAACCGTGAAGCTTGTATTATTTCTTGTATTGTACAGACAGCATAAGCTGCTCGCAGGGAAACTTCATTTGTTCTTAAACATGAGGCGTCAACAAATAATACATAATCAGGCCTAATTAAATGCTCATCTTTTATGTCTGGTCTTGGCTAGGTGCATAAATCTGTGCCATCAAGACGGTTATGTTCTAATTCATCAGATACATCACTTTCAGGTAGAGGGAGGAATGTACTAGGATTCACAACTTGACATTGTTTGAATGTTATATTGTTGGAAGCAAGGATCTACTACTCATATTTTGAAAATCTGGAATTGGTCATGCATTGGGTGGTGGTTCTGTGGAGCAACTCTTCTACTGAGTGATGGACCATAACATTGAAAGGATGACACATCACTATGCTTTCACATCTCTCGAGGCAAGCACTGACTGCTGCTAACGTTTTAAGACAAGGCAATGCAACTGCTGCAGGATCAAGTGTGACCACAAATTAAGCCACGGGTTTCTTTGTATCACCATGCATCTGTGCAAGCCCTGAGAGCACAGCCCTCTCTCACTGCAATATAATATGCAATTCTGTGAATAATCAGGAGTTCTTGGTGCCGGGGCATGACAGATTTTCTCTTGGCTCCAGGAAAGCTTTCATGCATTTGTTGTCTCAAGGAATCGGATCAGGTACATCTCTGTGCGTCAGCCTCAGTAAAGGCTTTGCCACTATGGAAAAGTTGAGTATCCACTGTCTATGGTAGCCAACCATTCCCAAAAACATTCTCTTTGCATTTTTGGAGGACCCACGTGCAAAATGGCTTCAAATCTCTCTTTTGAGACTTTGCTTGTTCCTTTCTCAATGATATGTCCCAAATATTGGACTTCTTTTTTACAGTATTGCAGCATGCTTGTGGACCCTTTCTGTCCATTCTCAGCCAAGTGATTCAATAAAGCAAAAGTGTCTTGTTTGCAGGAGTCTTGTCTCTGATGTCACTAATAGGTCATCCATGTAGTGGACTTAAACTGAGTTACAGGGCATGGTCAATGTTTTTGAGTTTTTCTTAAAATCCACTTGAAAATAGATGGACTTTCACCACATCCTTGTTGGACTCGACACCATGCTAATACCTTCTCTCAAAACATGAAGGATAATAAGTATTGGCTATCCTCATGTAACAAAATTGAGAAGAAAGCTTGGCAAAGCTCTACAACAATAAATCATTCTGCTGTACACCAAATCTAGTAAAGAATGATGACTGAATTTGGTACCACAGGACAACATGGGATTACAATATCATTAACCTTTCTCAGGTGTTTCACAATCCTAAACCTGCCATTTGGCTTTTGTAATCCCGTAATCAGTGACCAGCATGAACTCCTGACTATTTTCCTTTCTCGATCATGTCTTCTATTATTGATGCTATTCCTGCTATTACTTCTGGAGTCATTTGATAAAGTGGTTTTCTTGGAAAAATGATGTTCTGCCTGGCATTTATTTAGACTGGTTCTACACCTTTTATTAGTCCGATATCTATCTTTCCCTGTGAAATCCCATACTTCTGGATTCATTTTCTCTTTTAAATCTGTTGATAAATCTTCTACAGTCAATATTGGATAGAGCCCTACTGTTTCTTGTTTAGCCAATTTAAACTCGACATCCTCATCCTCAGTCTGAAACTCAACCCCATTTGGTGTGCAATAATATATGCAGTTTATTTTGCACAGTAGGTCCTTTCCCAATAGGTTTACAGACCTTGAGTCACAAACAGGGAATTGTTCTAACAGTGGATTGGATAGCTCCAGTGTCAATTAGTAATGACACTTGGTTGTCGTTTACTTCATCATCTACAAATGGTCCACTCCGGTCTACCTCTAAGACTGCACTAAGTACACAATCTGCCTCCCCTTCCAGGCACTGTCATTGTGACATGCTTGAATCCAAGCTCTCATCACTAAACATAGGAAACTGTTGAATCACATGTATTTGCATTATATGTCATTTCACTGTGGGTAATTGATTTTTATTTAATCTTGTGTTACCCACAATTTGCTGAAACATAAGGGCTTGTGGGACTGGCATCAACTGAACTTGATTTTGAATTTGGCATTTGCGCTTGCTGTGCAGGCACATTTTTCGTTTGATTTCTGCCCCATATTGATTAATGCTTATTTTATCAGGATTAAGCCTACATTTGTGCTTCCCATGGCACTCCTTGTTAAAAAGGTGACAAGATGTCATTTTGTTTAGTGTCGTCACATCCACATCTGTACTGGGATCAATCGGAGTTCCTTGACCGCTACCCTATGAAATAACCATACCTCCTTGAACATCTTGCATTCCTGCTTGAAATCCAACCCCTTGCACACCACCCTGCACTGGGCCACTGTTCTCTTGAAGCAACAGATTCTGAGAGCCTCTCTGCCAGCTTCACCTTAGTTAACATGAACATTTCTTTAATTTTCCTGCGTTTCAAGCCTGATTTAGAGTTGAGTGGAAGGGTTACTCCATCACAAATGTGACGGATATCCCATCCGCTGTATTACAAGTCCCAGAGGCTAAAATGTAATTTTAGTATGGCGAACAGGATATCCATCAAGCTTGTAATAGAGTAACCCCTCCACCAAACTCTAAATCAGGCCCTTAATTTTCCAACAAATCACATATCCCAGGTCTCAAACCAAGCACAAACTGTGAAATAAAGAATCCCTGTAGGGTCAATGTGGGTTTGACCTGTATGCTGCTGAAATGCTTGAAACAACATCTGATATTACTCATGCACTGACACCTTGACTTCCTGCTGAATTCAATTCAACCTCATGTAATTCAGACCCTTTGGGGGAACTCTGCCTTCTTTTAAGAATGTCATCTCCTCATTCTACTTAGTTATTACAAGAGGTGAGGGTACATTCATATGAGGATCTCTAATTGGCTCTGCATCTGGTCGCTGAACAGCAATCTTACATTCAGCCCTTAAATTATTTGTAACAACAATGTCAAAGAACATCTTCAGATATGTCCACAACACCTTTTGAAATCTTAACAAACCTTTCAATTTGTGTGTGCCACTTCATAGAATTCCCTCTCAATTTCGGAAAAGTGTTCTTAAATGATACCAGGTCACCTCTATTACAAGGTATCTGCACATACCTGGTACTTCTCTCAAAGAATAAGCTGTAGCTCCCTTATCATTTGGGGGATATGATGGTGCTTATTCGTTCTGTTGCCATTGCTGTTTATTCTTTCTTTTTGTCGTGGTTCCTTCCCCATTTATTTTCAAATTTATCAAATTCACTCCATCTGCAGACCCATTTCAATAATATGATAATGTTCATTTGCATTCCTGAAAAATACATGTTTTCAATTGACTCCTCATCTAAATGTATCCTGAAACTTTTCAGCAATGGAATGCTCTTTGACATATCAACATGTTTATTAGCCAATTCAGTTAATTTGTCATGTACTGTTGCTACTCTCCTTGTAATTTCTTTACACTTATAAATCAAATCTTTATCTTGATAAAGATTTACATAATGAGTTAAGGCATCCTCTAATTACTTCTTCTAATTCTGTTTTTAGCCTCTGGACATTTAATGGTCTTTCTGTTTATGAACTCGGGCTAATAGTTAAACCTGAACTAGTATTAGATCTTTCTAGATCTCCAACTTTTACACAATTACCAGCAGCTTCTTCATACCATGGGGGAAATCCCATCTTCTAAAAGATTAATTTTGCCTGGTGCTGTTTGTGATGTGAAGACAATTCGTCCTCCTTCTCCTAATGTTTGTGGTGTTGTCCACACTACAATCTGGGAATTTTGTGAAGTCAGAATCTATGCATTCACTGGATGTTTTGCTTTCACTAATGACCAAGCTGACAAAAATCTGTGGAATGCACTTCTCAGTTCAAAGAAGACATTTATTATTTCACCACAAGGTTCCTAAAAGGAGATTAGCATGTTGAAAGCATACGTTTAAAAATGGTCAGAGCAATGAAGGGAAAATATGGCAAAATGATTCTCCACTGCAATGTACACAGCAAATACATCTATTTATATTATACTATAATGCAAAGCAAATAATGAAGTAAAAATTCATCAATATAGGGTCTGCCAAGCTCTTCATCTTTCTCATGCCAGCAAGACGATGACCCCGTTCCACTGCGCGAAAGATCTCCACCCTCGCGGGACAGATATCAGGCATCCGACATCAAGAATCCTGATTGAGGCCACTCACTCACTCTCACTGTCACACTGGGTCTTTTTATATCTTAGAGAACCAAAAGGAGCTTTCTGGAAAACCCCCCTCATTTTGTAATTCAAACATGCTGGCTAGTTTAGATCAGGGTTGAAAGAAACTGGTTGGAACTGGCCAGTTTCCCAAGGCATCTCTTCCAAGACTAAGCCGTTCACTGCTGTACCATTCTTATCATGCTAACTGACTAACTCCTCCATATTACGTCCTAGCTCTTCGGTGAGAAAGAGCATGAAAACAAGCACAATTTAGGATGTGGAAAAATACAAACAGCTTTTAACATGGCAGTGTTTAATGCTACGATAAAGGCAATAGACAGCTAAACTGAATACAAAATGTAGTCTGCAACTGGTGAACACCAGACAGCTAATCCAGGTGCAAAGTGGTGCAACACAAAGTCAGTGGTCAAAAACACATATTTCAACCCATATTTCACTACACTGGAGCACCTCCAAATGCACCTTGAGCCATTTTATGTGGGGCACAAGCAGTCTGGGCAGGTATTGGCTGAGTTGTCGTCCTTCTGGTTATTTGTGCTCATGTCGTTATTACAGGAACAGTAACCCCATTAGGTATCACAGTTTGAGCAGTTCTTACTTGAGCTTGTGAATTATTGGGAATCACTTGTTGAACAACAGCCTGTGTTGTAACAGGCTGTTCCACAATTGGCTGGTTTATAACTGGCTATGCTATTGGTGTTGCTATCAACACAGGTTCTGTAACAACACGTTGTATTGCTAGGAATGGTCCAGTAATATCATATGCATTTAGATCAGCAGGAGCTGTAGCTATTGTTACATTATTATTTATTGTTATATCAGAAAGTACTTCACATCCCACATATGGTGTTTTTGGTTCAGTCTTTATTTCTGATTCCCCTTTAATATTTTTCCTTTCTTGTGTTTCTCCGACTGCTCATTTTTTTCCTTTTTCCAATGGCATGATGTAATCTATTTTCCTCTATGTTTTTTCTCTATCTCTGCTTATGTTCATCCCAAACTGCATCTTCATAATTTTGCATAGCTCTTCTTGGTCGTCTTTGACACTTATCTCAATCTCTTGCCATTTTCTCCCAAGCACTTAAGAATTCAAATTTTATGGGTCTGGGAGGTGGCTTCATTTCACAAAGAATTTCTCTTTGTCTATAATCCTCACATTAAATGACTTGCATTTAGGAAAACTCAATGGACCCTCTTTTTCAGTGATCTTGCACTATTGATGAAGCCTTGCACATGTGTATATCCCTTCCTCAAGCATCATATAACATGTCTCTTTGCCCTCCCAAACAGCAATAGTCAAATCATCTCTTATAAAATTTCCAATAGCTTTGAAAAATGTCATGATTTTGAATTACATTCAATAAATGACAAATAGAATACAAAGTCTCAATGTTTTGATTCTTTTACGTATATGTCAGATTCAGGAAAACTCTTCTTCCAATCTAAGTACTATTCAGTAATCTAATGATTTCCTGACTTCCTAAACATCCCAACCAATCTCAGCGCGGCCTTTACACCGACCGACCAATACCAGTGCACACAATATGATGCAACAACTCGCTCCTTGCAGCGGTTCACCTTCCTTTGCAATTTCTTAGGACACACACACACAGCTTCAATTCTACAGCTCTATGCAACATAAAATAACATTATTTATATGTTTCTTTAAGAGAAAACAAAATAACCAGAATTTTGCGGTTTTTACACCTTCCAACTTATCAATCCAAAAGAATTTTACACCCACAATGATGAAATCACGACTAACGGGAAATCAGCTAATCAATGTAGTGTCATCTTTGGGCATTAGGCTTCCCAAACACTGATCAATATTGGTATACCCATAAATTCTGTTGCTGTCAAATCATTAGCAGACAGGAATACCATTAATCAACTCTTATTTATCTTGTTATCTATCCCTGGATCTTGGACTAATTTGTAGCCTGAAAACCTCTTTATCTTCTTTAGCAAAAGTGCATTAGCTTCAGCAATGCAAATAACAGTATCAGCAAACAAGCAATTTTCAGGTCATGTCATAAATCACATTAATTATTAAAAGTATGACGCATAAACCTATTGATACTTGCGCCTGAAACTGGAATTCACCTTTCTGCAACCAGTACAGGGACCACATTGTCAATCTTCAAACTCAGGCTTTGGCCATTTGAGCATTTATCAACCCAAGCCTCTTTCCTGCTAGAGTAGAAGCTGCAAATCAAAACATCAAATCTCTCTTCAGTTTCACAATTACATTTTGTATGAGTCAAAGATGAGAGTTGAAAGAAGGTTATCAATTTTTAGTAACTCATCTTTATTAACAAGGAAAGTATATTATAATCAAAGATCAATAGAATCAACGATAAACAGAACAATGCATAAAGGTCATTCCATACAATTAGGTTCCCTAGTCTAATCTAAAGAGTGGTTTTATAAAGAGATTAATGAAATAATTTGGAAAAACACATAAAGAATTTGTAAATCGGAGATGTGAAAGCGTTAAGAGTCTCTGAAGCACAATAGGTTTCAGGCAAAAGAGTTTAAAATTAATCTGTGTCGAGCTTAAAGCAGCTCAATGCAAATCTGAGAAATATCTGAGTGTTTCTGTACAAGTGTCTAGGTGTCATATCTCCTACTCTAGGAACATTCATTACATAATAATTCAATATCCTAACTTGAAACTTCTTTCTTTGTGTCTGCCACCAATTCAGCCAATCACTTTTCGATGTCTTCACGGAAACAGGACAGCTTCCGCCAACTATTCTAACAAAGCCTCAATGAAACATTTTATTCATCATGTATTAACATTGCAACCAAACCTTCTACTGGATGCTAGTTCTCACAGTTGTAGATGATGGAAGAGAAAAAGTTAATGGTCAATAATATATTTGCATATCACATTTCCTTTTCCATATGCCTTTTCTAGCCAATTTACTTACGTAGAAACAGATTTTGTGATACCAAACTAAGCATTTTATTGATGCAATGAGCTTGTGAACGTGTGAAGGTAAAAAAGAATATACTGTCCTACATGGGCCTTTGTCAAATGTTTCAAGCAAATTTAACAGTTATTCATAATACATTTCTGACCTAGGTCTCTAGTGAATACCAAGTAAAATATGTGTTCATTAATGCATTCTTCAACTAAAATCTACAAATATTGTTGTTTTGACAGCATTTCTCTCTCATTTTCGGGCCTAAGCACTAGTTCTACAAGTTTGATTCTGCACCCAATATTATGTTAATTAAAAACGCCCTCCCAGTGTTAACCATAAGGAACTCTATTACTACTGTACTATGCCCAGCCAAAGGTTTAAGAAATTTAAACCTGAGCTCAGTCCTTGCTATCTACGGCACAGAGCAGACAGGCTTAATGTAAAGAAAATGCGTGAATAATTTAGAAGTACTAGACCAGTAAAAAAGTAAATGAAACAAAGCACAACAATAGAAAATCGGGCTCTATTTTATAAATAAAAAAAAGAGTGAAAAGGTGACTCCAAAATGACAAAATCCAATTCAGGCAACTGGGACTATGAGGTTTTTTATAATGTAAGTGAGAATAGCACCAAAACACCAATTGTGGTCAATATTTATGGTAGACCAGGACCTACGCATTTGAGGTTGATTGGGCTAGATCATGCCTCAGACACACCTAGTAGATTGGCTCTGCTAGGGCCTGGAAGTAGGTGTGTTTGAAAAAGTCCTGATCTAAAATGAGACTGTCATTTTTCTTAGGGAAAACTCTTCTCTACACAGGACAAACATTACTTTCAATTCATTCCAGCTTGTTTAATTCCCAAGATACTGCATGAGAATTTTATTCTGTACTAAGATTTTCTCCAGAGGGCAGCAAGGCCAATTTCTACATTTTGGAAGTGAAAGCGCATACACAGGGAACAGGGCAGCCCTCCACCCCGCGTTCAGAGTCTAAACAATAGTAATGAAAGCCATCAAAAAAATGGGGGTGATCACTCAAAAAGCACATTTTCTTACAATTATGAAGTTGCCTGCTGCTACCATGGCTCTAAGGCAACATACATGACTGGCAATGTTTAAATTTGATACGCTATTGGAGCAGATCATGAAATATACCTCTGATCCCCAAGCAGGAATGATCATCCTGGAAGCTCAATTTAAAATGTCATGCAATATGGTGTTGGTGGCAAGTGGTGGTTTAAAATGTGGTGTTTAGAGGACATAGACACCATAAATAACTAAATGATTGTTAACAGAGAGTTCCTTAAACTGACAAGGAGGACCAAGAGTAGTTTTGCTTTAAGGGGGGGTTTGCATTATTCCTTGCAGTATTCCTTGCATAAACAATCTGTTCTGGTGCTAGAAATCTTGGTTTGTAATGCCAAGTAGCTGGAAAATCCATCTTTTGTAGATTGTTTTAGCCCAATTATTTTTAGTATTTTTACAGGCGACCTGCCTGACTGATAGCCCTGGTAACTATGCTTTCCATTGTTGACTTCGGAGCCATCCAGAAAAAATGTTGCCTCACAGAAATGAGTTATTCCTACTAAAACTTGATCATGGCTTGTACATCGGACTTAGCAGTATTGCTACATTTGCATCATGGGTGAAAATATTTCATACAGTTGGTTTTGATTAGCCTGCTGATTTATTGGTAATGGGAGGTGACTTCAACTTGAGGGACTTCAACAAAATATGAGAACCTCTCCTGTAAAACTCTTCCATTCCTATGAATCATTTCCCCTTTTGTGAAATAATTAAAAAGAAAGGGTTGTGTGAGAATTTATGGGAAAACCAGTTTGTTGAGCTTAATGGTAGGTTGCTAGCTGACTATCAAGCAGAAGTTACATAAATGTATTCAACTGGGTAACTCCTATTTCCTACCTGAATGTCTCTCTGGATTTCTTTGCTCCTCATGAACTATGTTTAGGAGTCAAAAGGGAAAAAACAGACAATTTTGCTCTTATGGTATATGTTACTTTTTATCTCAATGTACCCTTTACTTATGTTCCAGAGTGTGCGATTGACTACCTTTAAAGGAATAGAAATTCACTATTGTCAAATAACATTAGCAACGTTTAACTAGTTTCCAATACCTTAAAAGAATAGGAATTCGCAATTATCAAATAACCAGGGGCGCTCCTCCGTTAGGGCAGAGGAGCGTCACCCACAACCCCCCCCCACCCGCCAGCAGGAGCTGCAACCTTTAGAAACCGACAATAAAAGCTGTTTATTGTTGTTTTGTTTCTAAAGGGGTGGGGCCATGGGGGTGACAAGCATGAGAGGAGTGCATTGAGCACAATCCTAAGTGCGCATGTATGTTTGGCCAGCTGTCTCTGATTTACACAGGGCAGGCTGGGAGCCTGTGTCTGGAGTGCGATGGCAGCAACACGGCGACGAGGTAGGTAAATTTATATATACATACATACGTGTATGTATACACACACACACATTTGTTTAAAAGCCACCATGCTGAGTCTCCAGCCGTGACTGCAAATTACATTAGCATAGTTGAAGCAGTTTTAATTGAAGGCTGGCTCTTCACCAAAATTGAGTGACTCCTGTATTTTTATTTGGTACAGATTCTTGGAATTGTTTTCCATTGCTGCCTCTCCAATCGGATAGTGAGCCCTTTTCCAGTGAGAACAAATTAGGTTATAAGTGATGGTAGATGGTTTGATACTGAATGCCTCAAAGATAGAAATGAACACAGCAACGTTTATATAAATTAATATGAAATAAGCAAACTGGAAAATTAAAAGAATGAAGGTAAAGTACAGATGGATGCTGCAAGAAATAAGATTGAAAGTAGCTTGTAAAACTTGTACGCAGTGCATAAGCTTAATATGAGAAAGTAAGAGGGTCTATCTTGGTTGATGGTAAATAAATAATACTTGCACTGTGTTGTGGCCTCTTTGTATCTTATGCATTCTCCCCACTACCTTAATGTTCCCTGCTGCTCATACAGTGAGTGAGGTCATTGTATGGTTGGAATGTTGACAGTGTTTGTGCTTGGATGAGTGGACAGTTGGAGTGAGAAGGGCTGAGCGGCAGGATGCTGCTTCTGGTGGGGCTTTATCCGTAACCTACAACTAAGTTAATAAACCTACTTCTTTTATAACTTATAAGCATCAATCATTGATCACAACACACTATCTTCTAACTAGCTAAAAATGTACCTTGCCCAATTCTGTCTAGTTATTTGTTATAAGCAGGCCCATATTTGCTAAATTTGACCAATGTTATCCGATCGACAAGCAACTCTAGATGTTTTAGTTACAAATGTGAAAAAAATGTCCATTTTATGAATCTGAGCCATGAAGAAAGAACAGATAATATCCGGGTTTCACTAACTGGGGAAACATGGTTCGATTTTGCAGCTTTGTCCTTTTTTGAAAGGTTATTGAAGCTGGTAGTGTTGTAGATACCTGGCTTAAAGTAATCACAAAACTTTTATTTTTTTATTTTTTTTAAAGGCTCAAGTGCATGTTCAATATGTCTTTCAATTTATCTTTGCAAAGGTGCAAACGTTTGGTTTTCTGCTCTCGGGATAGTATGCACTAAACAAGCAGGTTTCCAACCTAATTTTCTATTAAGTGCTCCTGGCTGACCCTTTCACTTTCAGGAACATAAGCTGGTGTTCAAGAGGTTTGTCTTCCTGGACTTCAGAGCTGCATTCGACTAAGCGGATAGAATGGTCACATGGAGAAATTGTGGAGTTGGCAGGTACCTCCCAGTTTACTATCAGTAATACAGTTAGTGCACATGGATAACTGGTCACAAGTGAAAATATAAAGAAATGGGATGTTAATGTAAAAGGTACATGTATGAAATGGGCGCAGGCAGTATTGTATGTTGGCATGAGCTCTCTTCTGCCACCTCCTTATCCAATTTTCCCTGGCTAATGAATTCTACTTGTTCTTTTCCATAAAGATGTGAATCAGCATTTTCTGGTTTATCTGCTGAATATCTTGTTTTGCTGGATCACACCAGTTTCTGGTTGCAGATAAAAGAAAACTGAGGCCCTCCATGATTGTTACATTAACAAAAACTAACAACTGAAGGCAAAAAAGAAAATGTTAGTCTTTGTTAAACTTATGGTGGCTTTTTGGTAACAAGCTGAAAGTAGTGGATCGGTATAGGCTATTAGGGGAGCCACTCAATGGTGGTGTATCATGGTCTGCCCAGTGAGTTGTTGTAAAATCAATGATTTTAAGTGGATTTTAACTTTTTGTGGAACTTACTCTTTGATATTGTTAATTTTCAGCGCATCATTTTATTAATGTGATCCATGGAAAGACTGAGTCGCTAACTCTGTATGGAAGCAAGCTTACATACTTGGTTTAGAACTAAATGTCTTAAAACGAGTATTACCTCACCCATCTTTGTTGGTAGCCACCGTGCAAAGCCTTAGGTTTGGTTTATATTACTGGTATTTTTAGGTTAAAAATGAATGGTATTAACCTATTGAGAGGACTCCATGAAAATATCTCTGATAAACTTTTCACAGTTTTCATAGAATTTGATTTCAACAGTAAATGATGCTTTGTGTGAAGTTAATATCAACACAAGACCTTCCAAAAGAGAAGAGTTGAGCCTTACTAAAAAAAAAAATGATTTCAGTAGCATCATTTCTCACAATTATTCAGATACTCTCATGATATGGTTGTGTTTCCTTATTGTTGTGGATAGCAAGCCAGACCTTCACCAAGAGATTTGGGGGTTTACCCTTCATACCCTCCACAATATTAGTTTGGAAACCTCTGGGACACTATACATTTTCAGTACAATTTCACTATGAATTGGCTAAAGATCAGTGAGTACTAAAGCATCTTGATGTTCAAGGACATGGTCTTTTATTTTTTAAATTGTGTATGATTTTCATTCACTTCTATATTTCAGTCTGGGAAAAATAAGGAATTAAACAGAACTCATCAGCTTCTAGAAATATATACATCAGAAACTATATATTTTTGGGTATAAATAAAACTAAATTATTCCATGCACAAGCATGTCTTTCGTGGAAAACAAATGTAACCACTGCTAATCCGTGCTAAAGTGATTGTGCTCTCTCTATAACACATGGTAAAACTGGCCTATATGTAACTGGCACATTTATTTACTAATACGTCCCTAGCACATGGTACTACTGTACCCAGGGCCTGTAAATTAAATGCCACTATTGAGTCTGCAGTATTCATTGCCCACTAAAGTAGCCTTCTAAAAGTAGTGATTGCATTGCAGTTTTAAACTGCTTATTCAACCTGACAAAATAAACTTTTCCCTGTCCTAAACCTTCCATTTCATTACATATAAGTGACTCCCAAGGTAGATCTTTGGTTAGGGTGCATTACGTTTAAGAAGTAGAAAATGTGCACTTACGTTTTACATGTCTTGGCAGTGAAAAACACCTAAAGTTGCTTTTTATGGGCTTTCCATTGACTACCTCTGAGTTGCTTTATTACATTTAATAACTGACAACTCTGGATTGGGAGCAAATAGAGGTATGTTGCTTACTGTCAAATGAATTGGAATTTAAAATCCTCTTTAATGGCAAGGTGGGATTTTATGACATAGTTCTGAAAATGCCACTTTTAGAAAGTTAGTGTTTTTTTGTTTTGTTCTAACCATTTGTCACTTCTGCCAGTGTCCAGGATCACATGACTGTGAATGTCTGTAATGTTGGGCTTTGTGTATTCCCCTTAGACAAGACAGTGAGACCAAAGGGGGCTGCCAGGATGGCTGGGGGTGTGGCTGGTCCCTGCCCAACTTACCCTTCAAAGGACTGCCTCCAGCACACATAAAAAAGTAACATGACAATAGCCTTTTGTCACCTCGGAGTTCTTGAAACCTTGGCAGGGGAAGAAACCAGATGTGAGGGTAGATTAGAAAATTACCCTACTTCAAAGGCTGGCAGAAGGTATAAGTATTGTACCCTCAGAACGTATCTTTAGTACACTACTGGAATTTTTGAGGACTTTGAAGGACTGTCCCGGAACCCCAGAAGCCTGCTCTGCTGTTTGAGGCTTGCCTTGCTCCTCAGAAGACCACTCTGCTGCTTAAGGCCTTGCTTGCTGCTTGAACCAATGACTATAGCAAAGTGACTCCAAGGGCTAGTTGCCTGGCCTCCTCATTGAGGGACATAACAAGCTCTAGAGACCTTGAACCCTACACCTGGCCTCTGCTGAGTCCTGACCACCCAAGTGGTACTCCTCTAGTCCTGGACACTTAAAAGTAGTGTTAGAGGTACTGCTCCTGCCTAACCCTAAAAGTTGTGACATAAAGATTTTAATAAAAATGTGGCAGAAGAAGTGACAGAAGACCGGGACATACCAGCTGATCACCCAAGCTGGTCAATATTTTCCTTTCCACAACAGCAAATCCTGTTCAGCTGGACCTCTCAGCAATGAGATATAGCCTCCTGGAGCCCTCTGCAGCTATAGCTTTGTTTCATCCTGCTGGAGGTTTTAAACGTACAAAAAGTTGTCAAAGTCAGAGGGTAAAAATCTTCAAAGGCAATAGGCTCCCTATCTATGAGGACAACCTCCTTGGCCTGGACATCCAGGTCATTCAGCTCAGATGTTTTTCCCACCATCATCGATGGCTTTGACGAGAACTCATCCAGCACTCCCTGGTGATGTTGACTCCTCCACAGCCTCCTGCCTTGTTCCAATTAACTCTATCATCTCCTGAAATGATCTTCAAAATTTCTTCTAAGTCCGGAGGTAAGCCAAGGCCAGGCCCACCCACCTCGAGTATCTGAACCATGCTTTATCACAGTTGGCATTAATTTTTGACTTTGCCCCAGTGTTACGTGACCATATGCAAACGGTTGGTGTTTTATTTAACTTTGGAGTTAATTCATTTAATAATATCTATCCTAATTTTCTAAATTGGTTTGGGACTTTCCTTCTGTTGTGTTGTCACCTCATTATTATTTGCGTGCCGAATAAATACTTTGCACAGTGCCTCTAACTTAAGCCTGACTGCTTTTGTGCAAAGCTTCCAGAGAGATCAACACAGGTTAATTTACTGACATTTGTGGTTCACCCCACACGGACTGTGGCTGTTGCTCGAGTAGGGATTCACCCTTCCTCAATCAATAGCCCAACTTTTTACACATACATACTGGAAGAAAGCAGTTGGTGTGGTTGTGCAACCTCATCAGGAACAAACTCACAAATCTGTCTTGGGTCCAGTCAGGCCGGTTTGCAAAACTGTAGCTCAACTCTGTGTTGCTCTGGCTCTGAACAGTCAAGCTTTCACAAATGCAAAGCATTTAGAAGTACCAAAACAGTTGAATAAGAAACAAAACATGAAATGAAGAAAATCCAACACAAATTTATGAAGATAGACCTTATTTGTATGAATTTGTAGACACCAAAATCTACTGGGAGGTAGGTTTTCCAGAGGTATTCATTATTTATCAGATAGTAAATATCTTCCTTTCATTCGCATCACAAACATGCTTTGGCAACTACCATGGTTAGCAGTTACTTTGAAAACTTTTATAAGGTTGTGTTTGGCTACTTCGGCCCACTTTGGGTGATCAACTCTGGCAGGGACTGAGTTACAGAGACCGACCAGGTGTGGTAGAACATTTACTCTGTAGTCAAATCAGTCTCCATCTCACTTCCAGATTCTGTGGGTAAACTGCCATAGACATCAATGAGGTGGTCCTCAGCAGAGGGATACAGGATGCTGATCTGGTAATGGGGTCTTCCTAGGGCTGCTTTTCGGTCCACGGTCAATGTGGACCAATTTTGGCCATAGTGGTTTATGTCCTTGAACGTCTGATCAAAGTTCAGCCAAAAAACAGTTACCAGTGGTCTCACTGGTCTCCGGTTACAGTGAAACCAGTGGTTCCCTTTAAATGAAGCTAGAAGCTAGTGCCCATCTTGTGTGACCAAACTGCACTGCAATGACTCTCTCAAGTCCAGCAGACACGGGTGCAACTTTAGAAGGGTTGGGGACTCTGTCTTCCAGGCTATACTTTGGCAGTTAGTGGCGGTCAAATGTTTGTGGCTTCCAATTTGCCAAGGCAGGCTTCTTTAGTTTTTTGTTCCGTAATTGTAACAGGAAGTCAGCAAACTGACTCTTCGAGTCACTCCTTCTATCTGGGTCTTGGTCTCAATGCTTCCTTGAGAAGAGCAACAAAGGCACAGTCCTCTATTTGCTAGCCCAGGAGCAGCAGGTGCAGTCTAGTCTTTGGTGGAGCGTCACTTTGCCAGTCCCAGGGAACAGCAGGGCACTCATTTTTCAATCCTCTCTCCAGTGGGTTTGGAGGTCTGGGTGCCAGAGGTGCCACTTTTATGCACAGAAATAGCCCTTGGGGAGTGCGGTGACTATTAACCAATTGGCTAACAGGTCCCCTCCTGCCTGATGACGATCCCAGAATGCAATATTCTTCCCACTTTCAAGATGGCATACACACAGTGTGTGGAGCTTGGTAGTCCTCCTTCAATGTGCAGCTACCTGATAGCTACATGCCCACAGAAAAACTGGTTTGGCAACAGGTTTCCTCTCTCTGTACCAAAAGAGCTGCCCCTCTTGTTCTGTCCATCATTTGCCCTTCAACGGTGTCTTCCCCTTTGAATCTCACCTTTTTGGCTCACATCTTGTTTGGCCTTCCTGACAGGGAGAGTTAACACCTCTTCCAGTGGCAGTCCATTTGTGTTACTTCCTGAGAGTTGTTCACACCTCCTCACCAGGAGGGCAGAAGGCTGTCTTTTGGTCAGCAACTGCAAATGGTAACTGGAAAACTTTCTAAAGTTGCCATTATCTTAAAAGTTATATTAAGCTCGATTTGGGCATCAAGTCAGATTTAATGCAATTCTAACCAAGACCGACCTAATGTCTTTGTCAAAGAGTCAGAACACCAATATATAAAAGTTTGGCTTATTGACTTTAGGAAGAAATCAGCCCCCAAACCTTATAAAGCACACCTGTTGGCTTTGTCAAAAGATCAGCCCAATAATTTATTCATATCCATATTGCAAAGTAACCCTTATAAATTCACTCATGGCAATGCATTATAATTATCACAAACATATTTAAATACAGAATTTCTATTCAAAATACCTATGAGTGTGTGTTTGATTCTTTCTTAAGCACTTTTCAGGCTGCAGAATGCAGCCATAGAACCAACCAAAAGGTATCTCCACACTACAGGCAAAGAAGATGCATCTCCAGTTCGGAGTGCTTAAAAAATAATGGTAAGCTGTCCTGGGGTCATGGATTTAATGACCCAGGACACTTAGGCCCTCATTACAACCCTGGCCGTAAATCCCGCTTACCGCCGGCTGCCAAGATACCGTGCCCGTGGTGGTAATCCACCACGGGTATTATGACCCTCACAGAGAATACCGCCACAATACAGACACCCACACAAGTCCACCACACCAAAGGTCAGTGATAAACTGGCGATAGCAAAACCCACACTGTCACGCCAACAGGAATACGCCCACAGTATCACGACCCATGAATCAGCGTGGCGGTCTTTCAACCGCGGTAAACCATTGGCGGTACACACAACTGCGCTCAAAATACACACACACACACACACACACACACACACACACAAAACTACACCACATTGGACAATTCAAAATACACACGCCTGACACACATACACACACCACACCCACACACCACAGCCACACACCACACCCACACCCACACACTCACACCACTATAAAACACACACCCACACTACCCACAACCCCTTACAACAACATAAATGATACCAAGCACAGAGATACAAGCAAAGGGCACACACTCAATCTGAGGCACAGAACACCACTCATACACCATCCACGCACATCACAGTATACACCCCAACACATCACTCCACACATCCTCCCTCATATCGCTCACACCACATCCATGGCACCCCAAAGACACCCTAGGTTTTCAGAGGAGGAGCTAAGGGTCATGGTGGAGGAAATCATCCGGGTAGAGCCACAGCTATTTGGATGACAGGTGCAGCAGACGTCCATTGCAAGGAAGATGGAGCTATGGCAGAGAATCATCGACCGGGTCAACACCGTGGGACAGCATCCAGGGATGACATCAGGAAGAGGTGGAACGACCTATGGGGGGGAAGGTGTGTTCCATGGTATCAAGACACCAGATTGCTGTACAGAGGACTGGTGGTGGACCCCCACCTCCTCCCCCACAACTAACATGGGAGGAGCAAGTCTTGGCAATCTTGCATCCTGAGGGCCTCGCAGGAGGACTGGACTCTGGTAAGTCGAATCTTTACCATTATATCCCCCACCTACCTGCATGCCATCACATACCCTCACCCCTACCCTCACTCCTATCACTCCATCACCCCACATATACCCCACCATCACAACCCACACATCCCATTACCAAGCCCTGCATTAAACAACAATGCATGGACATCCATCACAGCCCTGCATGGACACCCATCACCACAGCATGCCCAGTAGTGAGACTCACCCAGCCCACACAATCAGCAATCACACAAGGCCAAGGCGACTGGGAAAGCACAAGTATACAGGGAAACACACTCAGTGCACAAGATGGCACACACAGATACAATAACAATGCATTTGCATCCCAACAGGACCCTTACCCAACGTCACCGGAGAGGAGGTGCCACCAACATCCAGTCCCCCCAGAGAAGAGGCCCACAGTGATGACAGCAGCTGTGCACGGCTGGATCACGATGACCAACCTGGCCCATCAGGGACCTCTGAAAAGTCGGTTCCCCTGCCACAGTCCCAACCCACCACAGAGCCTCCTCCCTCAAGAAACACCAGCACAGCACCCATCCAGCGGGCCCATACCTCTGTCCCCAGGACACGTCAATCAGCAGTGTCCCCACCACTACAGGAACCCCAGGCAACCCCACTAACACAGGACAATCAGGGACCTGGGGGTCAGTGGCAGTGGGCATACGGTTCAGGGGACAGAGGCACAAGACAACAGGGAAGCTGGGAGGACTGTTGTGCGATAGGGGGAGGACAAGCCCAGGGAACCGACCCTCCATGAGGCACTCTCCAACATCATGGGAGCATACCACTATTCCCAGGAGACCATGGGCACGGTACTGGGCAAGTTACAGGAGACCCAGCGGCCTCAGGAGGGACAGTACCTGGGGATGAATCTACACCATCCTGGTCACCATAGCAGGGGTGCTGGCTGACATGGGCAAGACCATGAGAGAGGCAGTGGCACAACAAAGGGCCCCTGACATTAGCCAAACCGAGGAACAGCCTTCCACCTCCGCTGGCGCTAGTGGACAGAAGGCCCCGCCACAGGATCAACAGGCCACCGGCACCCCACCCCCTGCAGAAGGATAACCACCCGCAAACGGTCCCTGCGATCCAGGCAGAAGACAGAGAACATTGCTAAGACGCCCACCAGGAAATAAGACTCTCCTGATTGTCACCCTTCTGTCCCACTATGCCACCCTGTCCACCTTGAACTGCCATTACTCCCCTTCTTATGCCCCACTGGACAATGCACCTGTGATACCAAGAGACTGGACTCTACCATGGACCTTCTTCACCATCACCCCAGGCCCTTGCACGTACCCCCATACTATTTAGCACAAAAAATAAACTCCATTGAAATATAAACCATACTGGAGTAAGTGTAATGATTAGAAAGATGTATTCTTACATTCTCAAAACATTGCAACGTATATGTTCATTGAATTATACCAATGTATGACAGTTGGTGGGCAGCAGTACACATAGCAGGAGCCAGAATGGGGTACACAGACCTCAAAAAAGGGAATCCAAAGGGAACAGTCAGTGGACATAGACAGAGGGTAAGAGGCTGCCGTGTACAATGTTCAAAAGTATACTGAAATGTGAAGAGGAGTTACAGTCTCCTGCCTGTGTGTCACTGGAAGTACTGCTGTATAATGTTTGTTTGGTTGTCCACATCTTCTTCATCTGCCTCCTCTTCCTCACTGTCCACAGGCTCCACCGCTGCCACAAGACCATCACCAGGCTCATCCTCCAGCAGAAAAGGCACCTGGCATCTCAAGGCCAGGTTGTGCAACATACAGCAGGCTATGATGATCTGGCACACCTTCTTGGGTGAGTAGTACATGGATCCACCTGCCAGATGGAGGCACCGGAACCTGGCCTTCAGGAGGCCGAAGGTCCTCTCAATAATCCTCCTTGTTCACCCATGTGCCTCATTGTAACGTTCCTCTGCCCTTGTCCTGGGATTCCTCACAGGGGTCAGTAGCCATGAGAGGTTGGGGTGACCAGAGTCACCTGCAAATATCGAGGGACAACTGTTAGACACACACTAACCCTTAGGGACAACCCAATACCCAGACACCTACTTATACTGTGTGGGGACCTTGGGCTCACCTATTAGCCACACCCGGTGCCTCTGGAGTTGGCCCATCACATAAGAGATGCTGCTGTTCCTCAAGATATAGGCGTCATGCACTGAGCCTGGATATTTGGCATTCACATGGGAGATGTACTGGTCCGGCAAACACACCATTTGCACACTCATCGAATGATAGCGATTTCTATTCCTGTACACCTGTTCATTTCTGCAGGGGGTGGGGGGGACAAATGTCACTTGTGTACCATTAGTGGCACCAATGATGTTGGGGATATGTCCCAGGGCATAGAAGTCAGCTTTCACTGTGGCCAAATCCTCCACCTGGGGGAATACGATGTAGCTGCGCATGTGTTTCAGCAGGGCAGACAACACTCTGGTCAACACATTGGAGAACATTGGCTGAGACATCTCTGATGCCATGGCCACTGTTGTTTAAAAGGAGCCACTTGCCAGGAAATGGAGCACTGACAGGACCTGCACTAGAGGGGGTTTTCCTGTGGGCTGGCGGATAGTTGACATCAGGTCTAGCTCCAATTGGGCACACAGTTCTTGAATGGTGGCACGATCAAGTCTGTATGTGATGATAATGTGTCTGTCTTCCATTGTCGACTGGTCCACCAGGGGTCTGTACACCAGAGGATGCCGCCATCTCATCATCTGCCTCAGCGGTTGTAGCCTATGGAGGAGAACGGTGAGCAGAAGGTCATTTACCACATAGATAACACAACTGTGTTTGAATTAATGTCACGAAAGCAGTGTGTGAATTCGAGAGTCGGTATATGTGCCAATATGTGCTCTGATGCAGTTAGGTGCCATGCCATATGCCCCCCTGAAATGGCGGCTGCCTGACCTGTGAAGAGGGACAAGGGGAAGTGAGGTAACTGCGCTGGCATTGTGCTGTGTTGTGGTAGGCGGTCGATGACCGCCCTGGAACTCTGCATTGGTTATCATTGGGTCCTATGGGTCCCAGGAGCCAATGGCGATGTACGCTGGCGGTGACGGTACGCACCGCCGCGGACTTCACCGCCATTTTCTACCTATGCACTCACTTCCTACCTGACCATCAACAGGAGAGGACCGACACTGCAAAGTGCTGCTGTGACCGGAGTCTGGAAGCGACAATGGCTAGAGTGTCTGGGGAAAGAGCCCCCGCCTTCACTGCTGAGGAGTTTGAGAAACTGGCGGATGGGGTCCTCCCCCAGTACACGTTACTCTACGGTCCTCCAGACAAACAGATGAGTACACTGTGAGCATGATGCGTGGGCAATGCCTGTTTTGAGTGTTGTGGTGTAAGCCACATGTTGTGGGGTGGTACGGCATCATGGCCAGAATGCTGCATGAGATGTGGTCACTGTATGTGTGTCAGGCAATGGGTGGGAACTGGTGGGCAATGAATATGACTGTCCAGACGGGTGAGTAATTACATTTTCCGCTGTCTTTTCCCTCTAGGTCAGCGCCCACCAGAAAAAGGGTATTTGGCAACCCATCGCCAAGGAGGTGCGGACCCTGGGGATCTATCACAGGCAGAGCACCCACTGCCACAAGAGATGGGAGGACCTGCGCCGCTGGACCAAGAAGACCGCGGAGGCCCAACTAGGGCTGGCCTCCCAATGTGGAAGGGGTGCCCGTCGCACCATGACCCCCCTGATGTTCTGCATCCTGGCGGTGGCCTATCCGGAGTTGGATGGGTGCTTGAGGGCATCACAGAAGCCACAAGGGGGTGAGTACAGTTTCAGAAAGCTGACTTTGCGTGCTTTAGGAACTAGCTGTGTGGGGTATGTCGGCTGTGGGTGTCCCTAGGCCAGGGCGATCATGGCAGGTAGGTCCCTTGTTTGTAAGCTCTGAAGCACCCCTACCCCAATGGTACAAGTGGGCAACACCTACTGGACAGGGTCCTGTGGGTGTCAGGTGTGCAGATGCTGGCATTAGGCATTGTACCCCTTGGGCTGGTGACTACCTTAGTGAGTGGTTGGGCATGGCCTAGTGCATAGGGCAGCTCAGTGTGTGTTGTGTACGCCAACGGTAGTGTTGTTGCTGGCAGTGACCATGTGTATCTTCTGCCTATCCCCCCTTCTTGTTTTGTCACCCTGTCCTTGGGTGCATTAGCATCATCTGGCGGAGGAGCAGAGGCACCAGCGTCGGAGGGAGCTGCATCCCACATGGTCCATCAGGGCGAATCCACTGAGGGTGAAGGCACCAGTGGGACTTGTTGCGAGGGGAGCTCCATGACTGGGACAGGAGGGGACGACAGTGACTCCTCCTCTGATGCAAGCTCCCTGGCGGTGGCAGACACCTCTGTGCCCATCCCAACAACAGGTACAGCTGCCACCCCCCCACCAGCACCGCCCTCCCAGCAGTCCCTCAGCGTGTTTGCCATGCCCGCTCACCCAGGAGGGTGGGCATCTCCTTTGCCCCAGGCACCTCAGGCCCTGCCCCAGTCAGCCCTGCTGCCCTCAGTGAGGAGGCTATTGACCTCCTGAGATCCCTCACTGTTGGGCAGTCAACCATTCTGAATGCCATCCAGGGTGTCGAGAGGCATCTGCAACAAACAAATGCATACCTGGAGGGCATTCATTCTGGTGTGGCGGCCCAACAGAGAGCATTTCAGTCTCTGGCCTCAGCACTGATGGCAGCCATTGTTTCTGTGTCCAGCCTCCCCCCTCCAACTTCCACTACCCAGACCCAATCCCCTCTACCTGACCCTATCCCAAGCACACCTTCAGACCAGCATGCACACACATCAACACACAAGTGGCTCAGGAAAACATAAGCACCACACATCATCACACAGGCACTCACACAAGCACCATACCCAGGCACACATACCAACACCCACTTCCTCCACTGTGTCCCCTCCTCCTCTTCGTCCACCTCCCTCCCAGTAGCGTCTCCACTCACATCTGCATGCACTACATCATCAGCCACTGCCTCCAGCACGCCCATCACAGCACACCCCTCACAGCACACCCCTCACAAGCAATCACCACCCCACAACCATGCACACGTCCCCTCTGTCCCCAGTGTGTCTGTGAGCCCTCCTCCCAAAGTACACAAACGCAGGCACACACTCACTCAAAAGCCATCCACCTCACAACAGCCTCCAGACCCTGCACCTTCACCCAAACTCAGCAGACGTACACCTCCTACAACCACTACCTCTTCCTCCACTCCCACACCCCCTCCCTCTTCCCATCCCATTGTGTCAAAAAAACTTTTCCTGGCTAATGTTGACCTCTTGCCTACGCCTCCCCCCCCCCGTTCTTCCCCTAGGGCCAGGATGTATAGATCCCAGGCCAGCACCTCAGCCACCAAGTCGGCGTCCGCTGTGGTCCCTGGAAGTCCGAGAGGACCGAAGGGAGCACCCGTCAGGCTGGCAGTGTGCCACCTACCGATACTAAAGATCACCCAATTCTGCCACCTGCCAAGGTTAAGAAGGGGCCGGCATCCAGCACGGACAAGATGCACCACCCACCCAGCAAGGCCTCATCCAAAACAAAAGAGGACAGTGGCAAGGTCCCAGAAGCGTCTACCAAGGTGGGGAAGGGACACAAAAGCAAGGGCAAGTCACTTCAGGGCTCGGAGCCTCCTGGTGAGGGACTGGTGACCACCATTTGTCCTGACAGGCCAGCAACTTGTACCACATTAAGCACCACCTCAACGACCGCCACCTGCACCCCCCCCACCCACTGCCCCGCCGCTGCCACAATGACAGTCACCAGCATCATCCCAGTGGGCAGCCGTCCGAGGATGCTGGAGACGGCCTGGTGTCTCTCTCCACTACTACAGGCACCTGCACCATGGGCAGCACCGGCAGCATCTCCGCCGCAGGCCCCTGCCACCTGCACCACCATATGCACCGCCACATGCCCAGCCGGTTCTACTACATCGGACATCAGCAGCATCCCCAGTGGGCAGCCGTCCGAGGCTGCAGGTGACCTCCTGGACCCTGCACACACCACTTGAGGCACCAGCACTGGCACTGCCAGCAGTTTGCAGCCTAAGTCGCCGCAGGATGGAGTGTGGCTCTGCCTCCATGGAGTATCATGCTACCTGTTCCGTGCACATCTCGTGCCTCAGACACCCAGGTGAGGGAATGGGAACTGCCACACCCCAGGTGCAGCATCACTGGGCACAAGGCCCCCTCCAGAACCAGTGGAGAGATGGATCCACTTACCCAATCCTTAGCAGGATAAAGCAGACTGGGCACAAGGCCCCCTCCAGAAGCAGTGGAGAGATGCATCCACTCACCCAATCCTTGGCAGGATGAAGCACACTGGGCACTAAGCCCCCTCCAGAACCAGTGGAACATGTCATCTACTTTAGAGACTGTGGCTTTGCACTCCCCAGGACCAAGCAGTGGGCAAACCACCCACTTGAGAGACTGTGGCTTTGCACTCCCCAGGACATCGCTGTGGGCATGGAGCCCCCTCGAGGAGCAGTGGGGTAGTACCATCTTCTGGCTGAGGTGCCCCCCTCCCCTTCCCCCTGAGGTGCCTGTGTTTTTTCGACCTGATGCCCCTGCAGTGTTCTCTCCGTTTTGAGGCAAGCGTCAAGTGTGGGCCTCGCCCATGATTTTTGGGCCACTGGTCCACAGACATTTACAAAGGACAGTGTACGGCCTTCTGTACATTTTGTAAATATCTGTATATACTGTTTTTTTATATTTGTTAGCTATATCTGCATGTTCCAAAATATCACTGATTGAACTCAATTCCTTTTGTTCTTGTGTTCTTCCAGGGGGTAACTGGGTGTATCTGTAATGTTGTTGGATGTGTTTGTGTGTATGGTGTTGTGGGTGAGGGTGGGGGTGTTGCGTGTTGCGCGTGTGTGTCACTCTCTTTTTCCTCCCCCCCTCCCCTTTGTGCTAGGTGCAGTCTTCTTTCAAATTCTTGGTGTATTAGCAGTTACACCAGCATGTGGAGGACCTGCAGTTCGAGCTCCATGGTGTCCTAGTTCTTCGTTGAGTGTCGAAAGGTGAGTGGTTCTCCTTCGGTGTACTGTTTCTGCCGTGCTTTTGATGTCGTTGGTACCGCCCCGGAAAAGCTGGCGGAGTGGCATCATGTAATAGCGTGGGCGGTACATTGTCTTCCGCCTGTCTGTTGGCGGTGACCGCCAAGGTGTTTGTTGCTAACGCCCTGGCGGTCGGAGTGTTAAAGTGGCTGTCTGTGTTGGCGATTTCTGTTTCCATTTCTTTTTTTACCGCTGGCCTGTTGGCAGTATTACTGCCGCTTTAACACTGACCGCCAGGGTTGTAATGAGGGCCTTAGTGTTTTATTTTAGTGTTGCTGGGTGGCTGCTGTACTGCACCATGTTGAACGTCATTAACAATTTGCCATCACTTTAATAAACTTTGCAATATGTGAATTAATGAAATACATCTACGTATAATTATTGGTGATTTTCTTGACAAAAACAATAGGTCTGATTTATATATGTTGATAAGGTGTTCTAACCCTTGGAGAAAGTGAGTGAGTCTGCCTTACTTAAAATAACCCTTTATATTGTAACATTTCATAGTCTGCCTGGGGGGAGTTGATTGCAGGACTTGGCTGCTGATTAGGCCCTGCGCCCAACACTATGCTGTGTGTCCCCAAAGGCGCAGCCCGGCTGGGGGTTGGATGCCAGCAAGGGGTTGAGTGCAAGGCCTAGCCACAAACCAGGCCCTCCACCCAATCCTCTACCCCCCACAGTGATCGACATCTAACTTTTCATTAAAAACAAAAAAGAAAAGGAATCCACCGAAAAAACACAAAGCTTAAAGTGATGTTATAATTAGGAATTGCTATAGTGTGTTACTTCATATTTAAAAAAAAAAAAAAAAAAAAAAAAAACTTTAGCGATTCACTGAAAAAACAGAGGTTAAAGGGCTATTATAGTTAGGGAAAAATGTGAGTTTAAACATACCATTTTAAATGAACAAAGCCACTGAAATTCACCATTTAGATATAGCAAATAACTATAACTCATGCTCTAAAGTAACTATAATTTGCTCCCTCCCCATGCATTGCGAATTACCTCCCATCACTGATGTCCTCGATGTCATTTCAGATGTTGCAGTGATGTTAACACTATGCATGATCACGCGAGTGTTCTACTTACTTGAGATAGTTGTAAGCGGTGAAATTCAGTGGTGGTGTTAGGGTAAAATGGTATGTTTCAACTGACATTTTCATCTAATTATAATGCTCCCTTATTTTTTTTTTCTTCTTCAATGAATGTGTGTGTGTGTGTATGTGTGTGTGTCTATCTATATGTATGTATTTATTTATTTATTTATTACCCAGCAGCTGTCACCCACTGAGTAGTTATAGCTACGTCATTGTTTCCCTAGGAAATGCGTTTCTGTGTAGCTAATACCTTTGGCCCAATTTCCCAAATCTCAAAAAAGCTTTCTAAGACAGTGCTACTTTTGCACTAGTTTGTGCATGGAAAGATTCATGGTGATCTGGCAAGTGGGGGCCAAGAAAAAAGAGGGGTCTCAAACTTTAAAATCCCCATTCATTTTCCATAGACTTTTTTTAAGAAGCACTACTGCAAAAATTGGTTAACGGAAAATTTGCTGAACTAAATTTGTCAAGAAGTTAGATATTGGTATGGTATTTTGCTTCTTGTGATTTGATGTAAATCGGTTCTATAGTTTTTGAGAAATTAAGGTTCAAATATATTTGTATATCTGGAAAACCCTTGTATATTTGGATGTTTGAGTACGAGGGACTCTCGTGGGAGTCCCTCAAACCCAATTTTAAAAAATAGGGCATTGTGATTGTGCTAAGGAGCCTTTTTCCCCTTAGGCCATCTTGCTTCTGCTGGAGTCAGGAATGAGTGCTCTTAATGGCTGCCAGAAAAATGAGAAAAACGTTGTTGGAAGCCGTTACAAAACTTGGGGACTTCAAAAAAAAAAAAATATATATATCTCAGGATAGAGATGCCCTCCCCTTCTTTGCCTACGGGAGGGACACAGTCCCCCTCCCTGAGCCTTTAAAGGCCCTGGGATCCCCATTCCCCCAGACAGTCGTTTTTTAAAAAAGGGAGGGGGACCATGCAGCCCCCTTCCTGCGCCCAGGGGCTGGCTCACTTGCTGTGTCCTGGGGAGTCCACCATCCGAATTCATCAGTTTTCCTGCCCTCACCAATGCCGACATGGAAACATGTTTGCTCTCGTCTGTTAGGAGTATTTTTAATCTTCCACAAAATGGGAGCAAACACAAAGTCTACTCTCAGCAGGCGAGAGCTTTAGAAATGCTCCTGCCAGCTGGGAGAAGACTTGAGATCTGTTTAAAACAGATCAACAGATAGTTCCCACTCAAGGGGAGTGGCATAAATAGCTGCTCACTCGGGTGGGAGCAATGCTGACTCCTGCAGCACTTACATTTTTTTTTAAAAGTTTAAAACGTTATACTTTAAGTGACATTGTCACCTAACTATAATGTGATTTTTAACCTCTGTTTCTTTCCGTGAGGAAAATACAATGATATACACGGATGTGTGTATGTATTCTATTCATATGTGTGTGTGTGTGTGTGTGTATATATATATATATAATATATATATATATACTCACCCTGCCTTACATTATAAGGATATTGCAAGTCACCGAGGAGTTCCATATTCATATAGAGAAACAAGGACGTAGCTTGGAACTTTTAGAAACATGCAGAAAGATTCTAGCTTTTCTCAAGGTGTGCCTGGGATATAAAGTGTGTGGTTGCAATCAGAGTAGACACCATGATTAAAACCTTCACATGTCGAAATGGTTCTCTTGATATCATCAGTCTATGGCAATTGTTGAAGAAAGGTGTAACACAAATGCACAGTAAATACAACTTTTTTTCTTCATGGTTTCATGTGAAGGAGCCTTAATTGTTTGTACACTGCCTTAGCACAATCCCCTCTCTTCCGTGGTATACAAAACAGAAAACATGATTTTTTTTTGTGGGCTTGACCCCTATTTAGGCGCTTTGAGCCAAGCTGGACCCCTGTTTTGCTCTGCTCTTCCTGTGAAGTCTCAGGCTTGCCCACCTTTATACACAAATGTGTGCTTGTGATGCATGTGAATGTGCATGTAGTACTGGAGTCGTAAGCATGCATACTTTTCCAAATGCTTTATTAATATATTAGTATGTGGGGAGTTTAGTGGGATGTGTATTGTATTCAGTTAATGGTGTACATGTGTTCTGAATTTTTTGAATGTAAGGTAATTCGTTTAGATGAATTGTGAAAAGGATTTTTATTTGACGGGTAATAAAGGTAATTACCATGCTTATACATGGTCGCTTTTCCCGTTTTTCCCCCAAATATTTATTTGTTTAGACAGTACATGTTCTGGTCCATGAATATTTCCCAGAATATGACTGACCACCCTATGCATCTCTGAGCTATTGTAAAACTATATAAATCTTTACCTCCCGTCCTTTGGAAAATGTGGATATTTTTCCCCATTTTTGAAGGACATCCATCATTCCAGTGGGTTCTAAGTGCACATTAAATTTGATGCAGACAATTTTCAGTCATCTGTAGTGTATGTGTGAGGAGAATGCATAGCTAAGGTTCCAAAAAATTGTCTTAGACATGTTTGCAAACTATGAAATCCTACGTTGATGTTTTTAAAATTTCATATGTCGAGTAAAACTGATGTATGAAGTCCAAAATCTAGCCCTAATTTGGGTTGGCTTTGTATATCTATACACAGGTATTTATATAATGTAGACTCATTTGGGAAGTAACGGAGTGTTATGTTTAAAGAGATGCGTCTTAAAGTTCTATCTGAATTCCAGGCGGTCATTGTTCCAGGTCTTGTCTCTTTTTGACTAAGAAGCTCTACCTCCTGGTTTATTCCTTCCTGCATTTCTTTGTTTCTAGTCTGGTGATGTCATTTTCAGTATGAGTTGACTAGTTTATTGCCCTTGATATGTGAAAAATTGGAAAACATATGACTAAAACATGAACTTGAAATTTCCAATCCAAAGTGAAATATCAATAATGATTCTGACCTGATCACTGTAAAATGACAGTTGTTAAATGTTTAATTTTAGTATGGAAGACAATCTTTGGAGACTGTAATTGTAATCAGACCTGTGTGGTGGAACGATTTTAGTGCTAGCTGACGATACCAGTGAGGTATTGTGGTCCATGTTGAATGTATGATGAACTGAACCATCATAATAAAACTGGTAATTTTTTTTCTAAATAGAGGTCATTTAATAAACAATCTGATCAATTATTGACATTTGAATAACAGAATAACCACTGGATCTAGGCTGTTTACTAAATAGGTATACATTCTTTACTAGATCCAGTTATGCAGGATTTCCTCGGATTTGCGTCTGCTGGTGAAGATATTAAAATATGGGATTATGCTTCGATGGAGGTGGTAGAGTACTTTAATCCACATATTTCACCTAGTGGAATTGCTTCGCTGAGTTGGAGCACTGACAGTATCCTTTGCAACGACAGTTTTGAAATTGCTAAGTTTTTGAATGTCACAATAATGGAGGTATTCGTGTGTTCTTCACAGATTATGCTTGTCACATTATTCCTGTTTCATCATTTCATTTGGTTGCATGACAAAAGTAAATGTTTTTATTTAATTATTTCTACTGATGGCCCTTCTTCTCAAGTTACTTCTTTCAGAACTTAGCTTAGATTTGACTAAATGATTTAAATCCCTCAGTTTCATGTGAAAGGTTTTGTTTCCCATTTCTGTCTTCCTATGAATTAATTAGGATTTCTATGCCCATGGAGGACATGTTTGTGGGAATTTCAGAAACGATTTTTGGTGGGGTATTTTAGCTTAATTTGTTTCAATGTGTCCATTTTAGATGGGAGGACACATTACACAATAATAAAAACAAATCACAAAAACGCAAGTGCCACCATCAGTTCAGTTCTCATTGTGGTTGTTTGCGTTGCTCCTTTGCAGTCACCCTAAATGTTTGCAACGAGCAACACAAAATTATGCTGTGTGGCCTCATAGGTGATTTTGGGAATCTCGTATAACAAATTTAGCACAAAATTATGTGAGATGACTCTAACATAATGGAAATTTCCCCTGAGCCAATTTAGCATCACTTTAAAATGCTTCAGTGATTCTTAATTGGATACCTTACCTTCACACCTAAATATCCAGATCCGAAACCTCTTTAAATAGGGTTCTTGTCATACTGTTGCGAATACTGTTGCGTTTGAAGGGTAGGCTATTGGCATGAAAATCCCCTATTAATAGTGTATTGTCGATCTTGCACAGTCTGTGTGTTTACAGCATAGTGAAGTACCTTTTTATGACGAGTGGGAGATTTATTATGTGTACTCATGTTGGCTCCCCTGCAGAGTTCTAGGATCTGCTGGTCAGGGTTACGCTCAGTGTATCCCCCAACTATCATGTAGGGTTGTTGTTGCCCCCCCCTTAAAAGTCTTTTAGGAGACTGGTGTTAACAGATTCTTTTTTTTTTTTTTCAGAGATGAAGCCCTTTTATTTGTTCAAATGCATTGGTATTTACTGACCCTTGTAGTACATTTCAATAGTCTTCCTTAGCTGGTATCCTTCCATTGGATAGAAGTGTGTGCTGTGTGGCTGAATTATTACATTTGGTGTGCATGGGAACCACATGCTTGTGGACACATTGCATGTCACATAACTTTCTGTTTCATTTCACCAGGTCCAAAGGACATTTTAACATCCCCTACTATTGGAGAACCCTGCATTCTGATGATCTGGTAGCTTTTTCACCTTTGTTGATGAACATGAACATCTGCTAACATGCTTACTTGAATTAGGGGCACGTTTATTAGAAAGAAAAAACAAAGTCTATGGATCACAGAGTTGAATGATATAGGATCCCCCTACACCCACTGAGGATACAATACTGAAGCATATATGCTCATTAACAATTTTATAGGTTTTTATACACAGTTTTCCAATGGTGACCAAGTGGCTGAAACGGAAACAAAGATGGAGGACTTTGAGACTTTTATTAGGACGTTAGGCAACAAAAGTACATGAAAGATAGCTAGTATTATTTTTATAATTTTCATCCCAAAAACTCCAAATGTATTTTTCAACCAGAACCAAATATGTTACCTAATAATTTGAAATGTATGACTAATTGTCTGCAGTTCATTAACAGATTATAGATGGAATGTATACTTTTTGAAAGACTTGGACCCTAAAGGGCACTAAGTCCACATTCAGAAGCCCAGACAAATTCTAGAGCTGTTCTGTTTTGGAGGAGAATTGTTTTCTGGTCTTCTAGGTGATCAGATTTCACCTTAACAACATTGGCTATAGTATGATCTTTATGAATAGTTGGTCCATTCCTATACATAGGGAATAGGATGTGAAGAAACTAAAAGTCTTACCTTATCGCTTTCAATAGGGGATCTGTATAGGGGTGTGACATATGGCTGGAATGATGTAACCATCCGGCCACAAGACATAGGCTTCCTTGCCACAGACACCAGAACCAGGTTTTGTCCTGAAGCCACAATAGTAGTGAAGGAATCCAGAAGGAATACTAACTGAGGCTCATTAAGTTCAGAGTCATCATTTGCTTGAACAAACATGCCACAATCACTATAGCCCACATAAATACTACCATTTCACAATTAAATAATTTGTCAGTAGGCAATATCAGCAAGGTACGTAGCGAGGTGCTGGATTTTCTGATTTGGGAGATGGCATGGGAATAGTAGTGTTGGTATGGGAATAGTAGTGTTTTCAAAGAGTTCAGGGAATTTCCCTTGCAGGTGTCATTCAGTGCACAACTCTTCTTGATTCTAGAGAATGGGGACCAATGACAATTTCCCCTGAGCATCTATAGGCAGTTGGGTGCAAATCTAACAAGAGGAAAAGTTAGGTTTCTGTGGGTATTGCAGTGAAAGGTTCAAGAAGGTGTTCTCACTGAACAAAGAAATAAGATTCAGAGGGTGGGTCATAGGCAAGGTGCACCTGCTATCCAGCCTCCTCCAAATAGAACACTAGGGGGGAAGGCTTATAGCATAGAGGACTAGCTAGACTCAATGAGGTACCAAGTAGCTTGGGAGGGTTCGAACAACCTCGGCTGGAGTTGGTGTTCGTGGGAAGGAGAGGCTGCATTCCAGTGTGAGCAAGGATGAGTAGATTTGGCAGCCAGAATCGCTTCTCAGTTGGTGAGAATTTAGCATTTATTCTTGGAGAAGAATGCAAAGGGAGCAAGCAGGGTTGGTCGATTTTCTAGCCTTGTGCGGTTCCTTACAAGGACCCAGTATTCTGTGGCATTTTATGGCACTGATTGTGGTAAAGATGAAGAGACCAGGCCTAACATGGCTGGAGGCTAGATTTCTGTTGATGGACTTGCACATAGACCCAGTTGCCCCCTTCTGATTATGATGTCTCTGTTGGACAAAGAGGGAACTCGGCTCTGACCTGTGAATGGAAACCATCGAAACAGAAAATAAGTTGTTTACAATTTTGAAGTACTACATCATCATTTAGGTGCAAGTCAAGTCACGTTAGACTTGGGACAATGGAGGTTGTGAAAGAGGTAGCATGGTTCAACCCATAATGATTTCACAGAGACTGAGCTAAGTTTCCTGGGCTGGTGTAGCTCGAGTTGATCAAAATGTCAAGGTTAAGCTATTAGGTCACTTGACGGCAGTTTCAGAACATATTTTTGTTAGTTTGTTTTTCAATGTACAGTTGAAAGACTAAACTTTCCCTGAGGCCCAAGGTTGATCTGCAGAATGGAAGTCTTGTTGTAGCTCACAAAACATTACACAGCGCCTGAACTACTCAGGAAACAAAACTTAAACCTCTGTCACTGGATAGTCAAAGAGGGATCCCAAACTCTGATATAAAATAAATCACTGTGTTAGCATCTGCACAGGAGCAAGGATATACCTTAATCCATACTGAAAGAATGAAGGCCGTCACTAAAACATAAGAAATTGAATAGCATTTATACCTTTCAATTAAATCCATTTTTAAGTGAATGAAGAACTCCACATGGGGGTGGTTGGGCAGTGGGGATTATTGTGATCTTTTATCAGACATTATGGACCTGGCAAGTTGCACAGGAATAGCAAGACAAATGGGCAACCTAAGGGAAAAATGAAACAAACAAAGAGTACTTGCAGAATGCATCATGTTATATTTGCTGATGTGGTGCTGTCCCGCTATACTCCATCAGGTTTTGTTTTTTTGTTTTTTCATAATTCTGTTTCATCCATGCCTGTTTCCAGCTGACGGTTCACAACCCCACAATTCAGATGTTTTTAAGATTGGTACACGAGAGTCGGTAGTCTGAGACAACATTGCTTCAGAAGTTGGGTACAGAGCAACGTCCTTAGCCATCTCGATAGCTAAGTCATTAACCCTAGACACTTCATCTTGGGAAGGTTGTTGTGCAGCACATTCAAGTACAGTAATTTTAAGAGGCAACATAAGTACATCAAATAAGCCTTTAATTTACGTATCCATTTTACTGGGATTTGCTTCTGAGGGGAAAACACCCTATTGCATCCAGAGAAGGCCTAAATGCTGAGCTACTTCAAATGTTTATTTTGAGTCAGTCAATATGGTAAAGATCTTTTTGCAGCAATTATACAAGTTTGGGTAGAGTGTCAGATTTCAACAACTTGAAATATTGTACATGTGGCTTAACTGGCTACTAAGAAACAATCATTCTGAAGCATGAACCACCAACCTAATATACTAGATCATAGATAAGTAGTGGTGCTTCAGTAAGACTGATTACATGCCTTAGGTGGGCAATAACAACTAAGCATGGGGCTGCTCATCCTGGGGCTTGGGTAGTACATGTGTTGTGTTCACAACTGGGCAATGGACCACGGTAATGTGGGTGGTGGCGATTAGAGAATTTTTTACTGTAATACCCTCGCCACGGATACATTTTGGGTTCTAGTTGTAAGTAGGAGGGCATCTATGGCATGGAGCACAGCCATTATGAGGGTAGAACCAAGGGCAATAATTTCAGAATCCTGTATGTGAGTGGTAGCAGCTGCCACCCGTCTCAAACATAGTTCAAGCCATATGCGACTGCATCAAGAGTAGGAAAATTTTAGGCAACAGTTTTCATTTGACCTCTGTGATTCTTCACCAATATCCCAGAAACAAAACAACCAGATTCTTGTTGTGGCAGTACAAAGAAAATGATTTTGAGTAATCTGAGAATCCTAATGTAAGGACTGCTGAAAGAGCTTATTTGGATTGACAAAAGTTTGTTCTTCCTCCCTAGTCCAATGCAAAGGTTCTGGAGTGTCTTTGTTTGCGTGGTGAGGCATACATCATGATCCATTGCCCACAATAGTTCACAATTCCCAATAAAGGTAGTACCTGAGAATCTGTTACAGATTTTGGTAATTTAAAGATGGTTTCCATACTGTCTGTGGTCAAATATCTCTATCCTGCTCAGATGTCATTACTTAACTAATGAACACAGAATTATAATTTCTCCTTTGAAGCCTTATAACCCCTGTTAGCTAATTCAGTAAGGAGATACAGTGGGTCTTCCTTTTGGTGGTCTATTGAGTCAGATGTTCTTAACAAATCATCTACATATTAAACCAACTTATATCTTTGGGGAAGATGGAGAGGTTGTTAAGGTCCATCTTTCAAGTTTGAAAGAAGATAGATGGTGATTCATAAACCCTTTTGGAAGTTGCTAACACTTCTGTAGGCATCCAGAAAATGTTAAAACAAATGATCCTGGCTAGCCTTATGTATGGGGCTAGGGAAAACGGCAGAAGAAAGATCTACAAAAGTACACCTTTTGGCAGGACATGGCGATATGGTTGTGGGGTACTGCACAACAAAATGACTGGCAAATGCAACAGCATCAGTAGCTCTAAGATCATATACAAATCTATAGGTGTCCTTGTCAGGCTTTTTTACATGTGAAATGGGAGTATTAAACATAGTCACAGCAGTCTTTTTAAGGCCTATTTCTTTTTTTTTTTTAAGGTAGAGATAACAGGTCAAATTACCACTTTCCGGTACTGGTGAATGCCAGGCAATTTCTTCACGGGACTTATTTTAATCTTTACTTGCTTTTCCAACATGACATAGCCAACATCATTTGCATGTTTTGACCATAAAGTAGAAGGTACTAGATCAAGTATGTCTGAAATAGATTTAGGCACATCATCATTACGTTTCAAGTCCTCAATACAGATTATTTTCATGTAAAATAACTAAGACTTAATTTTCATTGACTTTCAGTACATTCAAGTACACACCATCTTTAGTGCAGTACACAGTGTAATTTAACTTAAATAGCAATTCCCTCCCCAACAATTTCATGGGGGAGATGAGGCTCAGCAAAAAGCCATGCTGGTTTGTGACGGAACATACTGTATAATAATTGAGAAGGGATTGGTAGTGTTGTGTGAGACTCTTGGTTGAAATGCCAACTGCCTTGACAGACAAGTCGGAGAGGAAGTTAAAGCAACTCTGAGGTTTTCAGGGCTGATCGGCTATCACTGGTATCAATAAGTATGTTTTCTTTTGTCTATGGCAGAGGTTCCCAGCCTGTGGTCCTGGGACCCTTGGGAGTCCACGAAGCCTCCTCAGGGGGTCTGCGACTGTTTGTAAAATTAAATATTAATAACATATTAGGTCCCCAGCTTTCAGTAGTGACTCAGTGGGGGGCCCCAGAATCCAATAATGGTTCAGTGGGAGTCCCAGGGTTCAAGTAATGATAAAGTGGGAGTCCACAGAAGTAGAGAAGTAGGGAAACACTGGTCTACGGGAATGGTGGTATTTATGGAGCAGTTGGCACCTCAGAGGCTGTCTTAAAAGGTGAAAGCTGGATGTCTGCCATCCAATTCAACTGGTCCAGAGCTGCTCCTCAAACCTGACAAACAGACCCTGAATAAAGGCAGCACCCACAGCTTCCTGCACTTTTGGCAGGCTGCCCAATGCCTCAGTTTTGTTCAACCACACCATTTAACAGATTAAAATAATCAACAGGTAATTCACCTTTTTTGTTTACAATTAGATATTTTAGTCTAATCAGTCTTGAGTGGACATACCTTAGTGAAATAATTTAGTAAAAAATAATTTGCAGCTGCATCATCACGGACTTGTCGAGCCAATTTAACTTTCTCCAGCAATCAATCCCTGATTCACTCAGCACAAGTTGCACCAGTTGATTGACAGTTCAGTTAGTTTCAACAGATCTGACTTTGACCTCCACGCAATAAAGGATGAAACACGCCTCAGTAGGTATATTAGGAATGTTCACTGATGAATACAACTCCTGATATCCCACAGCAGGGGTATCAAGCGAGTGCTCAAGAGAGAGGCAGTCGGCTACAATGTCCCTATTCAGTGCTGCTTCAGGCTTCTTCCAGATTGAGAGCCATAGCAGGGTAGCTGCTGTCTTTATGATCTCAATTAAAGACAGGCCTAGTTCGCTGTGGCAGATGGAGGCAGAAGTAGATTGAGGGGTCAAAAGCATATGCCTCAAAATATCATTCTCCATTGTTTTCCACTTTATCCACCCTTGAATGCCCCCAAATGCTTGCCCCATAGGTTGCAGCTGACACAGCTTTGTCACTATAAAAAGTGCAACTTTCTTTCAAGGGGCGTGAGCCTAGCCTAGCAGCAAACCTAGAGACTGCTCCAGAATTTGCAAGCAAGTGCTACAATTTAATGTTAATCTGGGGTGTCCAGCTACCCTTATCATCAAACAAAACACCAAGGTTGCCAAAAGTTGAGACTTGAATACTGACCTTGTAGATACATGCAATTTAAAATTTGAAACTTTTTTTTCTCAGTAGTTATAATAAAAGTTTTGTGGATATTTGTTATGTGATCTAGGTTTCCCATAAATTGAGTGAATATATTTAGGAGAGACTGCAATGCGTTTGGCATGCGGGCCATAAGAACAGCATCATCCCCAAACATCAGCACAGGAACTAACCTCTTGCTTATCTTTGGTATATCCGGTGAAAGGGGAGGGGTGAAGCAAAGCCTTTCCCAGGTTGCTTATATACAGTGAGAAGAGAAAAGGGGCCAAGGTGCAACCTTGTGTGACCCCCCCTAGCCCTACCCCCCCAACCGCACCGCAAAACGTTTGGTACATTCTCCACCTGGGCCGTTACAGACCCTAGAAAATGCGTTCGAATAGCTGTTGGACAGTAGATGTATAACTAAATGGTCAACACCCATTTAAACAAATATAGCCCAAAGTTTACTATTGTGAATGCAATCCAGTGCACTGCTAAGTTCCATGAACCCCAGGCAGAGAGCCCCTTGTTTGGCCCTGGTGTATTTTCCTATTATCAATTTCAGGTTAAAGCACTGTTCAAGAGTACCAATACCCTTACGAAAGTAATATTTTAAATCGGAAAGGATTGGATTGTCTATGGCCCATGTCTCAAGTCTTTGTAAAAGCATCCTAGCTAAGATTTTAATAGAGGACTCAAGCAATGGTTGTTGGCCGGTAACATGCAGGACTGGCCTTATTGCCCTTCCTAAATATTGGGACTTTGACAGCCTTGTCCAGTGACCTAGGGACAACTCCACTACAAGCCACTATTAAAAATATATTCACACTTGATTCATGAATCATATGGGAATTTGTTAAATTATATGATCATAACATTGAATCCAACATTTGCTGCCAAAAAGTTGCATTGCTCCTACCTTTACTGGCAGGGGTTGTTCGTCCACCATTGATTATATTGTGGTGTCTACGTCCCTTCTTTCTTGTATAACTTACTATGCTGTCATTCCTTCCAGCCATAGTGATCTTGATCTTGTGCCTATAGAGGTGTTGATAAGAGGCCAGTTAACTTCTACGGCTCTGTCCTTTAAAATATTCAGGCTCCCTGGCTGAAGGGAGTACTCCTAAAATGGTTAGGGATTGATCCAACTATATTGCTTCCATCATTGTTTAATCCTAACTTTGCGCTTTTCCAAATTCGTTTAACATAGGATGCTGCACCAAATACTGTTATTGCATCATTTGAAACAATCTGTGCACATGCCGACGCTTTAATAACAATCCCAGACCTGTGAAATCAAGACTTCCTAAAATATGGTTTTATGGGGCCTGTACTAACACTCACCTACCTTTAGATTTGACCTTCCATTCGGTTCCTAGGAGCCCAACTGCTATTTCCAGTTGTCGTACTATCTGTAAACAGATTTGGAAACAAAGTCAAGATACCATGAGAGAATAGGTATGGGAATATTTGCTCCAAGCTAGTGAGAGTAAAATCATTCGCCTATTTTGGGCCACTATTAATTTCTATTGTTGAGTCAGGCTGATCTGCCACTGTTACTGTCAAAGAGGAGTATTGGGTTGCCCACTATGGGATAATTTTTGCTTCAGCTCTGCTTCCTCTAATACTGAACTAGGATGGACAGGTATTTCTTGTTTGAAATTTCCTGCAGATTGGCCATCATGGATATCCAATCTGGTAGAGCTCCAGGTCAAGACAGAGTTCCAGCTGACCTTTTTTGTGCTGAGCCGTCTGTCTGGGGTCTGTTACTTGCTAATGCAATGAATCTTTTTGGCAGCAAACATTGAATTCATTGTTATGATCATATAATTTTATAAATTCCCATATGATTCATGAATCGAATGTGAATATGGTTCTCCCTTAAAATCTTTCAGACCACAAACATCTTTCCCAGACATGGGACACATAGCCATATTAAAATTAGAAGCCTTAATTAAGCCTGAATTCACTTTGAGGACAAGGGAAAGATTGTTCAAATAATTGTTCAAAACATACATTCAAAAGATCCACTAATAAAGCATTACTACCAGCTCCAAAGCAACTATTAATAAAATTAATTAATATGAACGACTGTCTATTCCTAAAATCAAGGCAATGAATTTGGTACAAAGTCGCAGTGGTTACAGAAGGATAAATCTTTGCTGTGACCATAGCAGATACAAGGACTGCAAGCCCTCCCTTACCTCTACCTGCTGGAGATGGAATTGTGAGCAGCACATCGAATTGGTACCCGTTCACAGCTAATGGCTCAATAATCCAGGTATCCTGGAGGCATAAGCCTGGCATTTGATTATAAAAGAATACCAGTCCGGGTCACCAAGTTTAGCCTTGATCCCCATCACATCCCAAGTTGCTCATATTAGCCTGTTTAATTGACTTTCTTGGGGTAGAAGAGAATGATTAAACCCAGTGGTGTGAGGTAGGCCCATTTCTTTGTGTGGGTGACCAAACAACTACCCTAGCTACTTAAAAAGTAGGACACTGGGTGACTGAAGTGGCAGAAACCAGCTTTTTTGCAGCCAATAAGTTACTACGTTATCAGTAATTGTAATGGATGAGGCCACTAAGCTGGTTCAACCAAAATCTAAGGCATAAGAGAGGATGCACATTCTACCAATTCAAAACACTATAATATACATTTATGTGAATTGTTACTTGAGTCTAATAAATTTTGCTTTAATGTGCCCTCTATGTTAAAAAAAAAAAAAAAAGAAATGCAAGATTAATTTGACTAGATATATGCGTACTATGTGCTTTGAAAATGTGCTACCTCTGCCTATTGCTCTGTACTTTCTTCTCTGGTTTGTGTTTATATGTTTGAGATTTCCTATTTCTTAAATCTGTAATTGCCATGAGTAAAATTATGTTCATTGAAACTTTGACCGCTTTAACTAAAACATTGAACAATGTGTCTCCACCCCCACTTTGCTGAACAGAAGCCCAATTAAAAACAACTTTACGTACATAGTAATAAGCATCTTTTACCCAGTGGTTTCCGGGTGTTTATCTTTAAGGTGACAGAACTACCACTGCATCCTTAGAGTTTGTGGAAGCTTCTTTAGCAACTTCCCTTTCTTCCTGAAGGCAGAAGGTGGTTAGCTAAATTTATAACTGCTGGAGTCGTCTTTGTGTATCCTACCGTTCCTGAGCTATTGTAGCTCAGTGGTAAGGCTGTACTCCATTCCTAAGCTAGGAAGCTGTTTTGTTTCTTGGGTGTGCCAATCATTCCAGTGGGTGCTTACAGATTGGGAGTCACTAACAATGGGGAAATTGAGAATGCAACCAGCCATTTGTAGATAAAGGAACTTGAATCCAAAGATACCAATGGGATCTAACCACAGGGTCCAGTGCAATTGTTAAGGGTTTCCTTGGTGGATAAATAGACTTCTGAACTGTGTCTGAGGAAACCTCTGTGCAGCACCTGGGCCCAAAATCCCGCTTCACTAAAAAATCTAATGACTGGAGACACTGTTTTCTCAATTTACCAGAATCGTCTGTCTAGTTTCGTTTTGAATACCCTGTTCCCTCTTGGTTGGTGGCTTGTTGAGTTTAGCATAGGTAGTGCAGTATTGTTTTAGGCCCACTCATCAGCATCCTTAAAATATATGTTGTTGCATTCTGTATTACACCTGTAGTCCATTGAATGAGGCAGTTGTATTCATAGTATTGTAAACTCGACCTTGAATGAGAACATTGACGCACTGTTGATTGTTCAACCACTCTCCCATTTAGACTGAATTATAATTATTTGACATCCAACTATCAGTGGAATAGTAGCAGTGCACCTCGGTCACCAGTGTAAAATGACAGTTCACTGCCAAAGAATTGCCTGGGAACCACTCTCGGTATCATAACAGGATGAGAATGCCCAAAATAGGACAATGGATTTCTCATTTCGATTTGAGGGCGTGGGTGGGATGAAGGGGATGACGGGAATCACTGTACTTCCAAAGACCCTACCCCAACTTCTTGGGCTAATCTGTGATTCAGATTACCTCCTTTCTTTAAGTTTCACTTTATAGCGGAATGGCTTTAAAAATGGAGCAATAGGGACATTAAAGCTAAAAATAAAAATAAAAAAAACACATCTTTTGAGTGTACTTAAAAGGATAGCACGTCTGGTACAATCTAATACTACCAGTGTTCTCAACCAATGTGTCTGTGGCAGGGCTGTGATTGTTAATGAGGTTTGGATATGAGGCATTCTAAGCCATTTTTATTTTGGGATTTTTGTAAAGCACTGCTAAACATTCAGCTGTATCCTCAATGCTCTTTGGTGGAATGGTCATATGAGTAGAAGTAGCAATTACATGCAGTGAAGAAGGGTGTCGGAGAAAGTATAGCAACCCAAGGAGGATCCCAATGGGTTGTCCAAGCATTGAAGTACAAGAGTCCAAAGACACAGGTGGGACAAACAAGCCAGTTTTAGGCCCTGGTAGGACTTACAGCACAGCTGACATGTATCAGGTTTGCTGATGGTCTACCTAAAGCCATAGTGAAAAGGTGAGTTTCCATGGACTTTCTGAGTTTATGGTAGTCATTTTCCACTTGCAGTGGAACATGCAGCATGTTCTTAGGGAAAAGCCTAGAAAGTGAAAGTATCAAAGACCAAGCCTTTCATATGTGAATGGCCAGACCAACAGTTATCCCCTTATTGAGAATCTAAGGGAAGGGGATTGTTTATAGGGAAGAATAGTTTATCAAGATAGCGTGGCATGGCGTATGCCATGTCGTGCTTTATAGACTTAACAGAGTTTTGAAGGACACTCATTCCATTACGAGGAGTCAGTCATTGGAGGAATTTGTGAGCAGGAGAGATTTCATCCTGCTGTTCCAAGCTGAACATTAGACTAACTGTATTGCTTTGAACTGTCTGGAGATTCATGAGTAAAGTGAGGAGGAGGCCAGAACTGAGGCTATTGCAATAGTCAACATGGGAGACCACCATACCGAGGATACCTGTGATTCCCTTGGAGAAACTTGTCAAGCACAGGACCTTTTTCACCAGTTGCAGATGGTGGAATACTGGTTTGGAGATTGGATTGATCTAGGGTATGACTGATAAATGAATATGAAAAATCATGCTAGGTTATGGGCCTTTTACTGCCAGGGTGGTGGGGTGCTAATGTCACTTGCCTATGGCAGGCAGAAGGGTACAGGATTCACCAAGCCTTTGGGGAGGATCTAATTCTTGTCACTGTTAGGGCAAAGCCAATTGTCCTGCATCCACCTTTAGAAAAGGGATAAGCAATGAGGAACAGTGGGACTGTTTCTCTGGTCATCTTCCAGCATTTTTGAGAACAGTGTCATCAGCATCTGTATGATATCCAAATTTGTAGGCATCCCCGGATAGCTGGGATGGATTTATAAGCATCAAATTGCATAGAAAACAATGCAGAGCATAGGGGAACACTACAGGTGATGTTGGTGGATCTCTAGAGAATGGGCTCTATTTCATTTAATGCATATTTTGTACAGGAAGAAATAGAGAATCATGCCAATGCTGATAAAGTCAATGTATCGACTGACACCTCGGGTTACTAGTGTCACAGTTAGCTCAGTGATCTAGTTGCAGTTCCTGACTGCAGAGAACGTGCAACCATTGGAGATGCCCACATGCCCTGGAGACTGCATTTTATTAATGTAGAGGTAAATAAATTAATAAATGCTTGTTAGAATTACAGAGCTGTTTGTTGCTTTTTTTTATTTTTAGGAGCAGACCTTTTGTAAAACGTATCGTAGAAGAGTGTTTTAATCAACAAATCCAATTAAAATTGCAGTATGAATAAGTTATTAGAGAGACTGCCACATAAGTATCATTGAAAGCTTCTTAGAAAGTTGAATTTCTACAGAAGACAACTGATGTCCTTGAAAGTCAGTTGTGCCAGATGAACCTCTGCTTCTCAGGTTTGCAGAAAAACTCAGAATTTGGAGGGTAATTGGTTGTTTACAAACTGAAGAAGGACTTTGAAGGAGATCTAAATGTAAAAAGGTTTTCACTCGTATTGAAGACAATCCTAAAACTAAAGAGAGACTTACCTCCACTGTGTGCTCAGGAGAATCAAAACTGAAGAGGGACTCCCTCCTTTCTTCAATGTTTGTTTGCAATGGCAACTGCCCTCATTCTTTAACTATCCTCAATGAATAGATACAAACCTTGTTTGCCCAGGCTAAATCCAAACATTAAATTCTGACTCCTCTCTGTCCCAATGCCGCATGCCCTAAATCCTGAACTCAGTTTCGGTTTTCATCCTACTGCCTAAATCCCTAAACATAGTTAAGATTGATGCCATCTTTTCAGCCATAACATCATGATTTCAAATCTGGGGGGGGGGGGAGGGGGGGTTTCATCTAGTGAACAGTGGCGGTTGGTGATACTTAAAGGGGGAGCACTATAAATAATGTGGATGGGTTCTACTTAGCGAGTGAGCCCGACTGACAAAAAGGGTGACGTGGGCAATTTACCCCAAATAAATCTTTGAAAACAGAGTGGTGAATTGTAGAGTGGCCGCTTCAGGCGCATTAAAATGTGTGCTTTCTCAGTGTCTTGCATTTGGCACAGCATAGACTGTGGGGAAAAAAGTGCTTTAGCCAGGCTCAAGGAAGCCCCCACAGCTGCTGGTTTCTAAGCAGTTATGTAGTTATATGTGTAGATAAGACTTCAAGTGCTGGGGGGATCTCTAACAAAGGCGTGGCATAAACATAAACATGTAAGCTACATTTCCGTAATTCCCATAGTGTGTGCCTTGACCAGAATTTCGGTTTCTCTCTGAACTTTGTTATTGCATTCACATGTATAACACAACAACCAACCTACACCTAATGCCAACAAGCACTATTGGTTTTTAGCTGTTGAGGATAAATGAGTAACAACAATGGATTTGTGGTAAACAATTAATATTGAAAATGTTTCAGTTTTGAAATTGAGACCGTAAATTTAGTATTACTGTGGCCTATGAAAAGAACATCGGTATTCAGAGAGACTTAATCACACCCGTTATGTGAACTCTGTTTGACATGTACATCCTTTTTTATCTAGTCCATCTGCATCCCTTATACCTCATTTCTTTCCTCTTTAAAACTCTCTTTTCATACTCTACTGAATCAACTCCCTTTCACCTTCTTCACTTCATCAACTCCCAAACACACAACACACACTTTGCCTCAACAATATTTTGACAAATTCTTTCATGCACACTTGCACTGAATCACAATTACAAATGGAACATGTGACCATTGCTCTGTGTGCTCTGCAGAGAGGCCAAGTATTTAATGCCATGTATTCTGAACACTTTTTTGACCCATTGACAGGCATTGTGAGTCTTTCAACGTCAACTTCAGAGCTCTCAATTGTGGCCCATCATAAACACCTGGAGGTGACTCATTTCAAAGTATGCATTGTACAAGAGTAATCTGCCACACCAAAAAATATAGAACCACAACATCTTGGAAACAACAAACACTCTTAGGGAATGCAAGATTAAGTGAACATGAAATATAAATAGGAACTAAATAGCTAAGGATTACCTTAATGTTTTTAAAATTCATTGTTCTGAAATCGTGCAGTATTATTGACCAGAAGATCTTCACTTGCAAAAACACTGCGTGATTTCTGAACAATAAGTGTTAAAAGCAACAAGGTTAAGGACGTGAAAGTAGGGCCAAATAGGAACCTACTTCAATGTCTGTTTTTAATTAAGTAAAATAAAAGGCACTACGCAGCCTAGCATCCAGGCAGGCAAAAGCATTAAAGCTTACCTTGATCGCTACAAGTAAAGGGTGGGGACAGGGAAGTCTTGTACTCAGTCCCAGACCTGGGCAGTCCAGTCCCAGCAGTTGGTGGTGCTGCCAGACGGGCGTACTGCACACAAGTCCAAATCCACATTTGAAAGCGCTCTAGCTGAAATGTGCTAAACAGATGCACAAGGCACAACAGAAGCATGTGTAATGTATCTGTTTACAGCATTCAGCAACTGACGTGATATCAGTCATGAATTGAATCCCATGACTCTGTTATGTCAGGTCACTCACGGACTGGCAAGCCATTTTGCAAAGGCAGCCTCCAGTAACCTCTCCCTTCCTAACTCATCACAAGGTTGGGTGGTGTCAGTTATGCTTGCTGATTAACTCCCACCCTGTAAAGGGTTGGGAATGGGTTTGGTGGAGAGGTAGCTTCAGTAAGATTGGTAAACAAACCCTGGAAGTACAGGGCTAATGCTGTACACTAGACACAGGTTATAAAAGAAATGCTGATGGTGATTTTTTCTGCAATTACCTTCCACATGGCTTCTAAAATTGGAAGGACAGAGTCCTTCCGCCCAGCATCAGGAGCCGCCCTTGGTGAAATATGCTTTGATATAAATATCAGAAGCACCCCTTAGTACTAGCATACATCCGATTCTTGGCAATAGCAATTTAATAGTCTTATTACCCTGCTCGTGCCCATACATTGAGCACCAGAAGACCATGTGAGGCACACTATCAAAATCTTGTATTGCCTCAAACTTAACTTATTGACGTCCTTCAGATTCAAAGTTGAAGTATCCAATAGCAACATTATGATGCAAGCCAGGGACACCAGCCTGTGAATGTTTGACATCCAATTCTCCAACCTGATTAACCTCAGAAACACCTAACAACCCCATAGCCCCTCCTCTGACGCTTTGCCTTTCCAACTCCAATCCAGGGTGTGACTCACTACTGCCTCTACCCACTTCCATGCCATCTGGCACCTGTCTTTCAATCCACTGCCACACCATTGTACCACATTGTCCCTACTACCATCCTTCATCCTAGTCCAACTACCCAGATGACTGATTTTTGCTAAATCCCTCCTTCACCTTTTAAGTCAAACCTCTTTTGCCCTCTTTACAACGTATGACATATAAGCGCACGTTTTGCTTTACACAAGAAAAGTGTATAAGCATCTCGCAACCTTACCATGCGGAACAGAAAATGATTAATTTCGACAACCACATGTCAATACCAGATTTATTACCCACTTCCATCTTTTATCAGACCCCAGACTTAGGTCTAATGTATACGTTTTCACACAAAAAAGAAATGTGTTCCTATGAAGACAGTGTCGAACCAATGTCTAGCAACCAAGTTGGTATGAGTGGCTTTCCTCTCTTCCCAAAGTTTTCTCTGTATAGGAGACTAACTCTGCCCTTCCAAATCACCAGAGTACTATCACCCTCCTTAATCCACAGATTCCGACAGCTGACTCATTTCTAGATCTGTCTGGGACTTTCTTGGACAATTTTCCTTCCTCTCTCAAGACTTACAGCAGTGAACACAGTGTTGGTCACCCCCTACCTTCCACACGTTCATTTCTGAATAAGTGTGGCAAAAGGTTAACCCTTGACAATCGTACCACCAGAACAGAAAGAGAGGGCTACGTCCAGCCTACAACACTCATCCACTCCACTGACTGGTAAACTGCTTCCCTCCTACTTCATGATCTAATGACTAAATCGTGAGAGGTGTTCCTGTGAAGGGCTGCTGTCATACAGAAACTCAATCCAATTTAGTTGTTTGAGTTAATAATCATTCCATGTTTGGATGTCTAGGAGTGAAACTCATCTCTGAAGACTGAAATCCAGTCAAGATTCATATTCTTTACCACCCGCCGGGAAGCAGCCAAGTCTTAATTAATTAATGGATCTCTTCCATGAACAACCTCTTGCCAACCAAGAATTCTTTAAGGAAACTTCAACTTCCATTGTGGGGGGATACTAGAGATTTGCATGTAGCAAAACTGAGTGTCTTTCTAAGTAACATTGATGTAACACTAATCTGTAGGAGTCCTACCCATATGAAAGGCTCAACTCTTGACTTTCTCATGTGACAACTACATCATCCTTTCCTACCTCACCTCTAAAAGCTTGTGAATCAAAGGCCAAGACTACAGACCAAAATGATGGATCTGAGGCAAAAAAATATATATATTTGCGAGAAACTTAGCGCACAAATCATGTTAAATCTTCAACCCACAGACTTGGAAAAATCAAAAGGGGCTTACTTGACCTTTCACTACATTGAAACCTCAGGTACTATACATATTACACATAAAAGTTATAATGGACCCAAAAAAACTACTTTTCTCCATGATAGAATAAGGATCTAAATGAAGTGAGAAAATAGCTTAGATCAGTGGAAAGAAGGAGGGGAAAAAAATCCCTCAACTCTGCACCTAAAAACTCTCCTAATGAAAAGAGAAGGTACAAAAGTAACATCTTTTAGTTGTAAGCCTCCTCAGTGCCAGGGAATTCCTTCTCTGGCACTGATAGGGTTCTTCCCCACCCATATTCCCCTCCCCAGAGTCCTCCTCCACCCTCCCGCCCCCCTCCCATATACACACACACACGCACATACATACACACCCATACAAACACGCATACACACATTCACCAATGCATGCATACATTCATACACACTCACAGCAACACTCACGAACATACATCCAGGCACACGCAATCAAACGACGCAACCTGCACGTACACACCCACTCATGCACACACGCATTACACCCACATGCACGCATTCAAACAGTCGCACACACCCACACACACACACACACACACACAACACCTACCCACCCTCCCACCCCTCCCATATCCGCACACACACACACACACACACACACACACATACACACGTTCACCCATGCATGCATACATTCATACACACTCACAGCAACACTCACGAACATACATCCAGGCACACATGCAATCACACGATACAACATGCACGTACACACCCACTCATGCACACATGCATTACACCCACATGCACGCATTCAAACACAGTCGCACACACCCCCACACGGAACACCCACCCACCCCCATCTCCTGTCGGAGAACCCAACTTACTTACTTGCAGGGGGTCCTCCTGCAGGAGACGGGAAGTGGCGCCAGCAAAACACCACCAGGCCGTATCATGGAAAATGATACGGTAGGCGGTGTTTTACTGGCGTGGCGCTGCTGCCGGCAGAAGCGCCACCTTACCGCCATCCTCCGCCATGACCATAGCCAGAATTCCGCCAGCCTCCATGGACGGTCGGTAGCTACGGCGACGGTATGTTGGCGGCATTTGCCGTCAATGTCATAATGAGGCCCATAATCTAGTCTTCCCCTAATTTTTCATCACACTCCCACAGTGCAACATTGCCAGTTTTTTTTTCTCAGCGTATAGGATCTTTCCCTGTGAATTATTCTCTTTGGACACCGATTATGAGCTGAACAAAACAGAATTTTGGTATGGATCACAAGTGGATTGGATTTAGTGAGTGCAAGATCACCAGACCCTATTTTACTGGCCAGAGATTCCATCCAGAAATATCACTGTGGCCTGGTCCCTTTTCCACCTCTGCCGAACCAACAGCCCTGCCAGGTGTCAGTCTCTCCTTCCCTTCACGACCTTTGTCAACACACTCATCCTTGCCCTCATTCCACACCAGACCGAGAGCTCACATTTACCCCTGCTTTGAACAAGGCTAAATGTGAGCATTAATCCCCATGAAACACGGATTACTGTTTTGAATTCTGCCCAGTAAAACCAGGTTAGCAAAGGTATTACACATTACTTGTGATCAACTCTTAATTGCAGTAGTTTCATGAGGACATTCCCGATGTTGACACTTCCAGCAGCCTGGAATTTTCTCATGGAAGTCTTCCAGTCAGGCTTCTTATCCTTTGCCTTGTTCAGCTTACTATTGTTCTTTTTACCTCAAGTAGCTTTTGATACACATGCTTGTGGATCCTCTGATTCTGGATATGTTATCCTGCTTGGTGTTTTTGACATCCACCAGTGTCAGAGGAAGTTTGAAGTCTTGCTGAGCACACCAATACAATTATAACTTCGATCAGGGTCTACATTGATTGCCAAAGGAGCTTTTTCATTTTTGTGTTTCTTTTAATCCTAGCTGTGACCCTCTAAGTGAGACACTGGTCACCTTTTAAATCTGATACTCTGTGTGGAGTGGCACCATGTCTACTGGAAAGTGTCACATTTTCCTCTGGCAATCTCAAAGGGCACACAACAGACCTACATTATTCATGGTCCTTGACAAGAACATTGGTTTTCAGCAGTTTGTGTCCTTGTATAGAGCTATAAGAAATGGATACCCCATCATATTAGCGGGCCTGTTAGTCTAGAGGTGAGCATGAAGAAGCTACCTCTTTGGGTGTGGAGATAGAAGTAAGTGCTGCTGTGTATCTTAGATTTCTGGTGAAAGTAATGGCTCATAATCACAGCCTTAAATTTTATTTTTCTCCTTCCTCTCAACTAAGATCCAGGATGGCAACTCCACATTTGAAAAAAATAGGCAACTTAAGAATTTTTGATTCCTCATCCTCCGACCTAGAAGAGCTTGCAAAGCAGCTTTCTACCCTCTGTTCCTGGATGAATGAGCAAGGAGAATGGCAGGGTATACATGAAGGTGCTATTGCACCGAAGGTTGGTTGGAAGAAAAGACTTTGAAGTTGTTCACAGACTTTGACTAAGGAAGAGCAGAGAGACTACTTAACTTGAAGGATTTGTTACGTTATGCAGATTTGTAGAGTGCACTATCGCCCCGGTGAGTATCCTGGCACTGAGCAGTCTACGCATACCTAGGACCTAGTGGGACTACTTGAAAAGCCAGGTGCTAAATTTCTTTTGAAATTCAAGGAGTAATAAGGAGTTCTTATGTATAGCAAAAGGTTGTTTCATGCTTAAGGAGCAAAGTAGGAATAGACTCAACCACTGGATTTGGTTTTCTGTATGCTTGGGATTTGTGCAACTAGGAACCTCGACAAGCGAAGGTGTCTGGAAGGTTTTTGAAAGCAGATGCGATTGTTGAGGTCTGCTGGGCCAGTGTTATGAGGTGCCTTGAAAGTAAAATGTGGGTTAGGAGTTCGAATTGTGTTTGTGTGCGAATGAGAGTGATTCTGACTGCTGAGTTCTGGATGGTCTGCAGCCTTCTGGTGAGTTTTTTGTTCATCCTGTCATATATGGTTTTTACTGTAGTCCAGCTTGCTTGTGGGGCATGAGTGACGGTTTTCAAGGTGCTAATTGGGAGCCATTAGAAAATCCTCCTAGCACCTTCAGGGAATGGAAGCATGAGACCATGAGGGCATGGACATTGGTGGTCATGTTGAGTTTGCTATCGATGATCATGAGGTTTTTTTTATGTTGTTGATCCTAGCAGTCTTGGCCACCAGGTGGAGTACCAGGAAGATGTGGTCTTCTTGAACATCACAATTTTGGTCATTTTACTGTTCAGCTTTAGACAGTTCATCTTCATCCTTTGGGCGATTTCAGTTATGCAGGCATTGAACTTCATCTGGGTACTGGGTGCCTTGTCTGTGAGGGAGAGAATGAGTTGCATGCTGTCTGCATAGGACAGGAGATTGATATTGTGAGAGTGTATGATGTTGGCTAGAGTTATCATGTATGCGCTGAAGAGAGTTGTACTCAGAGGGCATCATTGCAGAACTCCACAGATACTTCATGGGCATCTAAGGTGTATGGTGCCAGGTTGACTGACTGGGTTCTTCCAGTCAGGAAGGAGCAGATCCAACAGTCTGTGTGCTCCAATTCCAGTGTATTGTATGTGTTGGATGAGGATGGGGTGGAGGAATGTGTCAAATGCTGCAGAGAGGTTCAAGAGCTTGACTGCCATAGTTTCTCCTCTCTATCTGCGGCTTGTGTAGCAACAATGCAAAAACGTGAGGCACTTTGCATCCATTTATATTGTGAAACATCAGCGCCCACAACCATGAGCTTCTGGTGTCTGCAAGGCGAGTGCAAAAACTGAAAGATATTGCCAAGCTCAACAGAACCATTCTGCTTCCAAACTTGAAACATTTACAAATGAAAACAAGTTGGTCACCCTGAATAAGCTCACATGAACATTTCATTATAGCATGGTGCAACAAAGTCTTTGATGGTGTCAGTGAAGCTGATGAGAGTGCTATTTCGAGTGAAGTTGGCTGTGACATGGAGCTTGAATGACAGGCCTTTCATTTTGCAGGATGACCTATGCATGGATATGGTGTAGCTGATGGTCTTCTTGTGGATAATTGCAATTTCACCTCTGCTTGTGAAGCCTATCTTGCATTGCAATCTTGTAGCCAGGGGGGATGGCTGAGGTGATGTCAGGAGCCAATGCAGGATCCAGCCAGGTTTCCATGAGAAAATGTATGTCGGGGGCATTGTCGTGCAACAGGTTCCAGATGTCTCTGGTGTATTAGCTGGTGTTAAGGTGCATGCATGCAAGTGGGGAGTGTTGTGTGGGTGGTTGCTGGACTGTGTGAGTGTCAGACAATGGGTGTTGGGTAATGTGGATGTGAGGAGTGTTGTGTATGTGTAAGTGCATGAAAACGTGTAACAAGCACAGGAGAAAGCTCCCTTGGTGTTCTGTGGTGAAGCAGCAGTGTCTGGAGCAGCAGGCAGGGTTAAGGGCGGAGAGGATCGCAGCATGGCAACAGCAGCAAGACCACACTTTTCACTGGGATTAGTCCAGCCAACACTCAATTTGAATAATTGTGACCAAAATGCAACTATATGATATAAGCATCTATGAAGTTTCCAATTGGACAAAATACTCTGCATGTCTGTAAAGAAAATATGAAGCCACCTTTGTTGTTCTAGGTCATTTTGATATGGAATTTTATTGCAGAGTCTGATCTTGGGCTACCCAACAGCAAACCAACTTGAAAAACAAAAATTGAATGGAGAAGGAAATACTATGCCTTTTTCACATTTTTGTAAGCTATGCCTAATGTTTCTCCCTGGTGTGTATTTCCTCAGCTTCCAGCTCTCCACATGTAGGTAAAAAGTTGAGTGGTTCTACGAAACAACTTTGTTTTGCAGCTGATTTCATTGGATTTAAATATTTTGGGATTATATTTGTTTGATTTTTCAGAAATGTTCCATAGAAAAATCACTACTGCTATAAAACAAATCTGTTCATAGAACATTGTTTAAAGATTGACAATAGGAAACATTTCCTTGATAAGCAGACTGATAATTTTCCTTGCAGCCAGAAACATAGCTTTAAATTGATGATTTTTACCTATTGCTTTGTTGGTCTCAGAAATTAAATTTACAAACAAATATGAGAAGGGAGCTGCACTTTTTCCATCGATACCTAATTTAAGTATGGTAGGGGAATATGCCATCATGATGGACAGGACTAGGGACATTCAAGTGAGATACTCCTTGATAATTTCTGGTTCCACAGAGTTCTTAGGGTGCTGCCCGAGTAAAGAACTCAGTCTTTTTGAAGGAAAGTTTTTTTGTGATTCACTTGCAAAATGACTATCTTTTCTGTTCTCTAAAAAGGAAGAGGAACGAGTCCTATTGCAACCTCACAAACTTGAGAGCTCTACCAATCAAGGAGGCACACAAGAGGGAAGGTGAACAAGGAAAAGGTCCATGATTCCAACTGTACACTATAAAATCCAGGCCATCAGTAAGGTCAAACTCCAAGAGGTACCTTGGCCGAATTAAGGATGTTGATTTAGTTGAGGTGCATTTATCATGGGTGTGCAGGTTAATGTGGAGAAGGCTCAATCTCTTACTGTGGTTGTATTAGTGTAATGTAGTTTCTGGGACCTTGTAACTTCTTTTGTGGGGCTGGTTAATCTTCCCATCTTATTCTTTGCAGATCCTTCACTTACATTTTTACTTAATGTGTTTAGGATGTCTGAGTGAGCTTTGGGTTCCAGTATATACTAAGGAAAGCAAGTTACCCTAGATTCTTAGCCGATGTCCTTAGTGGGGAAACAACTGTTAAATGGGTCCCATCTTTTGAATCTTGTGTGTTAATCTCTTTGTCTCTGAGAGGTATTAACACACAAGCCTCAACAGATCCCATCTCTGGGAATTCTTCCACTTTCTGCTTCCATCTACGCTGTGTAAGGGAATGAGTAATGTAATGCATCTATTGGCTGCTGCTACTAATTTGCATAAAAGTAACCTTTTATCCATCCCATGAACTAAATAAGTAGGGGAATTATTAGCTCGGACTTTCATTTTGCCTAAAATAATGTTTACTTGTTGAGCACACATTGACTTATATTTATTTTTTTAATGTATGATTGGTAAAATAAAGGTGTTTTTGATAGGAAAAATTTCCTGACTCAGTTTAAGAATTAATTCATTAATGAAAATCCAGGATAGCAGGATCAAACTAATTTACTACATACTAGCACAATGTTGAAATGGATAAGAAAGTTAGTTCTCACACTTTCATTGAAAAGCTTGGTTGAGAAGCTCGACATTACTGTACTTTGCAGAATGGGCTATTGTTTAACAGATTGTAAAAAGGCTAAAAACTGTTCATCTTGAGAGATCCATCCGGGCAGATATATAGTCTTCCTCCACAGGGCCTGCAAATCTGTCATTCACTAGTATCAGTCGTACAGGTTCTCATGTTAGTGCAGAGAGTACTTGGATCAACAGGTACACACTGGCTATAATTTTCTTAACTAATTTGAGCCATTTTATTGACATTTCACATGCTAGGCCATGAAAGTCTTGTTTTTAAAAAATGTTGGGCAATCAAGGTGATATCATGATGCTCATTGATTGTAGACATCCTTGGAATAGCATGGACCACAAACTTTCATCAAGGCGAGTATGTCCTTTATTATCTTATGTTACGAATGAACCCATTAAACCTGGTTGGTTTATGTTTGACCAACAAAGCTATACCATCTAAGCCAGGACTAGTGGCAGTGGTAAAACTTGTGATGATAGTAAAATTACCAAACTAAATTACCTGAAACAATTTGGATTTCCAGAACTTTCACTGTGCATTGAAGTAATGCTGTGCACAAAGCTGTTTACTCAGTTCCCAATTATTGGCTGTAGCCGATATATGGGGGGCTCAGCAGATGAGGATTTCAAATATGTATATATAATCCAAGATAAAACTCAGTCAGACTCAGTGTATGTTTAGGGAGCACCTTGAATACTTGGGTGTGTCTGACAGAATGTATACATTTAGTTTATTGCACCTGCCCTGATGACCAGTCGTGGCTCCTCCATTGGAGCGGAGGATTGTCACCACACTTAAATGCCCTCCATAGCCCCAGAGATGAAAAATAAAAGGGTAATTTATTACCCTTTTATTTTTCATCATGCTATACTGAAACGAGTGTAATGATGGGGCATGGTCTTCTGAGTGGCAGCAGAGAGAAGTGGTGGGCAGAGGTCTCCCTGTGCATTGTTTAAAGTGTGCATGTCTCTTTGACTGGCCGTCTTGTGACGGTCGGCCTGACATGCACATTTAAACCTCTCAACCCAGCTATCATAAGACCGCTAGATTGAAAGCAAGTGCAAGCCTCCAGTGTGCTGTGGAGCGCTGAGAGAAGCTGCTCCCTCCAATCGGGGTGCCACTCACATGCTGGTTTACAGCATGTGAGTAGTGCAAGGACTGGTCATGGAAGTTTGCTTTGGCCCGCACACTGTGCTTCAGTCTCAGCAGAAGAAGTCCAGTGGGAGGAAGACATGATTCGTTAAGTGTTCTATAACTTATTTTTTATTATTTGCACAAGTGCACCCACATCCACCCATTTGTCCGCCCCCCACCTCATAGATGCCAGCTGCAACTGCTGACATCTCTCAGCAAGACACTCACAGGGATGGATGGACTGTTGGAATACTTAAATAAGATGTTTACAGTTATAATAAAGTAAAGAACCTTAGCTGTGAAAGATTGCTTTAAAATGTGGTTAAGACACACAAAGCATTATTGCAATACATATCCTGCTTGTGTTTTTTTATGTCTCAATGATAATTTGAAAAGATTGCAATGTTAAAGACCTAGAGTTCACTCCAGCTGGGGGATCATAGGGGTGGATGTGTTGTTATCCTCAACGGGTACGTCCGGGTGTTGGGAAGACAAACTTGCCATTCGCCATCTTCTACCTCACTGTTTGGATGGCTCCACCTAATATACACATGACCCCCCCAATATACTTCTATGATTTAGAATGTGAGGAGTATGGTCACTCTAGCTAAGCACTACAGTGTTTACACTTACCTCAAATAACACATACAGGCGGTGTAGCTCCAAGAAACTCACCTGCCCTATGGTGTGTCAATCTTAACTGTGTCTTGAATGTGTACCTAATCTGTTCAGTTTCTCCCCAAGCCCCCATCCACACACCCCCCCCACCAGCAGGAATGGCCTGCCATAGGACGTCTGCCCATATGTGGGGAACTGGCTATCCCACCATGGGATATGCAATGCTTGGCACCTTCAGCACTCAGAGGAGCACAAGTACTCTTTTTCCTTGCCAGATCATGGCATACATACCTGAATATACTTGTTTATTTGCAACAATCCCCTTGTCTCTGTGAGCCCTCGCACAGAATACCTTGCAAGCATGATCTCAGACCACTGCCCGCTCCTGCTCTCCCTGTGATGGAGCTGTGCCTGCCCCAGGATCCCGAACTAGTGGCTACAAACTCACTCCCTCCTTGATCCTCCATTTTGTGAGAACCTAGCAGAGCACTGGCAGAGTACTTAGAGCTTAAACCTGCGTCTGCTTCTGATCGAGCAACTGAATGGGATGCTCACAAGGCCGTGATAGGGGGGCATTGTATTGATATTATATGGGGCATCATGCACACGTTGCTTCTGGCTAAAGAGTGTGATGTGCATTGCTTAGAATTGGATCAATTGTGGTCCCCTTCTCAGCTTGCCTCTGTACTACTACTGCGTAGGGAACCATAGGGACTTGGAGCGATGACTGGGGAAGCTTGATTATAGTCAATACCTTGTCAGGTTAAATGGGGAGGACTACAGTGTGGATAGGATGTTAAAGTGGCTGACATGATGAGACCCCCCCCCACCAACAAGTGTTTTGCAAGCAGACAATGACATGATCCTTAACAGACAGGACAACCTTAATGCGTCATTTGTGAGTTTCTAAAGTTCACTTTATTCAGCTGTGCTAGGTCCTTCTGGATCAACCCCCCTGCAAGTATCTTCAAGGAATTCCACTCTCTTGGCTCAATGCTGCCCAGGTGGCCGATCACAACACTCCCTTTCATCTGGACGATCTGTGTCTGACTATCTCACAAATTGTGTCACACACCGGGTGCCGATGGTCTCCCGTTAGAATGTTATTTCACTTATGGAGCTATCCTGACACCCAAGCTTCTGGAAGTTTATACCTCAGCATATGACATGGGGCACTTCCTTCATACATTCCATGAAACTCTCATCATAGTTCTTCCTAAGCCAGACTGTGATCCCTTGGACGTACAGCCTTACAGGCTACTCTGTGTTGAATCAGGACTGTAAAATTCTGGGGAAGATTCTGGCCAATAGATTACCGCTACTCAGCACCTTAGTGCATGAGGCTCCGTCAGATTTTATACCGGAGAGATGAACCTTTCTCAACATCCGTCGATTGATACTGCTTATTTGGATGGATCTGGCCACCACTGGTGTTCTGGTGGCAAAGTCGCTTGATATTGAAAAAGTCTTAGACACCTTAGGGTGGGATTACCTACTTATACATCTCAGAACCCTGTATGGATACCCCCTACCTAGAGTCAAGACAGGCCAGAACATCTCTGATGCATTTAGTATTTGCAGGATCATCCCACAGGACTACTCACTGTCCCCTGTATTTTTCACCCTGACCATGGAGCAGATGACTTGCTGGCTGTTTATGCAGGTGGAGGAATGGGTAGTCAGAGCCCAAAGGAGAAGCCATATGATATTGCTGTACACAGATGATGCACTGTGGGACCTGGAGACCTGTGCTGCCAGGAGTTGTTAAATGTCTCATTTATTATAACCAGTGCTTGTTGATTATGCACATTGTATCCCACCTGCTAAACTCATGCCAACTGTAACTGCCAAAACATGTGCTCTTCACAATGTGATCTGTATTGAACATGTGCCACGATCAGGAGGATAATTGCTCATTTCCTTACCAAGCAATCAACTGCCAAAAAGCACATGTGCACATTTGATTATTTAAGGATGCTTACAAGTCTGAGGGCTTGCTTGGCTTCGTACCTTATGGTCCGCTCACCTGACTCCAGTGCAAGTCAGGTTCCTTGTCCTCCCACCTGCCTCCAGTCGAATTCCAGTGTTCATCATTCTCTGAACAGTTTCCAGTCGAGTTCCAGCATTTCTTGTCCTCTGGACAGCCTCCAGTTGAGTTCTGGTGATCTTCGTCCTCCAGTTGGCTTCCTGCGGAGTCCCAGCTCTCCTATTCCATCTTCTGCTAATAAACCCATATTTCCTGTAAAAGAGAGAAAACAAGAAAGGTGAAAATCTCCAGTTTGGGTTCTTCTCAAGTTTTCAAACAAATAACTTCACTTCAAGGTAAAGGAAGATTAAGCGCTCAATGCGAGCTGCACTAAAATGAATGAAACAAAGCAGAGCTCTGTCTTTTAAATATTTTAGCGTGATTTATCGTGTGAGTGGGAATCCAAGATACCGCTACACAGACATTAAGGAAAGAAGTATTTCATGTAACAAGCGCTCCCCTGAGAATTAGGCAATCAGAAATAGAGCAGGTTTATCAAAGATATTATTAGCAAGAGATTACGCTAGAACACAAAGAAGCCCTTTAGTCGAGTTGATTGTTTTTGAGTTTGAGACTGTGAAAGTATTGTAAAAAGAGGAAGAGACTTGTTCAGCCTCATAGAAACGTATGTAAAGAATGCACTATGTCAACAATAACTGACACTGTGCAATGTATAATTCTGCAATAGTTTATGCAAGTTCAATGTATTAATAAAGTAATTCTTTTGCAGCCCACAATCCTAAAAACCAAGGACCCAGTATTTTAAGAAGCCAGACGTTCCGATAACCAACACGACACACAGTCCAGGGTCCAGCAGTCTGATTCTGCAGTACACAGAGCAAAAGCTGGTATTTTCTCTTTTTCTCTTCCCAAACCCCCTTCCACTTGAGGACTAGCGAGAGGGCAATGTACTCTTCATCACAGTCACGTTAGTCACTCATTGGGATTGGGGAGTTGTCATCACCCCATCAGAACTCCTGAAATTAAATTGAGTGGCTTGCACAGAACTGGATGTTTCATGGAACTCTCATTTTCGTTTTCCTCAATTTAACTTATTACACCAAACATACCTCACACTCCACTGCTTATCGTGCACATTTCCTGCATTAAATTCAGTTTGCCCTTGGTGCTTGGTTATAGATGCAGGATTTTTTCAAATGGTTTTGGACTTCCCAGGGGTGAAGGGCATTTTGGAAGAGGTGGCAAGGAGTATCTCTGTCAAGTTGATACTACCGTCTTGCCCTCTCTAGATTCTTGCCTGCTGGTTATTCCTCCCAGAGCCAAAGGGGATAAATATCTCCACAGATTAATTGTCTTGGAATTTGTGCTGTGCAAGCACCAGATTGCAATGGCATGAAAATCACTGGCTATGCCAGATATATCCATTTGGCTTCGCACCTTGCTGTGCTGGGCGAAGGATGAGGCGGTGGTATTCTCTGATACCTGGATGGGTGTTGAACTGGGGATCATGACATGGAACATCTATTTACAAAAGCTGGTGGTGAAGTTGGAGGAGGCGAAGGACGACGCCAGGTCGCCATAGGTTGGGTGTGTTGTTGACAATTACTTAAGGATAATACATGCATTATGCAGGGATGTCATCCAAGAATTAATTGTGGAAGGTCTCATGACTGTTTTGAGTTACATTTGCTACTGTCATGTTTATTTTTATCTACGTATGTCCTGAAATTATCTATCTTGCACATCTGTCAGTGATAGGGCCTGAGTTGAGGTTAACTGTGTATGTGCAGCATTATGATGGGACATTTATGAAACACATGTTGCGGAAGCTCTTACACAAAGGCAGGTCTGTACTATGTTTACAAAATGCAAAAAAAAGACATAGAGATCACCACTCCTTTCAAAACATTAAATCCTCTGTTATTAAAGATGTACACAATTCTCAGTAAGGTTTACTTTTTCTCTCTAATCTAATGGTGTGTGACTGAGGAGGCTTTTAGCTTTCTTATCTGGATATTGGTTCCCAAATCATCCTTTGTGTTTTTCAGATACTACACTGCTCCACAACTGCTGGCCCATTCATCTGAGATTAACCTCTAAACTTTTATACTCCACTTAATAACTTCTCCCAAACCCTAAACTGACCAACTCTCTGCCCACCCTATATGAGTCCATCCCCCTCACCTTCCTCTCTCTGCTCCTTGTTCTATATGGAACGATATTTGCAGATTTTAGGGTCCACCTGCAGTGTGTTGAATGGTGTGAATTATTTGTGAGAATATACAGTGCACTTTATTTGCTGGTTGTTTGTGTTAGAGTTTCAATTTTTTTTAGAGAACTGTGGTAAGTCTTCCATCTTTTCTCTTTAATTTTTAGGAATCCAGATTTTAGGATGCCAGGAGATGATTGTGTTTTTATGAATGTGGGTAGGTAAGCTTGGAGCTTGTGTTAAACTAGTGGTTGCATTTGAAGAGGTCTGTCCTAATGTCTTGCAACTTAACGTCTGAGTTCTAAGAATAATTCGTATTAGGTGTTTGTATAAATGAGAAAAAAGATCATGGTTGGAATACTTGAATATGTTCTGGCAGTAATTCTGGGACCTGCAATCCACATCATCATTGTTTAATGTGTCACTACAGACAGAGATCACCTGTATGCCACTCTGTTTTGATCCTACCCCAATAAAGATAGCCCAGCTCGAACTCCTAGAACTGGAGATTTGTGACATGGAATTGAGTAATGTGCCTGCCATTATACATTGGAACATTTACATTAATGAAGCAGTCAACTGAAGAGAATGTATGTTCAATTTTTTTTCACTAAATTGGGACACAATGAATTTATGTGTATATTGATTCACCGCGCTGCTGAACTACCATCCAAAGCATTTACCCTGATTAAATCAGGGCTGCAGATCCTTAACTTTAAAATAGGACCACACCAACAAGTGTTTTTATACTTGGCTCATTTTCATGGAACGATCTAAGACCTTCCTGAAGCCATTAGATGACAAAGTAAAAAAGTGGTATTATTAACAACACACCAGGGCTACATGAGATGGAAGGCGAATTGGTATAGTTTTATTGTTAACACGACTAGGATGTGTCTGAGTACAATCAAACAGGGGTGCTTCCTATTTCAATATTCTGTCCTGATGATGATCCGCCTGAATTAATTACTTTGATTGGGGTCGAAACATCGACATTGTATTAGAAATTGAGGATTGACTTTTGAAAAAATTCCGCAGGCTCACAGTACCTATGGTTACATGTGCTTATTTGAGACCTCATGCTTTTTAACCACAGTTTGGTTTTAGTTTTCATGTAAATAGTTATACAGGAGCGCCTCAATTACTTTACTTTAAATTGTTGAATTTAAGTTTCTAATAAAAGTGATATATTACTCACAAACCTCATCGGTACAGAAAGTTCTTTATGGTACAACCACTGTCGGGGAGGTTAATTCATATCCTTCCCCCAGAGGGACCGAAACCTTTTTTGTTATATTAGTTACTTACCCAGGTCCCAGGGTACTGGGTTTCCCCATTTTTTCAAAATATATTGAATACCAGTCAGTGCTTTGGTTGATTCTGGGAATGGTGTGGTGAAGTTGATGGGAGTGGGCTGTCTTCAAATTCATGTTGGTACACACCCTTGCTGGGTATGAAAAATACATCCTTCTCGTTTGGGTACAGTTCTCGCTTTTGTGTCTGTCTGTCATTTTTGCGTTTGTCTTCACTTATTGGAGTTTTCTCTTCACTCATTGGAGTTTTCTCTCGGTCAAGGATTTGGTGCCTCATGGTAGCTGCTCCCACTGTACCGTACTGTACTGAGTGGTGGCTACTGCTTATCTGGACTGTCAGTTGTTCTTGTTCTTCCATTCATTGGAGAGATTTTGCTCTTTGTTCAATGTTGACCCTGTGTATTTCTGGAGCCCCGTATAATTTGATTATGTGCTGCTGTGTTTCATTAGTTTTTGATCAAGTGCAAACTTTTTAGTTGGCTTATTGTACAATTTCATGCCTCTCAATCCTGGTGGCAAAGAGAATTGTAGTAAAGTGGACACAAGTAGAATTTCCATATATATTTTATTGTCCAAGTAAGGCCTTGAGAACAATGCAGAGAAACATAGAAGAGCTTCATACAACTGGCTCCTTCACCTCAGTCTAACCTCTTCCCATCCCAACATTCTACCATTACATCATAATGTCATGTTCACTAAAGAATGATGTAATATCTACAGGGTGACCAGAAGGACAATTCTTTGTGACAATTAACACTGTGATATGTAAATATAACAGTACATTTCAACACATCCCTCTCTCTATAAAGGAACAAAAATAAAATTGTACTCTTGTACTGAGGGTGTAGAAACCACAAACAGAGGTAAGTGGAAATGTGGTTTATTAGGTACAAGCCCTACAACTAGAGCGTGGCTATCCCTCAGCCAGTAAGCTTCCAGCTGGCATCCCTGGAATGCAAGCTCCATACCTGAAGCACAGGGTACAACAGTGTTCTAAGTTCCAGGTACTAAATACAATTCACATCCCGTAGGCTTATAACATATCTCTCCCTCTTACAAATAATAAATGAAATAAACAATACTTAGAACAACATGACAAAAGTTTATCAATAAAGAAAACTTTAATGAGATAATATTATCCTCAATCCCACTCCGTAATATATTAACATTGATCGCGAACGTGAACAAATATCAGCAAGTGTAAATTATTAACTTGTGTAATCACCCAAGTATTAAGGTGGTTGGCTATTTCTTCTACTCCTTATAACCTACCCCAAACTCACATCTCCTCTGTTCCCTTCACACTCATGAAAGTTCCCATACCCCTGCAGGGGACAACACAAGTCCTTATCTGACATCAACATGTAAGTATTGCTTTCCAGCTTGTCTCTGTCCATGTTACACTGACCACCTCTTTGAGACAGGGATACCCTTCCATTATTCCGCTTCTCCCCATTGTCTAACACCACAGAGAAGTTATGGGTACTCATATGTTTGCATGGACCTTTAAACTTCATAAGACCTCTTCCCTTCTGGCCACACCAAATTTCCACCCAATTGCCTATTCTTATGCGTCCTTGAATCTCAGCTTTTCTTACAGAACTCTTCCTGTGATTCTCCCTTTGTAATTGCTCGAACACTTCTTTCATCCATGCTGGAACTAATTTGGTTCCTGGCAACCTTCCTCGCATCATCTCAAATAGGGTTTTACCAGTTGCTCCATGATCACTTGTTCTATATGCCAATTTAATTTCTGTGACCATCCTTTATACATCTTGTCAATCCAGCTATTGTTGCTCTGGTGGTGATTTCTCTCATATACCTAACTATCAAGCACGTAGTATAAATATCAATTACAACCATTGCATACCCCAACTCAGTTTTTACTTTCTTCGTGGGTCCAATGAAGTCCAAAGATAGAGTATTCCATGCTTTCCCAGGATCAGAAATGTGTCCCTTGTCTGCTTGATTTCCTACTCTTAGCCGTTCTCACCTTCCTTGCACAAACTACATTTCTCTACCCACTCATCCACCTGATTATCCATTCCAAGCTACCACCAATCTGCCCTCAACCTTTTCTTAGTCTTTGTTTGCCCAAAATTACCCTCATGCACTGTTCTTTTCAATGTAGTCCTCAAACCAGTGGGAGGAACAAATTTTGTTCCCCTCATAATCAACACATCATTACAAATCGAACATTTGTGTATCATCTTGACATAGGGCCTAACGGATAAAGCTACAGAGCTTTCTCTCCTGGCGCCCAACAAGATTAAATGTTTTATTTCTTATAAAGTGGAATCTGATTCCATTTCCTTTATCCGCTCTTGTTCAGTGATGGCACATGTTCCCTCAACACCTATTACATCCTGTACTGAAGCCACTGCCCCTTCTGTCTCTCTGGCTATAACAGCGGAATGATCCATCTCACCCCAATCTGAAGATAACCTAGATAAACCATTGGCCTGAAAGTTTCTTCAGCCTGGAGTGTGTTCCAATGTCCAGCAATATTCTTGTAGATGGGCTGGGCTGCAAGTCTGGCTAATCTTGCAGATCCTTTCCCAGACCCACCTGGAAGCAGAACCTTGACTAAAGGCCAGTAATCTGTTGGTAATATAAATTTGGTCCCCCATGTATAGGTTTGAAAATATTCCGCTCACCAGCCTGCCGCTAGCTCCTTCCTCTCAATGACTGAATAATTTCTTTTAGAGGTGGTTAATGTCCTGGAGGCAAATGCCACCATTTTTCCTGCTTACCTTGAATCTGTGAGAGAACTGCACCTACCTCTGTTGTACTGGCATCTACCGTAAGAATTATTTCAACGTAGTATTAAATGATTATAAGATACCTGCATTGCAGATCTTTCTTGCTATTTTCAAAACACTCCTGCTTTTCTTTTCTTCAAATAAAATGTGTTCCTTTCTTTAACAACATTCTCATACATTTTGTCAGAAAATCTTTGAACAAACTTTGAATATTATTCGATAAAACCTAAAAAAGATCTCAGATTATCCTTGTCTTTAGGTGCTGAGGCTAATCTTATTGCATCCAATATGTTTGCTTTCGGTTTCACACCACTCGCTGTAATGGTATAGCCTAAATACTCCACTTGATCTACCATAAACTTGCATTTATCATGCTGTAGGGACAATCCAGCCTCACTTAATCTATGAAGAGCTTGCTTCAGAACCAAGTAGTGCTGTTGTATGGAATCACCAAAAATCTAAATAACCTTTTGAAAGTACAGTATGTTGCTCATTTCTTTAAAGACCTCACTCATCATTCTTTGAAATACGCTTGCTGCTGAACACAAACTAAAGGGCATGTGAGTAAACTGAAACATACCCTCCATCATGATAAAAGCTGTTAGGGGTTTGGACTCTTCATGCAGACAGATTTGATGGTATGCATTTTTAGGTCATGTTTAGAAAAGTAATTCCCGCCCCACAAAGTTAGTATTAGATTGTTTATGTTTGGCAGCAGATATGTGTCTACGACCACACTCTGGTTCAATGACCTGAGGTCAAAACAAAACCTGTACTTTCTATCAGACTTTTCAGTAGTTACTACTGGTTATATCCACTTCGACATTTCCAATGGCTCAATCACTTCAGTAGAAATAATTTCCTCCAACATTTCCTTCAAAGTAGCACAAGCCACTAAACGAATCCTTCATAATTTGCTGAATGAGGTATGGCGCTGAGTTTCAACACTATATTATGTACATAACCTTTTAAGTATCCTAAATTCTCTCATCCTGTGCTTTTTTCTAAGATATCAGACAATGTAATTTCCTCCACTACCCTTGCATGATTCAGCGCCCTTGAATTTACCACAATGTTGAGGTCATACTCATACTGATGCATCCAACCCAATATAGGTAGACCATCTTCAGCTACGTATACGTTCCCACGTATTTTTCTCCCACCAAATTCTAATGTTGCTTCCATATATTCTACCAATTCAATTCTTTCTCCTTGATAGCCTCCTGGGTTAAGTTCCTTAGGCGATGACATAACATTTGACCAATATTTAACAAATATTTCTTTAGGAATGGTGGTTAATAGAACCTGAGTCTATCGTAAGTTCTACCATTTTGCCATTTATCACAAAGCTTGCCATTGGTCTTTTCTTTCATCCTTGCTCTATTCCTTTACTTTCCACACAAAGAATTATATCTGTTTGCTCCATTCCTGCAATTTCCTCATCTATTGTGGCTACTCTTTGCTCTGTTCTCTTGTTTACAAACAACCGCAAAATACCCCTTCCGTCCACACTTCCTGCAAATCTTATTAATAACTATACATTTTTGATATTCTGCTGTTTGAAAGTTGCTATCACATCGATAACACAACATCTGCAGTTTATATTTTCACGTTGTCTATGACCATCACTGCAACTTCTGAACTTGTCTTTCCTTCAATAGTAATTACCCCACTATTATTATTTTCCTTTTCCATCGCTCTCATACAGAGTTCAGATTGTACCACAAATTTAGCTATTTCAATGGCATCCTTAAGTGAGGGATATTTGGCTGCTAAGAGACGTTCCTGAATATTCTTGCTCTTACAATATGCAATCAGTTGGTCTCGAACCAATTCGTCAGTCATTGCTCCAAATTTACATTTTAAGGATAGTTCTCTCCATTTGGAGACAGTCATCAATGGTCTCACCCTCACTTTGCGAGTGAGTATAAAACTTATACTTGTTCATTACTATATTTATATCTTTAGCAGATCTAAGCTCTAGACATTTCTTGGCTTCCATATAAACATCTTCAATGAGATCACCATTAGGTGCGGTTGCCAATAGTAAGTATTTCAAAATATGTTGCCCTTCTTTACCTAATGCATTTAGGAGTAGAGCTTTCTTTCTTGATGCACTAAACTCTTGACCTCCTAAAGCTTCTATATAAGTTTTGAACATGCACACTCATTCTTCCCATTCTATGGAAAGCGATCCCAGTTGGATGAGAAATACCAGAGAAGCATTAATTCTTTTGAAGGATTGCATGTTAGCAATAGATACTATACAGGAAGACAAAACAGCAGATGATAGATGTATGTTACAGTGGTAGCAAGTGAGAATGTGTTTTACTGCCTTATATACTAATAAATAGCAGTAAGTTACCACATTAATTATTGCTTACAGCACTGTTTTGCTAGGTTTTACTGTGCTGTTCATTATTAAGTTATTGAGTTTGTGCGCATCGCCATTACCATTACATCAGCATTATGTTGCACAATAACGGTAGTGTGCATGTCACTGCTGTAGAGATGAAACACCAGATTAATTATTAAAATGATGCGCATCACTGTTCTTGCTAGGATGCGATGGTAACGTGATAGACCAAAACGGTTTAATAATCTGGTGTGCGCATCACCATTTTTCTGAAAATGCAGCAGTAACTTGATAAGCAAAATTTTGTTTATTAATTTGGTGTGCACATCACTGTTTTTCCTGTAGTGCAGTGGCAGCGTGATTAGTAAGTAATGAGGTGTGCGCTTCACCATCCAATGAGTTGATATGCCGGTGTGCATATCACGATGTGAGCCCAAAGCAATAAGGCACTCACGCATGGCGTAGTGACGTCTTCCCTGTCAATCACGGCTGGAGGCAGGTTTTCCTTGAGCCAGATCTGTCATCCGTCGTCTCCCTCTTCTCATGGAAATGGCTGTGCACTTCGTGGCCTATAATTAATTGCAGTTTAAAATAAATAAATAAATAAAACAGTACCAGTATAATGTCGGATGCTGCAACGTATAGAGTGCACACCAATGCTAACGTCCACGTCCTCATCGGCCTGACATTAGCTGGACTCTTCCTTGATACTGACAACGCTTCCTGGGTTCAGAGCCACTTCAAATGGTTGCAGGTACTGACTGGCCTTCCTTGTCGCTAAATGTTGCACCAAGGGTGTAGTAACTACAAGCAGAGGTAAGTGGAAATGCAGTTTATTTAGGTACGAGCCCTGCAACCAGAACGTAGCTATCCCTCAGCCAGTCAGATGCCAACTGGCATCCCTGGAATGCCAGCTCCGTACCTGGAACTCGGGGCACAACAATGTTTTAAGTTCCAGGTACCAAATACAATTCACAGCCTATAGGCTTACAACACTTAACTAATGTGGTATAAGAAACAAGTCACAAGGATATTGTTATCTTGTAAAGATCAAATACTTTTCACAAATATCCACCAAAAGTGATAATTAACAATTTGGTCATACAGAATATCATTCAGTATCATATCAAATGTGTAAATAGATCTTATAATTTAATTACCACATAAAGCAATTATTTACACACACAAGGCCTGATTTCAATTTTGGCGGAGGGGATTACTCTGTCACAAACATGACGGTTATTCCGCCCGCTGTATTACAAGTTCCATTATATCCTATGGAGCTTGTAATACAGTGGACAGTATATCAGTCAAGTTTGTGATGAAGTAATCCCCTCTGCAAAGGTCGTAATCATGACCATGGTCTGCGTTTCATGAGTTTAGAAATGTTCCTTCCCAATCTTACTCCATCCTTCTCATTTGAGGTAGAGGGTTGGTATCTCCACTTTGGTTCATTCTTTCTTCCCCGTTACCTCCAACTACCACACCTCTACTGCTACCACACTTTCTGATATCAGAAACTCATTATCTTGTTACAACTACTCAGACATTTTTTACTTTAATGTCCTCACTACCTAATTCAAACACTTTGCCGTCCCTTTTCTTCCATTTATATAATGATATGTGAATTGGATGCCATATTTTTCCAGCGCTTAATTGGACTGAATTGCCAGACACTCTTTCTGCTTTTAGAGGTTGTAAAAATCTTCCTTCACTTTTCTACATTCTCCAGGCCTTTTAACTCTCACACAATCATTTGCTTTAACACTAGTCTACTTAAAGTTATTTTTCTTATCAAGGTACCCTTTGTATTTCATTTGTGTTTTATGTAACTCTTTCTTCAGCTCTGAAGATTTCCACTCACTTTTCTGTGACTTAGACATCCACCCTACATTGTCTTTTATGAAAGGTGTCCTACCTTTCCTAATCTCAAATGGACTGAACCCAATGGCACTATTGGGTGTGACTATATAAACCCACACTGTTCACCAAAATCTCCTTGATCCAAACTAAATTTGCTTCTTTGGCCAATTGTAAGGTGTTTTTAAGCACTCAATTAAAGCACTCAACTGCCCCATTCCCTGCAGTGTGGTACAGAGTTTGTTTTGTGTAGTATGCTATTCCTTTTTAAATACGATTTAAATAATTCAGAAGTGAATTAGGGTCCATTTTCTGTTAGAATCACTTTGGGCTAACCTTCTCTTAAAAATATTTTATCAAAGAAATGTACTAGTGTTTGAGCATCCACTTTGGATACCACGTCAATTTCAGGCCATTTAGCAAAATGATCAACTAATACAATTAAGTACTTGGACTCACCATTACTTTGAATGGGATCCATAATAGCTAATCCCACTCTCTCCCAGGGCATTTCCAGACTTTTGATAGGACACAAAGGAGGTTTCAGTGTTACTAGAGTCTGCTCAGAGTTGTTGCACAAAACACTATTCCTTACCTTCCTTTCAAGCACCAAATCTAGACATGGCCACCAGTATAAATATTTGACTCTTTCCTTTTTTTCGTTATACCTAAATGCCCTTTGTAACATAGCTCTATCAATCTCTTTTCAACTTTCTGGGGGAATCATTCTACCCCTGCACAATACCTTCCCATTTTCAATTGAGAGTTCATTCCTTAGTTCCCAATGTACACACAATTTCTCTTCATTTCTTTTGCTAAGCCAACCTTCTTTAAACTTTGATTTTTTTTTTTAACACGTCATCTTTTCTCATAGCTTCTTTCCATTACTGCTCCTGTATACCTTCATCAGTCTTTGCCACACATCATCTTTCAGTTTCATCTTCTGGTCTAACCTTCATTGAAAGTGGCATTCTGCTTAAAAAATCAGCAATCCTATTCTTGACTCCTGGTACATAGGACACATCATTATTATAATTTATCAGTTTAATGGACATACAAGCTAAGTACGTGGATGCATTTGATAAACCCTTGTAGTTAGTACTTTGGTTAATAGTTTGTGAGCACTGCGAAGAATAACATGTGAGTCCCAAATATATGCTGTGTAATGCTCCCATCCCCACACACATTTTTTGATGACAGAATATTTCTTTTCCATGGGGGTGATTGAGCGTGATGCACATGCAATAATAAATAATTTCCATTTTCATCTATTTGTGTAAGTACTGAACCCAAACTTTTGCTGCTTGCATCTGTGGTAACCGCACATTTTAATTTGGAGTCAAGCCCTTGTAAGGCTGGTGCACCCCAAATATCATTTTTTTTCTATTCTGGAACACCTCCTGACACTCTTCTGATCAGATAAATTCTCATTTATTTTTTAAAAGCTGCCTGATAGGGAAAGTCTTACTTGCAATATTCATCACATATTTAGAATAACATTCTGCCATCCCTAAGAATGGTCTGACTTCATCCTTGTCGGATGGTGCAGGGGCATTCTTTATTGTCTCTACTAGGGATGCTTTAGATTCTACCCCTTTACCACTTATTTCATGCCATAAAGAAAGTTAGTGTACTTTTTGCAAACTTAGGTGGTCATTATGAACATGGCGGTCTAGACCACCACGCCAGGGATGGAGGTCATTACCGCCAACAGCATGGCGGTCCAGGCCGCCATATTCTGAACACAGTAGTGAATGTAAAGCAGCCAGTTCACTACCACCCACCGCCAGGCCAGTCTTCGACCGCCGGGCCGACTGTGAACACATTCGACCCGGCGGTGGAGGCTGGACAGGTGGTGGGATTATGATCCCATTTCCACCAGGGATTCCCTGGCGAGTTAGCCCGCCAGGTAATCCCTGGCAGAAAGCATACAGGGGTCAGGAATAATCATTCCTGTCACCTGTATGTGACACACCAGGTCCTTTTCCCCCCTTTCCACTATCCCTACCCACCCCCCCAAGCCCCTAGAACAGCCCCATCCCCCGAACCCTGAAAAACGACCCCCAACCCTTCACCCCCAAAACCCTATTTAGGTCCCCCCCAACCCGACCCTCACCATCCCCTACTCCTACATACAGGTCCCACCAAACCCCCACACCCACTCATTCACGTACATGCACACACGCATGCATGCACTCAGACACACATCCCCCCTTGCACTCACACACCCCTCCCCACTTCCCTCTCAGACAGCACTTACCTCTTCTGTCGCGCTGCTCTGGGAGGGAACGGGCTCCCTGGATTCTGCTCTGCCGCCATCTCTGCCTCTCCATACACTGCTGCGCTTATAACTGCTTCATAATAGGCATGGCGGTGCATGTAGTGACGTGGGGGTGAGGGTGGAGACGCATCCACTCCTGCCACCACCCGCCCGCATGTCAGCTCTCACCGCCATCAATGGCAGTAGGGCACCATGCATCATTATTTGGCTGGATGCCGGTCGCCAACACTGACGGTCTTTCATTGACCACCGTCACGGTTGGCGGCGGGGCATCCCGCCAAAAATATAATTACCCCCTTAGTTTTTAATCATGCTCTGCCTTTGTTCTTCCCATGACTAGAATGCCTTCCTGAAAAAATATTATATGTTTAACATCTTCAAACAACATGAACATCAATCTTTAAAACATTGCAGCAGCTGACGCCAAACTGAATGGTACCTGAACAAATTGGAAGCATCCAAATGGTGTAGTAAATACTGTCAGTCTGTGAATCCTTTTGGGTGCAAGGGTATTTGGTGGAATGCAGAAGTTAAATCTATGGTAGTAAACTACTTATCTCCCTTTGTAGCTGCTAACATTTAATTGATACTCAGGAGAGGAAATTGATTGACCAATATGGTTTTGTTCTAGTCTCTTAGGTCAACACATAATCTGAGTTTGCCATTTGCATGTCATACCACCACTTACTGAGAAACCCAGGCTATTTTGAAACTTCCTTCCTAATTGTCATGGGAATATTCCTTGCTTTGTTAGTACATGGCCCAGCTTCCTCTTTCAAAATGATTTTATGTTGTAACCCCTTAAGTTCTCCTACGCTATCAGAAAATACCTCTGGATAATCTTGTATCTTTTCCTGCAAAACTTCTTGAACTACTAGCATCGGATCAGTACTGTTGGGGTTCAAAATGATGCTAAGATCGTCCTGATCCCTCCATTCCAATACCGATGGACCTGCCTTAGTCATACAACGTACACTCAGCATGACGGTTCTTGAACTCAAATAACAATTTCCTGTAACCTAAAAAAACAATAGCCTCCCATCTAAAGCTTTTAGGAGAAATGTCAGGAGATTGTAAATTTTCTCCTTATTTTGGCTCAAATTTCTCCTTCCACACACTTTCATTAACTGTTGTATATTGTGATGCTGAATCAGTGGTAACCGTAATTGTTACTCCTCCATGGTTATTTGACACTTTGGTTTCTTTCTGTCACAGTGAACTTCCAACACCTTGGGAAAAGAATCTATACTTAACACCGACATTTTAGTGTCATAAGTTGTTGTGTTTGGTGAAATGGAATCGGAATCATGATCTAAATGTTTATTGCCTATTTTTTTCTTCCTTTACATCTGCAGACTTCTTGGAACTGCTCTATCATACCACAACTTGAACACTACTGATTGCGGGCTGGACATTTTTTATCATTTGCTAAATGCCCCACAAATCCACATCTGTAACACTTCCAATTATTACTATATTCAGATTTCTTTTAATTGAAATTAGCTTTCTGTTGACTATTCTTTTCTTGTGTGGAACTAGCCTTCTTACTTGATTTAGTTTTATTAACCATCCTTTCCTTTTTGTTTGTTGTCACTTTCTGATAATTTCTTGTTATCTGCTAATACTGTCATAACACATCTTCTTGACAATTCAGCTTGTTTTGCAATTTCAATAACTTCTTGAGGAGATGCCTCACAGTTAGCCTAAAGATTCTCTTGTATTGAAGGATTAAATGCATGCTTGACAATCTGGTCTCTAATTAATTTGTAATGTAATGAAGTAAAACGACATGTCAAAGTCAGGTTCTTTAAAGCAGAGACCTACTCCTCAACAGTTTCTTCCTTCAATGGCTTCCTATGGTAGAATTTATACCTGTATATGCCTACACATACCTTGGGAGCTTAATAAACATGCAAATCCTCCATTGCATTAACAAAAACATCTCCAACTCTAGGTTGTCTTGTTTTTTTTTTTTTTTCAATTCGATTATATACTCTTAACCCCATGGGCCCCAAAGAGTGTAAGATAATTTTTTTCTTTTGTTCTGGCATAAAATGACCATCTTCATCTAAAAAAAAATATTATTTCCACTCTTGCCACTTAAGGAGATGGCACAAAAGGTTGTGGTGGTATTAACTTAAATGTACTAGTTGAAGCCATGTTTATCTCATATTTATTCTGTTAATAACCTTCAGTAGTTGTTAATATGTAAACTGTTTTTAGTATAATATACAATATAATACACACACTCAGTGATAACTTGTACCATTGATGTGTGAAACCTAATGAGTTCTAGACCCAGACTCTGGTGTACAAGGTGGATTTTAAACTTTAAATACATGATGTGCACATCATCTGAATAATTCTGTATACCAGTACCATAGTAAAGACAGTTACTTCAGATGTTAATTTGGTGTGCGCATTGGACACAAACGTTTATTCCTTTCTACCAAAGCACAAAATCACTTTCCTCCAAGTCCCTTAAGTTTAACCCCTTCTGTGCCCAGGATGTAATGGTTACGTCCTGAGGCACAATGCTCGGGAAGCCCTTCCCCTTCCACCCCAATCCCCCCATGACATCAGCGTGTGATTCTATTTTAATTAGGCCGATCTGCCCCCAAGGGGGGCAGAAACAACTAGGCACCGAGGATTTTATTTTTGCGACAATGTCACGCAAAGGGAGCGACCCCGTAGGCAAGGGTCACTCCCCAGGGGGGGGGGGTTGGGGGAGCACATTTATTTTAGGCCATTTCTGTCCCCCCTGGGGGTAGATCGGCCTATTGTTATTAGGCCGATCTGCCCTCAGGGGGGACAGAAACCTCTAGGCACCAGGGCTAATTTTTTTGTTTGTGTTTTTTTTTGTTGTTTTTTTTTTTAGAGATTGGGAGCGACCCATTAGGCAAGGGTCGCTCCCCTGGGGGGCAAATTGTATTTAGACCATTTCTGCCCCCCTTGGGGCCAAATCGGCCGATTTTAGGTCAATCTGCCCCCAAGGGGGGCAGAAACAACTAGGCACCGGGGGATCTTTTTTTTTTTTTTTTGTGCCAATGTCACGCAGGGGGAGTGACCCCGTAGGCAAGGGTCGCTCCCCGGGGGGGACAAATTTATTTTAGGCCATTTCTGCACCCCCTGGGTCCGGCTGAGCTAGAGGCCAAAATCCACAGGTAGGCACTTTGTAAAAAAAACACCTCTGTTTCCTGTGAAAAAATGTGATGTGTCCACGTTGTGTTTTGGGCCATTTCCTTTCGTGGGCGGTAGGCCTACCCACACAAGTGAGGTACCATTTTTATCAGGAGACTTGGGGAAACACAGAATAGCAAAACAAGTGTTATTGCCCCTTGTCTTTCTCTACATTTTTTCCTTCCAAATGTAAGGCAGTGTGTAAAAAAGACATCTATTTGAGAAATGCCCTGTAATTCACATGCTAGTATGGGGCACCCCGGAATTCAGAGATGTGCAAACAACCACTGCTTCTCAACACCTTATCTTGTGGCCATTTTGGAAATACAAAGGTTTTCTTGATACCTATTTTTAACTTTTTATACTTCAGCAAAATAATTGCTGTATACTCGGTATAGAACAAAAAACCATTGCAAGGTGCAGCTCATTTATTGGCTCTGGGTACCAAGAGTTCTTGATGAACCTACAAGCCCTATATATCCCCGCAACCAGAAGAGTCCAGCTGACGTAACGGTATATTGCTTTCAAAAATCTGACATCGCAAGAAAAAGTGAGAGAGTAAAACGTGGAAAAAAATTGCTGTTTTTTCACCTCAATTTCAATATTTTTTTATTTCAGCTGTTATTTTCTGTAGGAAACACTTGTAGGATGTACACAAATGATCCCTTGCTGAATTCAGAAGTTTGTCTACTTTTCAGAAATGTTTAGCTTTCTGGGATCCAGCATTGGTTTCTCACCCATTTTGGTCACTAACTGGAAGGAGGCTGAAAGCACAATTTTTTTTAAAAATGGGGTATGTCCCAGTAAAATGTCAAATTGTATTGAAAAATTGGGTTTTCCAATTCAAGACTGCCTGTTCCTGAAAGCTGGGAAGATGGTGATCTTGGCACCGCAAACCCTTTGTTGATGCCATTTTCAGGGAAAAAAACACGAGCTGCCTTCTGCAGCCCTTTTTTCCCATTTTTTTGAAAAAAACAAAAATGTCACTGTATTTTAACTAATTTCTTGGTCTCCTTCAGGGGAACCCACAAAGTCTGGGTACCTCTAGAATCCCTAGGATGTTGGAAAAAAAGGACGCAAATTTGGCGTGGGTAAGCTTATGTGAACAAAAAGTTATGAGGGCCTAAGCGCAAACTGCCCCAAATAGCCAAAAAAAGGCTCAGCACAGGAGGGGGAAAAGGTCTGGCAGCGAAGGGGATAATAGCAAAAGATAATTACTTCAGTTGGTGTTCGGTGTGTACATCATCATATGCACAATGTGCACAAAAATGGGTGCTCCGTACGCGTGACATGAAGACTAGACAATAACTAGTTTTCCTTTCATGAGCCGGCGTTACTTCAAATATGGCTGCGATATGTTGTACATAACATGTTAGACTATCTTGGCACATGTCATATGTCAGCCTGACTATGCGCATGCTGTAGGAAAAGTGCCCCTTTTGGCATGGTTGCCCCCCACCCCCACCCCCACTTGTTGGCTGATATCTGATGCTAACTTGACTGACTGTGTGCTGGGATCCTGCTAGCCAGTCCTCAGCACCAGTGTTCTTCCCTAAAACTGTACCATTGCTTCCACAATTGGCACACCCTGGCACACAGCTAAGGGCTTTGCAAAATGTACCAGTGGTACTAAGGGTCCTGTGGTCAGGGAGGGTCTCTACGGGCTGCAGCATGTAATGTGCTACCCTAAGGGACCCCATACCAAACACATGCACACTGACACTACAGATTGTGTGTGTTGGTGGGGTAAAAAAAAGGTAAAGGTGACATGGAATCCCTCTATGGGTGCCATGCCCACAAACCACTGCCTGTGGCATAGGTACGTCATTCCTCTAGCAGGCCTTACAGCCCCAAGGACGGGTGCACTATACCACAAGGTGAGAGCATAGCTGCATGAGCAATATGCCCTTACAGTGTCTAAGTCCATTCTTAGACATTGCAAGTGCAGTGTAGCCATTTTGAGGATATGGGCTGGGAGTTTGTCATTACGAACTCCACAGCTCCTTGATTGCTTCACCCGAAGACTGGGAAGTTTAGTATCAAACTTCTCAGCTCAAAAAACCCACACTAATGTCAGTGTTGGATTTATTGAAAAATCTTAGAGATATCCCCTGTATTTCACCCAATCCTCTAGTGCAAGGCTGACAGGTCTTTGCCAGCCTGCCACTAACTGTCAAGTTTCTGACTCCATGGGGTGAAAGCCTTTGTGCTGTCTGGGGGTTAGGGACAAAGCCTGCTCTGGGTCGAGGTGCTTCACACCTCCCCCTCTGCAGGAACTGCAACACTTGGCGGAGAGCATGAAAGGCTCCTGCCTTTTGTTGCGCTACCCCAGGGCACTCCAGCTAGTAGAGATGCTCGTTCCCTCCCGGAGCAGGCCCACTTTTGACAGCAGATCCTGTGGGAAAATTAGTAAACACCAGGAGAAGTGTTCACCCCACTGGGGACCATAGTGGAGGTGAACCCCTCCTGGCAGAATCCTCCATCTTGCTTTGGAGGGTGTTAGCCAATAGGGTTAGGAGTGTGCCCCCCATCCTCCATGGGAGTGGGCAAAGGAAGAGTGTAGCCACCATCAGGGACAGTAGCCATTGACTACTGCCCACTGACTGCTGTAACACCCCTAAATCTAGTATTTAGAGGCACACCTGAATCTTGCTCTTTAGATTCCTGGAGACCTGAAAAGGAGGAGGACTGAAGAGCTGCACCAGCAGAGAAGGCTCCAGACGACAACTGCTTTGGCGCCAGCGCTACCACCCGCCTGCAGCATCAAGAGTCCAGCTACAAGAAGATGACTCATCCTGCAGGACAAGCGATCTCTACAAACCCCCAGAGGACTCCCTGCCTATTTAAGGACAAACAACTCCCAAGGACAGCAGCCCTTTTCACAAAGAAACCTCCAAGAAAGAATCCAGAACTGCCCCAAATCCGCTAGTCCTGCCCACTCTGCATCTGATGCCCATAGCCGGTGTTCAGGTGACCCACTGGTCCAGAGAAGGTCCCCAGGCGATTCTGACCTCAAGTCCACCCTAGGTTGACCCTTCCTGACCAACACAATGCCTGCAGCATAAATCTAGAGGACCCCCCCGACCCTGACTGAATCCGGTGAAGATTTCCTGATGCCTAAAGGTACCCCTGCACCCGCAGCCCCCTAGTCTTGGGGAGCCCAACCGAGGGTCCAGCAACATCCAGTGGAGACTCTACTTAACTGTCCAGCCGTTGGTTTTCTTCAGCCGACTCCCCGGACCAAGCATGCAGCATCGTTGTGACCCCCGGGGTTCCTCCATTGAAAAGCATTGGGCGCCCAATGTTGTGTTTGCACCCTGCACCCGGCCCCCCTGTGCCACTGAGGGTGTGTGTTTGGTGCTGACTTGTGGACCCCTGATGCTGACGTAAACCACCCAGATTTGTGCCCTGAAGTTGCGGGTATTTATCTCCAAGCTGTTTCTTTTAAAATGCCCCCAGTGTCCATAGGATTCCATTGGATGCCTGACACCAACTTTGACCTTTCTGGCCGGCCGGCCGGCCTGTGTTGCTGGTGGTGCACCCTCTGAGTCTTCCTAAATTTTTCCCTGTGGACACCTTAACCCCCAAAGACTGGGATCATAACTCCAGTACTTACCTGCAAATTGTTTTGTTACTTTGCTTTCTGTGAGACTTTGCACTGTCTACTTTTGAAATTGAAAAGTATTACTTAATTGTAAACTGTTTTACCTGTGGATTTGATACTTGAAAGTGATACATTCTTGAAACTGTACTTGCCTGCTCCAAAGATCTTTTTGGTTCTACAATAAAAGTAACAAAGCATATTGTTTGATACATAAAACATTGGCCTGTGGTTAGTCATAAAGTGTGTGCCTCATTTTTTGACTGATTTTGTACAGCAAATGCTTAGCACTACCCTCTGATAGTCTAACTGCTCGACCACACTACCAGAAAAGATAGTATTAGTATTATCTACTTTATCCTCTTTAAAGCCTCTGGGGATCCACTGGATCCTTGCACACTACCTTAGTTTGGTATAGCATACAGGGAGTGCAGAATTATTAGGCAAATGAGTATTTTGACCACATCATCCTCTTTATGCATGTTGTCTGACTCCAAGCTGTATAGGCTCGAAAGCCTACTACCAATTAAGCATATTAGGTGATGTGCATCTCTGTAATGAGAAGGGGTGTGGTCTAATGACATCAACACCCTATATCAGGTGTGCATAATTATTAGGCAACTTCCTTTCCTTTGGCAAAATGGGTCAAAAGAAGGACTTGACAGGCTCAGAAAAGTCAAAAATAGTGAGATATCTTGCAGAGGGATGCAGCACTCTTAAAATTGCAAAGCTTCTGAAGCGTGATCATCGAACAATCAAGCGTTTCATTCAAAATAGTCAACCGGGTCGCAAGAAGCGTGTGGAAAAACCAAGGCGCAAAATAACTGCCCATGAACTGAGAAAAGTCAAGCGTGCAGCTGCCACGATGCCACTTGCCACCAGTTTGGCCATATTTCAGAGCTGCAACATCACTGGAGTGCCCAAAAGCACAAGGTGTGCAATACTCAGAGACATGGCCAAGGTAAGAAAGGCTGAAAGACGACCACCACTGAACAAGACACACAAGCTGAAACGTCAAGACTGGGCCAAGAAATATCTCAAGACTGATTTTTCTAAGGTTTTATGGACTGATGAAATGAGAGTGAGTCTTGATGGGCCAGATGGATGGGCCCGTGGCTGGATTGGTAAAGGGCAGAGAGCTCCAGTCCGACTCAGACGCCAGCAAGGTGGAGGTGGAGTACTGGTTTGGGCTGGTATCATCAAAGATGAGCTTTTCGGGTTGAGGATGGAGTCAAGCTCAACTCCCAGTCCTACTGCCAGTTTCTGGAAGACACCTTCTTCAAGCAGTGGTACAGGAAGAAGTCTGCATCCTTCAAGAAAAACATGATTTTCATGCAGGACAATGCTCCATCACACGCGTCCAAGTACTCCACAGCGTGGCTGGCAAGAAAGGGTATAAAAGAAGGAAATCTAATGACATGGCCTCCTTGTTCACGTGATCTGAACCCCATTGAGAACCTGTGGTCCATCATCAAATGTGAGATTTACAAGGAGGGAAAACAGTACACCTCTCTGAACAGTGTCTGGGAGGCTGTGGTTGCTGCTGCACGCAATGTTGATGGTGAACAGATCAAAACACTGACAGAATCCATGGATGGCAGGCTTTTGAGTGTCCTTGCAAAGACAGGTGGCTATATTGGTCACTGATTTGTTTTTGTTTTGTTTTTGAATGTCAGAAATGTATATTTGTGAATGTTGAGATGTTATATTGGTTTCACTGGTAATAATAAATAATTGAAATGGGTATATATTTTTTTTTGTTAAGTTGCCTAATAATTATGCACAGTAATAGTCACCTGCACACACAGATATCCCCCTAACATAGCTAAAACTAAAAACAAACTAAAAACTACTTCCAAAAATATTCAGCTTTGATATTAATGAGTTTTTTGGGTTCATTGAGAACATGGTTGTTGTTCAATAATAAAATTAATCCTCAAAAATACAACTTGCCTAATAATTCTGCACTCCCTGTATACAGAGCCAGCTTCCTACACACGTGAGCTGGAGATGCACACAGGAATAATGCCTCTGGAAGTGCACATGTTGTTGCCTCAATGTTTGTGAGTTCAAATAGGACAATGGCAGTTAAGATTACTTGATGGAGCTGTAACATTAATTTAAAAATGTACAATCTTGAACTCGCTGTCATGTGGCATGTTATTATGTTCTGTGACATAGCGCAATATTTCTTTTGCTCTTTACTATTTATTTTCCTGTACTATTTACATTTGTATCTGGTAGACAGTTAGTATTCTGTGACTTCACTATGGAACCTTCCATGGGGGTTCTAGAGTTCTTGACCAACAGTGATTCTGACTCTGCTTGAGTGAGGACGCTTGTGCCTGCCGTGGACATGAAATAAAAGATTTGCCATTTTTAAACCCCAGAGTGTGAAGAGTACTTTATTGGATTGCGATCTCCTGAACCTACGATTTCTCTTACTACACTCGCCCACCCGCTCAAAGTAGCTATCTGATAATGTTCTCCACTCACTGGGCTACAATTAGTAGTGCGGCACTGTCTGTGATGTACAGTAGTGTAAAACAGTTCTTCAAATTTCTCTCGTCAATGTAGGTCCTTGCACTAGGGCCATTCATCGTCAAATTTGTAGTAAAGTAGACACAAGTAGAATTTCCAAGTATATTTTATTGTCCAAGTAAGGCCCCAGCACATGGCTGAGAAACACAGAAGAGCTGCATACAACTGGCTCCTTCATCTCAGTCTCACTGCTTTCCATCCCAACATTCTACCATCACATCACAATGCCATGGTCACTTGGGAATGATCTAATAACTAAAGGGTGAGAAGAGGGACAATTCTTTAGGACAATTAATACTGTGATATGTAAATATTATAATTAATCACAACAAGAATAGCTGCTAATCGCAGAATATATTGGCGACATGGCCCCCTTAGGCTACCTCATATTTTTCCATTTTCCCACTTGTTTTAATAATTCTTCTACATTTATGGAAATCCAATAAATGTATATTTTATACAATCTGTTAATTTTTAAAATTCCAAAAATGTGCTTCTTTAGAGGTAAAGTTTATTGTAGCTTCATTGTGTTTTAACTTTAATTCTTGCATGACAATTCACTACACTACTATTAATCAGCAGGTCTTGCCATACATGGAGGTAGTTTTTACTGATGCCTTGATGCACATTTGCATACGAACCCTTGTTTCCATCGTACTTCATCCTAAACCCTGCATCCTTTCCTTCTTGTTTTGGATTAGTTCCACAGACAGTGCTTTTGCTTCTTTCACCTAGTACTGTGAACAGTCTGGTTTAACTCCCATTTTCAATGCATTAGGACGGGCAAAAATGTACACTTACCTGCTTCGCAGAACAGCTCTATTTTTTTATAGCAAGTCCTAAATTCCTGATGATTTTTGTTCAGTTGCGAATGGTTCCACGAAGATACTTTCATGTTTTGCTTTTAGAACAGAATATTTTCAGTAGTGCAGGTTGGTGAAGAATATATTTTTCTTCTCATATATATTTTTATTTAAGAGAGGTAAAAAAATGCAAACGTTATACATACTGGAGAAATCAGCTTTAATTACAAAGCTATAAAAAATATGTCATTTCAATATTGTCTATAACTGGAAGGGTGGAAAAATTACTTTTCCAGTATAGGTAGTGTACAGCATACTTAGGGGCAACAGAAAAAAGCAAATGAAATAGATCAAAGGAGGAAAGGATAGTTATACAGAAAGGAGGGTGACCAGGTTATGTAAACATATAAAGCAGCATGCTAAAGGAGGGGTATAGAGGCATTTTATTTTGGCTATACGTAGTCTAAGTGTCTGGCTAATAAGAACAGGATTTGATGGTGAATACCGTAAGGTCACCTGGGGGGGGGGGGGGGGAGATGGTGAGGGCAATTAAGTCTTTCAGGGAGGAGGTATAAATGATAAACTGTGCAGTATTTCCAAAAATCTCACTCTTCCTATTGCTCAGTGTCTTAATTATCAGTTGATGTGACATTTGTTAACTTAATGAGACCAGCCAAAGCTACCTCAGAACGTCATTCTTCTGAGTAGGATGAAATGACTGCCATTAGGTTCAGTGATAGAAGCATCTGTTACCAATTAGCTGCACATATCTGATATAAAATTATTAGGATGCAAATGTTATTATTTCAATTACTGTCATAGTCTATGGAGAATGTCTTGTGTTGTCTTCAATAACTTGCAATCCAGATGACTTTCTAGCCAGTGCAGCTTGCAGTGGTGATAAAATAGTAATTTCAGCCTGGCACTCAAGTGCTGTTCCCCTTTTTGAGCTTGCAGAAGGAGTAAGTATAATTGTTTGGGATTTTGTGGGTTGATAAATGTATATATTACAAGTTTGGGTGCTTTTCTAGAGCAAAATGTAGCATTATAAAATCTCCTAATTCAGAAGGACCTACAAATAATTTCCATATTTTGCAGAAGGGGTATCATGATGACAGTCACTGCAGGTTTACACCATTGCAAAAATTGTTTAGTTAGTAAAATAAGCTTAAAAAATCTCTGGGCTTCAGCAGGGGTGTAGGTTTGCGGTGGGGATGCTCCACCCTCCTTTTAAATGAATTTTCTGATAAATAGTTGGGTACAGATGCTTTCAGTTGGGTATGATGAGATGTCTGCTGGATTTCACCAGGCATTTTTAAATACGTTCAGACAAAAACGCACACACTCGCCCTCTCAGTTTTTAAAGCTGTGAAAAATATTAGTAATTTTACAAAATATTGTGTTTTCCCTCACTTAGCACTGTACTAATCCCCAATCCTTCACCTTTCCACTGCCCCTTTCTGGTGAATCCAATTTCGTTTTTATTTGCACTCAGGAGATTAGCTGAGCCCTGTGGCTTGTAGGCCTGTGCCCCGTCACTTAGTGACTTTTAGCCTACTTAGCTTGTCTGTTTTAGCCCATTTATTTTATTATTTATTTTAAAATGGCTGTAACTGTTTATAGTTATTGAAATGTTTTAATTTGCATTATCAATGCCACTCTGTGAAAGCGCCATTGTCAGCGTCATGATCAGGGATGTACATAGGTATTAACATAATTTCCCTTTCTCACTTATGTGTGATAGGAACATAATGTACACTTGTTGGGGATTTTTTATGTAATTGCCGCAACAAGGCTGCCTCCTTATCAGTTGTTTAGGAACATACCTGAGTCGGGAATACTACATGATCTGTATAAATACATCTCACACAAAGTCAATAGAGGGGTTCTTTTCACATGCCATCTGTGCTGCACGTCAACTTGCTGCAAAATTAGCTCTCATTAGGTTAGAGATTAGGTTCTCTTGGCTAGGAATTTTATATCTCATGTTCATTGTAAGATAGTGGGTTTTTTTTTATTCACAACTCTCATCATCACAATGCTGCTTCTTTTACTGTTCATTATCTTAATCCTTGCAGCTCATGCATTTTATCTTAGATTTCAGTATTTCCAATAAATTTATTGAAAACTCTCCTTCATTGCCTGTGTGTGACTGAGCCTTGTTGCTAACGAGAAAGAAGGGTAACTTTTGTTCCATTACGACTTCCCAGAGAGGTCTTATCTAGAGTCCATGCATAGGCTGCCAGAAATCACATTGGCTTTCTGAGTTTTGGTGAGGTGCTGCTTGTGACCTGGGAGGGTTGGGCCAACAATTGTGACTTGTTGTAGGGGTGGCTTAGTCACCTACAAACAAAAGTGCTGTCTTCCATAAACCCGCAGTCTCATATAGGAGTGAGAGTCCAACTATGTCATATTGCAGCGTACACCCAAAGGGAGATCATTTATGAATCCAGGGGATCCAGGACTAGGAGTATCAAGAACTGGAATGCAATAGAGCATCTGGAACAAGGAATGGTTGCAGTGCATCTAGAGCTTTGTAGTATCTGGGGCTGGAGAAATTAAGCACAGAGGGACATCCATTGGTGTTTGGCATCCAGGGCAGCAAATATTTTGAGGCTATGTGGCATCTAAGATTCTATCTGGGTCTATAAAACACTGAAGTTCTGAAAGACCAACAGGACAGTGCCACTTCTGTGGCTGGGGGTATAGAGGTTAAAGAGGAATATGGTAGGGGTTGTGGGTATTTGTAGGGGACTCTGGGGGATGGGATATGAGGGACTTGGAAGATGTGCAAAGAAATAGGAGTTTGCACAGTAGGTGATCTCTGTCTTGCCTGGGAGACAGTAGACCATCCAGAGATTGCGGCATTCACCATTCGGGGTGGGTTTACATGGTTATGGAATAATTCAGAACATGAGGTTTTCAGCCCTGGGGCAGCAGGACAGAGAAGTATCCTGGATTTAGGGGGGATTATGACTGGTCTTCAATATTTCTATGAAGAATTATGGCAGAGGAAAATGGTGGCAATGGGAATGAGTGACTCATTTTTTAATTATTCCGTTTATCCAGTGTTTACAATCTACAGCTTTCAAAGTGTCCATATGTTTATACTCTGTATGCAGACAGTAAAAAAAAAGAGGTTGACCACCTGTTAACTCTACAAAAATGTAATGAATTACTACTATAAAGTAGCTATCAAAATTTGCCCTGCCCACCTTGGAAAACTCAGAAGAAGGAAATTATTTGGTAAAGTGCTTGTTGTTAAAGAAAGTGGTTCCAATAAGGTTGAAGATTTCTTGTGAAAGCTCTACAAAACAGCATGGGCTTAGTTTGGATTTCTGAAGCCTAAGAGAACATACAACACTCCAAAACTCTTCTAATTAAATGTCACAATACCTTTGACCTAAAAGAGTTTTGTAGCTAATTTAATTTTTAATTTTGATGGGTGCCAAACATCAATTATATTAACAAAATAATGAAATTAAAACAAGGCTTTTAGCTATAGGGGCAGCTTGCACATAGATGACTTTGACAGGAAGCCCCATCGACACAGACAGAGATTGAGGAGAAGGAAACTACCAAGCTAGTCTGCTGATCACCCACTGTGATTCTGGTAGAAGAAGTGCAACATAGCACCATGAGCTATTATGAGCGTTAAGTTCAGTCCGAGGATTCACCTTCTTTTCTCAAGTCAGACTACAGAGATTCACCCAGTGAGAGGAAGCAGAAGTTATTGTTGTTGCAGAAATACCTGACCTCACCTCTCATGCTACCTTTTATGCCCTACAGTCCACAACTCACTCTTTGTAGGTGCAGGACATCCTCACTGCTCAAGAGGCAGAGTACTGTAGGTTTAAATTGTCTGTCTCCAGAGTCTGAGACCTAGGAAGGCCTAGCACCGGGTTGTTTGGCACTGCAGGCCCCAAGCGCCTTCTTCCCAGCAACCACCTGGACTGAAACAGGGACTGTAGTGTAGCGAAAACCATCAAAGCAACCAGAGCCAGAAGCCAGGATCCCCATCACTGCTGGGTAGGTAACTGAAGAGGGGGCAACAGGGCCTGAGGGATGCATATATATCTGTGTGAATGTGAGTTATTGTCTGTGTGTGAGTACCCTGGCAAGAGAGTGTATGTGTATCTATGTATGTGTAAAACTTTTGGAGATGATATGGAGGGGCAGCTGACATGTCCTTGGCATGTTGTTGGCCAGGCATATTGCACCAGTTTGGCTATCCCTGAATTATTGGTCCATTCTTAATATCCCTTTATGGCATTCTTGAAAACACTTTGGCTATGACTAGCTTACTAGTGGCTCATCCTTAATTTAAGAATATTATTGGCATGACGTTGGCTATTCTTGGCATAACAGTGGACCATCCTTAATCTTAAATATCCTTGACAAATGCCTGGTTATTTCTGGAAAAATAGTGGTTAATAGCTTTTGAGGAACTGAGCTTCTTTGTCTAAAACTTACTTTGCTCACTGGGTGCAACTCGGGGAAGGTGTTTTTGCGCCACTACATCTAAAGTTCACCTGCTGCCACAAACTTTTTGATGGTTAGATATCATTGTGTTGGCATAAGCATGGCATTGAATAAATACGTTGGGCTAGTTCCAGGTAAATACGTTATTAATACTGTGGCCCACACAGCTCTTTTGAGGGTTGATGCCTTGATTACTTACAAGTAAACTACTATTCCCACCTTCTTGACAGGTGTGTCTTGAAGGAGGTTTGCTTAGTGTGTGGATGACACATAAAGATTGTTCTCATAGTGTACTGTCTGAAAGTAGGATTCACCTTTATAAGTAATGATTTTGGTGAAGAAGAGGAAGGTGCAGGTAACAACATACACATCCTGTTGCACCAATAAAAATGCATACTAACCTTAAAAAAAATAGCATCTTTGATGCCTGTGGGACAGAACCAACTCCGTTATTGAAGGAGTCTTTAGAGAGTCTGTTCGTTATCTTTAATCTGAGGCACCACTTTAGTGTATTTGGAGTTTTGTATAGTATGTGACAACCCAGGTGAAGGTGTCCTGGTGCTAAGACAACGTGGACCCACCACACATTCCAGTCGGACAGTGTGTGGTAAGGGATCATCCTTTAATTTATTCTTAAATACTACATAATGTCTATTGTTCCTTTCCTAAAGCTGCTTATTCCAAAGAACAGGCTTCATTAGAGAAAGAGCAACCTCTGCCTCTAACCCTAGAAATCTTATGGATGGTCAGAAGATTATCAGCCAAAGAACGCAGAGTACGGACTGAAACATAAGCCTTGAAGCTTAGTTACGACAGGAGGGGTCAGTGCCATGTTGGAAAACATAGGGGAGAAAGAATACATTTTCAGATAAACCAATGACGTGAACATGACAAACTGCAGTTTTTTTCTTTAAATAGATGTGAGGGGTGACCTTAGCACCCTTGTACTCCTGTATTATATAAGTGACTAGTGGAACGAAGAGCACTTTCGTGAGTGGTTTCTGGGCTCCCAAATCCTCAAGAGAATGAAGAAACCATATCCTTCACAACAAGTTCGGGCCGATGATGGTATTAAAGTATAGTGAATGTAACCCAAGTAATCTATAATGTTTTTGTTCTTTAGGAAAACCAGACCATTTTACATTTCGATAAAAAATCTCAATATCTTGTGAGTGGAGGAGTTCAAAATATTGTCAATATCTGGGAGCTAACAACTAGAACACTTTATCGTTCCCATCAGGTAAGGAATTAAACTTCCTGTTTAAGGCTATGATGAGGTAGTTGCATCCTGCATGTAGTGAAACGTGATGTGCCTCTTTTAAGAGCCCATCTTACCTTTCATCTCACCGTGGACTTCTTGCTTGCAGAAGCACAAGGGTGCCGTCACCTGTGTAAAGTTTAATGGCAGCGGTCGCTGCATCGCATCTGGATCAACAAGTGGTGAAATTATTATACACGAAGTCGCTACAAACTTATTCAGCACACCATTTGGCAATGGTTGGAAACAGGTACAGTATTATGTTTGAAACAGAGGTGTCTTTGACACAATCACAATGTAATTTGTTTACAACATTTTAGAGGTATGTCCTTATGATTCAACCATTCACATTTGTTTACGTGTTTTTCTTTTAGTGACCTATAAGTCTTGTTATCCATTTAAAGGATGCTTTGAATATTACAATATCGATCTACATGTGTGAACTTCATGTTGCAAAAAGTATAGTTTTTTTGCTGCACAAAGAGCATGCAAACGATGTTCACCAGCAAACGATGTTAAACAGCTACATACATAATCGTTGGTTTTCTAGACGGCATGAGAGAGAAAGCTTCCCTTGGCAAAAGCGTGTTAGTACTTTTTAGGTCGAACGTTAGCATTTGACGTGTTGTATACATTTAAGTATACTTATACTGTGGGTTCAAGTGATTTCATTTGTTGGTTCCATCGTCCTTTAAAAATCCTTGCTTGCTAGTGGTTAGTTCTGCCTATTTGCCCTGCCTTTTTCCCTTTGAGAGCAGCACCAGGTACGGTATAATTAAGCTATGTCCTGTTTATCTCTTCTGTAAGGGACTTTTTTTCAGTATTTGCATGCTTGTCTTACACTGTGGGTGCTTGTTCAGTCCCTCCTCCCCAGCAGCTCCCTCTGCAAACATAAAACCAAAATTAGAGAGTGGCCTTTCCAGGGCCAGCTCGCCCTCGTTTTAACTTTGTTTCCTGCTCATGTCCAGGAAAGCTTCCCTTTTCATTTGGAGAGGATTGTTGCTCTGAGTTTAGCTTTGCTGTAAACAAGGTGTCAGAGTTGCCAGATCCTCTGGGTCTGCGCACGTTCCCAACACGTCCACCACTGAACAGCTCCAAGACTCTGATAGATAAAGCACAGAGGCTAAGAGAGTTCAAGAGGGGAAGAGGGGATTAGGAAGGGAAACAGCTGGGAAGGAGACCTGTAGTAAGAAAAAGGTTAGAACACACAATATGAAAATTATATCTCCTGAAATCAATACTAGATTATGATTCTAAGCATAGTCATTCTGAAAACATGAACAATCTAAGAATTAAGTTTAAATTGACTAAGTTTCAAGATGACCGGATACCTGTAAGGGAATCAAGATGGATTAAATGAAAACTTTCTTATTCAAGTACTTTCCTTTACATGAGAATCAGAAAAACATTCTGACTAAATTTTAAACCAGTCATATAAATCCTTTTTTGAGAATGCATACTAGGACCATACAATATTGCATCTAGAAACTCTGATCTTCTGTGTACTCTTAAAATGTTTCAATACAAATTGCGCATATTGTAGATTTATATATATATATTTATAGTGAACACCATAAAAGGATTGTGCACCATGAATAACACAATATGGATTCAGAAAAACAAATCACATAACTTGTCAACTCGAATATTACATGATAAATATATTAGAATAGTGGCATACAATAAACAACATGAATTAAACTCGAGGAGAGAATCGCGCGTCTTGCCGATTTGTAAACCACAATGTAAATGCCAAGAAATAACAGCTCACAATGAATAACAAGATCAAAGTACAATGAAACGAATCACGCGTCTTTTGCGGATTCTTAAGCCACCATGTAAATGTCAAGAAATGGTAGCGCGCAATGAACAAAAAAGTTAAAACACCATAAAACGAATTGCGCGTCTTGCCGATTCTTAAGCCACCATGTAAATGTCAAGAAATGGTAGCATGCAATGAATAACAAGATTAAATTATCATGAAACGAATCGCGCGTCTTGCCGATTCGCAAGTCACCCTGCAAATGTCACAAACACTCAAGCCCATATTTCACAAGCGCAAAGTACTCTGTCAAATCATAAAAGAATTAGGCCCAAGAACATGAGAGTTCTCGATAACTGCATCGGGAGGCCAGTCCAACCACCGTCTTACCGCCCAGAGCAAGGATCTCCAAATGAAGAATGAAAGTCAGATGTCTGGAAGATCAAATAGGCCACCGGGACAGGAGCTCAGGAAGTAGCTGCTGGTCTGCACCGGGACCTCTGAATAGTGAGCACTTGGAGCTGGGCTGGCTCTTTTTTTATAGAGTCTTGGCCCAGCCCACAACCACACCCAGGCATGTTGCAGGGAAAGTCTCTAGAAGGCCCTGGATAGGGACCACACCCTAACACACTCTGAAAGCCTGCAGCAATACATTGCAAATGAACAGCATTTGCAAGCACATTAAAATTAAGTCTTCAGGATTGAACTCTGCAATGCAAAAGGTTAAACAACAACATATCAGCACAATGCATAAATTACGTTGTTTTGAGAGTGCTTGGATTTTGCACTCTAGTCGCCAATAGAGCGCGCACTGCCCTGGTGTTGACACAAGGTTATAAATCAGGTTATCTTACTCACTTTTGCTCTTCGAGCCCCCTGTGCCTGACTGCAGTCCCTGGTGGTAGGAACGAGGGCGAAGGCCTGCTTGTTTGTGGTGGGGAGCAGCTAAAATCTGGTTTATTGACATTTCACTTACAGTCCGTGTTGTCACCAGCATTGGAAGCTGCATGTCTGCAGAGCAGTCTGCGGCTTGTGTCCACTCAAGAAGCCAGGCCGGAAAGCCCACAGCTGCCTTTGTTTGGAGATTGAAACATCCACCCCTGACTTGACTTTTATTCATTTCGGTGAGATGAATCTTTGTGTGGAAAGATCGTGATTTTACTGCCACTGAAAAGCCCAAATATCCGATGTCACAAACAGTGCTTCTGTTCACTTGACTCATGTAAAATGTTTACAAACCAGCACACGTTGCCTATGTCCTGCTTTGGGTGGTTACATCATGCTTACATATCTCCTTTTTTACTTATCTCCAGTACACAATAGTCGACAGGTAGGATTAAGGATTTGTTAAAACGTCTCAATATTCCGATCCACTTGTAAACAATGGTTGAATGCATAAACGCATCGCACTGTTGAAAGCATTTTTTAAAAGAAAGTTTACTTTTGCTCAGGGAGAGCTTTGACATGTGATGTGCAATTACTATGGAATGCTTGAAAATTGAGTTGAAATTCGAGCTTTAATGCAAGTTTTTTTTGTTTTTGTTTTTTGTTTCTTGTACATCAGCCTTCTTGTATGAAATTTGTAATGTCCTGATTGTGTTACAGTAGATTTTGCGATTATAGAGTTTTTGGGGCAACAGTTATATTTTGCAGTTTTTGTTTTTTGTGTGTTTTAACAACAAACCCTGTTATAGGCTCAGTCAGTGGCTAGGACATGCACCAGATAGCTCGCTTTCCAGGGCAAAAAAAAATGAAACGCCCGTTGTTCAAGGTAAGTGTTGAACGTTTTTGCTTATGCAGGGTCATCCCCAATCTTTTTGCCTCCTGCCTCCTAATTTTTTCTGACCTGTTGCTGTTGGTTTTTGAACTCTGAGCACTTTACCACTGCTAACCAGTGCTAAAGTGCATATGCTCTCTGTGTAAATTGTACTGTTGATCGGTTCATCCATGATTGGCATATTTGATTTACTAGTAAGTCCCTAGTAAAGTGCACTGGAGGTGCCAGGGCGTGTAAATCAAATGCTACTAGTGGGCCTGCAGCACTGGTTGTGCCACCCACATGAGTAGCTCTGTAATCATGTCTCAGACCTGCCACTGCAGTGTCTGTGTGTGCAGTTTTAACTGTAAATTCGACTTGGCAAGTGTATTCACTTGCCAGGCCCAAACCTTCCCTTTTCTTACATGGAGGGCACCCCTAAGGTAGGCCCTAGGTAGCCCCAAGGGTAGGGTGCGGTGTATGGTTAAGGTAGGACATATAGTAATGTGCTTTATATGTCCTGACAGTGAAATATTGCTAAATTCGTTTTTCACTGTTGCAAGGCCTGTCCCTCTCATAGGTTAACATGGGGGCTACCTTTAAATCTGATTAAAGTGTAGATTCCCTTTGGGAGCGGATGGACATGTGGCGTTTGGGGTATCTGAGCTCACAATTTAAAAATACATCTTTTAGTAAAGTTGATTTTAAGATTGTGCGTTTGAAAATGCCACTTTTATAAAGTGAGCATTTTCCTGCTTATACCATGTTAAAAATGGGGTTTCTGGTTGGCTAGAGTATGCACCTCAGCCAGGCAGAACTTACCCACTCTAGTCAGGGCAAGGGAGTTACACGTCGAAGATAACCCCTGCTCACCCCCTTGGTAGCTTGGCACGAGCAGTTAGGCTTAACCCAGAGGCAATGTGTAAAGCGTTTGCACAACACACACAACACACGTGACGCAATATCCCCACCACAAAGGAAACACAACACCAGATTATATGAAAATATACTATATAGTACACAAGGCAATTATCAGACCAAACATCACATATCAGTACTATCCTGCTACCTTAGCAGTTGTCAGAACGTTACACATTAGTTACTCTGCAACCTAGCAGTAGTCACACATAATACACAGGTTACTCAGTATTCTGCAACATAAGCAGTAGTCAGGAAAACACGTTATTACATCACAGCACTTGTCATAAGAATATCATAAAATGCCCATAGTAGGAACATTAGAAAACATATGGCAAGTTAGAAAAACATATTAGCAAGCATGTCCATAAAAGGAACATTTGCATACACATATGTAAAAACATCAAACGCAGGTAGGTAATATATGAATCAAACAAAAGTCTGTAAAAAGAACTTTGGATTACAACTATATTGGTCCTTTAAACAGTACCTGGTTGGATGAAGGCACCTCCAGTGCCTAGAAGGCGAACAATGGGGCCCCCGGCGCTCCTATGCGCAAAACGGGGGCCTCCCTTATACTCTGGGTTCAGAGGAGGGCGACATGCACCTCCTCTCTTTTATAGACAGGCCCCTCTGGGGACCGTGATTACTGGGGGGCCCCCAGGGCCTCAACCGGCCCTCACGCGGGGGGCCAAAGCCAGCAAAAACAACTTAGGGCAGGAGGGGGGCACCACGCACCCCCTCCGGTTTAATGACAGGCCCCTCCTGGGACCTGCGATCTCTGGGGGGCCCCCCCGGGCCTCCACTGGCCCTTCCACCAAGTGGGGGGGGCCCACAATAATGCCCATTTTACCTAACAGCAGAAAAGGAGCGTCCTGCACCTAACGCAGAGGCCAGGGGGAAGGGGTCACTCCCCGCGCCTTCCCCTGGTCCTGCCGTGAAGCCACAAGAAGATCGGACCCCTCCTGGGGCCCGAGCAGACACTCGTCTGCACCCGATGCGGTGCGCGAGTGTTCTTCCAGCTTCCCGGGCCGCTGCGGTGATCTTATTTAAAGGGGCACAATGCAGCCAGGAGCCTACGAGCTCCCAAGGCTCCATAAGCACGCTGCAATCAGCGCTATGGCAGCCGCAATCACTGAGAAGCACCCCTCGTGAAGAAATGGATGCAGGGGTCAGGGGCCACAGCACCCTGCCCCTGGGGAGCAGAATCTTAAGACAAGGTCTTCAGGTGGAGGGCCCAGCTACAGGCCAGCACAAGGGAAAGGCAGCAAGTGGCAAGTCCATCACAGTGAACAAACAGGTCACAGGTCAGCACAGCAGCAGCAGTCCATGGCGGTTCCTGGTGAGTCCTTTCAGCCTTTGGTGTCCAGTTCCAAGATGATTCCAAGAGTCTCAAAATTGTGGGGAAAGTTCCCCTGTACTTATAGTCAGTTCTTACAGTGTTTTACAATGGTAGGGAGAGGAGGTTCCAGCCAGTTACAACTGGTTCTGGGAGTGCCCTCTCTCCTTTCAGCACAGGCTCCAAACATCAGTGTGAGGCCAGGGCACAGCCTTTACAAATGCAGGTGTGCCCGCCTCTCCCTTCTCTCAGCCCAGGAAGACTATTCAGTATGCAGATGCACCTCTGTGACACCTCCACCCTCCCTGTGTACAGGCTGTCTGAAAAGTATGCACAAAGCCCCAACTGTCACTCTGCCCAGACGTGGATTGGAGTCAAGCTGCAAAACACCAAAGTCATAAGCACAGATAAATGCGCACTTTCTAGAAGTGGCATTTCTGTGATAGTAATAAAAAATACACCCACACCAGTAAGCAGCATTTATTATCACCATCACAACCATACCAAACACGCCTACGCTACCCCTCATAAATCCGACAATACCCCTTACACATAAGGCAGGGCATTTCTAATGCAATCCTATGAGAAGGCAGCACTCACAGCAGTGAGACACCAAGTTAGGCTGTTTGTCACTACTAGGACAGGCCATGCAATATGGCACATGTCCTGCCTTTCTACATACATGGCACCCTGCCCATAGGGCCAGCTAGGGCGTACCTTAGGGGTGACTTACATTTAGTAAAAGGGGAGTTCTGGGCCTGGCAAGTAAGTTTAGATGCCAGGTCCCTGTGGCAGAAACTGTGCACACAGGCCCTGCGCTAGCAGGCCTGAGGCAGGTTTGAAAGTCTACTTCAGTGGGTGGCGCAAGCAGCGCTGCAGGCCCACTAGTTGTATTTAATTTACAGGCCCTGGGTGTAGAGATACCACTGTACAAGGGACTTCTAGGTAAATTAAATATGCCAATTAGGTATTAGCCAATCATACCAACTTTAGATGGGAGAGCACCTGCACTTTAGCACTGGTCAGCAGTGATAAAGTGCTCAGAGTCCTAGAGCCAACAGCGAGAGGTCAGAAAAACCAGGAGGAAGGAGGCAAAAAGACTGGGGATGACCCTGCGTAAGGCCAAAAGTCCAACATACCATTTCTGTGACTCTGCCTGTTTGTGGATTCCCTGTCTGGGTCAGTTTGACAGTTGGGCTGATTGCACCTCACACTAGACAGTGACACAAAAGGAGCTGGGGTGTAGTCTGCATTGCCTGATGAGCCATCTGTGTTAGGAGGGAGGGGAGGAGTGGTCACTTACACTTGAAAGGGCTGTGCCTGTCCTCACACAATGCAGTCTCCGACCCCCTGGTGAGTGTCTGGGGCCTGGCCTGGGCAAGGCAGGATTTCACATTCAAAAGAGACTTTACTTTGAAGTAGGCCTACTTCAAAGGAGAAATTGGGTATTAAGAAGGGCACCCAGGACCACAGACTTTAGCTCACTTCTGGACATCAAGAGGAACCTCTGCCTGGAGAAGAGCTGAAGAGTTGAGGAGAAGTGCTACCCTGCCTGTGACTGTACTTTGTGGAGCTATCCCGCAGTTGCTGCTTCTGCCAGAGTAATAGGGCAAAGACTGGACTTTGTGTGCCTTCCATCTTGTGAAGAAATCTCCAAGGGCTTGATTTAGAGCTTGCCTCCTGTTGTTTGAAGTCTCAGGGACAGCAAAGACTTCTCTATGCCAGCACCTGGAGTTTTTGGAGAGACTCCAGCTCTGACAAGTGGTGCCCTATCCAGTCCCTGGGCCCTTGAAAGGAAAGCTGGTGGAAATCCAGGGAAATCGACTTCGGACGACTTCGGACCGACGCCGCTGCTGAATCCGGTGACGCCTCCTGCAACCGACTCCATGATCTTCGCTGGAACGCGACGACCTTCGCAGGCCCGAAGCCGCTGCAGCCCCGCTAAAGTCCGCGACTCCGTGGAAGTCGCCGCACCACGTCATGACCGACACCGCTCGAAGTGCGCGGACTCAACATTTCGCACAGACGCCGCGATCCCCAACTTCGCACATCGACTTGTTTTCACTCTTCACCAAAGGTACTGTACATGGTGGTCTACGCGACTCCGTGTCCGGCGCCGCTGGTGTCAGCTTGTTGGGAACGACTCAGTCATGACGCCGTGTTAACACCTCATCAAAGCATTTTGTGTTTTTAAGTGCTATTTTTGAGTTAAATCTTTAAAAATTCTAAACTTGACTTGTGTATGTCCGATTTTTGCTTTGGTCTTGTTTTGTTTAGATAAATATTTCCTATTTTTCTAAACTGGTGTTGTCATTTCGTAGTGTTTTCATTAAGTTACTGTGTGTGTTGGTACAAATACTTTACACCTAGCACTCTGAAGTTAAGCCTACTGCTCTGCCAAGCTACCAAGGGGGTAAGCAGGGGTTAGCTGAGGGTGATTCTCTTTTACTCTGACTAGAGTGAGGGTCCTTGCTTGAACAGGGGTTAACCTGACTGTCAACCAAAGACCCCATTTCTAACAGTAAGCTGGACCTTGCTTCCAATTTAGATACTCTCCACATTTGGAAGACTGACTGGGCAGATGGCGTTTGATGTTGCGCCTGCCTGTTTATTATTTGCAGTACTATAACCATTCAGAATGTCGGGATACTGTGTAGTGTTAGCAAAATACTCTTTCAACGATGGACGTTGACTAGCAAAAACCAAATGCCAGCACCGGATCCCTATCATACATTGTCTCATTTTAAAATCAGGTGTCATTTGTGATAGATGTTATTCAGTCACAAATGGAAGCCACAGAATGTGTTGGTGTTTCAAGGATCAGAATTTTGAATCGCGTATTGGTAGTGTGAGCTTCTGATAGGAGAATTCTCTGTGAAGCACAGTTCAAAGTTACACTTGCTGAGAAGAACATGCCATACCTCTGACTTTCCACACAGTATGCAGCTGAGTTTGCAGTTAATGAGCACATGGATGGATGTCTGTGTATAAAGTGCATGATATTTAATGTATAAGAGTGGAAGGATTAAGGCTGATGGATGGATGAGTGACGGATAGCTGGATGGGTGGATGGATGAATGGATGGATGGATTGATTGATTTGTGGGATCAAGTTGAAGGACAGGCTAGATGGTTGCATAGATGAATGGATAAACAGATGCGTGAGCATGTTGGTATATGAGTTGGTAAGTAGGTTTACTGCCTGGGCAGACAGAGAGAACCAGTGAGTGAAAGGTACCTGTAACATTTACACTCACACAGGTGGAGTGGTGTCTCCCTCACACCATCGCTTCTCAAGTAGGTATATATTTGAATGAACAATGTGCAGAGCTTCATTTGAATCAGTTTCTCTTCCACCTTTCTGCTCTTTTGGTTGGACGTGTGACAGTTGCTTCCAAAGAGTGGGAGGCTCGGTTGGGTACCGGCTATGTTATAAACAGTGGCATGTAGCAGCAGGGTAGATATTTTATGTAAGGGAGATTCCTTTACATTACAGTGGGACGCTAAGCATGCAGGTTTGTCTGTCCTCACAAGGTTGAACCACTGAAGGGTCTCTTGAACGCATGGCTTTTCTCTTTAGTTTATTAATTTCTAGTGTGTACCAGGAGAGTTCAGGATCTGTTGTCCCCACTGTCAGATTATTTTTGTAAATCCAAACACAGCTTCAGTGTTTTCACAAGTCTCAAGCAGATACAAGCCTCGAGCGCAGGACGCAGACTGAGCTCGTGGCATAGGTTCTGAAAAGTGCTGCTTTGAACGTAGCTATGCAGGCTATGAACAGTGGTGGTCTGTGCTCAAGGTTTCACACCTTGGGCAGCGGTGGACTAGACCCAAAGTTTCACATCACCTTGAACTGTGGTGGTATGGGCTGAAACTTTCACACCCTTTGCAGCGGTGTTCTAGGCTCAAAGTTTCACACCTTAAACACTGGTGCTTCTTAGCCAGGGTGCTTTGTGCACAGTGACAGGTTCTGCACAGTGGTGTTCTGTTCCTAGTGCTGTAGGTCCTGAAAGTGGTGCTCCGAGCACAATAGTGTTCTGCATGGTTATGCATTTAACCCAGAGGTGTAGGTCCTGGACAGTAGTGCTGTGATCCAAGTAGTGAAGGTCTGTGCTGAGCTCAGTGGTACAGGACCAAAGCAGTGGTGCTCTGAACTCAGAGGCCCAGGTGCAGTGCAGTGGAGCAATGAGCCCAGCAGTGTAGGGCTTAAATAGTTGTGCACCGAATTTAGTAGTACAGGTCTTAAACAGTGGTGCCCTGAGCTCAGCGGCTCAGGTCCTGTGCAGCGGTGCTCTGAGCTGAGTGGCACGGATCCTGAGCAGTGGTGTACTGAGCTCAGTAGAGCAGGTCTTAAATAGTGTTGCACTGAGCTCATCGGTGCAGTTTCTAAACAGTGGTGCTTAAAACTCAGGGGTGCAGTGGTTTTGAGATGGTAAACTGAGTTTAATGGTGCACGTCCTTTGCCAGGTGCACATACAATGCTGTGGTGCACTGAGCTTGGTAGGTACAGTAAGCCCTGAACAGTGGTGCTCTCAACATCTGCACTTTGGAGTTTTGTATTCGGTACTGCAGGTCTTGTACACTCTGCTGTTCCAGTACTGGGACCTTGCGTGCAGCTCCATCAATGCATATCGGCTCACACACACTCCAAGCCCCTCAGCTATGCCAGAACCCCACACACGCTATCTGCCAGAGCAAGTTGCTTGTCGGGACCCGAAGCGCCAATGAGGTTTTCTCATTCTGTGTCTGTGGGAACTGTCAGTACATACATGCCCTAGTTCTTTCACTGCTTGTGTCTCTCACCATTTCTCTTTTTTTCCCTAATATTAATTTTTCTTTCTTTTCACACTCTTTCATTATTGTTTCCTCTTTATCTTTAATTCGCTAGCCTCCTTTCCTTTTTTTCTTTTGTCTCACACGTTTGCTCTATATCTTCTCTTAGTTGTGTTTTTATTATCTTGCGCTTTCTTGCCCTTGGTTCTTTTATTTGTTTGCAACACCTTCTCTTTCTTCCTTTTGCCTATAGTATTCCTTTTGCTTCTCTTTTCTACTCCATCCGCTTTCTCGCCTGAGGCCTAGTTATCAATGGGGCAACAGGCGCAGCGGCACCGGGGCACACAGACCTTTGGTCCTCACTCATCTCTAATTACTTCTGTATTTTCCTACCGAAATTACAGTCAACCATTTTCCTTTCTCACTCCAGGGCCCTTGACACCATTACTACGTCACTTGTCCTCTCCATCTTTACTCATGACTCCCTCTTTCCTTTCACCCTCCAATCCGTCCCAAATTATATTTTTGTTTTGTTTTGAGCATTACACCCTTATGCCAAAAGTTTATTTCTGATAAAGGTTTACATGATAACTGTACATGTTTTAAGCTAGAGGAAGAAGGTAAATGGAAGTGCTTTAGGTAAATGCTGTGCCACTTGAATTCTATGGCAGGAAAAGATGCAATTATGAGGCAGGGTTGACCAATTTATGTGGCAAGAAAAGTCCAATTATGAATTTACAATGCCTATAGCTCTAACTCAAGGAAGGCGAGACCTATTGCATTACAAATGTTTGTTTATACTTAGGGCACTTCATGCATAAGCCACCATATTTATTTCCACAAAAGGTATACAGGCCGAACTTTTGCATTTTTCCCCACGTGTTTGGGGTTTATTGTTTTTGTAGATTTCCGTGGAGGAGACAAAGAAATTATGCAAACTATTGTAATGTGATTTTTCTTATTTTGGGAAAAATAGCTGTGCGAGGACGTGTAGAGTTTTTTTTTTCTTCTTCTAAAAATAACACCAACAAAAGGTTTGCTTTGCTAGGATACCTCCGCTTCCCAGCTTTCATGAAAAGTAGTTGTTTGCATTTGTCCAAGTGGGAGCCGATTTATTTTATTTTTTTCTATTTTTTGTGTTTTCTATCAACTTGTAGTTTGTAGTGGAAATAGCTGTGAAATCAATTTTTTAACTTAGAGAGCTATACATATCTGAAAAGTTAATAAACTTTGGAATTCAGCCAGGGGTAATTTAAATCAAAAACTAAATATTAGACTTGACATCCTTTGTGTGGGCTTCTTCTAAGCTTTTTGCCTTCACCACTCCTGTTTTCTGAATTTGTTGGCATTCTGACTCTGGCACTTCACCACTGCTAACCAGTGCTAAAGTCCTTGTGCTCACTCCCTAAAACATGATAAAATTGTCATATGCTTGATTGGCACATTTATTTACTTATGAGTCCCTACTGTATCGTACCACATGGTACCCAGGGCCTGTAAATTTAATGCTACTAGCAGCACTCATTGTGCCACCCACTAAAGCAGCACTTTAAAACTTATCACAGGCCTACCACTGCAGCCTGTAATGCAGTTTTAGTCATTTTGATGTGGCAAAATAAACTTTTTGCCAGGCCTTCTCCTACCTCTTTTATACATATGTCAGCCCTAGGGTAAGCTCTAAAGGCTGTAGGACAGGGTGCATTGCATTGCATTTAAGAAGTAGGACATGTGGGTTTAAGCTCCTTGTAGTGAACACCCCCTAAATTCGATTTTCACAGCTGTATGCCTATCACTTCCATTGGATTACTTGGGGTTACCTTACTACATTAATAGGTTCTAACATTTGAATGTGTATATACATGCAACAAGGACAATCCTAATTGCCCACAAGGACTAGGATAAATGTATTATTAAGCAACAAATGTCCTGTGGGATTCATTTCACAGGGGAACCTCATATGTATATGTGGTAACCTATTCAATTGTCCAATTCAGTCCTGATTTCATAATGAAAACAATTGGTTACAAGACCCTATTTTTTTCCGTCTTGTCAATTTACTACTGCGCCTTATCCAGAGCAAGGGGAAAAATGTTCAATGTGATCACAGTGCAGACTACACAGTGCTCAATTTGTGTGAGCATATTTACAAAACACATATAATGAGGGAAAACAGCCTTAGCCATGCAGCACGAACCACGCTGTGCATTTACACTGAGGCTCAAACCACAAATGTGTCTTTACAACTCATTCCTTAACCACACAAGTCATTACAAGGACTTGTATTGGGGAAAACATTGTTGGACTGATGTTGGACTTTAAGTCCAGCACTTTGCCTACTGTGGTCAGACTGGAGTTGGAATAGCAAATTATACTGTTCCAAAGTCGGGCACTTTCCCCAAGGCAAGTCGTAATAACTTACGTGGTAAAGGAAATGCATTCGTGGTTCAGGACTCATTGTTAAGGTGGGGTGATAAATGCTTACGTTGTTCCGACTTACAAGTATGACAATACACTGTACAAGCCCCAATGGTTGAACAATAAACTAACATTTAAAACTGAGATAGTGATATTATGTCACTATCTCATGACAATAAATAGTTGTTAAGCAACCAAAAGTGTGAGTTTGTGTTCTTTTCAACTCAGAATGACTATTAGTTTATCCTCAAGACATTGTCACCTGTTAAGTTCACATACATAGACAAAAGAGAAAAAATCCTTAGTCCTTGTACTTAAAAGGTACCGAATCTGCCAAATAATTCCTGCTGAATCATTCTACTTTCCATCTAGTTTGTGAGTGTTGGGATACTTTCTGACGTCACCACCTGAAAGTCCCAACAGCTGTGATAAGACCAAAATGATCAATTACCAGACAGTACACCAGTAGTATTATGAGCCACCTTCATGATTAGGCGTGCACCCCAAAATGAGCTCATACAATCTGCTTTGGTCAATTAAGAACCACCAAGGTTTCAAGTGTATGGGGAATGCCACAAACACTTGTGTCTCTTCAACCTCATGCAAAATACAGGACTTGGGTGTACCTCATTCTTCAAGTGCCTCACTTAACAAAGTACCTCACTCGGATACCGCAGATAACTAAACAGCGCAGATTGTATCCAGAAACTCAATAATTTGGTCAAAAAAGAAAGTATGAACTCGTGCTTAAGCAATGTACTTTTGAATTCTTGTTCTAAAGATGCCTCCTATGGTCAGCCAGAACAGCACGTTCAGCAGCTCAGATCTAAAAAAACACAAAAATAGCATATATCAAACTCGGGTGACCAAAGCTGCGCGTAGCCCTTTGTCATTTGGTCAACTAGGCCACCCATATTAACCCGACACGTACTGTCTCTGTATTTAAAACAACGTATCCTCTCTCCATTGCCACCATCGCTCTGTAAGTCAAGAGAGGCATGGCAGATACTCCCAGTTTATCATCCTAGGTATCATAAAAGACAAGAATGCAAACTTGGTAGGCAATAATGGTGGTAGGTATAATCAATGCAGAGGACTTTGGATAACAAAATCATCTAAATCACCCAAATCACTGTCAATAAAAAGCAACCATAGAAGGGCTAGCAATCTTGAGCACTTAATGGATCTTCATATTTGACTGGATGTGCTCATTAATCCAAGTGAAGTGGGTAAGCTTTAAGTTCTTGTCTAACAGCTTGCCCTGTTGCACCACAGTCAAAACGAAAAACTCTCTACTCCAAGGTAATCAAATCAACAAGCCTACGAACCTAACACTATGCCATGTGGTAAGCATAAATCAGATAAGCGATGACCATCAAGTGTAATGCGCCCAAGATGCAACCTAATTAGAAGACCTATTCAATACAGGGAGTGCAGAATTATTAGGCAAGTTGTATTTTTGAGGATTAATTTTATTATTGAACAACAACCATGTTCTCAATGAACCCCAAAAACTCATTAATATCAAAACTGAATATTTTTGGAAGTAGTTTTTAGTTTGTTTTTAGTTTTAGCTATGTTAGGGGGATATCTGTGTGTGCAGGTGACTATCACTGTGCATAATTATTAGGCAACTTAACAAAAAAAAATATATACCCATTTCAATTATTTATCATTACCAGTGAAACCAATATAACATCTCAACATTCACAAATATACATTTCTGACATTCAAAAACAAAACAAAAACAAATCAGTGACCAATATAGCCACCTTTCTTTGCAAGGACACTCAAAAGCCTGCCATCCATGGATTCTGTCAGTGTTTTGATCTGTTCACCATCAACATTGCGTGCAGCAGCAACCACAGCCTCCCAGACACTGTTCAGAGAGGTGTACTGTTTTCCCTCCTTGTAAATCTCACATTTGATGATGGACCACAGGTTCTCAATGGGGTTCAGATCAGGTGAACAAGGAGGCCATGTCATTAGATTTCCTTCTTTTATACCCTTTCTTGCCAGCCACACTGTGGAGTACTTGGACGCGTGTGATGGAGCATTGTCCTGCATGAAAATCATGTTTTTCTTGAAGGATGCAGACTTCTTCCTGTACCACTGCTTGAAGAAGGTGTCTTCCAGGAACTGGCAGTAGGACTGGGAGTTGAGCTTGACTCCATCCTCAACCCGAAAAGGCCCCACAAGCTCATCTTTGATGATACCAGCCCAAACCAGTACTCCACCTCAACCTTGCTGGCGTCTGAGTCGGACTGGTGCTCTCTGCCCTTTACCAATCCAGCCACGGGCCCATCCATCTGGCCCATCAAGACTCACTCTCATTTCATCAGTCCATAAAACCTTAGAAAAATCAGTCTTGAGATATTTCTTGACCCAGTCTTGACGTTTCAGCTTGTGTGTCTTGTTCAGTGGTGGTCGTCTTTCAGCCTTTCTTACCTTGGCCATGTCTCTGAGTATTGCACACCTTGTGCTTTTGGGCACTCCAGTGATGTTGCAGCTCTGAAATATGGCCAAACTGGTGGCAAGTGGCATTGTGGCAGCTGCACGCTTGACTTTTCTCAGTTCATGGGCAGTTATTTTGCGCCTTGGTTTTTCCACACGCTTCTTGCGACCCTGTTGACTATTTTGAATGAAACGCTTGATTGTTCGATGATCACGCTTCAGAAGCTTTGCAATTTTAAGAGTGCTGCATCCCTCTGCAAGATATCTCACTATTTTTGACTTTTCTGAGCCTGTCAAGTCCTTCTTTTTACCCATTTTGCCAAAGGAAAGGAAGTTGCCTAATAATTATGCACACCTGATATAGGGTGTTGATGTCATTAGACCACACCCCTTCTCATTACAGAGATGCACATCACCTAATATGCTTAATTGGTAGTAGGCTTTCGAGCCTATACAGCTTGGAGTAAGACAACATGCATAAAGAGGATGATGTGGTCAAAATACTCATTTGCCTAATAATTCTGCACTCCCTGTAGTTCGCCCTTGCCATATATAATTCCTACAAAAGTAATAACACCTACTTAATATGATTACCTAAAAATGGTCAGTGTACTTTATTTCTACATATTTTTCATTTCCATAGAGACCCAATTCACGACCAGTGCACTGAAAACAGGGAACCTATATGGATGTACAGTATTCTCTGTGTAAACAGAACAGAGTCAGTTAAACCGATCATGTCCCCATATGTCACATTGTTCCATGAATCTACTGGACTCAAAACATTTTTCTCAGTGATGCAGAACTGACAACCTATGCAGATCATTCAGTTCACTTGCATTCCAGAAAGTCCATCCATTTGTGCTCTCTCATCTCTAGTAGGGTGGAGATATCACCACAACTGTCGTTCAAGGTCATAACCTCCAAACCTTACGGAAGATGTTGTTCTCTGTGTGTCCAGGTTTCACTAAGTGCCAGATCATCCGGGTACCTTCAACCTTGCACTTGATCTGGCTCCTACTTTGGCCAATGAGCTGTTTAAACATCTGTGTTGTCTCACCTACATTTAGTCTATCAGACAGATGGCTAATCACACAAACCACATTCCAAGCATTAGAGTTCAAGAATGATCTCACACTAAAAGTTCTGATTGTAGTGGTTACTGTTTTGGTATCCATGGTAAATTACAGACAATACAGCCCCCAAACTTGTAATGTCCCTGTTCATCAGGTAGGCTCAACATAGCCCTGATGTCACTGCTATACTTTGTTTTTTTATGAGCTACTGCCACAAAATCTTTCACATTCTCATTTCTCTTGAACAAAAACAGTGGTGCTTCCACGAGTGTATGTCGTAATAGTGGCCATTGCTTTTTAATAATTTACTTTGTCATTGCTAGCTGTTAAGAGTATAATTGCCATACCCATTCTTTCTAGTGATTTAGCGCTCGTTCTAGAGTCAGTAAACTCTTCCTGGAGCAAAACCATGCTCTTTTGAGTGCATTGAAAATATTCTTTTAGGATATACCCCTTCCCTAAATGCTTGAGTAACTCCACTTCCCTGATGTAATCCTCCTTCATGTAACAACCCCTGCGTAATTGCTGTAAGTGTCCGAACTGTGAACTTCAAGTCCAAACTCTAGTTATTGAAACGTGTGATAATTTCTTCATCTTCGCCCCAAGCAATAAAAGGAATATGTTATCAATGTATTGTTTCCAACTGATCATTTCCCGAAAGGGGGTTGGTTGTATCATATATTTTGCTCATCTCAAATTCACTCAATACATTTTCGAGCGAAACAAGCCCCCAACCCCACTAATTTTATTTTATTTGTTCAAAAAACCTTTCTTAATCGTAAAGTAATTTCATTTGAGGGAGATGTTGGTTAATCTGACAATCTGACAATAAATGTACGGAGTACAGTATCTCCTCCCTCCATTCTCATACAACTCTCAATCACCTCTTCTGCTTCATCTTCAGGGATATTGGTGTATAATGATTCTAGGTAATTTGTGACAACAATGTTAGATACCTCATCAGGGCTCACTCCTCTGGCATTAATACATTGCATAGTGCCCCTGATATAGGATTGGATCTACAGTACCTCATCCTTAATGTAATGAACTATAAATATACGTATTGGCTCCAATACAGAACCCCCAACCTAATACAATGTGTTGTCCGAATGGATTTTCAGAATTGTTGTGTTTTAGGGAATGTATAAATGACTGGTATCCTGTGGTGGTTTTTATTGAGGAAGTCATATTCCTTAACAGTGCCTTCCACTAATGCCCTAAAAGTGATGATGTTAATATCTTCCTGCATTGTTTTTCATTGGGTCTGCCTCTAGTCTTTCGTAATGTCTCTCATCTCTCAATTATCTATATATTTATTTTTCATGTTCCTTTGTGTTCTAAATGATAACAGCACCCCCTTTTTCTGCTGGCTTAATAGTTAGATCATTGTTGGAAGACAGTGTGACTGTTTATTTTTAAATTTCTGGAAATATTGTAGAAAATGATTCTTTCAATTTTCCAGTTCCTTAACATGCTTGAAAACAATGTTCTTAAATGCAATAATTTCCCCACCCATCTGATATGTAGGAAGATCAAATAGAGAAGGCATTCATAACCCTGAGCCCACGTTAGACTGGTAGTAAGTAGAGTCCCTAAAAACGTTTTGGAATCGTATCGATCAGAAAAAACACTATAATTCACCTGGAATTTTTAAAAGTTCTTGTTTATCCATGATTACAAATCCTATTCCTTTACTCAAAACGCTATGTTTGTCACGTTTAAGAACATATTTGAATATGGTGATAATGGGTGACTTTTGTGTATTGGGGGCAGTTACCAGCTGTAACACAGGTTCCGTGTTTGTCTCACCTCAGGTTGGTAGTTGTTACCTTGATTATAATGTTTGGCCTCAAATGAATTGTAATTTAAAAGCCCCTTTCATGGTAAAGTCAGATTTTAGGTCACAATTCAGAAAATGGCACTTTTAGAAAGTGTGCATTTTCATGTCCTTAACCATTTGGTGCCTGCTACCAGTGTCCTTTTTTTTAAATGAGTGTGAATGGGTCTGTTGTTGGGTTTTGTGCTTTCCTGACATATAGTGAGACAAAAGACACTAGGTGCAGGCAAGATGTGCCCTTATGCCAGTATCGCTGGGAGCGGAGCTGTTCCCTGCTAAACTTATATTTCAAAGGGCCTTACATCCAGCAAACACAAAGGAACCTGACACCAGTCTTTTATCACTCCCGACTTCTTGGAGCCTAGATAGTGGAAGGGTAGAACTTTGCAGAACCAGATATGAGGGTAGTTAGAGGGAAGGCCCCCCCTCCACTTCAAAGGCTGGCTATTGGAGTCTCAGAACACCTCTTCAGTACACTCCTGGACCTGTGGAAGAATTCAGGAAAACTGCCAGTGCCCCAGAGGAATGCTGTGCTGCAATCAAAGAACTGCCCTGCTGCTTGAAGGCCTGCCTTATTGCTTGAAGAAGAACTGGGACTTCTCCTTTTACCCAGGATCACAATAAGTGACTCCAAGGGCTATTTGGCTGGTTACCTGTGTGAGCTACAGGGACATAATAAGCTTCTGGGGCCTTGAACCCTGCACTTGGCAGCCGCTGGAGTGAGTCCTAACCCCGCAATTGGTAAACCCCCCTCCCACCCCACCTCCCCAGTTCTTGGGCCCTTTGTTGAGGTGTTAGTGGTGCTTCTCCAAAAACCTGGGACTTAGAAATAGTTTTCACCAAAATGCCGCCTGAGGTTGGCCTTGTGATCTTTTAGGTTCTATATTACACGAAATTGTTTTTAAATTCATAACTCCAGTTCTACTCATTACATTTTTTGTCATTTTCTTCATTAACATTTGCTCTATTTTTCTATTCTATATTTCTTGAAATGTGTTCCACTTTATTAGTGTTTGTGCGCTGCATAAATACTTTACACATTGCTTCTAAGTTAAGTTTTATATCTTTTGTGCCAAGCTACTAGATGGTTAAGTACAGGTTAATTTTCCTGCTTTTGTGGTTGTGATCATGCCTGAGTGGGGCTTCCATCCCTCTCAAAAAATAACCCAAGTTCTCGCACTAATGAAAGTAAACACAAAAATATAGAAATAAATGACAATGGTTTCATCTGTACTTTTTTGCCACAAAGGCCCATTTGAATTTATACAAGTAATGTAAAATTACGTTAACCAGAATCCTTCTGCTTGCACACACAAATGGTGTTATTAGTTGTCTGAAAGCACAGGTTACCCAGAACCAACAACTAGTCAGCAGCTCATGATTCTTCATTATGTAATGACCCTGCATCAGTTCAAAAAGGTAGAATCTAAAGAATGAAAAATTGGTATGAAGGAAATCTATACTTATTTTTAATGTGCTCAAGAAACTCAGTTTAGGAATAGTGGTTATTTGTACAACTCTGAATTTAGCTTTACATATACTTAGTTGTAATTCCAAGGGCATTTTGCAGAATGTGCTTTTCTTTCACACTGGCTTTGGAAGCAAAAATGGAGTGAAATTCAGTGGATAGTAACAAATGTACAACTGTTTTTGTTACCACAATTTTCTCAATATGAATGACTCATCTCGTGTGGGTTGGCCTATTACTTGTGACAGAAAGGTCTGTAAAATGCAACATGGAGAGGTGAAGATTTTGTCTTAATAATTGACCAATTTGGGCAATGAGGTAGCTGCAGTATTTAGGACCAGCCTTGGCTGACACCCAAGGACCCTTTCCTACAGGGACATTTCTGAAAACTAGATGTCTGGGTGAATCCGAGGTCATGTGAATAGTATGTTCCCCATTATATTTTCTCAAATACAGTGCCTTGCAAATTCAAACGTTGGTGAAATTCAAGTATTTTCCCCACATTTCTGTGAGGAAAAGTCCACTTGAGTTGCCGGGCCTATCACCAGTGTCGGCAACCAGTCAAAATGTTGACCTTGTGACATCTGTTTCAAGAACGTGCTTTAGGGCCACCCGTAAGTTGGAGAGGCAAAAGTATAGGAATGCAAGGCTGTAAGACTTTGGCCATTGGACTGTAGTGCTCTGTCACATTAATATGGGGCAAATATCAGTTTTGTCACCCATACCTTGTGATCGCCGGACACTCAGTATAACAATACCTGCAGGGATCCACACAAGTTACATCTCCCTGGATTCTCCAAGGTCTCTAGGTTTTCAGAAATGCAAGGGTTGATAGGGGTTCCCTGCTTTCCAGTTGACCAAGAGCCTGAATAGTGCTTCCATTCACTGTAGCAAGGTAAATTGAGATTTACCCCCTCCATGCAAGCCCATATGCTCAAAAGAATCCAAATTTCCTCTGGACGTGCCTTAGGATGGGGAAGAAAGACTGTTGGGGACATATACAGGTCAGGGTAAGGCATGATGCCTGGGTGAGTCCCCCACACTGCATTTGTTTGGTAAAAATAAATACATACATAAACAATCCCTGATGTCTCCTGGGCTTTCTGCCCCCAAAGGTGTGGGGTGCACAAAAATACTATTATGCGATTTAAGGGTGGCGATCAAACCAGATGCCTGGTTATGAACTCTTTTTTTTCCTTGTTGTAAATAGACTGTACAAAGGAATTTATGCTAGTTAGGTCACTTTACCGAACCTGGTTGCCCATTGGAGAGGCCACAGTGATCTTGGTGTTCCGTGATCCTCCCCCTCCCACCTACTTACCAACCTCTCTCCTTCCACTACTCCATGTTATCTGAGTCCATGCTCACCTTTACCTGGAGACTTGTTTTGCAAACGGTCAGGTTTTTGTTTGATTCTTTCAATAGTGTTGGATGTGGGCTATATACTAAAGGCATGCCTGTATGTTTGTGTTTATGCTTGCTGTAATTATATTGTTGCAGGAGTTTGATGCTGTTTATTTTCTCACTCCATTCCCTCCTACACACTGCAGTGCTCCTTGTGATCTTGGTTTTCCTTTCTCCTAGCCCTCTAATCAACCCCTCAACCTCTCTCATGTTACTAGGTCATGCTTTGTAGCTCTTTCACTTTCTCCTTGAGCCTTTATAACTCTCTTACCCTGGGCATTAAGGCTAGACATGTTGGTAAAATGCAGGGAGTCTAAGGGTGTCTTCCTGTGGTGTCTTTGTGTTTTGGCCTCTTTGGTTCAGTGCTGTTAGCCAGCATCCCTGCCCATTTTCTCCCATTGTTATTTAATATCCTGTCCCCACCCTTGACTAAATACTGTTAACAAGCTACTTTCCACAGTTCACTCATAAGTACTCACACGTACAGGGTGTACTACTACTATCCAGGGTTAATCTCGCTTCCACTCTTTCCTGGATGAAGAAGACCCCTGTGGTGGTTTAATAATGCCATCAAAATATTACTCCTTTGACACTTCCAGACTGACTCCATAGAATATCGGGTGATGTTCTAGGTCCTGTACCAATAGCTGGATTTCTGGTGTTCCCTGCATTAACAACCTATAGTGTTTCAGCAGTACCACTAATGCCCAATGTATGTGTAGACTCAGATGGACCTTTCATGACAGCTTGCATGGTCACTTCATATAATTATGTGATCAAGACACAAGTGCATGTACAGCCACCTCAATGACCACTTGAGTGACAGATTGTGCAACCTCATTAGAACCTATTGCAGATGATGTCATGATTAACCTTCATATACCAGCTTGCATGACACTTTGCATGACAATAGTCTTACATATGGTAGGACAACTGAGTGATAAATAGCATCTCAAACTTAAATTCAGTATGCCAGATATAGGAAATTGAGTCACTGGATGAAGGGGGTGTGAAATCATGCTGATATAACAACCACAGTTCTTGGCAGGGTGAAACACAAGAAACCTCCAAATTAACATGTGCCTAAATCTCTTTTAGCGTCCCCAAAGCAGTCATGCTTAACTTGAAGGCAATGTGCAGAATATTTATGCAGCACTTCAAACACTAATAAATTGAAAACACAAGGCAAATCCCACATCAATTTTAAAAAAAATAGAGTAAATTTAACAAATTATTTTATGCAAAAGGTTGAACCAGAGATATGTGATTTTAAAGGTTTTGTAGCAAACAATTGCTAAGAAGCAAAAATTGCCGTTTGGTCATGGTAGACTGGGTCCAAGTCACAACTTCAGGTCAACCATGATGGAATGCAGCCCGGGTACAGTTCACTGAAAACTACCTTTCCACAAGCTGCATGGGTGGGAGTTGAGGTGTCAGCGAGGAGCTGTGATGAGAAGTTGGCATTGAGATGTGCTGGACCTAGCCATTTTTTTGCAGGGTCATCCCCAAACTTTTTGCTTCATTCCTCCTATTCGTTCTGACCAGTTTTTGTTGGCTTTTAGACTCTGGGCACTTTACCACTGCTAACCGGTGCTAAACCGCATATGCTCTTGGTGTAAATTGTATTGGTGATTGGCTTTTCCATGATTGGCATATTTGGCTTACTAGTAACTCCCTAGTAAAGTGCACTAGAGGTGCACAGGGCCTGTAATTCAAATGCTACAAGTGGGCTTGCAGCACTGATTGTCCCACCCACATAAGTAGCCCTGTAAGTATGGTTCAGACCTGCCACTGCAGTGTCTGTGTGTGGGGTTTTAACTTGCCAATTCGAACTGGCAGATGAACCCACTTGCCAGGCCCAATCCTTCCCTTCTTATACATGTAAGGCACCCCTAAGGTAGGCCCTGTGTAGCCCCATGGGTAGGGTGCAGTGTATGTTAAAGATAGAACATGTAAAACACATCAGGACATGTCTTAACACTGAAATACTGCCAAATCCATTTTTCACTGTTGCAAGGCCTATCTCTCTCATAGGTTAATATGGGGGGCTGCTTTTAAATATCTTTTCAGTGCAGTTTCTCTTTAAGAGCAGATAGAGAGTTGATGTTTGGGGTCTCTGAACTCACATTTTAAAAATAGATCTTTTGGTAAAGTTGGTTTTTAAATTGTTTGAAAATGCCACCTTTAGAAAGTGGGCTTGCTTAAACCATTATGTGACTCTGCCTGCTTGTGTATTCCCTGTCTGGGTCATACTGACAGTTGGGCTGTTTGTGAATCACCACTAGACAGTGAGAGAAAGGGAGAGAAAGGGAGCTGGGGTATAGCCTACATATCCGTATGGGCCATTTGCAGTGGAGGAAAGAGCTGACACTTGCACCTAAATGGGCTGTGCCTGCTCTCACACAATGCAGTCTCCAACCCCCTGGTGTGAGTCTGGAGCCAGGCCTGGGCAAGGCAGGATCTTGTGAACAACAGAGACTTTCTTTCGAAGTTTGCCTACTTCAAAGGCAGAAAGGTGGGTAAAAGTAGTGGACCCAAAACCCCAGATTTTTAGATTTACTTCTGGAACCAAGAGGAACCTCTGCCAAGGAGAAAAGCTGAGACAAAACGATGCCCCTGCCTGTGACTGTGCTTTGTTGGGCTATCTTGCAGTTGCTGCTTCTGCCTGAGGAAGGGGACAAAGACTGGACTTTGTGGTATATTCCTGCTTGTGAATTGTCTCCAAGGGCTTGGATTAAGTTTGACTCCTGTTTTAAGTCTCAGGACCATCAAAGATTTCCTCTGCCACCACTTGGACTCTCCGCTGAGACTCCTGCCCTGCCAAGTGGTGCCCTTTTCAGTCCCTGGGTACTTGAAAGGTGAAGCTGGTAGAACAAAGACTGAAATCTGTGCACAGGGAGCTGTGTGGGGAAAATCGACACATCACCTGCATCACGGCTGGAGAAACAACGCAACACCCGCTTATGGCTGCTGAAAACAATGCAAACCCCACGCAGAACAGTTTTCCATCACGTGCAGCCGGATTTTTCACGCAACATCGTTGGGCGCCATACATCATGAACTTGTGCTGATCTGAGGTGTCCATAAATCGATGCATCGTTTACTTGTGGGAGAGAAAAAACACACATGCCTACCCGACCGGAGAAGAAATGATGCACAGCGTCACCTGCGAGTAAGGAATCAACGCATTGCTGAGTTTTCCAGTGCACGCCAGCCTGTGCGGCTTTATTTTGATGTAAACCAGATACTTTGTTTAAAAACGACGTTTCCATTGTTTTCTATGGAGTAACTTTTTACTTTAAAGATTCATATCTTGACTTGTGTATGTTGGATTTTTCTTGTTTTGGTTTTGTTTGATTTAGATAACCATTGCCTATTTTTCTAAACTGGTGTGGTGTCTATTTTGTAGTGTTTTCACTGTATCACTGCGTGTTGGTATAAATACTTTACAGATTGTCTTAGAGATAAGCCTGACTGCATGTGCCAAGATAGTGATTAGGAGTTACCTAAGTGTGTATCTCCATTACCCTGACTAGAGTGAGGGTCCCTGCTTCGACAGAGTGCAAACTGACTGCCAACCAGAGACCCCATTTCTAACAAGATGTGTCACATACCAGCAGAGTTGACGACCATTGAACAGCTGCAATGTGAAGTCCATGACCAAGATGCATCGCACAGTGGCAAATTTGGGGAGCCAGCAAAAGTAGCTTGCAATGCAATGTCCTGTGTTATCACTATGGAAGCCGAGGGCTTGCAGAGATTTGTGGTGTATCGTGCAGGGAGTGAGAAGTGTCACTCTAAGCCGGTGTCGGCATTGGGCTCCATTGGCATTGAAGAAGATTTTGGGGCTCACAAGGACTTGTGCTGAAATGCGTCGGCATCGAGGATGAGCATTGTTGCGCTTGGCCAGAGTCTATGGCCGTCTGCATCGCTCTGTGTTGAGATGTGTGGAGATGCAACGGTGTCAAGGAAGCCACTCATGTCTCTGTGGCTTTAATAGAGGGCTAGCAGACTGACCCTTGAAGATTCCTAGGAGTCTAGGGTCCACACAGGAAGGCTGAATTCAGCAGGGTGCTCATAGTAGTAGAAGAGTTCTGGTGCAGCAATGGAAGGCCTTGAGCAGCAAAGCAGTCCTTGGTCAATAAGCAGGTCAGCATGGCAGACTTCACAACTGGGCAGTCTTTCTCCCTGGCAAAGTTCACAGCTCCAGAAGTGATATGAGAGTCCAATATTTATATCTGGTGCCTAATTTGAAGTGTGAAAAGCTGATGTCTGGAGTTTCCTTCCTCCTTGCCCTGGGTGCACAAGAGACTAGAGTAAAACCCTTTGGGAGTGTGCGGCGGCTGAGTATTTGGGATGTTCAAGTGTAGTCGATGACTGCTCCTCATCCAGACAGAGAAGGCCCTTCTTGGCAACACCTATTCCCTCCTTTCTCTTACTATCTGGGAGTAATAAACAAAGACCAACTACCAGCAACACCAAGTCATGTGACCCAGGATACAGACACCAAATGGTCCTGACTAGAAAATGCCAACTTTCTACAAGTATGCAAAAAGTACACAAAAAAGTGATGTATGGAATGCTTGAATTAATCTCAGCCACTGGTGATGACTCTGGCCACATCACACTCCATTGTTATGTCACACACCATGTCACCTCAGTTTAGACCCAGCTATATGTAAATCAGTCTTGACCCTGCTGCTATCGGAACAGCCCAGTCAGACTGCCAAGCCAGGTCCTCTCTGGCCCAGAACACAAACAACCCAGGACCAGTTTTGCCCTAGTTATGGGCTCATCAGTGACACAGTGTGCACAGACCCATGTCTGGGCATCCACTTCCCACTTACGGCGATGCACTAAAGTATACAAAAAAGTGATGGATTGAATTCTTGAAATAATCTCAGCCACTGGTAACTACTCAGGAGTGTTAGAAATTGGGTTTCTGTGCGAGTATGCACTCTGTACAGGCAGGAACCATAGTCCTAGTCCGTGTAAGTAAGATACGCACTGACAAATAACCTGTGCTCACCCTCTGGTAACTTGGCACATAGTAGTTGGGCTTCTCTAAACAGGCAATGTGTAAAGTTTTTGTGCAACACACACTCACAGTAACATAATGAAAACACCACAAAAGAAAAATAGACCATAATTTAATAAATAAATCAAGACCAAAACAACAAAAATCCAATAAGTAGAGGTTGAGATGTGAATTTTAGAAGAATAAAAGAGTTCTAGCTTTTAGAAGCAAATAGTTCTTTAGGGGTTACTTAAGGTCATGTTAGACAATGACAAAGTCAAAAGTTCAGGCTGCTCACAATAGAGTGCAGGCCAGCTACAGGACCCACGCAGGCCCACTAAGCAAAGTACGTTAGTCCTGGTCACAGTTACAAGATGTGCCTATTCTGCTCACGCAGTGCTACTGATGCGTCTGTTCCAAAGCTGATGTTATGGGTTTCTCCACACTGAAGGGATGCATTGACCTTCCTTCAGGAGTTGTGGCTATGCAGTGGTTCCTATGCGATGATGATGCGTTTGTTCCAAAGCTAATGAGCAGGGTTTCTCCACACAGTAAAGGGTGTGCTGATCTTCCTTCAGCAGTAGCAGTGATGTGGTGGTTCTGATGTGCCAATGATGCGCTGGTGAAGCATTGATTCTGAATGCGATGTGCCAGTTCTGCACCCACAACAGCTTTGATTATACCTCTTGCAGTAGGCGATGCATCGGTTCTTGCTGGAGCAGGTGCCTGCATCCACATCCAGTAAAGCAGGCATAGGGGTACATGCTTTGATATCTTTAGTCTCTAGCAACAGGATGCAAGCCAGCAAACCCTTGGAGATTACTTTGGGGTGCAAGATCAGAGAGCAGCAGGACAGCACAGCATAAAAGCAGTCCTTCCAGGTCAGCAGTCGAGCAGAGTAACAGTCCTTAGTGCAACAAATCAGTTCTTCTGACATACTCCAGTTATAGGTCCAGAAGTGTCTGATTTGGTGGGGTCAGAAACCCAGTACTTACACCCAAAAGTGCCTTTGAATTGGGGGTGACTGAAGTGCACAAGTCTCCTTTCTTCCTCAGCCATGGCTCCAGACTATCAAAAGGGGGTAATCAGCCCGTTGTGTGGTGACAGACGCTGCCTATTCAGGTGTAAGTGTTATCCCTTCCCATCCAGGAAGCAGATGAGCACTCGAACACACCTAACATTACTGTGTTTGTGCCTGTCTTGAGGGAATGCACAACGTGTAGCTGTTACCCACCCCAGGTGTGTATTGGAGACAGCCTGCAGGCACACAGAGCTGTAAGAGCAGAGAAATGCCCACTTTCTAAAAGTGGCATTTCTAAAATAGGAATGTTAAATCCAACTTTGCTCGTAAAGAGGATTTATCACTACCATTCCAATGATATCAAACATTAATTACACCTTAGAAGTACATTAAGGATTTTCCAGTGTTAACCTATGAGAGGAGTAGGCCTCACAGTAGTGAACAACAGCGTTGGGGCTATTTTTACTACCAGGACATGTAAAACCTAAACATACTTGTCCTAACTTTTGTTACATAGCACCCTGCCCTGTGGGCTACCTAGGGCCTACTTAGGGGTGGCTTCTATGCAATAAAAGGGAAGCTGAAGGCTTGGCAAGGGATTTTAAATGCCAAGTTGAAGTGGCAGTCAAACGTCACACACAGGCACTGCAGTGATAGGCCTGAGATGTTTATAGAGCTACTTAAGTGGGTGATAAAATCAGTGATGCAGGCATTTAATTTACAGGCCCTGGGTATACGGCATACCACTTTACAAGGCAGTTACAAGTAAATTAAATATGCCAATTGTGTATATATCACTGTTACAATGTTTAGGGGAGAAGCACCTGCACTTTAGCACTGCTCAGAGTCCTAAGGCCCACACAAGGAATCCGCAAACCTCTGAGGCATGCAGGCAAACGTTTTGGGGGAAGACCACACTAAGGCTGACAGGTCTAACTGGGACACATCCCAATCTATTGTTTAGTTTGCATGCCATGTCACCTCAGTTTGGACCCAGCTGTATGCAAGTCAGTCTTGACCCTGCCTCAGTCTGAACAGTCCAGCCTGAACTGCAGAGACAGTTCCTCCGTGAACCAGAAAACAAGCAACCCAGGACTGGTTTTGCTCTAGTTATTGGCAGATCAGCTGGGTAGAACGTGACACAGTGAGCACAGAACCCATGTCTGGGCACACACGTCCCACTTACAGAGACACACTAACCTGGCAGGGTCAAGATAGATTTGCATATTGCTGGGCCCAAATCGAGGTGGCATGGTGTGCAAAATAACAATGGATTGGGATGCAGCCTGGGTAATTACCAGTGGCTGAGATTAATTCAAGCATTCTACCCATCACTTTTTTGTATACTTTGTGTCGCCGTAAATGGGATGGATATGCCTAGACCTGGATCCTATGGACACAGTGTCACAGGAACCAAGCTGTACCCATCTGATGAGCCCATAAGTAGGGAGAAACTGTTTTTGTGTTGCTTGAGTTCTGGTTCAGGGAGGACCTGATTTTAGCTCTACTTTTTGAGGAATGTCCATCATTTCCATACTCGACCTCTCCAACTGAGCCAATATAGTAGTATGACCAGATTCTGCATTGCACTGTACCTTTTTAAAACCAGGATTTGTTAGCTGCTAAATTTAAAGACTAGGGTCAGATGTTAATGAAACAACCCTTACTAACTGCTCTATACTATGATTAGTTTTTAGTATGTTTTCTATTTTAGACTAGCTATACATCTTACTTTGGGTGAGGAATTTCTGATTTGCAACCAGGTCCCTAAAAGCAAAGCTTACCACCGCTTTTTAATATGTGAAAGCGATTTGTGAATTTTAACCTAACTTTTTACGAGATGATTAGTATATTGTAAATAATTTTGTAATGATTTTTTATTAATCAACAAATAAAGGTTTTATTCCTTCCTTTATTTCCATAATTGGCTTCACTCTTAAGCCAGGCATGAACGTAAATTCACCAAAATGCCAGGGGTAGCAGAAGTGATGTCACACCCATTTTAACCTTCAATTCCACTCTCACACACATGCTTACACACACACACCTTCACACTAACACACACTCACTCGTCTAAACACACATACCCTCAAGCATGTACACAGCATACATTTAAAATCAATTATTTGCTTACATCAGCTGTGAGAAAGGGTCAAATCCAGCTAAGTGTACCCCTTTTATTATTGCACTAATAGTGAATATTTAAACATTATTCACTAGTAGTGTAATAAAAATATGAGCGAAAGCAAAGAGAAAGGATCCCCAACCAACGTCCATAACTGCGTTCTGTCACTGTGTTTATGGCACTGCTTTTGTCACCTCTGAAGCTAGGGGTCTCAAAGACAGTGCCAGAGATCACAAGGGGCAAACCAGGGGTCACAGCTGCGACCCCTGGGGACCCCTAAATTACGTCCATAATGCAAAGTGCTCTCCCGAACTGAGGGGTGCTTCTGGCCAACAGGGCCTAGTGGCAGTTCTTGGGACTTTGCATCTGCTGTACACTGTTCTCCCAAATGAGAACTGCCATGGCAACAATGCCCGGCCTCCATCCATAGAAATAGAGGTTCTATCTGAGTACTGGTTCTTGTAATAATTTTGACCGCAGCTTTCCTACAAATAGGTCAGGAAGTTTGCTGTGGGGAGTATGAGTGTGGTCAGGCAACACTCACCCACCAGATGTAAAAAAAAATTAGAACAACAATTTACTTTACCCCTCGGGTGCCCTGGACGTAATGGTTACGTCCTTGTTTGCAGTGCTCGGGTGCCGAGGATGCAACCGTTACGTCCAGCTACCAGCCCTCGGGGAAGTGCTAGCGATCCCCCTGAGTGCATGGCACCCTCTTCCCCTGGGCAGGGATGGAAGGGGAATTGCTTCCCCTTCCACCCTCACCCCTGACCCCATGTGGCATCTGTTGACAAATGCAAAAGCATTTCTCCTCCGATCATGAGGAGAGGGCAAGAGAGGCATGAAAAGAAAGGAAAGGCATTTCCTTTCTTTTCATGTCTCACTCTACGCCCACTAGACACTAGGGCAAGGGCCGCTCCCCGGGAGGGGGGGAAATTATTTTTAGGCCTTTTCTGCTCCTCCCGGGGGGAGGTTGGCCTATTATAATTAGGCCGATCTGCCCCTCGGGTGGGGCAGAGACCACTAGACACCAGGGATATTTTTTTTATGGCAGTTTCATGTGAGGGGAGCAACCCCTTAGGCAAGGGTCACTCCCCAAGGGGTGCAAATTTGTTTTAGACCATTTCTGCCCCTCTTGGGGGCAGAAACCACTAGGCCCGGGGATTATTTTTTTGCACCAATTTCACACAAGGGGAGCAACCCCTCAGATAAGGGTTGCTCCCCTGGGGGGGCAAATTTATTTTAGGCCATTTCTGCCCCCCTTGGGGGCAGATCAGTCTATTTCTATTAGGCCTATCTGCCCCTAGGGGGGAGAGCAAAAACCACTGAGGCACCAGGGATTGGTGTGTGTGTGTTTTGTTTGGGGGGGGCAAGGGTCGCTCCCCATGGGGCACATTGCTGTTGGCCATATCTGCCCCCTTGGGTGCAGATCAGTCCATTTTTGGAAGGACCATGGGTAGAAAGCCCACCAGAAACCAGGGAAGATTTTTTTTCTTCAAAATAAGAGGGTGGGGGTATGGTCATACCCCCACCCCAAATAAATGGGGCCAAAGTTGTTCTGCCCACCGGTGGACAGATGGGGCAATCACCTCCGATCCACACCCTGGGGGGCAGAAAGCCTACTAGATGCCAGGGAAATAAAAAAAAAAAAATATATATATATATAGTGAGGTGATGGCTACCAACCAGTATGGGCATGGTTATACCCCCACCCCTACTGAAGGGGGTAACAGTCTTTCAGCTCTCCCCGCACACTAAAATATCTTATCCCACTGCAAGCAAGAGGACATTTGGTTATTTTGGGTTTTGATTTTACATTTGGGCCATGAGAGCTTGGCTAACTCTCAAAATCGTCCCACTTGGAATGGTGAGTGGTGCACTTTTTGGACTTTGGGACGCTGCCATGTAGAAAAATCCACAAGACCTAGACACATCTGAAAACTAAACATCTGGGTGAGTCCAGGGTGGTGTGCTTCACATGCACCCTGCACCATTTTCTTTCCCACAATGCCCTGCAAACCTCCAACTTTGCTGGAAATCACCCATTTTTCCCACATTTTTGTGATGGAACCTTCTGGAATCTGCAGGAATCCACAAAATTCCTACCACCCAGCACTGTCTCATCTATACTGATAAAGATTCTGCCCCACTTGTCAGCCTAAAAAATGTTTTTTTTCAACTTCCCTTTTGGACCCACTTTGGTTCTCCTCAATTTCGACATGTGTTTGGCTCTTCCCTGTTACAGGCACTTGGCCCACCTACACAAGTGAGGTATCATTTTTACCGGGAGACTGAGGGGAACGTTGAGTGGTAGGAAATTTGTCCTGAAATATGAGGAAAAAGTGTTTTTTTTAAAAAGTTTTGTTTTTTTGGGGCCAAATTTTGAGGTTTGCAGATGATTCGGGGTAACAGAACTTGGCGAGAGCCCCACAAGTCACCCCATCTTGGATTCCCCTGGGTGTCTAGTTTTCATAAATACACAGGTTTTGTAGGTTTTCCTAAGTGCTGGCCGAGCTAGAGATCAAAAGCCACAGCTAGGCACTTTGCAAAAAACACATTTGTTTTCAATGTACAAATTTGATGTGTCCATGTTGCATTTCCTGTCGCGGGCATTAGGTCTACCCACGCAAGTGAGTTACCATTTTTATTGGGAGACTTAAGGGAACACAGAATAGTAAAACAAGTGTTATTTCCCCTTCTCTTTCTCTATATTTTTTCCTTCCAAATGTAAGCCAGTGTATGAAAAAGTCGTCTATTTGAGAAATGCCCTGTAATTCACATGCCAGTATGGGGATCCCAGAATTCAGAGATGTGAAAATAACCACTTCTTCTCAACACCTTATCTTGTGCCCATTTTAGAAATACAATGGTTTTCGTGATATCTATTTTTCACTCTTTATATTTCACCAAATGAATTGCTGTATACCCGGTTTAGAATGAAAACCCATTGCAAGGTGCAGCTCATTTATTGGCTCTGGGTACCTAGGGTTCTTGATGAACCTACAAGCCCTATATATCCCCACAACCAAAAGAGTCCACCAGATGTAACAGTATATTGTTTTAAAAAATCTGACATAGCAGGAAAAAGTTACGGAGTAAAACGTCAAGAAAAATGGCTGTCTTTTTCACCTCAACTTCAATATTTTTTTTTATTTCAGCTGTTATTTTCTGTAGGAAAACCTTGTAGGATCTACCAAATGACCCCTTGCTAAATTTAGAATTTTGTCTATTTTTTGGCTATGTTTAGCTTTCCGGGATCCAGCATTGGTTTCATACACATTTCTGTCACTAACTGGAAGGAGGCTAAAAGCACAAAAAATAGTAAAAACGGGGTATGTCCCAGGAAAATGCCAAATTGTGTTGAAAATGTGGTTTTCTGATTCAAGTCTGCCTGTTACTGAAAGCTGGGAAGATTATGATTTTAGCACCGCAAACCCTTTGTTGATGCTATTTTGAGGGAAAAAACACAAGCCTTCTCCTGCAGCCCTTATTTTTTTTTATAAACATTTTTGCTGTATTTTGGCTAATGTCTTGGTCTCCTCCAGGGGAACTCACAAACTCTGGGTACCTCTAGAATCCCTAGGATGTTGGAAAAAAGGATGCAAATTTGACTTGGGTAGCTTATGTGGACAAAACTTATGAGAGCCTAAGCGCGAACTGCCACAAATAGCCAAAAAACGGCCTGCCATCTGAAGGGGGGAAAGGCCTGGCTGCGAAGGGGTAAAAAAATGGCTGTAGTGTAGGCCATTCAGGTGGATCTCGGTTTTCTTTCTCCTTCCTGGACCTGAACGTTTTACAGAATGGTTTTCCTAAGTGCTGACCCTGCACAGCATTTGAATTGAAAGTTTCCAGTTATCCCCACAAACTGAACATGGGGCTTGCAGATTTACTTACAGCAGCTAGCTAATAGAACCTGAGCATGCCTTAGCTCTCATTTGTTCTTCTTCATTCTCCCTATTTTCAATCTCCGGTGTTCCGACCTTACTTTTAATCCCGCAGTGGCAGCAACTGTCTGACAGGTCCAAGGCCTTACGTGCATTTGTGCCAATACATGATTATTCGTGCATAACACAAAAGCCGAGCTTGTTGTTAATGCTGTTTTTTCACGACTGTCTTGATCTATGTGTGAACAGTTATTTATTTAATTAACACAAAAGTATATGTGCACTAAATATAAAAGTTGTCTCCTTTCAGCCCATTCGACGTCTAAACTTCTCTTTGAGAAAGAAAGAGTTGCTTGCCTGTATATCTGATATTGCAACTGTAAATTTGTGGGACGTGTGTAAACAGAAGTGTTATCACATGTTCAATGCGGAGCACACATCACCAGCCACAGAAATATGTGCTTGTCCACTGAATGACTGGTTACTTGTCAGCGTTGGCTTGGATCAAAAACTAATTCTATATGACGCTGCAGAAAAAAAGTAAGTATTTTTTCATGTTCTTTCTCGGCAGTTAACTAATTCTGAACACAAAGCGATTTGGCACATCAGAGCAAGATCCCCAAGTACCAACGTTCATTTTAATCAATTGATTTAAATTGTGTTTCATGACTTATACTTAGTGTGTGTATGTTTGTGTGTATATATATATATATATATAAAGCGCTAAATCCTTATGTAGATCAAAAGAAAGAAACTTCGTTATGAATTTTCAGTTCATCTGGTAAAGTCCTAGTTCTTTCTTATAACTGTATTTATCACAACTTTTGAACAACTTATTTTTTTTTTACAAATTTACACATTTTATCTAATGTTTTAGGTATAGGGTGAGAAAGTACTTTAGTGCGTGAGTTTTATATTTTGGGACTAGGTCGTGGTGGAATTTACTATTGCAAGGATCTTAACGCAGTTTTTTTCTTTTGCCTGTTTTATGATGAATTTCTGGTACTATGTATGTATATGCTGTGCTTTTATGGCACTTGTTGCCGAAATAAAGCTAATTGAAATGAAGTGACCAATTCTGAACATGTACTTTCAAGCTGTGACTGCTCTTTACCGGAGGAACACAATTAACCTACCAATAAAACTCCTGTATGTTAATTTTAGACATTTTTGTTCTCAGATTCCCCTTGTGACCCAAATTTACAATCATTTAGTTAATTTGGAGAAATCATATGTGCACCTCTGAATAGATATCCATCTATCAGAATCCGTTCCTCTTTCACATTCCTGTAACCTCTAACAGCTTCAAGAACATCTTTGATGCTTGGCCACCCACTTACTACATACTTAGACATTGTACTTAACTCCTCATCACAGTTTGGCACATACCATATCTCCCCTAGCAATTACCTTTTTCCTTCACTAATGCCGCAGGTGTAACAAGATCACTCACTTCCCAACAGTATTCAATGGCCAAGCTAGACAGGCAGTTACACACATAATTTTGCCTCCCAGGGAAATATTCCATTTAAAGTTGTAGTCCATTAAACCTTCAATACATCTCCTGATTCTTGGTGTTAAATGGCATCCCATCTACACGCAAACATCTGTATAGGAGGACAATAGTCTGATCTTACCACAAGCAGTAAACCCCACAGATTAATTTTGAAATATTGTATTGCTCAAGCCATGGCTAATGCTTTCAGCTCTCACGGAATACTGGTCCTCTGCTTCCCTCGGAGAACACTAAGCAAATTTTATCACATTCCTCTCCCCATCACAATTTCATATAAAAGTGATACCAAACCCTTAAGCCAGTCATCAGTAGTTAGAATAGTTGATTTGCAGGTGTGAAAGAGGCCCAAGGTTGGAAATTTATCAATGGACAATTTGCATCATATTTTTGTCCACTTGAAAATTGACCCCTTCTTAAGGAGGTTTCATAATGATTGGACAAAACTGGCAAAAGTGGCAATGAAATTTAAACAAAACTCTGCCAATCCTAAAAATGGCCTTGCACTTGATCACAATCACTAAGCATTTGAACATCGGTAATGCTTTTGGCTTGTTACAATTTTGTGCTTATGCCTTCACAAGAAATAGTGTGTCCAAAGTATGTGACAGTAGTAACACCAAAATTGCATTTGTTACTCTTCAAAGTGAAGCAAGTAGATTGTAATTTTGTAATTTATTTTTTAAGTACACTCCAGAATTCTGTCATCATCATCTTTGTTCTTTTCATACACCGATATGTCGTCTTAGAAGAAGAGAACCTGAATATCCCTTCCAAGATCCTTTTCATCACCTTTTGAAAACACATGATCACTGAAGCTGGAATTCTTAAAAACTGTAGGAACTCAAAGGTGTTAAAAACAAAGTGCGATGCCTAGATTCAGCATGAAGTTGTATGTTGAAGCCAAGTCCATGATACTACACAACTTAGCTCCTTTAAGTGCTGTTAGGGTTTCACTAATATTGAGAAGTTTTGGTGATCCACCATATTTTTTATTGAGACCTCTAAGGTCCACATACATTTTAAGCTTGGGCTACAATCCTTGGGCACAGCAATCACCTGAGTCAACCACTGTGAGGACTTGATCTTTTCAATGATCCTCAAACCTAATAGCCACTGGATTTCAGCCTTAACAGCCTCAATAATCATCATTCTGTACTTTCTTTACCTTAAACATACACAACACTGCATTCCTCAAGAACGCAATCTTATCTTCAAATTCATGCATCAATTGTAATTCTTTCTCATGCTGTTATGGAAACTTGTGAACACTCACATTGTTGGAAACCAATAAAATGGGTACTGGAGAGTTTGAGAGCTATGCACATATTCCTTTGGTGTCGCCAACCCAGTAAATTGTCCCCATGCTTGGCAACAAAGACCTTGTCAACATTTTCTCTATCTTTATATTGAATCTTCATTATTGTGTAACCCAAAATATTAATCCTAGTTCCACCATACCTCTCTGGAATAATTTGATGTTGTCCCTGCCAAAACACCTGTTCCAGTGTTGATCTCCAACCACGGTGTATGGCAGACCTGAACCCATCAAAACTGTAACCATTATTATTTTATTTTGAGGCATTGTCAAAGGAGGACTGTCAATTCCTTCATTCTCTTCCACAGTCACATGCTTCTTCCTTAAATTGTCAGTTGAGCTGCCCTACACATCATCTATTGCATGTACTTTTCTATTTCATACTCTGACATAATGGATCCTGTAGGGAAATGCCTCCTTGGCATGGTTACCCCCTGACTTTTTGCCTTTGCTGATGCCAAGTTATGATTTGAAAGTGTGCTGAGGCCTGCTAACCAGGCCCCAGCGCTCTTTCCCTAACCTGTACCTTTGTTTCCACAATTGGCATACCCTGGCATCCAGGTACATCCCTTATAACTGGTACCCCTGGTACCAAGGGCCCTGATGCCAGGGAAGGTCTTTAAGGGCTGCAGCATGTCTTATGCCACCCTGGGGACCTCTCACTCAGCACAGACACACTGCTTGCCAGCTTGTGTGCGCTGGTGGGGAGAAAATGACTAAGTCAACATGGCACTCCCCTCAGGGTGCCATGCCAACCTCACACTGCCTATGGCATAGGTAAGTCACCCCTCTAGCAGGCCTTACGGCCCTAAGGCAGGGTGCACTATACCATAGGTGAGGGCATAGGTGCATGAGCCCTATGCCCCTACAGTGTCTAAGCAAAACGTTAGACATTGTAAGTGCAGGGCAGCCATAAGAGTATATGGTCTGGGAGTCTGTCAAACACGAACTCCACAGCACCATAATGGCTACACTGAAAACTGTGAAGTTTGGTATCAAACTTCTCAGCACAATAAATGCACACTGATGCCAGTGTACATTTTATTGTGAAATACATCCCAGAGAGCATCTTAGAGAGGCCCCCTGAAAACATACCCGACTTCCAGTGTGGGCTGACTAGTTTTGCCAGCCTGCCACACACCAGACATGTTGCTGGCCACATGGGGAGAGTGCCTTTGTCACTCTGTGGCTAGTAACAAAGCCTGTACTGGGTGGAGGTGCTTCTCACCGCCCCCTGCAGGAACTGTAACACCTGGCGGTGAGCCTCAAAGGCTCACCCCCTTTGTTACAGCGCCCCAGGGCACTCCAGCTAGTGGAGATGCCCGCCCCCTCCGGCCACGGCCCCCACTTTTGGCAGCAAGGCCGGAGGAGATAATGAGAAAAACAAGGAGTCACTGGCCAGTCAGGACAGCCCCTAAGGTGTCCTGCGCTGAGGTGACTCTGACTTTTAGAAATCCTCCATCTTGCAGATGGAGGATTCCCCCAATAGGATTAGGGATGTGCCCCCCTCCCCTCAGGTAGGAGGCACAAAGAGGGTGTAGCCACCCTCAGGGCTAGTAGCCATTGGCTACTAACCACCCAGACCTAAACACCCCTAAATTGAGTATTTAGGGGCTCCCAGAACCTAGCAAGATAGATTCCTGCAACCTGAAGATGAAGAAGGACTGCTGACCTGAAAGACCTGCAGAGAAGACGGAGACACCAACTGCTTTGGCCCCAGCCCTACCGGCCTGTCTCCCCACTTCAAGAAAAACTGCAACAGCGACGCGTTCCACAGGGTCCAGCGACTTCTGAAGCCTCAGAGAACTACCCTGCATCTAAAAGGACCAAAAACTCCAGAGGACAGCGGCTCTGTTCCAAAGAAGAAACATCTTTGCAACAAAAAAGCAACTTTTAAAGACAACACGTTTCCCGCCAGAAGCGTGAGACTTTCCACTCTGCACCAGACGCCCCAGGCTCGACCTGCAGAGAAACAACACTACAGGGAGGACTACCCGGCGACTGCGATCCTGTTAGTAACCAGAGTTGACCCCCCTGAGCCCCCCCAACGACGCCTGCAGAGGGAATCCAGAGGCTCTCCCTGACTGCCTGTTTCTAAGAACCCGACGCCTGGTGAAGACACTGCACCCGCAGCCCCCAGGACCTGAAGGATCCAACCTCCAGTGCAGAAGCGATCCCCAGGTGGCCCTCTCCCTTGCCCAGGTGGTAGCTACCCCGAGGAGCCTCCCCCCTTGCCTGCCTGCTTCGCTGAAGAGACCCCTGGGTCTCCCATTGAACTCCATTGCAAACCAGACGCCTGTTTGCACTCTGCACCCGGCCGCCCCCGTGCCGCTGAGGGTGTACTTCTTGTGCTAACTTGTGTGTCCCCCGGTGCCCTACAAAACCCTCTCGTCTGCCCTCCGAAGACGCGGGTACTTACCTGCTGGCAGACTGGAACCGGGGCACCCCCTTCTCCATTGAAGCCTATGCGTTTTGGGCACCACTTTGACGTCTGCACCTGACCGGCACTGAGCTGATGGTGTGGTAACTTTGGGGTTGCCCTGAACCCCCAATGGTGGGCTACCTTGGACCCCACTTTGAACCCTGTAGGTGGTTTACTTACCTGCAAAACTAACAAACACTTCCCTCCCCCAGGAACTGTTGAAAATTGCACTGTCTAGCTTATTGCCATTTTTGTGAAAACTGTATATGCTATTTTGCTAATTCAAAGTTCCTAAAGTACCTAAGTGAAATACCTTTCATTTGAAGTATTACTTGTAAATCCTGAACCTGTGGTTCTTAAAATAAACTAAGAAAATATATTTTTCTATACAAAAACCTATTGGCCTGGAATTTGTCCTTGAGTGTGTGTTCCTCATTTATTGCCTGTGTGTGTAGAACAAATGCTTAACACTACCCTCTGATGAGCCTACTGCTCGACCACACTACCACAAAATAGAGCATTAGAATGATCTCTTTTTGCCACTATCTTACCTGTAAGGGGAACCCTTGGACTCTGTGCATGCTATTTCTCACTTTGAAATAGTACATACAGAGCCAGCTTCCTACAGATCCTTTTTCCGCATTTCTTACAAATGGCATTTCTGGCATAGCACCCCCGGTTATTTGAGAGATGCCCATTGCTAAGACATCTGCCTATTGCTTAGGCAATTTAATTTTCCATTTTGACTATCACCATTCCCCAGTGCAAACTGTCACGTTCTTTAACTTCCTAACCGTCTGTCAGATTCATCCTTCATCCCATCAATTTAGTTAACAGTGTCCGCAGTTTGACTGTCATAAAAATTCTGAACTCACATGGGCATGTTATCCATAGATTCTGTTATGCCAATTACCTCCTTCAGACTATGGGCCTGATTTAGAGTTTGAAGGACGGGTTACTCCATCACAAACGTGACCAATATCCCTTCCGTCATATTATAATCCCCATAGAATATAATGTAATCGTAAAATGGCAGATGGGATATCGGTCACGTTTGTGATAGAGGAACCCCATCTGCCAAACTCTAAATCAGGCCCTATGTCTTTGCTAAGAGTTTTTCCTGCACTTTTTGATTGTTGGTATTTCTCAGTAATTGGTCTCTGATGAGAGAAACAATGAGTGCACCAACATCAAATATGATATGTGAGCTAGAGCAAAATAGTTACTACTTTCTCAGTTTTACTTTGCATTGCAGAGAAAAACGTGTGCCATTCAAGAGCAACATTTATCTTGTACCAAAATGTTTTTCCAGTATCATCACCGACATTCCATTAACCTCTCTACGTTCCCATCCAGTGCCTATGGTCAGTTCCTCCAAACCATCATATATATTTCTTCCTTCCAATCCTAACTTATGTAACAAAACTGCTTGTTTTCTAGTTGCCAGCCATTTATCACCATCTATAGCTACTAAATATGAATCACGTAATTTTTCCATTGATCCCATGAGAGCAGAGGATCACCTTTTCCAGACAAGAAAAAATGTGGCTGAGACATGTTTGCCACTGCCATGATGGACTGACAACATAGGTAAATATTAACAATGCAGCGGAAATAGATGAACTGAAGAACAAGTATTAAAGCAAAGTTGCAGCTAAAGTTCAGTTGATTTGAACAATGACAATGAAGATCATAACAAGTAGGACAGAACTGGAACGGAAAAAGACCAAGAATTATATTAATATCAATGTTAATAATAGTTTCTAGAAAAATAAAACTGTTCCTTTAAAAAATATATTTTAATTGAAATTGTTATAGAGTTGAAAAATGATCACCAGACAGCATGCAACACAAATAACATTGCCAAAGTAGCATCCAACAGCAAAGAAAACAGAGATATCTGGTGAAAAATACATAGAGAATCGTACCTGGGATGAAAACGAGTAAAGAAAAATTAAATGGCAAAAGAAGTCTCAGAAGTCAGATAAATCTGCAAATCTGAAATAATAGCCCAAATATGTTTGATGCGCTCAAGGCCCTTTGCCCTCATTGCCCTAGAGGAAGCCAATTCCAGTACAAAGATCTAGCAAAATAAAATCCAATGCTCAGAGAACATAAGTGCTATGGGGAAATCCAAGATCTTGCAATGCATAGTCAAGCAGTAGTAATGACCATTGATAAGACAGTGGTATATCTGGGGCCACAGTTCGGTTTATATGCCAGCATACTCTCTTTGACAGACCGTTGAAAATCAAGCCCCATACAGGAAAAAAAGACGCTGGCTCACACTGGACCAAAATTCCTGAAGCGTGGGACAACTAGCAAACATGTGGACGATGTCGGCTGAATATACACTACATTTGGGGCAAAAGGTCTGATCATAAGAGTGATTTCTAACCCACTTGAAGAGTCTCTCCTCTCTGGAGTATAATATAACATGCACAATGTTTTAAACTGTTGCAGCTTAAAACTGACTGTGAGAACTGAATGATTAATTATGTCAAAAGAAATAGTAATCTCTTCAGGAGAGATATCCAACTGAAACCCATCACTCCACTTAGAGACCAGTGTGGACAAATCATCTCCTCTATGGGCAGAAAGAATCTAATACTGTGCCCGATTGATAATTTACCAACACTGGTAAAATTATATGACAAGAAATCTGGATCAGCGCCCACCGTGAAAAATATGACTCGTTATACAAGAAAAAATTGCAGATCTGCAAGAATTAAAAAAAAAAAAAAAGACTTCTGAGTAAGATTATGCAACAATCTTAGAGTATAAAAAGAACAAAGACCATTATAATAAAAATCTGCCCAACAGTGTTAAGGTCCTTGTTATGTCAAAGATTGGCTCCCAGAATTTGGAATATAAACAGAAGATTTGGATAGAGGTGTATGGCAGGAAGAGAATATCTGGAACATATCTCGTCTCAAATTGGGACAATGTCCTTAATAATCTTGAACCCAACCCACTAAACGTAGATGGCATCTGAGTGCCTGTTTAAGAAAAATCAGGGCCCAGAGCCATTTTTCTTATGGGTACAGAAAAGGATCCTGATCGATCAGTAGTTTCCTTATATGTTCTCCGAAAGCTGCCCAGAAATAAAGCTTGAAGTCTGTCAGCTGGAGATCCTTTATTATACAGGCGCTGAAAAAAAAAACAGCCCGTCTGGCACACTTATAACCCCAGATGAATAGCACCCTCATGACATTTGAGAAATGAATCCAGAACATGAAAAGATATGAGCAAAAAAGATATAAAAACTTTGGAAGAATATTTCAAGTTACATCAGCCAATGATACTTACCGGGAGTCGATTCCAAGACCAGATATTGTCTGAGTGATTGCAACAAAGGCTCATAATTAAGTTGGACAATTAGATGCACACTAGTAGACACCCCGATCCTGAGATAGGTGGCCACTGGCACAGTCCCTGGAAGTGGGCTCTCGGCCTGAAAGTTTAGCAGAACAAGAGTTTTAGTGAGTTTGAGCTTGTAATCAGAGACCGCCTCGAACCTCATTCAATCAATCAGTTCATTTGCAGAGCACACACTGTCACCCCTAATGGTCTCTGGGCACTTAGGTGTCTTTTCTCTTGTCAAAAAGCCAGGTCTTGAGTTTTTTCTGGAACTCTGTCAGGGAGGGTGCTGTTTGGAGATGTATCAATAGGGTGTTCCAGGTCTTGGTGGCGGTGTAGGAAAATGAGAGGCCTCTGGGGCAGTTATGACAGATGCGGGTGGCGTGTGCGAGTGAGACAGAGCACAGGTGTCTTCTGGGCTGTTAGAAGTTCAGATGGGGGTTGATGTAAGATGGTCCTAGATTGTGGCCTCATTGGACATATATTATGGCTGACATGTAGTCCGAGGTATAGACAACACCATCATTTGCATAGGCACTTACTTTCAGCTTTATTCCATTAAAAGTGACTGGGTGGATCCATGAGTTGGCGAGAAGCAACCTAAGGTAGGGCTCGAAATATAAGGTGAACAACAATGGGGACAATGGACAGCCCTGATGAGTACCCCTACTTATATTAAAAAATGAAGTACAATGTCCATCCAAAACCACCCTAGCATTGGGATTTCTGTAAAGGCTCTAGACACAAGGAATGTCTGTCCAACATCAAAAGCGACCATTGTCGCTCACATAAAGTCCATCACGATCCGTTCAAAAGCCTTCTCTTCATCTAATTGTACCATACCGTCCTTTTCGCCTATACGTTTTGCAACATCCAAAACAGCAGCTGCTGTGTTAGTGTGACTGGTGGTATCCCTGACTAGTATGAAACCATGTTGTTGGGGTGAGACCAACTGCTGTGAAAAAAGGGGCAAGCAGTGAGGTTAATATTTTGGCATAGATTTTGACATCTGCATTAATCAGAGATGGGGCAATATGACCCTCTCTCTTCTGGAGGTTTCCTCTTACTTCAAGAAGATCGCTATATTAGTACAGCTCCAGGAGGTGGGAATCTCACCCTCTTCACACAATATGCCTTACCAGTTTCATGAATTCTGGGTGAAGTATATCACTAAACTGACAGATTCTGAGATCATACAGCGGGAGGAAAATCTGTTTTTGTAGATGGGTACTGGCTGCACACAGGCGACTCACTAAAGTCAGCAGCGTCAATCTGCAGTTTAACAAGTGCAGGGGGTTGTTTTGGCCTTGGAGCAACAATGCAGGAGTTTACTAGCCCCCACCTCAGTAGACAGCAGTTTAACTATCAGTCAGACGATATGGGTCAGAGATCACCTCCCTGCCTTGGTTAGCAAACAGTACCTTGAAACTGCTCCCTCTCCAGAGGAGACAGAAGCTGCAGGGCGTGCACTCTACCCCCTGCGGGGCGTGCTTGGCTCTGTGGGAGCTTGACAGGAGAAATATCCAGGAATGAAGGCAGAATCCAAAGACTGGTCCGCCAAGGACTGGCAAGACCGCCTAAAAGAATCCAGGGACAGGGCTGCCTCATTAGCGAAGCAGCTAGGCCACCGAAGGAAAAGGCAAATGCTCAACTGAGATCCAAGAGCGGTTAGAGGGTAACCGGACAGAACACTGGGGGAGGGCAAGGTCAGCCCACTGCAGTCCTTCTCCAAAACTGCATTCCTTCTGCACCCAAAAAAATAAACATTGTCACAGTAACAAGAATCTTTAATGGTAAAGATCAGTGTTCCTATACTTATAGACCACTGAAAACCGAAAGGAGCCCACTGGGAACTGAAGTAAGCCACAGCACTGATGGGAAAAGGTCATCAATAGTATTTACTATGAGTTAACCTGATCTAATACGGTGCCCAACATATCCCGTGATACCATGATAATGTTGACGCTTGATGACACAGGATACAATGACGTGTCCGGATTGGAGCTCCTCCTTGAACAAGACGGAACAGGAGGTCACCAAACTGCACTCACGGCTGATCCATTGGAGAATACAGTGTTCGAAAGAATAAAATCTAATTTTTCATGCCGCTGGTAAGCAAGTGCAATCTACATATTCATCATAGATGAAACAGAGTCTGGAGCGAAGTCCAGTTTCCAAAAGTAAACTATGCATACTCCAACCATAGCTCCTCCAATACATATTTCCAAAAGGGCAAGCAGTGTACACTCTAAACGTTATTACTCATGATGCTGGTAACTAAAATAACATTATGTTGATGCTAAAACAAAGTTTGTAATACTGGTAATTTATAAATTCAGTTGCAACATAAAGTGTGGATCCAATCCGATAATTTTGACCATGTAATTACTCGGAGAGGTGAACTGCTGCAAAATACATAGCAGCCTTCTTGTGACTTCTGAGGTGATTGTCAGCACCTAAATGGCAGGTTGCGATCATTGCCACTGTTAAGTCCCATGAATCCAATAAACTCCAGTATATCGTGTAGGTTTCTTCAAGCTTTTTATTTTATGGAGAAGCAGAGTACAAGAGTATCAACCAGACACCAGGGCAGCCATGTCTCAACTGATCTAGTTTACAAAACATCATAGCGACATCTCAGTGGATTCTACTTCCAATATGTAGCCTCAAACAGTGTAAGCAGTTCTGTAAGCAACAACATAATCTTAAGTCGTCATATGTTATGAACCAATGAAACATTCTTGTTTACTCAGTAGCACGTGCGTAGATGGTGGTGTGGTGTCTGTGGTGCGTGCGTGCGTGCGTGCGTGCATGTATTTCTAGCCTATAACAACGTGTGTGTTCGTGGTATTAAAAAGAAGATACTCAATGGAAACGATTGTAAGCTACATCTTTGTTCATCCGTCAGCTCTGTCCTTGCACAAGTGTGTGTATTTGTGCTTGTTTGTATCCATGCATATTTGGAGTTCGGGGGTAAAGAATACTGAGCATCTCAATTTGTTTTGCAGATTTCTGCACACTTAAACTCTTAGATTCTGGTTGGTACCTATACTACTTGGGTAAAACGTGCTGGAAGTCACCTTTTGCCACCACCCTACTTAAAGGGATTGCAAGATAACAGTTCACTGCTTACATTTAGTGGAGTCTGCAGATTATGATATTGAACTGGACCCTTTCACCTTCTAAGAATGATGCATACCAGTTCTGATTTTTAGATAATGCAATATTTATGCAAAGAACATAACCCCACGGTTTTTGATCCATTGACAATGCTGCAGCGCCTCGGAATCCTAGCTATTCTTTACCATAAATAGTGGATCTTTGTGCTTAAGGACGATGGATCAAAGTGACCTAGATTTGAGGGGATGTCATCAATGAGTGGGGTGATCATCAACAATAAACAATTAATAACAACTATACTCAATGACCACACCATTTTATTAAGTAGTATTCTGAATTTATTTCCCTATATTAACAATGCTAATGTCAAGAATATGACTCTTAAACACAAATGGTAAACATATAGGATCAATAAGGGCTGGTTATATCTTCTCTCGAATCTCAATCTGATTAAGACAATCAAGCAAATTATTTCCAAAAGGATCACACTTATTAATCGTGTAAAGATTGGTAATAATGGCAATGTATACATTAGTTCAGCATTCAAATGATCTCAAACATGTCATAAGCATTTCAAATTAGTCTCTCACTAGCCACAGATTAGCATTAACATGTTGGACTTCATGTGAAAAGAATTTAGTAACACAAAATTTTGGAAAGACTCTTATTCTAGGTTGACGTAAAAATCAATATTATATTGTGCAGCAGTTAATATCACATATTGCAGCTGGTACCTGAAAACAAAATAAGACACATAACATAACAATATTATACTTTACACAATTATTAAAAACATTCAACATGCAGTCTACTTCAGCCAGTGGACACCATCAGTTACAGCTAAACCCTCCTCAGATGCTGGAACACTTGTTCTTCTGACTATTGTCATCGATTGCTCTCTGCAAACTTCTAATCTCCTGCTCTCCTAACTTAAACATCAGCAACTCTGCAACTCTCTCTTCTACTCCCCGACTTGTTATACTAAATTCTAAAAAACTTCTGATTGGTCAATCCTTGGGGTGTTTATTCTCTAGCCCAGGGTTCTGCAAGGTCTGTCCTGGAGAGCCGGGTCCATGCCAGATTTTTTGCATATCCACATTTAGAAACAAGATGTTTCAGAAATCTACATTTTTCTAAATGTGGATATGCAAAAAATCTGGCATGGACCCGGCTCTCCAGGACCGACTTTGCAGAACCCTGCTCTAGCCAATCAACAACTAAATTGATGACCTAAAATACAACAATTCAACATTAGCTGAAATATTTTCCTCATCTCAAATCTCTTCCTTTTGCGAGTCGTCTGAGGCTCCATTGTCTCATCTCCGTTAAGTCACCGCTTCTCAGGAAGAAACTTTTTCTGTTATCATCCTACTTCCATCCTCGAGGAAAGACCAGATATTAGTAACATTCTCAAACAATAGGACATTTCAACTTATGCAATGCTCGGTTAAAGCATGACCTTGTAAGACATAATGCAGCAACCCACTAGGGGTAGCTGTGGCCACATCTACAGAAGTTTCAAAAACACTCTTATAGAAGGTATGAGTTATGGAAAATAACCACATCATTAATTGAGATTTTGCTTCCTTAACATTATACGTTCTTTCATGTAATACATCACAAGTGTTAGTATAAAATTATTAATAAACATATTAGAAAAGTTTACACACTCACAACAAATATTTGCGAGCATTACATTTTTAATTTAGTTTCAGAGCCACACCTTTTGCTGAAATAACTTTCTGCAATTATTTGTACTTTACTAAGCAAATGCTGTGTGGTGTTTGACACATGATAAATGTGGCAACAGAAAATTGCTGACACACATTCCCTAGATTTTCAAGTTAGTGAAATGTTTCTGATATGAATGAAATTAAGCCTCCGGTACATTTATGATGTCAGGAACGTTATGTAGAGCTCATGCATTTTAGTTCATAATGCAGAACTCAACGTGTAAAGCTGAAGCGCCATGAGAAAAATGGAAGCGTGACTTTCATCCTTCCAATATAGGCAAAAGCAGCACCATTCAGTTTGGTTGAAATTAGAAGTTTACTTCATTATTAAAGTTATGACTCGGACGTTTGGGTGTGGTCTGCACTTAAATATCTACAGGGGCAGATGAGTCTTTCATCCGTTGATGATAGTTGCACCAGCTGATCACAGTTTGTAGAAACAAGAAAACTAATTTTATGAGGCTCATTAGAAATGCTTCTTATTTGGGTTAATACCAGGTGTTACCGATGTATTTTGAGGTAATTTGTTACATGAGCTGACCAAGTAGTTATATTCTAATAAATGCAAGAGCTTTGACTCTGTGTACCTCTTCCCTGTGTCCAGTTTGTCCCTGTTTGCTGTTTTTTTTTAAATTAAGGCGTTCGCCTTTTTCATTCACACCACAGTCCCTTAATTTTGTAGAGAACACGTGTGACCTTCTTTCAGACACCCACTTTGACTACATCCTCCTAAACATTGGGCAGGTATAACTGTTAGATTCTGATGAGAAACCGCACCACCTACTCTTCCCTTTAGTGAAATATACAATAGCAAAAGAGGAGCAGGAGAAAGTAGGTTCAGCTCAAATGTCTATTTCATCTCAGCCAGGACAGTGGAAATTCAAATAACTGGCTGCACTTAGAAACTAATATTAGCACGGGTAAATGCCATTCCCGCATAAGTAGTTTTTTTTTGTTATATACAAGTTCAGTCTAACTGCCTCTTGAGATGAGCTATCACAATCTCCAGAATGGAGACTATTGGGATATTATCCTGGGTGACACTTTACAAATATTCTGAAGCGACCCCAGTAGGGTTTGTCTCCTTTTAACATTGCCTGTATTGACATCATGCTATATGCCTCGATCTTCATTTGTTATCAAATAACAGCCCCAACATTCCAGGTCTGAACTGCTGTCGGCTTCACAGCTGTCTTTACCATGAATCTATTTACATTTATGGGCCATCACATGGCTGTAAGTGAACCAATGGTAACTTATGCTAGCAGGTTGGACTTCTTCGAATTCATGAATACATTAAGGCACCAAAGAGGTAGGCCTACATTGGGATCTTGTACACAGAAAGTGGAGTCCGACACTGAGTGTGCAGATTAACAGATCAACTTTCAGCAGGGATAACAAGTGGGCTTGGATTTCAGCTACTATATGTGCTTCGAATCACCTAATATTGTAATGTCAGTCTGTAGTTTTTGGAATTACCCATCTTAAAAACAATCCTGTATTGCAGGACAAGCGGTGGAGTGCACCTGCGTTGTGCTCATTGCATCCTGTGCAGGGCCATCCATAGGGGAGATACTCTTGTACTCATTTAATCAATACAAACTTTATTTCGGCAAAACATGCCACAAAAAGTCAAACAATACAATAAGCTCAAACAAAAAGAAGAAAATCTGAATCCAGCATACAATCATTAAACATAATTAAAATCAATAAATTGTTTAAAGTTTTCCAAATTCATATAATAAAAAGCAGGTTAAAAACGACGTGCAACACAACAAATTTATAGATCATTTCCCAACCTTTTTCTTGGCTTTCACAGCCGACCAGATAAAACGATACACAGAAGCACACCCCCACATCAGTTTGCAATAGCTGTAAATATAATATTGCTTCCTTGTAGGTGTTACTATTTAATAACCTAAGTAATGGAATTAAAATAGCCCTTCTCTGATCTCTATATAAATCACAAAATAGGACCATATGCAATTGTGTTTGTGAAGCCTGTGAATCACATGGGCAAGGAATTAAATCCCTGGCAGTGTATGCCTTCGAAGGGTAAGTCACCAAAAAGTGAGCTATAACCAACAGAAAGCTCATCAAATAAAATCTGTAATGTCATGGAACATTTAAAAGATATGGCTCAGTTTTCAGGGTAGTACATAAAGGAAGATATGCTGCCACCATACTTTTACTTAAATTACTACTCCACCTATCCTCAGAGATTTTTGCAAGTAGCTCACTCTTGATCGATTGGACAGTCTGCTTAGTTATAGACCCTGGATTAATGTACAGGGCAGATCTCTTACTGCTGCCCAATATTTCCTGAATACACACAAATCACTTGCACTTATGGACCCCTTTCAATTTCAAGCAGTCCAAAATAAATGACTTGGTAAGGGCTGCTTCTGGTCTGCTACATAGGGACAGCCACAAGAGTACTGGGGCTATCTTAACCACGTCGTCTATAAAGGGAAGACCAAGTTCTTCATGCACAATAATAGCAGGTATGCTAGTAGGAAGTGAAAAGAGACTCCTCAAAAATGTATTTTTACTTATTTGTGAAGGTAGTGCACCCATATACCCCCAAACACCTGTATCATATGTAGCAATAGGTTTAGGCCTCGCTTTATAGACTGTAATAATAAGTTTGAGTGGTGCACAATCCAGTTTAGAAATAAATTTACGCAAGATGTCACTGTCTGATTGTATTGCATGACTTTAACTTCTTTAAGGTGATTCCATTTACATTCACTATCACATGGAATTCCCAGCTAAGGAAATGTAGTTACACATTGCAGACTTGTATCTTCAATATAAAAAGGGGTGCCCTACTTCTGGGACGTCCACACACCATAGTATATGATTTAGCTTTATTTGTTGACAGGCCCAACAATGTCATGAAATAAACAAATTTATCTAATAGCTTTTTAAGCCCCCTCCCTGGTCTCATCATAATGAGGCAATCATCAGCGTACTTTAGGACTGGTTGGGGCTGAGCACCAATCTCTTGGGAGTCCGCCTTTATCTCTACTAAGGCTTCTCAAGATCATTAATGTAAAAAGAGAAACCGAAGGGAGCCAGAACACACCCTTGTCTGACCCCCTTCCTAACCTTGAAGAAACTAGAATATTCCCCATTCAGCACATACCTAACCCTTGCAATCTTGGGATTAGCCACCTGTTTGACCAACATTGCCCATAACTTACCTGCAACAACATTATAAAATGCTACACTTAAGTCGATTAAAAAAGCCAGGTGTAGACAACCCTGCCTGGCACCTACATACTTTTCTCATTACATATGAAGGTTCAGACATTGATCAGCTGTCCCCAGTGCCCTCCTAAAACCATAAAGGCGATAGAATATTGTTGTCAGATGCCCAAGGTTCCAGATGATCTAAAAGACTCCTGCCAATTTTTTTATTAATGTAGCAGTGATCAATGTTATAGGTCAATAGCATATCGGTTCATTGCAATCACCTTTGTTAAATATTGGAATGATGGTAGCTTTTGACCATGCTAAGGGAGGAATAGTACTTGCACAGATCTAAAAACTTTAGCCATGATTGGTGCCCAGAGTTCCACATAGTCCTTAAAACGGTCAACTGGGACACCGTCTGGGCATGGGGCCTCATTTGGAAGTGATCTATTAATTGCCAATACTACGTTGCTAGGATGTATAACCAGTTCCCCACTATTTGAAATCTCTAGTCCCTCTGCCACATATTTCACACAGTCATGTAATGGTGAATCCAGCTTTGTTCCTGAATGAAAACCTCTATCCACTTATTCGAATTTGGAGCACAAAAAGGGGTATTAACTACTTTCCAAAACTGTGCTCCATCATTCACAGCTTTGGCATTCACTAACTTCTCCCATGCCTCCTCCCTAATCACCTTTTTTTCTTAGTGCAGTTGGCTCTTTGTAATATGCTCTGCATTTCCTGACTTCAGACTGGCTCTTTGGAATAGACTTAAGAGCCCGTATAAGTTCAGCATGGGTTCAAGATTTATCATACCATTTTACTGGCTTATTTGGAACAGGCCGATGTGATGAAGTTAAGTAGGCGTTGCCAGATACACAGATATGTGCAAAAGCTCCCAGCAGCTGCTTTGGTGAGGATTTGATATATAAGTACTGTTCAAGATTTGCCATATTACTACCAACCACATGGAACAGGAAAGACTTAGGATCAACATTTTGCCAAGTACATTGTGCCCCTTTATTCCTGATATACAGAATGGAACGCCCAACTCCTGCTCACACAATCTCATTCATGATTTATGGAAAATGAAAGCCAGCGAATTATGATCACTTAGTCCACTAGCAATAGCCGGAAAAATTGCCACTTTGCTGAATCAGGGCTTATATATAATTATGTGGTCAATCACTGAGCCTCGCCCATGTCCAGTAAAAGTTATGCAAGGGGCATTATACCTTGGTGAAAAATTATTTGCCAGCACTACGTCATAAACCCTCATAAGATTATTTAATTTGTCCCCACATGGATTCTGCGTGAAGTGGGAATAATTTATGGAATCACTACAAGATCCTCCCCACACACCTTATCACCCTCAATGGAGCAAAGGCTAGCATTGAAATCCCCACCCCACTCAGTAATTTTCCAAGAATGAAACCATTACCTCAATACTGTTAGCAAGGGAATGTATGATTTGAGAATTGGTTTTAGAGAAGTTATTATGGTAAAAAAAGAACAAGTAACAGCGTGGGTCTCCCTTTCATAGACAACTTTACTAGTTGATAATAAGGGGAATCAGTCAGGGTATTGAGCACTGTAGCCCCCAAAGAGATATTAATCAGGGTCATCAGACCCCTACTGCTGCGTCCCGCAGGGGCCTGCTTCACCAAGGATGAAATAGATTGAACATCATTAATGTGGATATGCAAACTGGCCCATGTTTCCTGAAGGCAAACTACCTGCTGGCTTTTTATCATGGAGAACCAGTTATATTTTGTGACTTTATCCCAAATTCCCACCACATTGCAAAAGAGTATACTCAAGTCACAGACAAATCTCCCTCCATCCCCCACATCATTTATAATGCCTTCTGTCCTAAGAGTATTAAGGCTACCATCCATTCTTCCAATAACTGCGGCATAAACCATTCCTCTCCGCCTTCTTGCCCTCTACAGTACTAGTAAGCTGGATGCTAGTTAAAATACTACTCTTACATGCATCCTGTTTGGCATTATGGGTGTAACTCAAAATTCTAGAGCTAGTTGAGGCGAGGGGCTCATCTCTCCCCAACAAGTCAGTCTACCTCTTCCAGGGGGGCATATTGGTTCTGGGTTGTCACAGCAAAACAGAAATCTTGTGGCAATCGGGGCCTAGCAACACATTTAAGCTGATAAAAAAATACTCCAAAGTTACAGCTTGTATAGTTTGGCAAGCTCCTGCTGGGCTCCAAGCTGATTCAAAATTCATCCTGCCTGATGAGAGCTTCTAAGATTTACTACCACACAATCACTACATAGCTGCTTCTTCAAATAGCCTAACCACTAGACCCGGCTCACACCAATTATACCTCTTCAAAGAGGCTCTGTCGTTGTGCTTATCAGTGAGCTAGAAAACCATTGGGCCACCTTATTTTTCAATTGCTAATTGTTAGAAATGGGGTATCTAGTTGGCAGAGGAGTACACCCGTGTCCAAGTAGAGGCCACAATCCTAGTCAGGGTAAGTCACACACAATACAAATTATCCTGTGCCCACCCTCTGGTAGCTTGGCACTGAGCAGTCAGGCCTAACTTAGAAAGCAATGTCTGTGCAATAAATCATTCAATAACACAGAGAATAAATTAAGGCCAAAAAATCAAGATTTGATAAGTACAAGTTGAAATATCACTTTTGTAATAAAAAGAGTCTTAAGTCTTTAAAAAGTGTCTCTTGCAAGAACAAAGTAGCTGGTATGTGTCAAAATTACACACACGGAGACTGCAGAGGAGGAGATGGGTGGAAAATGAAGGGTGTGCGTCGGGTTTCTGGGTGCACACAGACAATGCGTTGATTATTTTCCACGCAGCAAGGGCTTGCCGTCGAATTCCGGCACACAGGCTTGGTTCCTCTTTGCGATGCAGGGTCTTTTGATGCCCAGGGATGATGCAGGGAAATCCTGGGCATGCAGACAAAGTCACAGGTGCTATGTTGATCCGGTGGGCGATGCGTCGGAGTTTGTCACACAGCAGGTGTTGCATCGTTTCCTCCCGCAGGAAGTCGGGCTGCGTTGTTCCAGCTCAGCAATGCGGCAATCCGGGGGCTGTGCATCGAAGTTCCAGTCACAATGCTGGCGCTGCATCGATCTCCACTCGGGGAGCTGGGCTGCATCATTTGGGTTCAGCGATGCAGTGATTCTTTCACTGCTAAGCAGGCTGTGCATCGATTCTTGCAGGCTGTGCTTCGATTTTCGCGGCCAAAGGAGTTCCTTTTGCAGAGATGAAGTCTTTTTGGTCCTGAGACTTCAGGAAATGGGATGCAAGCTCAATCCAAGCCCTTTGAGAGCACTTCTCAGCAGAGCCAGAGCCCAGCAAGGCAGCAGGGCAACAGCAAGGCAGCAGTCCTTTTCAGCAAAGCAGTCCGGATGAGTCCTTTGGGCAGCCAGGCAGCTCCCCTTGGTAGGTTGCAGGATCTGGTTCACAGTATCGGTCCCAGGAAGTATCTAAGTTGGTAGGGTCAGGGACCCAGTTTATATACTCAAAAGTGCCTTTGAACTGTGGGAGACTTCAAAGAGTGGTTTTGAAGTGCACATGGTCCCCTTTTAGTACAACTCTGTCTGCCAGGGACCCGGTAGGGGGTTTGGCAGTCCATTGTGTGAGGGCAGGCCACTGTCCTTTGAAATGTAAGTGTCAGGCCCTCCACCTTTCCAGCCCAGGAAGGACCCATTTAGTATAGTATGCAGATGTGTGCAGGTGTGACTGAGCATCCTGTGTTTGTGGTTTCTTGGGTGAAATGCACAAGGGAGCCTGGATTGGAGACAGGCTGTAAGGCACAGAAGGATTTTAAGTGCAGAGAAATGCTCACTTTCTAAATGTGTCATTTCTAAAATAGTAATCTAAAATCCAACCTCACCTGTCGTGGTTGGACTCTTACTGCAGGCAGGACTGCTGGTTTAAGAATGACAGTATTTGTTTGTAGGCGACTATACCAATCCTACAACAAAATGCAACTGTCGTCCCAACGCTTCCGGCTCACAAGCAGTACCTCACCAAATACCACAAACAGTCAAAGGTGATTTGTGGCAGCCTTTACGCATGGACTCAAAAGCGTGACATCTCAGGGAGCGTTGTGGTTAAACGGAGATTACCCCTTTCTCACATTAACAACATGTCTCAATCACACACAGGCAATGAAGAAGATGCAATAACGTTTCAACAAGGTTTATTTTAGTAAAACTGCAATCTGCAATAGGTTGCATGGGTTGCAATGATTAAGATAATGGACAATGCAAGAAACAGAATAGTAAAGACGAGTAATTAATACAAAGACCCCCACCATCTTGCAATATCGCAAAATAACGTGGAGTGTGCGATATGTAATATTCTAGCATGTAGGCCTAACCCCTTTACCTAGAAGAGAGCTAGGTATGCTAAACCTCAATCTGCCAATGCCAACCCTTGTTACCTTGGAATGAGGTCTCTAGCTCAGACTCTGCAGGAACTCGAAGACTGGGTCAGTGTCAAGGTGATGTGCTGCATCGATAGCAGCGGTGGCATCTCGTCGAAATCCCTCCGACTATCTGATAAAGTGAGGAGTATATATACAGATGTGCTTGAACCCCTGACATGGGTTTGTTCCCAAACAATAGATAACAAGGTTTGCTTGGGACGGTAATTAGTATAAACAATTCCCTTTAAAGCGGGAAGAGGGAAATTACCTAACGCGAACACCTCTAGTTTGTATTTGATGCCTGTTCTTGATGCCTTAGCGCGGTGGCACTGATAAGGAAAATCGAAACATGGGCCTAAGTCAAAACAAGGCAGTCATCTTAAAAGAATTAATTACATAAATGCACCAAAACAGAGCAAGCTAAGTAGGGTAAAAGTCAATGGGTGATGGGGGCATGAGTCTGCAAGCCACAGGCTAAGCTAACTCCTGTATCCCAATAAAACAAACTAGGATTCACTACACACCAGTCAGCAGGATTTTGTATTACCATTCTCGCCATACTAAATAATATGACCTGTCTACCCCTTTCTGATCAGAACCTACCACTCAAACAGTATTTGAGGGTAACCCTAATGTTAGCCCATGAAAGGAGCAGGTCTCACAGTAGTGGAAAACGAATTTAGGAGTTTTCCACTACCAGGACATATAAAACACACAGGCATATGTCCTGCCTTTTACCTACATAGCACCCTGCACTGGAGGTTATCCAGGGCCTACCTTAGGGGTGGCTAATATGTGGAAAAAGGAGTGTTTCCGGCTTGGCAAGTACTTTTAAATGCCAAGTCGAAGTGGCAGTGAAACTTCACACACAGGCCCAGTAATGGCAGGCCTGAGACATGGTTAATAGGCTACTTATGTGGGTGGCACAATCAGTGCCTCAGGCCTACTAGTAACATTTAATTTAAAGACCCTGGCCAGATGCAGTGCATGTTACTAGGGACATGCAAGTAAATTACATATGCCAATTGGGTGTGAGCCAATTTTACCATGTTTTAAGTGAGAGAGCATATGCACTTTAGCACTGGTTAGCAGTGGTAAAGTGTGCAGAGTCCTAAAACCAGCAAAAACAGTGGCAAAAAGTGGAGGGAGGCAGGCAAACATTTTTGGGTGACCACTCTATGGCTCTCAGGTCTAACAGTAATCCTGCTTCCTAGCCATGGTAAAACAGGAATATATTTCAACACAACAACATATGGGTTGCATTGAGGTGTAAGCTGCAAAACATGCAAATTACTGTCAGAGTTTAAGCCAGAATCAGATATATTGGCCGCTGGGATGTCCAGACCCTCAGACTCCCCAGTGGTTCATCCGGTGTCTTCCCATGGACCACAGTGTCACTAGCTGGCTGAACCATAATAGTATCCCTCACCTGGGTTGACACTCCGGGTTGATCGTTCCTGTTTAATAAATCACTGACAATCTCCCTTAACAAGCAGTGAGGAGTATTCTCTTGTACCCCTTCTGCACCTTGGATGGGTGAGGTATTAGATTTCACAAATACAAGCAGTTTCTATAGAGCAGAGTCAGTACTTTTTAAAACGTCAACCAAAGGTCTGAGCGATTTCTCCACTACAGCCTCCACCACTCCCCTATCCAAAAACTTGCAATCCGAGAGCAGAGATCCCAATAGGCCCAATGAATGAGACTGTTACTTAATCTGCAAATGGCCAACCTAGGAAATAAACTTAACAGGCCTTTCAGGCTTATTACCATTCATCTTAATAGTACCCAACCACCGACGGTCCAGTTTCTTTCGCTTATTAGGTGGAGAGGCACTTTCGTCTGAGTGCGCATTATTTTCAATAATGATCACAAGATCACAACCAGTTGATTTTCGTAGCTTCTCCCAAAGGACGCAACAGTTTTGGGCACCCTGAGTTTTGGTTTCACACCTATCCTCCATTCCCTCCTGAGCACTACCACCTGTGCCCCCTTTTGGAACCCCTTGACAAAGGGACTTCACGGCCATTTGGGGAGCAGAGGAAAGTGACTTCCTGGCAACCCCCAGTCTCTCCTCAACTGACTCGATTTCAGTATTTAGTGCAGACATTGCAGTGGTAAGAAACGATGCAATGGAGACTGTAGATTTTGTCTCCTTCGTGTTGGCAGTGCTAACCGTTATCTTTCTTTTGCCCATAGCGTTGATATAATTCTCACTACAGCAGCCACCAGGTAACTCCTTTGCCACAGAAACCCGAGCCAAGAGGGGGGGTCCCAGCCCAGCCTCGTCCAGGTGTGGACAGTTGCAGACAGGCCTGCTCTTGGCATGGTCTTTACTTGGGCATGCACCTGGGAGCACCCTACGAAGCGGGGAGAGGGACATGAGTTTATGGGCCTCCAGGCATAAGAACAGTATTGAGGCGGCCCCCCTGCCGCTATGTGGACTGGGAAATGGAGTTTCAGGCTCTCCCCAGTCCACTGATCCTGGCATTCTGCACAGTGGGCGAGGGAGATGAGATTATGCTCCTACAGGTGCAAGAACAGTAGCGAGGTGACTCTTCTGCCACTATGAGGACTATGAAATGGAGTTTCAGGCTCCCCCCAGCCCCACTGATCCAGGTCCTGGCATACTCATTTATGTATAAAACATGCAATTTTTTTGATTTTGTTAATATTGCAAAAACTCATGCTTTCTGCGTGTGTGTAGGGGGTTATGCTCAAATTGTCTGCGTAATGTCGCATTGCATCCAATGCAGATGCAGAACATGGGTAATATGAATCTAGCTATTCTAGCTGCTTCTACATTAGGTCAGGGAGACCACTATAATCTTTTTACCTAGAATGGGACTGGTATGTTCTTTAAAATGCCAGTTTTCACTGCCATGAGCCTTTAACTGTCAGTGAACAGCTACTCAAAAAACAACAAAGTGAAATATGGAATTTGAGCCACTGGTGATCACTCGGGTGGGATCGCAATCCATCATTTATTTGCCCGCTATGGCACCTCAGTTTGGACCCAGACATATGCAAATCAGTCTTTACCCTGCTCCTCATGCGAATAGTCCAACCCAAACTGCCACGCCCAGTCCTCCCTGAACTTGAACACAAGCAACTTAGGACCAGTTTTGCCCTAGTTAGGGCTTTTCAGCTGGGTATAGCAGCTAAAAATAATTAAATTTATAAACTATTGTGGCAGTCCATCCCTTTTTGTAGATCACGTGTGACCTGAAGCGCTACGAACAACTCTAATGACTAGGTTTTATTTATTGTCCCTTTTATAAATTTTGTTTTCAACATGTCTGTCTGTAAACAGGGCTAAATGATTATAGGTATATCAGTCCAGTTTTTCTCTGAAAACCTGGGTGTAACTAGATCATATAACTGCTGTACCCTCACATCATAATGCAAACTATATGCCCTTTCAAAGTTCAAAAGCCTTTTGATGACTTACAATGAAACAGTATGGTGGTGAAATTCTGTACAAACTTTTCAGCCAATCTCTTGGCCCCACTATGTAACTTAAGTCTCAGAAAGATTACAATCAGGAAAGAAATATGTGACTTTGGAAAGCTTTTTTGGCAGGAATGGTTGTGATTCAATCTGCCCTTTATAAATATTCATGAATGTTTGTCATTGAAGTGTCAATTAGGTATGAAAGTGTCTTGGAATCCTTTTCTGGGAGTTTCTTTATTTTGGATGAAAAAAGATCAGAACTGTTTTTATAGCCTTCCGGCAACCATGTGCAAGACCATTGTATACCATCAAATATTGTGCTTAAGGTGCTATATTTTGTCTAAAAACCATTAAACTATGTCTAGAATCACATATTACCGTTTACGTAAGAAACACATCATGTACTGTTTCTATCTTCGCTGAATGTGAAAATATGTGTATGACCAAACACCTGTAGTAGTAGACTATATGAATTGTTCAGTCTGAGCACTGGGAAAAGAGGGTAATTCATTGGCATCTTACAATTTACTGTCACTCACTGTTGTACCTTTACATTACACTTGGTTTATGTTCTCGTATTAATTGGTATTGCCCTTTTGCAGTTCAGACCAAAGAGGAATCAAATTGATTTGAGCCTCCCCTCCAGTTTGATTCTTACATATTACAGAGGCTTCTTCTAGACCCACTCAGGTGCATATTTGTGCATATTTGTTCGTGATGTCCTCAGGCACTACAGTAGAGAATTCTTTAACTTTTATGTTCTCCCCATAGGCTGCATCCCTTACAAACAACAGAGGCCAATCATCCTTTCCTGGTGTGATTTCGTAGCTCTTAAATAAATGTGACTGCAAAACCCCTTTGTGGTTGTAATATATAACTTTTCTATTGAATATCTGCTTTGTAAACTTAGTTGAGGGGTGTTCCATGTCCATACTGTTTTTATCTGAATGAATTCATTGGTCAGAGTTTTAGCCAGATGCTTCTGGAGAGTCTGGTATACAACTGTGGTCTTGGCTAAACTAGCATTTCCTGTACCACAAAAAGACTTCCATGTTATGGGGCATGCCGTTTTTCTTTAGTGATCAATACTCTTATTTAATTCTTCTTCGAGTGAGCTTTACAGTCTGAAACATTTTACTCTCTATTACCCCTTTGATCAGAGTCCTGTTGTTGGGGCTGCCATTTATCAGCTTTCTCCCAGAGTACACCACAATTCCTATTCACCCTTCTTGTTCTTAAAGTCTTACTGTTTATCTTGCAGTGATCCTTCTCACCTTTACTAGAGTTTGTGGAGCCTATAATTTCATGCCAGAGATAGAAGGCTGCAAACTGAGAGTACGGGTACAAGGGAGTAGGACACCAACCTACGACCACCACCACTGTTCATGCACTGTGAGCAGTTACCAAATTGTTCTCAGCAGTGCAAACCTTCCTTACCACAGAACAGGTCCCAAATGAATATATATATGTGTTTATGTATGTGTGTGTGTGTGTGTGTGTGTGTGTGTATATATATATATATATATATATATGTTTATTTGTGTGCTAGTAATACCTTAAGGTCAGGTGGTGCTTTAAAGATCCTTTTTTTATCTCTAGGGAGTTGCTGGAGCCTCAAGGTCCTCTTGCAACATTTGTCCAATCGTCATTCATGGTCTGCTTTGAAGTTTGATTTGTTACCAGTTCTACTTTATCTGGCCTTCTGCTGATGATGTATTCTGGAGGGTTTCCAGTCTGCTAACAATAGCACAAAGTCTACAGCATCTCCAGCCAGTGACATTCAGGAACAATTGACTTTTCCTGGACCTATCACAGTAGGACAACTGAAGTCATCTAAAGCCCTCGGAAAGAACTATCCATTCACCTGCATGCTTGGATGCTGCATGTAGGATATAAGAGCATCTGTCAGTGCAATGTATCCTCTCTCAGACATGTCATTGATCACTGATCCTGGCTGTGGACAGTATGATGGATTGGAATGCGATGCAGAGTATTTCCCATTGGCCTAAATTAGGTTAGCAATGCCACCCATCACTTTGTAGCTATTTGCTTGCATTCTGATGCATGGCATGTTTGAGTGACAGCCCAGAGCATGGCTTACGGCATATGTAGCATGGTAATTGTTTTGCAAACATACCTACATGTTACAGGTGACAGGGAAAGTTTGTTGCAGTGGCTGATAACACTTTTGGACACATCAAAGCACTGGAGGGAAGGTAAACCTGCTTCATATAAGGGCAAAGAACACTGTTAACCATGCTCGTTGTTGAAAAACAGGGTTGCGTGCCTTTGAATGTCCTAAGGGGGCCTCTAACTCAACCCTGAAAATGTCTGCTGTACAATGTGCCTTCATTTCAGATTCCCCAACATACCTGTATTTTTTGTATATCCAGATGCTACCTTATCAGAAAAAGGAGGCACCTAAAAAAAATAAGATCTTAGAACCATGAGAACGTCCCAGGGAATTGGTGGCATCCCTAAGTCTGAGAACATTAGTGTTAGTTTTGAAACTATATGCTCCAATGTTCAGTGTTAAGGAAATTGGTCATTGCAAATTATAACAACGGACTCAACAGTAAATACTTCTACATTTGTTTGTTTTGAAACACACGGCTGCTACCTAATCAGAACATCTTAGCATGGCACAATTCTTCTTCTTCCGCCACTTCATTTCAATAAACATGTACATGTAATTAAATGTTCAGAGAGGATGGAGGTGCCACACTGTTGTAAGTAATCTGAAGGAGAAGAGGAGAGAACTCACTTCAGATAACGATTACATTCCCAGTCATGATGAACCACAACAATGGTAGCTTGGCACAAAAGCAGCCACACTTAACTTGTAGACAATGTGCAAAGCATCTGTGCAGTACTCAAGCAGCAATAAAGTGAAAATCCAACATAAAAAAAAGTCTCAAACTAATTTGGAAAATAGAATAAGTTTCAATAACTCAAGTGACATGATAACAACAAAAATCCAACAAATAAAACTACAGTTTTCTGGAGCTTGGATTCTTCCAGCAGGGCAAAGCTTCAGGCTGTAGCCGAAGAGAGCTCCACAAGACCGGAATCATTCTCTGAAGTCCACCTGAATCTTGTTCGCTCCTGAGGAGAAGAAAATTGTGGGAGCAACCTGAATCTTTTGCACAGTCACAATGCAACTTCGTTGGATTTAAATCATGGGTTGGTCCCTTCTCCCTTTGGTTCTCAGAGCAAAAAGTTGGCAAAAAAGTCCAAGGTTTTAGGAAATTTTAGTAGTAGTATACTTTGACACCACCTGAGGGTCTAGCACCTTGGGTATCGCAGTTGGAGGTCAGGACTCACTTAAGCAGAGACTAGCAGCCAAGTCCAGGCAAAGTCCAGTTGGACCCAGTCAGCTAGGCAATTTGAGGGAAGGCCACTAGAAGCTTGTTGTGCCCCTATAGCTCAAATAGGATGTCAGCCAACTGACCCTTGGAGTCACTTCTGGGGTCCTGGGTTCAAGGAAAGTAGGTTTAGTCTTCCTTCAATTTCTTCAGAGAGTGGGATAGTCCTTTTGATTCTTCACAGGTCCAGGAGGGTTCTGAAGAAGGTACTGGGGGAGCCACATTTATGCATACTGCCAGCCTGTGAGTGGGGGAAATTCATGGCCGCTCCCTAGGCAATGGGGTAGAAGTTCACAGGGGTGACCCTCCCCACTTTTGCTGCGCTTCCTGCATTTTCTCTGTTAAGCTATCCTACAGTACCCCTCTCTACCTATAACCAAAATGGCAGAGCCTTTCTTCCCCTGGTCAGAGTTCCCTTTGTCCAGACAGAGGTGTGGCTAGAATAATGGAAAAACCCTCATTTGGGGTCAGTCAAGACCAGTTCTGGGGCAGCTCCCAACTCCCACTAGGTTTGGAGCCAAGCTACCTATGATAACAGAGTGCAGGCCTGCCTGTAACAGGTTAGGAACCTTGAAAGCTAAGTAAGGGGGTGGGCATAACCCACTGTTGGAAAATGGATTATTGGTAAGGGCAGGTAAGTACCTACACTTAGAAATAGGCCACTAACCTCCACTTAGATCCAGTTAGGTCTCAATAAATTAAACCCAGCTCAACTCTTGGTAGCTTGGCAAGAGCGATAAGCTTAAGTTAGGAGACAAATGTGTAAAGCATTTAAAAATCGCAAAACAGTAAGTAAGCAAAACACAATAAAAATCCAACACCAATTTATAAAAATAGATTAAATTTTTCTTTAAAATGACACCAAAATGATTAAAATCGGATAAGCGGAACCCGGAGACATGAATTTAAAAGTATCAATGCTTTCTAGCGCATAGAAGCAACTATCACTCAAAGGGTTAAAGAAAAAAAGTCACACTGGAAAGGAACAAAGTCCAGAGTTCAGGCATCCCACTAGGTAACACTATCACACTTAATTTCAGAAGTGTTTCTAGATTCAGGAAAGTGGTCCACAGCACCAGCCAAGGGTTCAAAGGCTCTGGTCTGCCTCTTGGGATCTGGGACTACAACTACCACAATGCACCTCTTCAACTTATGGAGTTGCTCCAAACTTCTGGATCTTCTTCCAGTGGTCCTTTTTGGGTCGGTGAAGGGTCCACAACTTGATCCAAGGTACTAGGAGCTCTGAGTTTTTCCTTAGGAGTTTGGTCTACAATTCCCATAATGCACCTGGTAAGAATCCTCAAATGGCCACTGGACGTTGGTCAGCTGGGCTCTGCTTGCAGGACTTAATGCAGGGACTCTGGGCAGCTCCTTTGCACCTGTAACAAACATGGAGTCCCTTCTTGAAGCAGTAGAAGACAGAGAAAGTCCTTTTAATGGTGAAGCCCACGTTTGCAGGTGGTGCAGTCCTTCAAAGTGCAGTGTCCAGGTGCAGGTCAGGGGTCCAGCAGGGCAGTCCTTCTGGCGTTCTTCCTTCTTGGGACCCGGTAGGAAACTGCAGTGTGGGTGCAGGTCTGCCAGTTTTATCCTTGCTCTTGGGTGAAAAACAGGGGGGTCCTGGTTCTTCAATCAGGTGCAGGGTCCTTCCCCCTTTGATGACCACTTCCTAGGAAGTGTGGCAAAAATCAATCCCAGGGAGCAACATTCCTCAAAAATCCATCATGGCTGAAAATGATTTCTGTAGGTTATATCTGGCTGAGCCCACCCACTAGTGTGGCTAAAAATCCTAAACACACCCCTCTCCTGCCCTCTCCTAATCTAATCAAGGACCTAATTGCCTGGGTTTGCAGGATGTACTGGAGGTGCTGGGTTTCTCCAAATGTCCTCCCCTGCTTTGAAGACCAGTTTGGCAGCCCTCCCCTTTCTACCTGTCCATCTGCTGAGGGAAGTTCTCCTCCCCCAGGCACATCTTTGTGTTCAGCCAGGTCACTTCACACCTCATCAAGGCAGCCTGGCCAGGCTGCCAGAGGCTGGCCTATCAGAGCAAAGCACTACAGGGCTGAAGGTGGCAACTTTTTAGGTAAAGTTTAAAACTGTTTACCTGAACAAGTTATATTAAATATAACAATTGTAAGTTGTGGGATTTATTATAACAATTAATTTGATACCAAACTTGATGTATCTGACAGTTAAGGGGACTTTATAAATTAAAATAAAGGCTCCCCTTTCTTGCCTATGGAGGCCATTCACTACAATGAGGGAAAAAATAAATTAGGCTGTTTTACCTCACCAGGGCTTATAAAACTATTTGTATAAGGTCCCTGCTTATAATTACATGGCACCAAGCCCTAGGGGTACGTAGGGCACCTCTTAGGGGTGACTTATATGTAAAAAATAAGGTAGTTTAAGACATTGGAAGTACTTTTAATCCCAAAGTCGAATTTGCATGTAACTTTTATTTAAAAGCAGCCAGCAAGGCAGGCCTGCCTTTAACCCCTTCAATGCGGGCTTCGGCCACTGGCCGACGGGCGCACTACCTCCCTGGTGCGGGTCACGACCAGTGGCCGACACTAGGGAAGGGGGTCTGACGTAACAAAGTTGATTTCCCCATCGGAGCAGGAAGCAGCCTTGTGGCCGCTTCCTGCTCCAATGGGGAAAACGGCCTTCCCCACGTTCGAGAAGGCCTCGTAAGAAAGGGGAGAGTCTCCCCTTTCTTACGAGGCCTTCCTGAAAGTGGTTCCTGGCCCCCGATCGCAGCCCTGCTGTTCATGAATGCCTAGTTTCAGCAGTTTCAGGAAGGCCTCGTAAGAAAGGGGAGAGTCTCCCCTTTCTTACGAGGCCTTCTTAAAGTGTTTCCTGGCCCTGCGATCAGGGGCCAGGAAACACCACTATACGCCAGGGATTTCACTTGGGGGGGTCGGCCCCCTCGGAACCCTCCATCCCCCCCCCCCCCCCCCAGGCAACATTGTTTTTTTTTTTTTTCAAATAAAAAAATATATATAATATGTACATGGATATCTATAGCTAAATATAGATAGATAGATATATATATATACATATATCACTTTTGTCAATATGTGTGTGGTTTCCCTGGGGGCTGCGATCGGCCCCCAGGAAAACCAGACCCACATATAAAAGTGATATACATATATATATATAGATTTGCCACCAGTTGTCTTGCAGTTGCAGCTTGCGTCTTCAAAGCAATGCACATACTTCAACTGACGCTTTTCAACTGTAGCTTCTTTTAGGCAGCAAGAAAAAAGTCAAGTATTGTGACTATGTTTCTGCTACAAAAGGGTCAGACTTGTCTAGTGGCAGTTTTAGTGCCATAAAGAAGCGCAGAAGGTTTATATGCCTACTGCAAAGAGCAAATCTGTATTTTATGTAAATAGCTGAGTACATTAGTAAAGTCAGCCATTACCTGCGCTATAATACAAATGAAATGTATGTGCGGGGTGGAGGGCGGCTATGGAGAGATGAAGGGCACTTTTGCTGGGTGGTAATGAGGGAATCCGAGGAGGAGGGAGTGGGAGCACCAATAATGATTGCTGGACTGGGCGCAGGAGGTGCTAAAGACTGTGACAAATGGTATGTGACAAGGTGTTTTTTGAGTGTCTTGAAAGAACGTGCTGATTGAGGGAAGAAGCGCAGGTAAGGTGGTCTCTACTGTTGCACGCATCTCACACACACCATCGATTTTGTGACTGTCTACGTAGGCTAGTGTTTTAGAGCAACAGTTTAGCCAATAGCAGAGATGGCATCTTGATGGATGACTGCTGCTGGCACTCGGGTTATAGAGGACAGCTCTGACATAGGATCAGAGACTGAGACATCAGATACTGAGACAGCATCTGAGGGATAGGACAATGGCGCAGACTCTGGGAGTGATTTTTCAGTCGTCGGAGTCCCATTCGATAACTCCTCTTCCAGTACATTATGAGGGAGGTGATGAGGACAGTCCTGCTGTCCCTTCGCAAGCAGTCTGTGCAACTGGGTAATAGTGGGTTAGCCCAACCCAGAGAGCAGGTGAATGCGGCAGAAAGCAGAGAGAGAGAGTGCTCTCTTGGGAGCTCCCCAATTTAGTTCAGCCCCAAATTCCACCGCCCAAATAGTATTGTGGAGACATCAAAATTATCTATCGCAAAACAAACTGGTTTTGTAAGGCAGGCACCTGTGTTTTTGGTCATGGGTTCGGCGGCCATATAGAGAAACACACTAAACCCAAACATTTCTGGAAACTAGACATTCGGGGGAGTCCACAGAGGTGTGACTTGTGTGGATTCCCCAAAGTTTTCTTACCCAGAATGCCCTGCAAAGCTGAAATGTTGAATAAAAACTCAATTTTTCTCGCATTTCTGTCACACAAACTACAGGAATATGCTGGGATCCACAAAATTCCTACCACCCAGGGATTTCTCACCTGTCCTGATAAAAACACTACCCCACTTGAGTGCCTACACCTAGTGCCTGCGTCCGGAATGGATCACCCCAGAGTCAACAGCTGCCTCATGTAAGGACCAACATTGACCGTTGTGTGATCTATTCCTGTTGCGGGCACCAGGCCTACCAACACAAGTGAGGTACCATTTTTATCGGGAGACTTTGGGGAATGGTGGGTGGAAGGAAATTTGTGGCTGCTCTCAGATTCCAGAACTTTCTGTCACCGAAATGAGAGGAAAAAGTGTTTTTTTGGCAAAATTTTGATGTTTGCAAAGGATTCTGGGTAACAGAACCTGGTCAGAGCCTAACAAGTCACCCCATCTTGGATTCCCCTGGGTTTCTAGTTTTCAAAAATGCACTGGTTTGCTAGGTTTCCCCAGGTGCCGACTGAGCTAGAGGCCAAAATCCACAGATAGGGACTGTTTTCTATGAAAAAATGTGATGTGTCCACGTTGTGTTATGGGGCATTTCCTGTCGCGGGCGCTAAGCCTACCCACACAAGTGAGGTATAATTTTTATCAGGAGACTTGGGAGAACATAGAATAGCTAAACAAGTGTTATTGCCCCTTATCTTTCTCTAAATTTTTTCCTTCCAAATATAAGATAGTGTGTAAAAAAGACGTCTATTTGAGAAATGCCCTGCAATTCACATGCTAGTATGGGCACCCCGGAATTCAGAGATGTGCAAATAACCACTGCTCCTCAAAACCTTATCTTGAGCCCATTTTGGAAATGCAAAGGTTTTCTTGATACCTATTTTTCACTCTTCATATTTCAGCAAATGAATTGCTGTATACCCTGTATAGAATGAAAACCAACTGCAGGGTGCAGCTCATTTATTGGCTCTGGGTACCTAGGGTTCTTGATGAACCTACAAGCCCTTTATATCCCTGCAACCAGAAGAGTCCAGCAGACATAACGGTATATTGCTTTAAAAAATCTGTCATCGCAGGAAAAAGTTACAGAGTAAAACATCAAGAAAAATGGCTGTTGTTTTCAGCTCAATTTCAATATTCTTTTTATTTCAGCTGTTATTTTCTGTAGGAAAACCTTGAAGGATCTACACAAATGACCCCTTTGCTGAATTCAGAATTTTGTCTAGTTTTCAGAAATGTTTAGCTTTCCGGGATCCAGCATTGGTTTCACACCCATTCCTGTCAGTAACTGGAAGGAGGCTGAAAGCACAAAAATTCGTAAAAATGGGGTTTGTCCCAGTAAAATGCCAAATTTGTGTTGAAAATTGTGGTTTTCTGATTCAAGTCTGCCTGTTCCTGAAAGGTGGGAAGATGGTGAATTTAGCACCTGAAACCCTTTGTTGATGGCATTTTCAAGGAAAAAACCACAAGCCTTCTTCAGCAGCCCTTTTTTCCCATTTTTTTGGAAAAAACGAAATTTTCACTATATTTTGGCTAATTTCTTCGTCTCCTGCAGGGTAAACCACAAACTCTGGGTACCATTAGAATCCCTAGGATGTTGGGAAAAAAGGACGCAAATTTGGCGTGGATAGCTTATGTGGACAAAAAGTTATGGAGGCCTAAGCGCGAACCACCCCAAATAGCCAAAAAAGAGCTCAGCTCTGGGGGGGGAGGGGAAAGGCCCAGCAGCTAAGAGGTTAAAATGACACTGGGTACCTCAGCAGTGCACCTATGGGCGCACTACCTATGCTGGGGTCCCTAAACCTACCTGCCCTACCATATACCAGGGACTTATAGGTAGGTTGACATCGCCATTTATAATTAGCCTAATTTGCATACTGATTTTGCACAGAGCACAGGCCCTGGGACTCGTTAGCAATACCCAGGGCACCATCAGAGTAAGGAAAACACCAGCAAAAAGGGAAAAATGGGGGCAAAAAGTCAGGGGGCCTCTGCAATCAGCCTGGTTTTCTCACACCCATCATACGATCCTCAAAAAGAAAAAATACCTCTCCACACCCAAACCTTTTGCCCACTGTCTGGACGTAATGCACATGTCACCACAAGGGAGCCATTGACCAGTCAGGTGACAATGGGCACAGGCAGAATGGCACCTTTGGCTTATCTAGGAAAATCATTTTCTAAAAGTATAATTTTCAAAATAGTAATATAAAATCTGACTTTACCATTAAGTGCCATTTTAAATTACTATTGAGTCCTTGAATACCCTTTCTAGCTGCTTGCAAAGAGGAATTCATCTATTGAGAGCCAGTCTTGCGAACGTGAAAACGACTTTGGAGGTTTTTCACAGCTAGGACATTTAATACTTTTATATTTAAAGTCTTAAGTTGTTTTAAATACTGTGCACCCTGCCATATGGGGCTTAAGGTCCTACCTTAACGGTGATATTTAGGATTTTTTTTTTTTTTTTTTTTAAAGTATGGTGTAGACATGGCAGAGTTTTTTTTTTTCCCCTGGTAGAAATGGCAGTTGAACCTGCCCACCCAGGCGGCAATGACAGACCTTTAGACATGGTTTACAGTGCGACTTTAGTGGGTGGCTGTTGGACCTGGCTTTTTGACAGGGACATCCCCAAACTTTTTGCCTCCTTCCTCCTATTTTTTCTGACCTGTTGTTGTTGGCTTTTGACCTCTGGGCACTTTACCACTGCTAACCAGTGCTAAAGTGCATATGCTCCCTGGGTAAATTGTACTACTGATTGGTTTATCCATGATTGACTATTTAATTTACTTGTAAGTCCCTGGTAGAGTGCACTACATGTGCCTAGGGCAGGTAGATTAAATGCTACTAGTGGGCCTGCAGCACTGGATGTGCCACTCACCTCAGTAGCCCCTTAACCCTGTCTCAGGCCTGCCATTGCAAGGCCTGTGTGTGCAGTTTCACTGCCACTTCGACTTGGCATTTAAAAGTACTTGCCAAGCCTAGAACTCCCCTTTTACTACATATAAGTCATCCCTAATGTGTGCCCTAGGTAACCCCTAGAGCAGGGTGCTGTGTAGGTAAAAGGCAGGACATGTACCTGTGTAGTTATATGTCCTGGTAGTGTAAAACTCCTAAATTCGTTTTTACACTACTGTGAGGCCTGCTCCTTTCATAGGCTAACATTGGGGCTGCCCTCATACACTGTTGAAGTGGCAGCTGCTGATCTGAAAGGAGCAGGAAGGTCATATTTAGTATGGCCAGAATGGTAATACAAAATCCTGCTGACTGGTGAAGTCGGATTTAATATTACTATTCTAGAAATGCCACTTTTAGAAAGTGAGCATTTCTTTGCACTAAAATCTTGTTGTGCCCTTCAATCCACGTCTGGCTAGGTTTAGTTGACAGCTCCTTGTGCTTTCACTCAGACACACCCCAAACACAGGGTACTCAGCCTCACTTGCATACATCTGCATTTTGAATGGGTCTTCCTGGGCTGGGGGGGTGGAGGGCCTGCCCTCACACAAAGGACTGCCACACCCCCTACTGGGACTCTGGCAGACAGGATTGAACTGAAAAGGGGCTTGGTGCATTTCTTAGAGACTCTTTGAAGTCACCCCCACTTCAAAGGCACAACTTAGTATAAAACAGGGCCTCTGCCCTACCTCATCAGACACTTGCTGGAGAAGAAACCTGAACCAGAAACTACTGCCTGGCTGCTCAAAGGACTCACCTGTCTGCTTTTCTACAAAGGACTGCTGCCTTGCTGTTGGCCTGCTGCCTTGCTGAACTCTTGCCTGGCTGTAAAAATGCTCTCCAAGGGCTTGGATAGAGCTTGCCTTCTGTTCCCTGAAGTCTCAGGACCAAAAAGACTTCACTCTTCCTCTTGGACGCTCCGTGTGCCGAACTTTTCGACACACAGCTTGTTCTGCGGCAAGAAAAACTCCGCACACCGACGCTGATCAACGCGACGTCTTCGGGACGACCGAAACTTTGACGCATGGCCTCGCAAGGACAACGCCGCCCGACTCCGCAGGAGAAATCGACGCAACGCCTGCCGTGAGATCAAAACTTTGACGCTCGGCCTCGCAAGGACAACGCCGCCCGACTTTCCAGGAGAAATCGACGCGACGCCTGCCGTGAGATCGAAACTTTGACGCACGGCCTCGCAAAGACAACGCCGCCCGACTCCGCTGGAGAAATCAACGCGACGCCTGCCGTGAGATCGAAAATTCAACGCGCAGCCCCGCAGAACGACGCGCAGCCGGAAAACAAGCAGGAAAATCCACGCACAGACCCGGGACATCTGGTACTCCACGCAAACCACAGTAAGAGACTGTCCGCGCGCCGGAAGACGACGCCCGACTCCCCGCGTGGAAAATAACGACGCAAGTCCGTGTGTGCTGAGGAGAAATCGACGCACACACCAGTTTTCCACGCACCTCTTCTCCTGTGGCCCTCTGAGGAGATTTTCCACTAGAAACCAGGTATTTTGTGTTTGAAAGAGACTGTTTACTTTCTAAAGACTTAAGACACTTTATATCACTTTTCAGTGATATCTTTACAAATTCATATTGCAACTTTGATCGTTTTGACCTGAAGATACCCAGATAAATATTATATATTTTTCTAAACTCTGTGTGGTGTATTTTTGTGGTGTTATGCTATGGTGTTGTATGCTTTATTGCACAAATGCTTTACACATTGCCTTCTAAGTTAAGCCTGACTGCTCGTGCCAAGCTACCGGAGGGGGAGCACAGGCTGATTTTGGATTGTGTGTGACTTACCCTGACTAGAGTGAGGGTTCTTGCTTGGACAGAGGGCAACCTGACTGCCAACCAAAAACCCCATTTCTAACATTGATGATCAGCGGTGAGGATAGGACTGGTGTTTGTGCAGTGACATACAGTAGCTAAGTATTTCACTACCTACCCACAGTTGAAGGTCAACTTGATTTTTCATCTTTTTTGGCTTTTGGTTCTCTGATGTCCTCCTGGATATACTATTGATATTTTGGACTTTGGATTTTGGTTTTTGCTGATAAGATCTTATCAGAATGGGATTGCTTACCTACTCATTCTTTGTTCGTACTGACCACCTCACTAAGGCTGACCTAAGGGAGCTTTGCAGAAAATGGGGCCTTCCTGTCGCAAGGAGATCTACTAAGGCGGAGATGTTCCATCACTACATAGTCTGGGGGGAGGAAAGATGGGCAGAGAGAGAGGCAGCAAGAAACCAAATGACTAAGTACCCCTCAGATGAGGAGGAGGACTACGCACATGAGGAGGAAGACTGCTCACATGAGGAGGAAGACTACTCAGAGTTGGACAGTGACCCAGAAATAGATGAATGGCTCCGAGGTCAAAGGCGACAGGAGCAACAATTAGAGGAGTATCTTGCAGAGGTTGAGGCAAAAAGACTCTTAGCCCTGGAAGAAGAAAAGATTGCAGCTCAAGAGCTGAGCTGTAAAGAGCTGAAACTGGAGGCCGGAAGGGCTGAGTCCAGTTCAGATGGTGGCAGCAAAAATCTTGCATCTAGTACTGCTGAAGAAGGGCACAAGCCCAGAGATGTGGTGCCCAACTTGAAGAAGGGAGTTGACACACCCCAGGCGGTTCAAGGGTATGAGGTAGTTCCCGTTATGCACAGGGTCCCTGAGAAGGATTGGGGAACTGGCACAGGGAGTCATATTCCTACTGGGGGGAGGGACACTTTAATGACTCTAGCAGAGAGTGACAGAGAAAAGGGTTCCCCCCTGGTGGACGTCCTGGATATAGAGTTTAGAGACATCCCAGAAGAGTATGGGTTGAGTGTCAGGGACAGACAGATACTGTCTCACCAGTCTCAGGAGGGTGAAGTAGAGTGCTTTTCCAAGGTTGAGTTACTGGGTGGTTGGGGGAAGGGTACTGTGGTTAATACATGTGAAGGGCAGAGTGATGTAATTGCTGGAGAGCATATGTCTGGTCCTTATTTTCCAGAGCTACGCCAACACCAGGTGGAGTGTAAGTTCTCTGACCCCAGGGAACTTACAATGGAGGCAGACTTCTGGGTGAGTACCAGAGAGTCTGAAGAGGCATTTGGGGGTGCTCCTGAAGGGAGTGGTCTAGGTGGTTCCCAACCGAGTGTGGTGGGAAAGGATTGTAGTGTCCCAGGTAGGTCCCAGGTCCTAGAGGGTTCCATGAGGGAACACCAGGAGGGAAGCCTAGCCTGTACCGTAGGACCACCTTTTGAGGGAAGCCCCGCAGTGTCAGAAGAACTTGGGGGGGTGACTGTAGCCAGCATCCCAATAGTTCTGGTGTCTGGCAGTACCCCTCCTAGTGAGGGGGTGCAGAAGTCCATACATAGGGTTGAGAGGGAGTTGCAGACCCCAGTGGAGGACCTTGAGAGTCAGGGGACAGCTCTGAGAGCAGAGCCCCCCAGGAATGACCCAGGTGAAACAGTTTCTGGTTTGGGGGAAACCCAGACTCTGCCGGATGGGCAGTAGTAGGGAGACCTGCGCCAACCAGACTCTTGTGTGGCCCTTGGGGACGGTGTGTCCCTTGTGGGGGGTGAGAGTGCCCCCCAGGAAGTCCTGGCATGCCAGGCAAAGATTCAACCTCAGGGTGGTGACTCTGGATTGGATACCCAGGTTCAGAGGTTAAACTCTGACCTGGTGGGGGGTAGATGTGCCACCCAAGAAGTCCTGCTGTGCCAGGCAATTGTCCAACCTCAGGGTGTTGACTCTGGGTTGGATGACCAGGTTCAGAGGTTAAACTCTGACCTGGTGGGGGGTAGGTGTGCCCCCCAGAAAGTCCTGGCGTGCCAGGCAATTGCCCAACCTCAGGGTGGTGACCCTGGGTTGGGGAACCAAGCTCAGAGGTTAAACTCTGACCTGGTGGGAGGTAGATGTGCCTCCCAAGAAGTCCTGCTGTGCCAGGCAATTGTCCAACCTCAGGGTGTTGACTCTGGGTTGGATGACCAGGTTCAGAGGTTAAACTCTGACCTGGTGGGGGGTAGGTGTGCCCCCCAGCAAGTCCTGGCGTGCCAGGCAATTGCCCAACCTCAGGGTGGTGACTCTGGGTTGGGGAACCAGGCTCAGAGGTTAAACTCTGACCTGGTGGGAGGTAGGTGTGCCTCCCTGGAAGTCCTGGCCTGCCAGGCAATGGTTCAACCTCAGGGTGGTGACTCTGGGTTGGCTAACCAGGTTCAGGGGATAAACTCTGACCTGTTGGGGGGTAGGTGTGCCCCCCAGAAAGTCCTGGTGTACCAGGCAGTGGTCCAACCTCAGAGTGCTGACTCTGGGTTGGATAACCGGGTTCAGAGGTTAAACTCTGACCTGGTGGGGGGTATGTGTGCCCCCCAGAAAGTCCTGGCGTGCCAGGCAATTGTTCAACCTCAGGGTGTTGACTCTGGGTTGGATGACCAGGTTCAGAGGTTAAACTCTGACCTGGTGGGGGGTAGGTGTACCCCCCAGAAAGTCCTGGCGTGCCAGGCAATTGCCCAACCTCAGGGTGGTGACCCTGGGTTGGGGAACCGGGCTCAGAGGTTAAACTCTGACCTGGTGGGAGGTAGGTGTGCCTCCAAGAAAGTCCTGGTGCGCCAGGCAATTGTTCAACTTCAGGGTGGTGACTCTGAGTTGAATGGCCAAGTTCAGAGGTTAAACTCTGACCTGGTGGAGGGTCAGTGTGCCCTCCAGGAAGTCCTGGCGTGCCAGGCAATTGTTCAACTTCAGGGTGGTGACTCTGAGTTGAATGGCCAAGTTCAGAGGTTAAACTCTGACCTGGTGGAGGGTCAGTGTGCCCTCCAGGAAGTCCTGGCGTGCCAGGCAATTGTTCAACTTCAGGGTGGTGACTCTGAGTTGAATGGTCAGGTGCAGAGGTTAAACTCTGACCTGGTGGGGGGTAGGTGTGCCTCCCAGGAAGTCCTGGTTTGCCAGGCAGTGATCCAGTCTGAGGGTACAGACCCTGGGCTGGAAGACCAGGTTCAGGGTGTCCCCCCCGGACCTGGAAGGAGGGGCTACTGACAACAGTGCCCCTACCATGTTGTCTTCTGAGGAGGCCACTCCTAGTTGGAGGGTGCTGGACCCCAGAAGGGAGGGCAGGGGGAGGGAAGCCTCACCCCGGGCCCTAGTCCAACCTGAAGGTACAGGCCCCAGGTTGGAGGGACAGTTGCAGGTTAACAGCCCTGCACTGGTGGAGGAATGGTACAGGGCGACTTCTGTAAGCACCCTGACCATGTTGGACTCTGGGGGTACCGCTCCAGGAGGGAGGGTACAGAGCCCCAGAGGGGAGGACCAGGTTCAGGCTGTCATCCCTGACCTGGTGGAAGGGAGAGTGGTTAAAGGGTGCCCAGCACCTGGGGCTACCGCCCCCAACTCTCCACAGCCACAGTGGTTGGAGAGCTTTGAGAGGCCTGGGGCCTGGCTCTCATCCCTGGCAGCTGTCCGTAATCACTGTGGCTTGCTGTCCGGGTGGACAGAGTTATCCCTGGGGAGGGGACAAGTGTCACACCCCGGGGGTAGAGTGGGCAACACCACTGTGTTGGTCATGGTGGTACTATCCTGCTCCTGGGATACATCTGTGAGCAAAGTAAGGTTAGGTGCTGCACAGATGGGATCCGCAGGTAAGGAGAAAGGTTCCCCATGGGTTGGCTTAGTGGGCCCTGAGAGTATGGACAGAGTGATCCAATTGGAGTCAGGAAGGCGAAGAACTGGAGCATGCCCCTGCTGTTGTGGGCCTGGGTCCTTCTTCTGTCGCCTCAAACAGGGAAGTACATCAGGATAGTGATTGTTCTCCCCTGGCTTTAGGCTGGTAGGGGGTCATGTTGGACCTGGCTTTTTGACAGGGACATCCCCAAACTTTTTGCCTCCTTCCTCCTATTTTTTCTGACCTGTTGTTGGCTTTTGACCTCTGGGCACTTTACCACTGCTAACCAGTGCTAAAGTGCATATGCTCTCTGGGTAAATTGTACTACTGATTGGTTTATCCATGATTGACTATTTAATTTACTTGTAAGTCCCTGGTAGAGTGCACTACATGTGCCTAGGGCAGGTAGATTAAATGCTACTAGTGGGCCTGCAGCACTGGTTGTGCCACCCACCTCAGTAGCCCCTTAACCCTGTCTCAGGCCTGCCATTGCAAGGCCTGTGTGTGTAGTTTCACTGCCACTTCGACTTGGCATTTAAAAGTACTTGCCAAGCCTAGAACTCCCCTTTTACTACATATAAGTCATCCCTAATGTGTGCCCTAGGTAACCCCTAGAGCAGGGTGCTGTGTAGGTAAAAGGCAGGACAACTACACAGGTACATATATGTCCTGGTAGTGTAAAACTCCTAAATTCGTTTTTACACTACTGTGAGGCCTGCTCCTTTCATAGGCTAACATTGGGGCTGCCCTCATACACTGTTGAAGTGGCAGCTGCTGATCTGAAAGGAGCAGGAAGGTCATATTTAGTATGGCCAGAATGGTAATACAAAATCCTGCTGACTGGTGAAGTCGGATTGAATATTACTATTCTAGAAATGCCACTTTTAGAAAGTGAGCATTTCTTTGCACTAAAATCTTGTTGTGCCCTTCAATCCACGTCTGGCTAGGTTTAGTTGACAGCTCCTTGTGCATTCACTCAGACACACCCCAAACACAGGGTACTCAGCCTCACTTGCATACATCTGCATTTTGAATGGGTCTTCCTGGGCTGGGAGGGTGGAGGGCCTGCCCTCACACAAAGGACTGCCACACCCCCTACTGGGACTCTGGCAGACAGGATTGAACTGAAAGGGGGCTTGGTGCATTTCTTAGAGACTCTTTGAAGTCACCCCCACTTCAAAGGCACAACTTAGTATAAAACAGGGCCTCTGCCCTACCTCATCAGACACTTGCTGGAGAAGAAACCTGAACCAGAAACTACATCCTGCCAAGAAGAACTGCCTGGCTGCTCAAAGGACTCACCTGTCTGCTTTTCTACAAAGGACTGCTGCCTTGCTGTTGGCCTGCTGCCTTGCTGAACTCTTGCCTGGCTGTAAAAGTGCTCTCCAAGGGCTTGAAAAGAGCTTGCCTCCTGTTCCCTGAAGTCTCAGGACCAAAAAGACTTCACTCTTCCTCTTGGACGCTCCGTGCGCCGAACTTTTCGACGCACAGCTTGTTCCGCGGCAAGAAAAACGCCGCACACCGATGCTGATCAACGCGACGTCTTCGGGACGACCGAAACTTTGACGCACGGCCTCGCAAGGACAACGCCGCCCGACTCCGCCGGAGAAATCGACGCGACGCCTGCCGTGAGATCGAAACTTCGACGCGCAGCCGGAAAACAAGCAGGAAAATCCACGCACAGACCCGGGACATCTGGTACTCCCCGCAAACCACAGTAAGAGACTGTCCGCGCGCCGGAAGACGATGCCCGACTCCCCGCGTGGAAAATAACGACGCAAGTCCGTGTGTGCTGAGGAGAAATCGACGCACAGACCAGTTTTCCACGCACCTCTTCTCCTGTGGCCCTCTGAGGAGATTTTCCACCAGAAACCAGGTACTTTGTGTTTGAAAGAGACTCTGTTTACTTTCTAAAGACTTAAGACACTTTATATCACTTTTCAGTGATATCTTTACAAATTCATATTGCAACTTTGATCGTTTTGACCTGAAGATACCCAGATAAATATTATATATTTTTCTAAACACTGTGTGGTGTATTTTTGTGGTGTTATGCTATGGTGTTGTATGCTTTATTGCACAAATGCTTTACACATTGCCTTCTAAGTTAAGCCTGACTGCTCGTGCCAAGCTACCGGAGGGTGAGCACAGGCTGATTTTGGATTGTGTGTGACTTACCCTGACTAGAGTGAGGGTTCTTGCTTGGACAGAGGGCAACCTGACTGCCAACCAAAAACCCCATTTCTAACAGTGGCACAATGAGTGATGCAGTCCACTAGTAGCATTTCATTACAGTTCCTGGGGAATTAAAGTAAATTCATTGTACCAATAGGGTATATGCCAGTTTTATGTTTAAAAAGGACACCACATGCACTTCACCACTGGTTAGCAGGATAAAATTATATAGAGTTTTGTGGCCAACAAAAATGGATTTTGCTAGATAGGGCAAACATCTGGTGGAATACCACTCAAAAGATGGTATTTTCCAACACAAATGCTGAATTTATTTTTGGAACATTGTATCCTTGGAGGGTTTGCCATGAGTTCTGCTATGCAGGTTGAAAGACAATGAGCCCTGATTGCTTTAGGGACTACAGAAGTAGGTGAAATAGATGGGACCCTAGAACCACTACATCTAGTCTAGTGCAAGGAATAATCATCAGTGTCATTTAGTGGCACCACCTACTACTAGTTAGTAAAATAAGAAGCACCAAAACCTATTTTTGAGCGTAACATCACTTACAATGCGGCAAATGCAATGCAGTGCATTTACCACAATGTCTTTACCACACGTGTTTACCACGCACTTCTTTAACACACATGGCTTTACCACAAATATACCTTTACCACGCATGCCTTTAACACTTGCCTTTCCAATGAAATTTGTTGCAAAGGTGTATGCCTGGTAAAGATTATAAAGGTAAATACAGCTAAGGATTAAGTGGGTTGAGTGATATATATATATATATATATATATACACACACACACACACACACACACACACACACACACACACACATATACATATATAGCTATGTGTGTGTCTGCTTGGTGTTTAGGGTGGGTAATGGTTATTGGTGGTAAAGGCATTTTATAGGTTTTAAGGTGGGTATGGAATTTGGGGTGGGAAGGACTTTTAGGTTTTAGGGTGTGTATGGGTTTTAGGGTAGTAAGGGCATATTTAGGTTTTAGGGTGGGTATGGGTTTTGGGTTGCTAAGGGCATTTTTAGATATTAGGGTGGATATGGGGTTTTGGGGTGATAAGGGCATTTTTAGGTTTGGTATGGGTTTTGGGGTAGTAAGGGCATTTTTAGGGCCGGTATGGGTTTTGGGGTGTTAAGGGCATTTTTAGGATTTAAGATGGGTATGGGATTTAGGGTGTTAAGGGCATTTTTAGGTTTTAGGGTGGGTATGGGTTTTTTGGGTGGAATAGGCATTGTTAGGTTTTAGGGTGGGTATGGGATTTGGGGCGGTAAGGGCATTTTTAGGTTTTAGGGTGGGTATGGGTTTTGGGGTGGTAAGGGCCTTTTTAGGTTTTTGAGTGGGAATGGGTTTTGGGGTTGTAAGGGTTTTTTAAGTTTTAGGGTGGGTATGAGATTTTGGGTGGTAAGGGTATTTTTAGGGTTTAGGGTGAGCATGTGTTTTGATATGGTAAGGGGTATCTAGGTTTTAGTGTGGGTTGGTAAGGTAATTTGTGGTGTTTAGGGGAGGTAGGGTTTTTGGGTGGAAAGGTGTGTGTGTTTATATATGTGTATATATGTGTGTGTGTGTGTATATATATATGTGTATGTATTTATATCTATGTTTATATGTGGATATATATGTATGTGTATATGTGTGTGTGTGTATATATCTGTACATGTATGTGTGTGTATATATATATATGTGTATATGTGTGGATATATATAATTGTGTGCGTGTGTGTATATATGTATGTATATGTATTTATATGTATGTGTCTATATGTGTATATATGTATGTGTTAGTGTGTGTGTGTATGTATATATATATATATATATATATATATATATACATACATGTATATTATGTTATACTTACCTCTACTTTTCACCATGCATATGCCTTTACCAACCATGCCTTTGCTATGAAATTTCGTGGTAAAGACATGCATGGTAAAAGCATATTTGTGGTAAAACATTTTGTGGTAAGTGCATGTTTGGTAATGACCATGCACTTACCACAATGTAAAGGCATGCATGGAAAGTGAACGCGTTGTTCTGTCATACATCCTTTTTTGCTTTTGTATGGTGTGTTGCTGAAACACCGCTATTGATGGCTTTCTCTTTTTCTCCCATTGAATACCATATTCTGTTCCACTTTGACTGTCCACAGTGTGCAGCACACTCCACACTTAGGCCCTCATTATGACAGTGGTGGTAAGTCCCGCTTACTGCCATGCCGCCAACATACCACCGCCGCAGCGGTTTACCTCTACCCATATTATGACACACACATAGCAATCATCACTATACAGACACACACATAAGTCCACCAGCCCAAAGGTCAGTGATAAACTGGTGGTAGCAAAACCCACACCGTTATGCCAACAGAACTACGACCACAGCATTAAGACCCACAAATCACTGCAGCGGACATTCAACCGTGGTAAACCATTGGCAGTACATACTGCTGCGCTAATAATACACACACATACAAAACTACACCACATTGGACAATTCAAACTGCACACACCTGACACTCTTACACCACACACACACACACAACTATAAAACACACACCCACACTACCCACAACCCTTTACGACTAACAAAAATTGCCACTAGAGAGAGATACAGCAAGAGCACCCACACAACCAGAGCCACAGAACACCATCACCCATCCAGGCACCTCACCGCACACACACCACCCACTCTACACCCATGGCACCACAAAGACACCCCCGGTTTTCAAAGGAGGAGCTAAGAGTCATGGTGGAGGAAATCATCCGGGTTAAGCCACAGCTATTTGGATCACAGGTGTAGCAGACATCCATTGCTAGGAAGATGGAGCAATGGCAGAGAATCGTAGACAGGGTCAACGCCGTGGAACAGCACCCCTGAACAAGGGATGACATCAGGAAGAGGTGGAATGACCTACGGGGGAAGGTGCGTTCCGTGGCAGCAAGACACCAAATAGCTGTACAGAGGACTGGCAGTGGACTCCCATCTCCTCCCCCACAACTAACAACATGGGAGGAGCAAGTCTTGGCAATCATGCATCCTGAGGACCTGGCAGGAGTAGCAGGAGGACTGGACTCTGGTAAGTCAAATATCTATTACTATCACCCCCTCACATACACCCCAGCAACACAACCCACCCCTCCCAAGCCCTGCATGCAACACCAATGCATGGACACAACTCACAGACCTGCATGGACACCCATTACCAAAGCATGCATTCTTGAGACAATCACCTATCCAACCAAATCACCACTCACACAAGCCTAAGCTGCCAGGGCAATCACAACAATACAGTGAAACACACCCATGCACAAGATTTCACATGCAGAAACAATAACACTGCATTTACATCCCCACAGGTCCCCCACACAACTTCACTGGAGAGGAGGTGCCAGCAACATCCAGTCCCCCCACAGAAGAGGGCCCACAGTGATGAGAGCTGCTTTGGACGCCTGGATATGGATGACCAACCTGGCCCATCAGGGACCTCCGGACAGTTGGTTACCCAGGCACAGTCCCATACCACCACAGAGCCTACCCTCTCAGGAAACAGCACCCACCCACCCAGAGGGCCCATACCTCTATCCCCAGGACACATCAATCAGCAGTGTTCCCACCACTACAGGGACCCAGGCAGCCCCACAAACACAGGACGATCAGGGACCTGGGGTCAGTGGCAGTGGGCAAACGGTTCAGCGGACAGAGGGACAAGACAAAAGGGAAGATGGGAGGACTGCTGTGTGATAGGGGAAGGACAGGCCCCGGGAACCGACTCTTCAAGAGGCACTCACCAACATCCTGGGAGCATACCACCATTCCCAGGAGACGATGGGCCAGATACTGGCTAAGTTGCAGGAGACCCAGTGGCTGCAGGAGGGACAGTACCTGGGGATCAGGGAGGACCTGAGGGACATCCACACCACCCTGGTCACCATTGCAGGGGTGCTGCGAGAATGGCCAACACCATGAGGGAGGTAGTGGCACCCAACGGGCCCCTGACACTTGGCAGACACCAATGAACACCCCTCCACCTCTGCTGACGCTAGTGGGCAGGAACAACAGGCAACCAGCACCCCACCCCTTGCAGAAGGAGAACCACCCCACAAACAGTCCCGGCGATACAGGCAGAAGCCAGAGAACATTGCAAAGACCCCCACCAGGAAAAAAAGACTCATGATTGTCACCCTGGTGTCCCACTCTGTCACCCTGTCCACCTTGAACTGCCATTGCTCCACTTCCTATGCCCCCTTGGACAATGCACCTGTGATACAAATAGACTGGAACTCTTACCTGGACTCTCCTCCACCACCCCCCCCCCATCCCCCCAGCCTATAGCAATACCCCATCCACTTACTAGCACATAAATAAACATCCTTGTAAAAAAATAAGAGTATTGAGTCTGTCAAGTGATTGAACTATGTATTCATTTAACAATCTGTAGACATTGCAATTCAACTGTACAGTAATGTATACATAGGTATGACCTGTAGTTTGCTTCAGTCAATACACCAAGAGCCAGAGTGGGGCACATATATCTGTAAATAGACATGTCAAAGGGTACAGTAAGAGGCCATAGTAGTTGGAATATCAGCCTGCCAGTGACACTTGCCAATACAAAACTGCAATGGAAGGTAAAGTTACAGTGTCTTACCTGTTTGTCACTGAAAGTACTGTCGTATGATTGATGTTCTATTGTCCTCATCCTCTGCCTCCTCTTCGTCACAGTCAACAGGCTCCACTGTTGCCACACGCTCCAGCCTCATCGTCCTGCAGAAACTGCACCTGGCGACGTAAGGCAAGGTTGTGCAACATGCAACATGCCACCATGATCTGGCAGACCTTCTTGGGTGAGTAGCATAGGGAACAACGTGTTAGATGGAGGCACCGAAACCCAGCCTCCAGGAGGCTGAAGGTTCGCTCTATAGTTCTTCTTGTTCGCCCATGTGCCTCATTGTAATGTTCCTCTGCCCTTGTCCTGGGATTCCTCAGCAATGACAGGCTGGGGTAACCAGAGTCACTTGCACATATCAAGGGATACCTGTTTGCCAGACACTAACCCTTAGGGCCAACCCCAAACCCATACACTGTCCCATATACAGAGTGGGGACCATTGGCTCACCTATTAGCCACACCCGGTGCCTCTGGAGTTGTACCATCACATATGGAATGCTGCTATTCCTCAGGATAAAGGCATCATGCACAGACCCAGGATACTTTGCATTGACATGGGAGATTTACTGGTCCGCCAGGCACACTATCTGCACATTCATGGAGTAAAAGCTCTTTCAATTTCTGAACACCTGTTCATTTCTCCGGGGGGGGGCAATAAACGCAATATGTCTACCATCAATTGCCCCAATGATGTTGGGGGTATGTCCGCTTTCACTGTGGCCAAATCCTCCACCTGGGGGAAAACAATGTAGCTGCGCATGTGTTTCAACAGGGCAGAGAACACTCTTGTTAGCACTATTGAGAACATTGGCTGCGACATTCCTGCTGCCAAGCCCACTGTCACTTGGAAAGAATGAGTTGCCAAGAAATGGAGCACAGATAGGACTTGCACATGAGGGGGGATCCCAGTGGGGAGACGGATAGCAGAGATCAGGTCTGGCTCCAATTGGGCACACAGGTCTTGGATTGTGGCCCTGTCAAATCTGTAGATGAGGATAATGTGCCTGTCCTCCATTGTTGCCAAGTCCACCAGGGGCCTGTACACTGGGGGATGTCTCCATCTCCTATTCATCCTCAGCGGTTGTAATCCAGGGGGCAAAACGATGAGCATCTGGTCAGTATTCAACATTTCCAAAATGTACAGTGCACTGCATGTTGTGACTGAAACAGTATTTTGTTGCATAGGCCCAAATGGTGCCTATGTGTGCTGTGATGCAGTTAGGTGCCATGGCCTGCCACCCCTGAAATGGCATCCACCTGTCATGTGTGAATGGACATGAGGAAATGAAGTAATGCCGCTGACGTTGTGCGCCGTTGCGGGAGGCGGTCGAGTACCGCCATGCAACTCCTCATTGGTTGTCAGTGGGCCCTATGGGTTATAGTAGCTTATGGTGATGTACGATGGCAGTGACGGTACACACGGTCATGGACGTGACCACCATTTTCTATCTGTTCACTCACTTGCTACTTGACCATCAACAGGAGAGGACCCACACTGTATGTGCTGCTGTGACCTGTGTCTGGATTCGACCATGGCTCATGTCACTGGGGAAAGGACCCCTGCCTTCACCGCTGCGGAATAGGAGAGACTGGCAGATGGGGTCCTACCCCAGTACCGAATGCTGTATGAGCCTCCAGACCAACAGGTGAGTACACTGTGAGCACGATGCATTGAGTGCTGTATGTGAGGGCCTTGTGTAAGGGGGGGTGGTTAAGGGGTCCTGGGCAGTGTGCTGCATGTATGGTGGGCAATGTATGTGCGTAAGGGGATGGGAGGGATATGGTGGGCAATTAGTGTAACAAGGGTATGACTGATACCTTTTTTCTATGTGTAGTTCTCTGCAGGTCAGCGCCCATCAGAAAAAGGGTATATGGCGTGCCATCGCCAAGGATGTGCGACCCTGGAGGTCTACTGCAGGAAGAGCACCCACTGTCGCAAACGGTGGGAGGACCTGAGACACTGGGCAAGGAAGACTGCAGAGGTCCTGCTGGGGATGGCCTCCCAACGAGGAAGGGGTGCCTGTTGAACCCTGACCCCCCGATGTTCCGCGTACTGGTGGTGGCCTATCCGGAGCTGGATGGGCGCTTGCAGGCATCACTAAATCCACAAGGGGGGTGAGTACAGTTTCATATTATACCACTCGTGCGTGGTGGAGTGGCCTTCGGGTGGGGGATGTGGGCCTGTTGATGCTCCTAGTCCAGGCTGGACATTGCAGGGTAGGTTCCCTGTTGGGCAGAGGCTGATGAACTCCACCTCCAACAAGCAAGTGGGCATCCACTACTGGGCAGGGCTCTGTGGGTCTCAGGTATGCTGCAATTGGTGTTAGGTATTACTGTCCATAGCATGGTGACTAGCATTGTGACTGGTAGTACATTGCCTACTGCGTAGGGAGGTTACCTGTGTGTGTGTGTTGTGTACGCCAACGGTGGTGTTGTTGCTGTCATTAACCAAGTGTATCCTTTGTCTCATCCCCCCATTTTTGTTTTGTCATCCTGTCCTTATGTGTATTAGCATCATCTGGCAGAGGAGCAGAGGCACCAGTGACGGAGGGAGCTGCATCCCACAGGGCCCATGAGGCCGAATCCACCGATGGTGAGGGCACCAGTGGGACGGAGGGTGAGGGGAGCACCACAGCGGAGACAGGCGGGGATAGTTCGGAAAGTGAAACCTTCTCCGATGGAAGCTCCCTAGTGGTGGCGGACAGGCCTGTGCCCACCCCAACTACAGGTACAGCCACCAACCCTGTACCAGCACTGCCCTCCCAGCAGCCCCTCACTGAGTTTCCTGTGCCCGCTCACCCAGGAGGGTGGGCATCTCCTTCGCCCCAGGCACCTCAGGCCCTGCCCCAGTTAACCCTGCTTCCCTGAGTGAGGAGGCTGTTGACCTCCTGCCATCCATCTCTGTTGGGCAGTCAACCATAGTGAATGCTATCCTGGGGCTGGCAGGGTATTTGCAACAAACGCATTACTGGAGGGCATCACTCTGGCATGGCGGCCCAACAGAGATCAATACAGGCTCTGGCCTCCTCTCTGATGGCAGCCATTGTATCTGTCTCTAGCCTCCCCCCTCCAACTTCCTCTAGCCAGTCCCATTCCCCTCAACCCTGACCTATTCCAAGCACACATTCAGACCAGCATGCACCCAAGACAACACACAGGAGTGGCTCAGGCAAACACATGCACCACACATCATCCCACAGGCACTCACACAAATACCATCCAGATGCAGACACACCAACATCCACTGCCTCCACTGTGTCTCCCTCCCCCTCCTCCTCGTCCACCTCTCTCCCAGTAGTGTCTCCACTCACACGTGCATGCACTACATCCACATCCACTGCCTCCATCACCATCACGCCTATCACTACACGCCCCTCACTGGCAGTCACCACGCCCACATCCATGCACAAGTCCCCTGTGTCCTCTCCCACTGTGTCTGTGCCCCCTCCTCCCAAAGTACACAAATGCAAGCACCCACCCACCCAACAGCCATCCACCTCACAACAGCATCCAGCCCATGCACCTGCACCCAAACACAGCAGACACCTCCAACAACCACTCCCTCTTCCTCCACTCCCAAACCTTCACCCTCTTCCCACCCTAGTGTCCCTAAGAAGCTTTTCCTCGCCGCCGTTGACCTCTTCCTTACCCCTCCCCCCCCGTTCTTCACATTGGGCCAGGGTGGTCAGAACCCAGGCTAGCACCTCAGCCACCCAGCCCACGGGCACATTAGTTTCGGTAGCTACTGCAGGTGAGAGAGGCTCCAAGGAAACACCCATTAGCACTGGCAGTGTGCCTGCACCAGCTGCAAAGGGGAAAGGCAAGGAGGCACCACCAGCTGGCAAGGGCAAGGAGGCACCACCAGCTGGCAAGGGCAAGGAGGCACCACCAGCTTACAAGGGGAAGGGCAAGGAGGCACCACCAGCTTACAAGGGGAAGGGCAAGGAGGCACCACCAGATGGCAAGGGTAAGGAGGCACCAAGGGCAAGGGCAAAGGGACTGATTCTGTGCCCCCAACACCAACCATGGTGCTTCAGCCATCCGAGGCTGCAGGGGGAGGGCTGGAGCTCCCCCCCACCACTTGCAGACCTGACACCTGCACCACCACCGGCACTGCCGCCAGCAGCAGCAGCCCCAGTGGGCAGTCGTCCAAAGCTGCAGGGGAAGGGCTGGAGCCTCTCCCCACCACTGGCAGCACCACCAGCAGCACCGCCACCTGCACCAGCACTGCCGCCAGCAACAGCAGCCCCAGTGGGCAGCCATCCGTGGCTGCAGGGGAAGGCTGGAGCCTCCCCCCACTACTGGCAGCACCAACACCGGCACTCCCACCACTGAGCACCCGTTGCCGCCGGCGGGCAGTGTGTAGTCCTGCCTCCATACACTGTAATGCATCCTGACCACTGCAAATCGTGTGGGTCTGACACCCAGGTGAGTGACTGTGACCTTGCACTCCCCAAGATCTGCATCACAGGGCACAAAGCCCCCCCCCCCCAGAACCAGTGGAAGAAGGCATCCACTCACCCCCTCTTTACCAGGATGAAGTACACTGGGCACAAAGCCCCCTCCAGAACCAGTGGAAGAAGCAATCCACTCGCCCCCTCCTTGCCAGGATGAAGCACACTGGGCACAAATCTTCCTCCAGAACCAGTGGAAGAAGGCATCCACTTAACCCCTCCTTGCCAGGATGAAGCACACTGGGCACAAAGCAAAAATGGAGAAGTCACCCACTAGAGAGACTGTGGCTTTGCACTCCCCAGGACCAAGCAGTGGGCAAACCACCCACTAGAGAGACTGTGGCTTTGCACTCCCCAGGCCCAAGCAGTGGGCAAACCACCCACTTGACAGACTGTGGCTTTGCACTCCCCAGGACCAAGCACAGGGCATGTTGCCGCCTCCAGGACAAGTGGTGTTGTACCATCTTCAGGCTGAGGTGCCCCCCCCCCCGTTCCCCATCCCCTTGAGGTGCCTGTGTAGTTTTTCACCTGATGCCCCTGCAGTGCTCGCTCTGTGTTGATGCAGGAGTCAAGTGGAGCCTTGGCCTACAAACATTATGGACTGGGCAGTGTCCCTCTTTTTGTATATATGTAAATACTGTTTTGATTTTTGAGGACGTATCTCTAATATTCTATCTTATTACACTCACTTCAATCACTTCCTTTTGTCCTTGCATCATTCCTGAGGGGTTCAGGGTGGATGTTTAATGTTGTTGCATCTGTTTGTGTTATGGTGTTGGGGTGGGGGTGTTGCGTGTGTGTCACTCTCTTTTTCCTCCCCCCCTGTGCTTGGCAGAAGTAGTCACAGTGGTTGTCTTCACCGGCGTTGGTATTCCTGGTGTAGGAGGAGGTAGACCACCATGGGGAACACCTGCAGTTCAGGTTTCATTGCGGCGTGGTTCTTCCCTGAGTGCCCAGAGGTGAGTCCTTTCACTTCTGTGTTCTGTTTCCACCGTGCTTTTGATGTCGGTTTTATCGCCCTGGAAAAGGTGGCGGATAGGCCTCTTGTAATACTGTGGGCGCTACATTGTCTTCCGCCTGGCTGTTGGCGGTTACCGCCGCAGTGCTTGTTGCTACTGCCGTGGCGGTCAGTGTGTTAAAGTGACTGTCTGTGTGGGCAGTTTCCGCCGTGGTCATAATTCCATTTTTTTTACCGCTGGCTTGGTGGTGGTATTACCGCCGCTTTATCACCCACCGCCAGGGTTGTAATTGTGTCAGGTATTTTTTTTTTTTTTATGAAGCTGGACAGTAGGGCTACCAGCAGGTCTGTTAGCTACTACAGGAAATAGTTTTTCCATTTTGGGTACTTCAGTGAAAAGAAGCAGAAGGAATATGTGGTGTGAGCTACTGCAGGATTTAAAACACTCAATACGTTTTACAATCGGTTTTGCAATTTTCTGCAGCTGGTGACAGGAGGCCTATGAAGACCCAGACTTGAAGGGACCTGAAATCCTTTTTGTAAAAAAAAAAAAAAAAAAAATTAAACAACAAAAAAAAGAAAGGTTTGTGTGTTTGTTTCTTATGGTCTTAGCTTCACTGGGTGCTAGGCCTTAGTTCCTTGTATCTGCTGAATCCTCTCCATCGTTCAGTGGGATATGATATACTTGTTCAATTTATTGTGCTTCCTTTTGTGCGTGTTCACTTAAATCTCCTTGGACTGGATTTATTCACAATGCAGGAGTAACCAAAGAACTATGTTATGAGCATCTTACTGGTCTCTTTAGCTTTGCCCCTCTCTCTGTTTTTTTGGAAAGCTGTACCTAAAGTTTTTCTGCTTCTTCTTTTGCCTTTTAACTGTCTGCCTTCTTATGCAATTTATGTTTTTTGCCCTTTGTTCACTTTTTAGGTTGAACCTAGGCAGCGTGCATGCGCTGTCTGCAAGACCTGCTGTATTCAGTAAAAGAACTTTGATCCCAACTGCTGCAACCATAGGTTGACTTCAGTGTTGCTGTTCTTTGCTTCCTCCTAAATGGTTCATGCAGCCTATACATCACTTCTGTTCCTAGCTGAGGAGCATTGACCAAGTACAGATTTATTCCTCTTGATTAGTGCCTGGGGGCTGTGTGGCAGGTACTATTTCTTCTACCCCCTCCTATTCCCCCTTCTTTTGCCAAGATGTGTATTTTTAATAGAGTGTTTACGCTCAGCTTGCACAGCCAACTGGAGAATGTAGTATCTTGCTTTGAGCAAACACTCGTCCCCTGCTTATGTATCCTCCATTGTGTTTCATATACTCCTTTAAGTGTGTATTTTCATTTATAAATGCATCTGGCATTTAATATTAATGGCAGCAGCTTGTGAGGTGGCAGCAGCTGGGGCTTCAGTGAAAACCTCAGAAGACTGGTATGACATTACTGGGTTTCCATTGTGAAGCCCCTGGGGTGCGTGGAATTGTCCCCCAAATACCAGAATCAGATTGGGGGTATAATTTCTCAATCCTAGGCACCTCATGTGGCCATATTCGGAGTTTCCATTGTGAAGCTCCTTATGTGTTGACCTATATGTAGTGCACACTTATAATGATGTCCCCGCACTCACGAGGTCTGGGAAAATGGGCCTGGACGATGTAGGGGCACCTCTGCTAGTGCAGGGGTGCTCTCACACACAGGTACTATACACCTATCCTTCAGGGTCTGAAGGTTAGATATATAGGTGACTTTTAAGTGACCTGGTGCAGTGAAAATGGCTGTGAAATAGTGCTTACACTATTTCACTCAGGCTGCAATGGCAGTCCTGAGAAAGTGTTTTTGTGGTCTCCCTATGGGTGGCAAAATAAATGCTGCAGCCCATAAGGATCTCCTGGAACCCCAATGCCCTGGGTACCTAGGTACCATATACTCAGGACTTATAAGGTGGGTCCAGTATGCCAATTTAGAATACTGGGCTACCAGTATGCATGTACAAATTTGGAATCAGAGGGAGCATAACCACAGGAGTTCTGGTTAGCAGGACTCCAGTGAGACAGTCAAGCATACTGACATGTAGACCACAAGCTATGAGCACGGGGGTCCTGACTAGCAGGAACCCAGGGAGAAAGTAAAAACACACTGACAAACAGGCCAAAAATGGGGTAACTATGCTAGAAAGAGGTTACTTTCTTACAGAGGGTCTTTCACAAAATCTTCCCCCTAGCAAACCATCTAGTGTAGCTGACAGTGGGAGGGGTTCACATACAGGTAGATCTCCCTTCATATCTAGAGGTCAGGTCACTAGGGTTACCAAAGCTAAGGAAAATCTGCCCCTGCACATTCCCATGTCACCTCAGTCTCTGAGGGGTCCCACACATCCAGTCCAGGGGATAACACCCTAGACAGGGAACTCAGAAAGCTGAGACTGGAGGAGGCTAGACTGAGGCTGCAACAGCAACAGTTGACCCTAGATAGGGAAGCCTTAGCTGTGGAAAGGGAAATGCGGGGTTGAGGTTAGTTCCCCATGGTGGCAGCAGCAACAGCAGTTTTAGGAGTTATGGTGTTAGGGAGAATACCTTTAATTCAAGGAACTTGCACACAATTGTTCCCCCTTACAAGGAAGAGGATGATATCTACAAGTGGTTTGCTGTACTTGAGGGGGCTGTAAAGTAGAGAGGGTTCCTCAGATGCAGTGGGCTGCTATTCTGTGGTTGTCCTTTTCTCGCAGAGGGAGAGATAGACTTTTCACTGTCAGGGAGGAAGATTCAGATAACTACAATGTTTTGAAGACAGCACTCTTGGATGGATTTGGCTTAACCACTGAACAATACAGAATTAGGTTCAGAGAACCCAGAAAAGAGTCTTCACAAGATTGGATAGTCTTTGTGGAATGTTCAGTGAAGGCTTTACAAGGTTGGTTACATGGCAGCAAAGTGTCTGACTATGAGGGTCTATATAATCCGATTTTGAGAGAGCATATTCTTAACAACTGTGTCTCTGACTTGTTGCACCACTACTGGGAAGACTCGGATCTGACCTCTCCCCAAGAACTGGGAAAGAAGGCAGGCAAATGGGTCAGAACAAGGGTGACAAGGACAAGAACAAGGATGGTAAGTCACATGATAAGGGTGGGGACAAAGATAAAAAGTCAGTCTTTATCAGGCCCACAAAAATCCTCTGGGGGTGGACACAAGTCCTCTTCCAACCAATAGAAAAATCCTTGGTGTAACATGTGTAAAAGCAAAGGTCATTGGGCAAGTGACCCCACTTCTCCCAAGAGGAACACCAAACCTCCCACCACCACCCCCCCACTGCTTCCACTAGTGCCCCTAGTAATAGCAGTGGTAGTAGGAAAAACACTACAAATAACCAGTCAAAGGGAGTTGCTGGGCTCACTTTGGGTATTTTAGTGGGGGTTGGTTTAGTTAGGGAGACCACTGAGGCTGTTTTAGTCTCAGATGGTGGCATTGACCTTGCCACCTTTGTTCCCTGTCCCCTTAAAATGGATAAGTACAAGCAACAACCCATACTCAATGGTGTTTGGTACCTGTGTCCCTGTAGGCCAGAACCTAATGTCACAATAATGATGGAGAAACTGGTACCCCCTGAACAACACCTACTTGGTCATTAGTACCAAGTGACTGATGCCCATAATAACACGGTTAGCCACCCCATTGCTATTGTGAATTTCAACTTGGGGGGTGGGGGGAGGGGAGGGTTACTGGTCCTAAGAAAGTTGTTGTATCCACTGACCTATCTGTACATTGTATACTGGGCAATGATTTTGAAACTTCAGCTTGGGCTGAGGTGGAATTGGAGGTTCATGCAGCAATGCTGGGCAGTCCAGGGCACATCTTTGCTCTTACCAGGGCTCAAGCCAAGAAGCTAAGAGGACAGGGACCAATGAACCAAGTGCTCCCAAAAACTAGGGGTAGAAAGGGCAAACCCTTGTCAACTATCCCTCTCTCTCCTGAAGATTCCCCTTTTGAGGATGAGTCTACTCCCTGTGCAGAACCTACACCAGAGGAGCTCCGAGCTGTCACAGCTGAGCTTTTGGGTGCAGGGGGTCCGGCCAGGGAGGAATTGAGTGTGGCACAGCAGACCTGTCCCACACTAGAGGGTTTGAGACAGCAAGCTGTCAAAACAAGAAGCAGGGGATGTCAGTGACTCTCACAGGGTTTACTGGGAGAACAATCTCCTTTGTACAGAGGCAAGGACCCAAAACCTGGTGCTGCCAGGAGACTGGTCATTCCCATTCAATATAGGGAATTCCTCCTAACACTGGCACATGACAGTCCCCTTGCTGGAGATTTGGGGCAAAGCAAAACGTGAGACAGACTGGTCCTTCACTTTCACTGGCCTCATATGTCAGAGGACACAAGAGTTGTGTTGCTCTTGTGTCTCTTGCCAGGCCAGTGGCAAGACTGGTGGCACTCCAAAGGCCCCCTTGATCTCACTGCCTGTGGTTGGGGTGCCCTTTGAGAGGGTTCGGGTTGACATAGTTGCCCCCCTTGACCCTCCTACTGCTTCTGGCAATAGATCATCTTGGTGGTAGTGGACCATGCCACTAGATATCCAGAAGCCATACCTCTAAGGGCCACGACAGCTCCTGCAGTGGCAAAGACCCTCCTGGGAAGATTTTCCAGGGTGGGCCTCCCTAAAGAGGTAGTATCAGACAGGGGTAGTAACATCATGTCTACACACTTGAAGGCAATGTGGAAGGAATGTGGTGTAACATACAAATTCACCACACCTAACCACCCTCAAACAAATTATTTGTTTGAGAGGTTTAACAAAACTCTCAAAGGTATGACCATGGGACTATCTGAAAGGCTCAGAAGGAGATTGGATGTCCTATTGCCATGTCTCCTTTTTGCATACTGGGAAGTACCCCAGAAAGGAGTGGGCTACAGCCCATTTGAACTCATTTTTGATCATCCTGTTAGCAGTCCACTTGCACTTGTAAAGGAGGGGTGGGAGCAGCCCTTGAAGCCCCCCAAAGAAGACATTGTGGATTATGTACTTGGCCTAAGATCAAGAGTGGCTGAGTACATGAAAAAGGCCACTAAAAACCTTCACGCAAGCCAAGAGTTACAGAAACAATGGCATGAACAGAAGGCTGTCCTGACAGATTACCACCTAGGACAGAAGGTGAGGGTATTGGAGCCTGTAGCACCAAAAGCACTTCTGGGCAAATGGAGTGGTCCACATCTGATAGTGGACAAGAAGGGTGAGGTCACTTATTTAGGGGACCTAGGCACTCCCAAAAGTCATCTAAGAGTACTTTATGTGAACCGCCTGAAAACCTTACTATGATAGGGCAGACTTAACCCTACTCATGGCAATTGATGAGGGGCAGAAGGAAGAGTGACCCTATCCCTGACCTCTTCTCCACCATTGCAGCTGATGGCTCAGTGGAAGAAGTTGGCCCCTCCTATGTCAATTTTCTGAGCTGTGTTCTCTGACATCTGGTCAGACCACTTGGTGTGAACACACCATAGATACCGGAGACAGTTTTCCTGTCAAAAGTAAGATTTACAGACAGCCTGACCATGTCAAGGACTGCATTAAATCAGAAGTTCAGAAGATGTTGGACTTAGGAGTGATTGAGCACTCAGCCCCCGGGCCAGCCCAGTAGTGGTAGTACAAAAGCCTCATTCTCAAAATGTGAAAAGGGAGATGAGGTTTTGTGTTGATTATCAAGGGCTCAATACAGTCACCAAGACTGATACCCTATACCCAGGGCAGATGAGCTGATAGATACACTGACATCTGCCAAGTATCTGCATTATGGACAGCCAGCTGTCAAAAAGCTTTTGTGGAGCTTAAGCAGGATAGGGATACTGCACCTATCCTGAAAAGCCCAAACTATTCTAAGAAGTTTATTATCCAGAAAGATGGGTCCGAGGCAGGGGTTGAGGCAGTGGTATCACAACAAAAGTCAGAGGGTCAGGATCAACCTGTTGCTTTTATTAGTAGAAGGTTGACCCCTAGGGAAAGGTGTTGGTCAGCCATAGAGAGGGATGCCTTTGCTGTGGTCTGGGCCCTGAAGAAGCTAAGACCCTACTTAGTTGGGACTCACTTCATAGTTTAGACAGACCACAAACCTCTCTTATGATTAAAACAAATGAAAGGTGAAAAACCTAAATTGTTGAGGTGGTCCATTTCCCTAGAGAAGATGGACTATACAGTGGACCATAGACCTGGGAATAACCACTCCAATGCAGATGGACTCTACAGATATTTCCACTTAGACGATGATTAGCCTTATTGTCCCTCGTTTGGGGGGGGGGGGGTTGTGTAGGAAAGTACCCTCTTTTTAGCATGTTACCCCTAATTTCTGCCTGATGTCAGTGTGTTGTGACTGTCAATGGCAACTTGGTAGCCAGGACCCCAGAACTTATGGTTTTTGGCTGTTTGTCAGTATGTTTCACTGTTTTTGAAAGTATGCTTGATTGTGTCACTGGAATTCTGCTAACCAGAACCCCAGTGTGTATGCTCTCTCTGTTTCTAAATTGATCACTACATACTGGTAACCCAGTATTTCATCCCAAATTGGCATACTGGTCACCCTTTATAAGTCCCTAGTGTATGGCACTGTGACAGGGTTGCGGTATCCCTGTCTCCAAAGGACATGACAGGGCCATTGTTGTCATACCCTGGGGGTCCCACAGAAAGAATGATCGACCAGCCCAAAAAAACAGATATCCGGATTAAGGTGTCTCAAGAACAAGCTGGAAGACGCAACATGGACGAGGGGGAACAGGGGAAAACAAAAAAACAATGACGAAAGACACGAGGAGAGAGGAGACAGAAGAACAGGAAACAACCCTGAAGGGGTTGGACACTGCAACTCAAGGAAACGAAGCAGGAGACGTACCACCACTGGCCTGTCGAGACGTCGGGGAGAAGAGAGAATCGGAGCCGCACATCCAACCAAAACCATCCGGAGAACCCAGCCACATCCTTGGAGTGACGTGGCTTATGCAGGTGCATGCTCGCATCCCCAGTACCGGGGGGCTTTGGTGGAACTGGGGAGGCAGGAGAAGGGACGAGGAACAACAGGATGGGGGCTCACGAGAGACAACGGGGAGTAGCGAGGAAAAGGGGAAGATCAAAAACACAGGGGGGAGGAAGGGTGAACTATAAAGGATCGGTTTGCACCGATGTCGGGAACGATCGTATATCCAGTCTTCTCCCTACAAACACAGGACATAACTTTCAGTTTCAACACCTTCCTATTCCCCTCTGATGCCCTCCTCCGACCAACCCTTCCTTCTCCCTGCAGTATAACTAAAATATCCCCAATATGAAACAAACCACTTACCTTTCTTTCCCACGATTTTTCTTTCTCCCACCAAGCGACAACGAATCATCTGGGACGAGACCTCAAAGACAGGATACCTAAAACAAGAAAAAAAGAAAGTATAATTAAAGAGAAGGCACACTCAGGAGAACATAACGGACAGAAGAAGATAATAGAGAATACAATCAGACTTAATAAGAATACCAGAGAGGAACAAAAGAAAACGGGGAAAAAAAGAAAGAGAAAAAGGAGGAGATAAAGAGAAGTTGAGAAAAACAGAAAGGAAGAACGAAGGACATAAATATGTTTTTGTTTTCTCCTGTTTACTAAAATTTTAGAAATTAAGGAAATAAAGAGATTTGAAAAGAGTTGTTAACCCACTCTGTCTTCAATTTAAACAAACATCCCCTCTGTTCCCCAGGGAACCCTCCACAGGTACTTGGGTATCCAGGGCATTGGGGTTCCAGGGGATCCCTATGGGCTGCAGCATTACTTTTTCCACCCATAGGGAGCCCAAGTAAAGGCTTCTGCAGGACTGCCATTGCAGCCTGTGTGAAATGGTGCATGCACACCTTCACAGCCATTTTCACTGCACCAGGTCACCTATGAGTCAGGCCTTCCAACCCTGAAGGCTGGGTGCAAAGTACCTGTGTGTGAGGGCGTCCCTGCACTAGCAGAGGTGCCCCCACATCGTCCAGGACCATTTTCCGAGACTTCGTAAGTGTGGGGATGACATTTTATGTGTGCACTGGACATAGGTCAATACCTAGGTCCAGCTTTACAATGGTAACCCCGAATATGGCCATGTAAGGTGTCTAACAACTGGGAATTGTACCCCAAAACTGATTCCAGTATTGGTTGCACAATCCCATGCACTTTAGTGGCTCAGTGGACCCCCAGTTCTACCATACCAGCCTTCTGAGGTTTTCCAGGCAGCCCCAGCTGCTGCCACCTTACAGGCAGGTTTCTGTCCTCCTTTTGCTTGAGCAGCTCAAGCCCAGGAAGGCAGAACAAAGGATTTCCTTTAAGAGAGGGGAGGTACACCCTCTCCCTTTGGAAATAGGTGTTACAGGCTTGGGAGGGGTAGCCCTCCTTGCATAATCCAGTCTACACTGGTTCAGGGACCCTCAGTCCCTGCTCTGGCATGAAACTGGACAAAGGGGGGTGACCACTTCCCTGTCCACCACCCCAGGGGTTGTGCCTAGAGCTCCTCCAGAGTGTCTCTGGGTTTTGCCATCTTTGATTCCAAGGTGGTAGGGCACTCTGGGAGCATCTGAGTGGCCACTGCCAGCTGGTGACGTCTGAGCCCTCCCCTGATAGGTGCTTAGCTGGTTAGGTGACCAATCTCCCTTTCAGAGCTATTTAGGGTCTCTCCTCTGGGTATTTCTTCAGATTCGGATTGCAAGACTCCAGCAAGAATCCTCTGCATCCTTTACTTCTTCTACCAATGGAACCGCAGCTGAACCCTCCAGGAACTCTACAAACTGCAACAAAGAAGCAAAGATGACTTCTGCAACATTGTATCTTCAACTCCTGCCTGCAACTGTTTTCAGGTCGTGCATCCTCCGACGACTGCCTCTCTTCAGCCTGCACCAGAAGAACCGAAGGAATCTCAAGTGGAGTGGTAGAGTCACTTTCCTGCTTCAGTAGGCACCTCTCTACAATGATGACCGGTGGCGTGGGTCCCCTCTTCAGGAGACAAGCATGGATCCAGCAACACAGATGGTGGACTAAAGTGACCCAGACCGTCCTAAGGTCCAGCTGTCCAACTTTGGTGGAAGTAAGAGCTTGCCTCCCCAAGCAAGACAGTACTCTGTGCTCCGTGTGGCTTGCAGTTGCCAAGGCTTATATGCGACCTTCCAATAAGTTCTTCATGCACAGCACAACTTATGACCCCAGCACTCCATCCTGAGATGTACAGCTTCCTTAGTGGTTCTCTGGCGGTTTGGAATCCCTTTGTGTCATGCTGCGTGGACCTCCATTTGTACCTTCTTTGTCCCCATGCTGTGGGACCCCTGTGCATGCTGCCTGGTCCTCTGAGGGATCTCTGAGTTGCTGAGAGTCCCCTCTGTCTCCCCCTCTTGGGTAGAGGCCACCAGGTCCCACCTGGTCCCAGGCAGCTCAATCTTCTGGTAACCATGAGTTTTGCATGTGTCAAGTATTGTTGGCAGAATCCAGGGACGCAAACCAGAATGCAATCATCCATCTGACGTGGGACATCTTCTGCACCAACCAGGAATCCGCATCTGTTTTCTTGGGTGCATAACTGACTTTGTCTTCTCACTGGTAGTGGTTCTTTTGCACCTTCACCCGGGTTAGCAGGGGCCCCTGTTCTCCCTGTACTCTTCAGTGCTTATTGGACTTGGTCCCCTTCTTCCACAGGTCTTCAAATCCAGGTATCTATTGTTAATGTCTTGCAGTCTCTTCTGGTTCTTGCATAATCATCTATCGCAACTTCTTGTGTGTTTCAGGAAACTTACTGTGATTTACTCCTGTTTCCTGTGCCCTGAGGTGGGTTCTATTACCTACCTTTGGTGTTTTCACTCCCAACACCCCTCTACACAATACACTTGCCTAGGTTGGAAACCAACTTTCGCATTCCACTATTTTAGAATATGGATTGTGTTCCCCTAGGCCCATTGCAACCTATTGTGATTTTCAGTATTTGCACTCTTTTCTGACAGTTTACTTACCTGTTTTTGGATACTAGTGTATATTACTTACCTCCTAATATGCTAATTCTTGCATTTTGTTTATATACAGTGAGTCCTGCCCTGTTAATCACAAAGCGTATTTAAACTTGGTATACACATGTATTTGGCAGCGAGGATCATATCAGCTCACTTGGAAATGGCACAAGCGAGATAGAGAGATTGAGAATGGCTTTCTTAAAGTACAGTACCCAAGGGGCTGTTGTTCTGCTGAGGTATGCGGGCTACAGGCCACCTCAAAGAAGTTATATGGACACTTTTGGTGCTAAGAGAGCTTAGCTAAGGCTAGAAGGGAGGGGTTGATCAACAAAAGGCTAGTTCCATAATTGAATACAATGAACTTCAGAAACCCCATCACAGCGTTGTGATTCTCTTTAATATTTTGTTCATTAATTGATTTCATTACCACTATATTGTTCAAATTCATAGTTAGATTTATACATGTTAGCTACACTAGACTAGGCTGATGATTTTAGTTGAGTCTTGAAATATACCTATAGTGTGTTGTCGTGGGTGTGTCTATTCATGGTGAAAGTAGTTCAGAACTCAATAACAAACAAATAATCCTGCAAGTCTTAGAGGACTGATAGTTGCCTAGTATACTCCATCTTTATGTAATGTGCCGGTGGTTTGTGGGTTACAGTTCACCAGGTTTCCTGTCTCATGTTTGTAAGTTGACAATGAGTCTGTACTTACCCCAAGGTTCTAGAAGATCTAAAATGGGGCAGTAGTTTGCTGAAGAATGCATATCCAAAATCAATCAATAGAAAGTTTTATTCGATTTCATATTAAAATCACGAAAGCCACGAATCACACAGTCCAAAACAAGTTAAAAACATGCATCAAAATTGTTATATACTTCAGTGAAAATAAGAATAAAAACATAGTAAGCAATCGAGAATACATTCTTGCGTTTAGACACTGCCTACAAGTGCTTCACCCAAACAATAGCAGATATGTATATTTGATAGAAAATGTAAAAATAAATAGGGGGGTCAACGCTGTCGAAAACCATAAATAGGTCAAATCCAAAGCTTCCTTAGGTCCTCATAACATTTACAAAATAAAACACAGTAAATAGTACTCTGTTCTGAGATGTGATCACACGGGCATTTAATGAAATTCCTGGACCATTCTTTAGTCAGCTGACTAGATGATGAAATATATCAATCTTAAAGAGGATTAGAAAAAATCTGTGTTGGACATTGGGTATATATTATAAATAGGGTTGCAATTCATAGATGGCCAAGGTTGTTACGTGCCTGCGGACAGTAGGCTTCATCACCTGACAAGTCAACCTTTGGTCTTCACATAAGGCCAAACAATCTGTTCTGAGCTGCTTCCTGCTCGTGAAGATTAAGTGTTTGGTTGGTCAAAATATTCCTGGAACCCTAGGCCACTCGAGAAAATGTTTGACCTACTTTAGCCAAGAAAGCTGAAAGGCTGCTTCTGACTTTAGGCAGTCCGAGATAATGTCTCGGTTTAGGGCTGTTTGCTCAGTAGTACAAATCTTGTGCCATAATAAGATGGGAACCACATGTATCTGATGACAGAGTGTCCCCATACGCCAGCCCCATAACGTACTGTAGACACACTGCGTTATAAATAGCTAATAGCTCCTTCACAGGTTTTCTCCCCAGTTTTCAACTAAGATTACATAATGCAGTGATGGATTTACTATAATGAAGCTTCTTGGTGTTAACAGACTGCTTCCTACTACCCTTCTGATCAGATTATACCCAAGTACATGACGGTTTTTGTAAACTCGATACGGGTGCTTTCAATAAACGGGTTACTATATTTTACTGGCCTTCTGCCACACCTCATGACAAAAGTTTTATCCAAAATCAAAAAATGAATAGTGCTTCATCTCATGACTGTTCCTTCCTAAAACTGATGTGCTCCTCATGCGTTCCCAACTCTTTCCCATGCCTTCTCCATGCTTCATAAAAAGTAAGTTAAAAGTACAGCATGTGAGTTTAGGGCCAACATACCCACTCGCACATGTTCGCTTACTCTCTCTCTCTGTCTAACTATATTTAGGTCTCACCTTCAGGTGCTAGACAAACTAGATTGAATACCTTAATATGCAGTTAAAGTGGGTTTTGATTCAGTCTTCTTTAAATCACTGGCTTTTTACCCTTTTAATCTAACAGTGATTAGCTTGGGCCATTGTCAATAATTTCTTAGGTCAGCCCTCAGAAAATTGGCTCTTTGATCTCAATCTCTCTTGGGTTTCTGTGTCCTTGCATTCTATTGCAGTAGAGGCAATTTTTTCTTCTCTGCTTAATGCTGATCCCACTGCCTCGCCTGTGCTCTTGCTCCCTGGTTGAAATGCTCTTCCCTCTCACTGCTACCCTGCACAATCTCTCCTCAGTTTACCTGCCACAAACTTTCCCGGTGCTCTCCCAACTATCCTCTTGCCTTCTCCTCACTTCCCATGAATCCCTCTCTACCGATGAATCCGTCTCTACCTCACCAGTCCCCTCATGCCAATACTGGCTTTGCCTTTGATTGTATAATTGCATCGGCGAAGCCAGTATTGTCAGGCTGCAATCTTTGAATAGTACTTTAAAAAAAAAAAAAATGTTTTAAAGCAACTCCGATATTTCTGTGCCATGGAAAACACAGGCAACCATTTTTTAACGCTTTATGACAAAAACTATGTTTTCTATGGGAATGCATATTTTTTATTTCATATTGCTTTTCTTCCTTTAAACTCCAGTCAGTCATCTTCTCAGCAGCTCTTTTTTTTTTTACTTAATATAATTCATAATTTATACCAAATTGTTATGCAAAAACATTCAATACGGTTTACGTTGCCATAGATGTGTTGAAGAATTCACTACTTGTGCACTTCACACAAGAGAGTAACTCTTCTGAGATTGTAAGGTTATGGCGCAACTGAACAAGCATATTGCTTCAATGTAATGTGTTGTCATTTAATGTTAATGGCTAGTCAATGGGTCACAGGTTTAAAATAATGAATTTGTGAATAATGTATTTTGGTGTGTCTCTTAAAGCTAATTTTACTTCTAAGTGAGACAAACAATGTTCCAAGAACGTATTTTATCTAGATTAATGCTTGTTTTGTGAATTAGTTATTAATTAATATTTTTTTAATTTAAAGTTCAATCAAAGTTGTGACTACTGAGTCCCCTCTGACAACTGCAGATTTTATGCCTGATGGACACACACTGATGGTTGGATCTTCATGTGGAAGGATTTACCAATTTGATTTGAGAACGCTTCCGTCCACCGTCCCAGTAAAAACAGTTCAGGCTCACAAATCCTCAATACAGAGCATTCAGTTCCAAAACCACAGCTTCTTTGCAAAGGTGAGTATCTGATCTCTCCTCTGATGAGACTTGTGAAATATTGTATACAATTGAAGTCCTTAAGTACAATGTGAAAAGATGGAATACAAAATACTCAAAAATATAAAATCCCCAAAAACTTAACATTACATAACTATCTCAATACCAAGATTTTGACCAGTTGTCATCTGTGGAGCATTAGCTTACAAATCTTCGAGGACTGGAGTATGAATAATAAATTAACTCGGTCATAAACTAAGTGATTAATGACCGTGACTGGATTTAGGAATTAAATGAAGATCACAATTCATGATGAGGTATGGCTATCCAAGGTAGAGATTTTGGCACTTTGTTTTGGAGTCGTGTATGACTTTATAAATTATGCTTCTGCTGCACATCCTAATTGTAACCCTGGTTTCTGCTTGTTTGTGTCTGTGGCATTATCAATAGTTTTTCAAGTTTCTGATTTGCTATTTTTTTAAAATCTTGAATTTGTTTTCCCATTAAATGGATTGTTTATTGTGCATGTTTTTTTTTTTATTGAATAATGCAACCCCTTCAGTTCCAATAGGCCCTTTGATCCCCTTTTTCTCTGTAAACTTAGTCCTTTGGTTGCTCTATAAAAGCGTACTTGCCCTGGATTTAGAAAAGGGGAGGTTTCTTTGTTTTTACCAAACAATATTTGAGTTTTTCTGTCTATTATCCCGCTGTCCCAGAGATGAGTACAGACATCGTGGGATTGTGAGTCGGAAGGCTATATGGAAGATATACATCGGATGAAAACAGCCATTTAAATATCGATTAAAGATGAAGGTGACCTCCCACAGATGTCTCTTTATGTAATCCTCCGAGAGAGACATTTGTCTCAGGTCAGGTGATATTGTTAATCAGAACGTGACTGTGCCAGGGAATTGCACTGCTCTAGCCTGTACTTTCATATGGGGGTGCATCCACCTCAAATCATTTCCCTCTTGTTGCTAATGATTCACCAGATGAATAAGGAGCTAAAGGAGAGTAAACGTATTTTATCACAGGTACCTTGCCCTGGAGATCTGATGTGGCATATTGCATATTGAGAACACTATACCCAACAATGATCAAAAAGCTGTTTTTGCTCTGTAGTTAAAGCTGGATTTTCCTGTAACAAGCCTAGATAGGAACAAAATCACTTTCCCGTATGTAAGCATGGGAAAATGCATGAGAGATGTTTAATCAGTATTTTACACTTAGTGTCAGATTGTGACTGCAGGTTTTAGATAACTTTGGTGGAGAAGTAACTTTAAGAAAGTGTACTTTGTGCTGAAGAAGAGTAAACCAGTTTTGAACTGTTTTACCTCTCAGCCCTTCTGTAGAGTCCCAGTGTACCTCCTTGACTGACTTATTAGTGCCCCTGCTTCTGGAATTCAATGGTTTGGCCTTTGAGCAAGGGAAAGAAGGGGTTTTGTGAGCAAGGAGTCAAAAAGGATTAGTGATCAGGAAGAGGGGAAAATGAGCTAGCAGAACAAAGGCCATCTTGCGCAGATCTTTGCCTTGGAAATGCCAAACGTGGCTGCTACAGTTGAGTCCCAGAGGAAGCCTAGATTTTTTCACTCCATCCACAGCCAGAAGGAAAATCAGTTTTAGCCAAGACAGAGGGTATGATGCCTCATCCCTATATGGAAGTGGCTAAAGGAAGGACTAGAGATCTTCTAGGTAAAGGATAGCCAGATACACCTTGATTCAGGGATACTGAGAAGGTTTGAAATAAACCAAGAGAGTAATGGTGAAAAATAAGATGGAGATATTAAAAGAAAATATTCAAGATTGGATACAGGAAATTCTCCAATCAATAGTTAGTTCACAAGATAAGACAGGCCCCAAACAACCACCACCTCAGACCATCCCTGGATGTAGGAAGGTAAAATCTTGCAAGAAGACTGTGCCTGAAAACTGGAAAAAAGAAGAACCAAAATCTCTAGACTTCTGCTGGCACTTAGGGACTGGAACTGCTCTCCAAGTGACAACTGGCTGCCCTTCTCTTACCTTCTTCAGGTACATAAAAACTTAAGGACTCCTGACTCTCAAAAGGCTCAGATAAAAAGGAGGACTGGACACTGCAAGTGTCCTAGCTAGGGAGTAAGAGGCGAGACGTTTGGTGATTGAAGTCTGCCATAAGGACTTGAAAGTTGTAGGAGTGACCCAGAGAACTTCACTAGCAGCAGTTGCAGAAAAGTATAACACAGCATTTTTTTTCACTTCCAGAGAAACAAGACATGGTGCTAAGGCTTCCAAAACAAGGATGCACTGTTGGTCTACAAGGAAACCTGGTTTGTCCCTTTCAGATATTTTTACCCCTATCAATGTGACCTTGTAATAAATGTATCTAGCCTCCTGGAGACATGCTCAGCTACAGCTTCTTGCCTTTTTTCTGCTGGTGGATTTCAGGAAGCAAACAAATTGACTCAGTCTGACAGTAAGAGCTTGGACTACAGTGAGGTTGCAAATCTATCACAGTGGCAAAGATATGGAATTCAATATTTTCAGCCTAGTGCTGTTTGCACCATCATGCTTTAGCTGATTTTAACCAACAGCAACAAATTGAAAACACAACACAAGAAAAATACCACACTAATTTACAAACATGGAGTACATTTCAATTCATTTGACTTCAAAATTTCAAAACACCAGTCAGTAGAACCAGAGATATGTAATTTTAAAGATTTAAAGTTATTATAGCGCCTAAAGCACAAAGCACCACTCATGCTTATTTAGTCATGCAAGACCAGGTAAAAGTCACATGTTACGGATACCTGTGATGGAGTGCAGGCTAGATTACAGGGACCAAGCTAGTCATGCCGAAATAAGAACCTTTTAAAGTCTAGCCAGAAGAGTCCAGTTTGTGGTAGAGAAGGCCACGATGAGTGTGGAGAGTGTTGTGGATGGTATCTTAGTAGCAAGAAGAGTAGGCTGGGCATTGCAGACGGTTGTCAAGGTAGCTCAAAAATCCTGGGGGGGCGTCACGGACAGTAATTCCTGGAGGTTTGCACTGGCGGTTCCTGCAGGTAATTGATGCTGTATCCCAAAATGCAGATCTCGTGTTGCTGGTCATCACAGGAGGTCAATGTATCACGTAGAGTCAAGTTCACTGGAGCTTTACACTGGCGATAAATGCAGGAGGCAAGATATTGGTGTGAATTGGCCTGTCTGTGGTTGCAAAGAGAACAAGACGTCAGGATTGCTCCTTGTCTTCTAGGAGGAGCCCAGCTGATGCCACACCAAGGGTCTACAACCATAAAGTCACCACTTGGTGATCAGGAACTCACTCCAGCAGAAGTCCAGCCAGGCCCAGTGCAGCAGGTCATTTGCAGGGAGTTGTCTGAAGCTTATTCTGACCCTATAGCTCAGACAGGAGGTCAGCCAGCTGACCCATCAAGTAATTCATGTAGCCTGGGATGAAGAGAGAATGTCTAGTCTTCCTTTTCAGAGAGCAGGGCAGACCTCAAGCAGCAGGGCAGCCCTCTGAGGGAGCCAGGCAGGCTCCAAGTTGCCAGGCAGTCCTCAGGGGAGCAAGGCATTCCTTCTTATGTAGTGTCCAGTGGTTCAGGAGTGTACTGAAGAGTGGCACTGGATGCCCAATATTTATACCTGGTAGGCTAGTTTCATGTCTGGTTCTAGAAAGTTCTTCCATTCCCTTGATAAGATTCCTCGATACCTGGGGTGGCAAAAAGTTGGTGTTCTGTTCCTCTGTGCTGGAGGCAAGCCATTTAAAGTGTAAGTAGGGCAGGAAAGAGCTTCATCCCCAGCCATTTAGGCAGGATGGCATATCCTGCCTACACCCAGTCACCTTTGTCTCACTGTCTGTCAGGAATACACAAACCCCAGCAGTAGAAACATGCACAGTCATGTAACCGAGGACACAGGCAGAAGGCACCAAATGGTTAGGGCAAGAAAAATAGCAACTTTCTAAAAGTGCCATTTTCAAAATAGTGACTTAAAATCTGACTTTACTATTTAAGAAGATTTGAAATTACAATTAATTTGAGCCCAACATTATATTTCAAGCTGCTCCTAAACAAACATTAGCACTTATTAAATATAATAAGGCAACCCAATGCTATCCAATGAGAGAGGTAGGCTGTACAATAGTGAAAAACAACTTTAGAAGGTTTATACTACAAGGAACACGTAAAAGTTAAACCCACATGTCCTACTTTTACAAAGCTCTGTAATATTTAGGGCCTCATCTAGAGGTGACATATGTAAAAAATAAAAAATAAAATAAAAAGGCTTAGGCCTGGCAAATTGGCAGTTTAAAACTGCACTACAGACTGCAGTGGCAGGCCTGATAAATGATTTTAAAAGTTACTTTAACAGGTGGCAAAAGGAGGGCTGCGGGCCTAATAGTACCATTTATTCTACAGGTCATGAGTACATTCGGTACAGTGTTACTAGGGACTTACAGGTACATTAAATGTGCCAATTAGGTGTAGCCCAATTTTACTATGTGTTAAGAAGAGAGCACAAGCATGTTAGCACTGGTTAGCAGTGGAAAAAGTGCACAAAGTCCTAATGCCAACAAAAATGGGTTCAGCATCAGAAGGCAAACATCTGGGAGAGAGCCTGAAAAATGGACAGGTTCAACAAGGCTGAAGCAGTTTTTTATTAAATATTAAAAATACATTTTGAATTAACTGTAACATTTTCTTATCCTGGTGTGTGAAAGATGGAACCGTTAAATGCTGTGTGCACTTTAGAGTATAAATGAAATGGCAAACATGATTTAATCCCTTCATGATCATAATTGCTACTTTGCCTGAAATTGACACAAGATCTCTTATTCAGCTGGGTAGATATAACTACTCTGATTACCGATGAAGTCATCAGCGATTGTAATCCAGGGGTGGTGACTAAAGAATTGTTGGTATTTATCTGAAGGACCCCAGTCCAACAACGTCTCACTTGTGCAAATGCACAGGTGTGATTTTTGATGTATCCATTAGACTATTCTCATGCAGACAATACAGCCAGTGGTCAAAGTATGAGATCAAAAATACATCATTTGGTTGGATGATCACTTCTCCTAAGGCACAAAATCAGTAGAAAGAAAGCCAATTGTTCTATGCTCTTTCAATTTGTGAACATTATTGAACCCACCATAGCTGTAGAATTGTTGAGCACATCTTCCTTGGGTGATATTGCTAAGCAGAGTTTGACTGCCCCAGGTAAGTGCATTGTTCTAGCCTACACCTTCGTCCTGGGATGCAGCCACCTCAGATAATTTCCCTCTTGTTCCTAATGCTGTACCTGGGATTCTGGTGGTGTCGGTTTTTAAAATCTGTTTTGCAACATTCTTTGGCTCTGCAGTTCACATTGAGCACAGGTCAAGCTCTGGCCAGGCATAGTGAGACACTGTTTTAGGGAACGGAGATGGCACAGCACTATATCATGAGCTCTGAAATATATAAATACTCACCTTCCTTACTTCAAGCATTTCATCTTCTCATTTTCCATACTGGGAAGGGGCAAAGCAATATAGTAACTTGCAAATAAATTAGCTATGAGTATATCCCAAACTAACATGGTTGCTGCAAATCTGATGTTTACTCTTTCCAGTGTCATGCCATTTAAGTAGGCTTAATGCCAAGGAATCTGTGCTGCAATGCATCTGGCTCAATTTTTCACTGGGAACATTGCCTGCTTGACTGTTTCTTTTAGTACTCGCCCACTGTTATCCTTGATTTATTTTTTTATGCAGAATTTTTTTAAGTGCTTTGTTTGAGCATTGTCCTATGCTGCCATGCTTGCCATCTGGAGTAGTACCTGGAATATTCTATATCCTTGCTTCAGTTATTCATGTCAGACTACTCTATATTGTGCTGCATTTATATGTTTCTGTGTAAAGGGTTATGGGACATAGAGGGATAATATTTATTAAGTGCTGTATGACTGATCAGTGATCGCCACAGTAACCCATTTGCAAGGGGATCTTTACTCCAACGAGGGATTCCCCTTTGTCCACGTAGCACCTCAGAATTCTCTCTTACTCCTAAAAGTAGAACTGCATTCCTTTTATCTCAGGAGAAGGCTGTCAGTTGTGGTGGTGTGTTAGTGGGTGCATTGCCAAAGAGACTTATTTCTCTTGACTCTCATCTTCCCATAGGAAATTATCATCTCCTGTAGGGGTCGACTCTAAGCATAATCCAAGGAAAATGTGCTGCAATTCATGCCACAAAACGTAATGTCCCCAAATCAAGGCAAAATAAAAGAACCCTTGAACAGCCCAATGGATGATTGTTTTCTTTCAGAAAAGAAGACTGAGACAACTGTTTTCCATCTTTCTTCAACTTGGTCGGGAAGAGAGAAAGATCAGGAAACAAAAAGAGCCATAACTCTGAAGGAGAAGGGGGAGTATACCTAGAGACCCAGTGCTCCATATTTTGGAACTCCTTTAATCTCTCACCCATCTTGAAGAAAAACAGCCAAGGTCTTTGTCAGACCCTGCTCAGGGCGGGGGGAGGGGTCATCACACAGAAGTGTCTTCTTGACCACAACTGTTGTGGTTGTGGTTGAGGTTGTGTGCCAATGGTATGGGTTCACTAAGCAATTACCTAAATGGCAATTGATAGTTTAGCTCAAAGAGTTCTAGGGCCAAATAATCTATACTGACAATAGATAAATGTTTTAGTGGCAGGATTATCCTTGTGCATTCAAGGCTCAGTCTCACAAACTTTCCAGATCAGTCTTTGTCTTACCTGCCCAGCGCAGACTTGTCTGTTGTGCTGCTGGATGGTGCACCCATCAGGATTGAACTGACGATGTCTTCTCTAATGTCAAGCCACTACTGATGGTAGCCTCACTCGGACCAATGATCTCATCAGCATGACAGACCTGATCGGTGAGTGCTCCTCTTCAGCAGTTGCAACCTTTTGGTAATAGAGCGGGGTCTTCTGCTTCAATGGAAAGGGTGGCTCTTTGCAGGGTATGCTATATGTTGGGCAGCAGCAGCACCAGTCCTTTAGGCATGCTGCAGTGGGGCAGGATGACAAGCTGTTATTATGGTTTCAGTTCTGTCTGTTGGACGCATGAGCTCTGTTTTCTAAAAACTAATGAATGACCACTCTTAACAAGGGTCAGTACCTGGGTGTTCCACATGCCTGGAACATGGCTGGGTTTTTACTCCTAAGCAGTCTCTCTTTCTGCAGGCCAGGTATTTTCCCTTCCCTCTATGAGCAGTCCCATAGGCTTGTAGGTGCTAGGCAGATGAACAGCCTCTCAAGCAAGTTGTGCAGAGCTCCACATGTCTTTCTAACTTGCTGTTGTGCAGACTCTAACCACAGACTCACAACAGCTCTTCAAGTAAGCTTCAGAGCACTCTCTTCATTGGTCAAGAAGCTAGGCTTGGAACAATGTGGGGTGGTTTTGTTTACATTTGTATGATCTCTCTCTCTGTACCGGGAATGTGTATCTTATGTGAAAGGACTTGGAAACTGTTATGGGTGGTGTCCTTCCAACTATTATTTTCTGGCTTTAGTGCAGACACAAACCGTGCAATGTGATGGCTCTCAGAGCAGGCAGAGGTGATTCTGGATGCAGCTTGAGTATCCAAATCATGAGTACAATGAAGTGGAAAAACACTGCACCTGTGTCTTGGCAGCCTTTCTTCAGTAGCAGTCCGGGGCAGAGAAAAGGGATGGTCATGCCTAAAAACCTTCTGAACCTTATCAACAGACTCTGCTGACACTCTCTTTTACTAATGTCCACCAAATAGCAGTTCTCGGCAAAATCTAAACAATCCCTTGCTAAAATAAACCCATGCAGACTACATAATGAAGAAAATAAATTTAATTTGTAACAGTCCATTGATAAAGTTCCTTGTGCAGGTTGACAGACATGCAAGGCAAATTGGAATGCCTTGTGGTATAAGTAGAAGGATCAAAAAAATCTGAAATTTCGTTTTGTTTACTTCACTGAAACACAATATGTCTTGGATTGTAACTTTTAGTGAATGTTCTATCTGAACAGTACTTATTGGCAATACATGTTTCAGTGGCTATTTTCAGTTGTAGAATGCCAGTCTTTCATGGGTGGAACATCCTGTGACTGGAGAATAGCATATCTCTGTGGACTTCTAAAGGTCAAACTATCTCTTCAGATGCCCCTATTCCAAGCATTTAACAGCAGAACAGTCCATCACGTTACAAAGAAGCTGCTACAAACTGAAGCTTCATGCTGTAAAGTTATCCTAACCGTTGAAAGGGATCTACACCCATGTAAAACAGTGCAGCCCTTGCATCACATCATTAGATTAGTAGGATCCTCACCCACTAGTACCACCACTGGCATGCTTTATCATTGGATCTTCACCCACTGCACCCTTTGTGAGCGGGTGGACTCAACGCAGTTTGGAAGTGGAGTTCTCACTAAAATCTAAGTGCAAGTTTAAAGCCTTCAGGATCCTAGTTCTTGTTTATTATTAAAGTCCCTTAGCTGGGATACAAACAGTGTGATGTATAAAGGGTGCAATGACCCCTAACATCTATAATTCAATGAGGTTGACATGTTTCAGCCTACCTCAAGTGCCACTCAGGGTCAGCAGGCTTTCTTCAGGACAGACTACATCCATAGAAATTCTACAGATTATAATAAGTACCAGTTCCTAATGCTGGTCTACACAGTGTGCTAAACAGGAAGCATGCAATCATACAGACCATATAGGACCTTTTTAGCTGTTAATGGTCTCTGAAATGGAGAAACACAAAATTGTATTGTTAAGGGGTAATTACTGCCCATGTTCATGTAGTTGTCTCGTGCTTATGCACACTGTAATTATTGTTTGCAAAACAAAGTTTGCAGTCATGTGAGTTTCCCCACAAGATGGATTCAACATATATATGCTCATAAACACACATGAAAAAGTAACACATATGAAAAAAAATCAATAGCCAATATTGTTAAGCATGCACATGTTAGTGTAAATCAAAACATTAGTCTAATCTATAACACCTACATAACTCTTAAGAATTCAGGCCCCATGAGGTAGTGGCTGTGGATCAATCCCTGTAGTCACACTCTATAGAGGTAGAAAATATAATAATTAACTAATTATTCCAAGAGGGAGGAACTTAAATGTCATGGTACCCCTGCACTTACTGCACCAATAAATATCATCATCCTAATCACTTCTTCACTCCCCATACTCCTCCGGCACTGACCTGCCCAGAGTCGGCTGTCTTTTAAGCAGCATGCTCAAGTCACCTGATTGAGGTCACATGATCCTAGTAAGAAGATTGCATTTCCCACTGGCTACTGGGGGTCACATGGGAAAGGAAAACTGGGAAATGAGGTCTTAGCTGGGAAATGTAGTACCCTATCCAAGTACAAGGGAATTACTATATGTGGGGCAAAAACCAATAGAACCAAAAAGAGCCCCATTTTAGAGGGTTTTTTTATATGAATAAATACTATGAAAAAATAAAATATAAAAAAAAGTATTCGAAAAATTAAAATAAAAAAGAGACTATTTCTAGATGCAGTGAAATGTGTGATATTGTGAAGCTATGCATGTGTTGCCCACACTTAGTGGTAAACAGCAGTCCATATTCAATAATGTAAGCTCTAGGGCAGTGAGCTAATGGTCTTATTGTCTGTTTTTTGTTACTGTAGCACATTCCACCACGGGATATCATCATTCAGTCCCTTCTTCTGCGTGGATAATTATAAATCTATAGCTGCTCCTTCTGAAATACAATTTTCTCCAGATTACGTGTCTCTGCTGTGACATGTTCCCGGATCACCCATTTAAGGTCTACAACAGTGTGTCCACTGGTGATGTAGCGTTCTGCCATTTTGGTGGTGGTGTGTCTACATCTAATGTTTCTCCTGTGTTTGCAGATTCTTGTGCTGGCTTTTTGGGTCGCCAATGCTACATACCTAAGGTTGCAAGGACAAGTTATTGGATATATTACTTGTTAGGTGTTGCAATTAGTGTGGCGTCGTCATTGCCATGGAGTATATAAACCTAGGTCAATTTCATTTGTAGGTGTGGTCAAATGGCAGACGCTGCAATAACCACACAAGTAGTGACCTGTTACTTCTGGGTGGCCTAGTGTCCTGTTAAGACCAGTGATTTAGAAACTCTTATAAAATCTAGAGTTTGCTAGCTTGGACGGTTCCCTCTCTTCTGTAAAGGATGGTAATACTAAAGGAAAGCGGAGGGTGGTCCCTTATTCATTTCTTCTTTCTCCCTCCTGTGTTCTTGTATCCTATAGTGTGTACAGACTTGTAAAACCATTCTTTATTTTATAGACTCTGGCCTCAAATAAGTGCCATATGTTGCATTGATTACTCAGGGTCAGGTAGGAAAGGTATTCCATATTGCACAGATTTCACAGGTTAAGAAGTCAAACAGTAGAGGTATATCTTTGGATATTCTCATATTGCATGGTTCGGCTCCTGTCAAATGCCCAGGTCACACTGATCTCAGGCACTCAAAGCTTGTGACACAACAACTATCTCTCAGGTAACACAGATCTTAAGGAGTCAGGCATTTATCTAGATCCATTATATACAATGGAGGAATTGAGAGTTAAACTGTGCTGATGACACATACAGTTGTACTTTGAAACTAAGCGGGTCATTACAACATTTCCGCCGGCCTGTTGGCGGTTTTACTGCCGCTTTAACACCTACCCCAGGGTTGTAATGACCACCTAAGTCTCCCCAGGCCTTCCACTCCCTCATTATCTGCGAATCCCGTGTAATTTCATAGATCCACAATTGTCTCCTTACTGGGTACCAAGTACCCCTTTTGTAGCACTTGACCCCCTCAGTAGCAAAGTTGAGCAGTCCGAGGCCATCTCTGGGGTGGTCATGTAGGCTACTAATCTCCATTGACTGTCATGTATCACTAACAGGTTATTGTCCAGTCAGGGCTGCAGTTACATTCAAATCAGATTTGACCCCTAGTTTCTCATGAGTCCCATAATCACAGTACCACCCAACACCCACCTATACTAGATGCTGCATCACAATATAAATGATTGGCATTTTATAAATGCAGGCCTATTGGGTTTGTCAAGGAGTCACCTTTTCAATATATAATGCAAGCCTATACGCTTTGTTGAATGTTAATCATATCAATATATCAACCTAGAAAGCCAGCATTTTGGCTTTGTCAACGGATCACCAGAATAATAAGCACATGTTAGTTCAACCATTAAAACCAATGGAAACAAATGCATTCATTATTAATAAAGATATTACAATTTTTTTTTCAATAACCATTGCCAATAAAGCGCTGTCAATACAACATTTTGAAAAAAACATTGCAAATCAAAGTAACATGTGTCAAAGTCTTTTCTTACAGTTATTAGGCCACATAATGCAACCACAGGATCCACCACTAAGGGTCACTGTGCTGCCCAGCTGAAGAGTAAAGGTACCTGCTCTCTGAATGCTTAAATAGACATAAAACTTTCTTGGGGGTCATAAACTTTGGATCACAGTAGACATGGGACAAGTTAGAAAATCCCTTGGTGGGTGGGAGGGCTGCTGTACTCTGTTCAACCCCCACAAGAATGAATAATTACATTGTGGTGCCCCTACTTTTTCATATTTAAAAGGGAAGATTGTCTGTCAAAATGCCTAATTTTGACATGTCGAATTTCAAGTTTAAAATTGGCACATACATGGTACCTGTTTGCTTCTACCAAGCTATGCACACCAATAGTCTTGTAAGTTCTGCCTGCATATATGCACATACGTATGTTCACACTATTTCACACTGATGCATGTATAACTAGCCCAACGTCCCCTACTCTAGCTGCACCACACTTAGCTTAAAAGGCAGTATACACATGCAATTACCATGAAATTGCTGTGAGCGAGAGTTGGTTAGTGAAACTCACCCACAGTAAATGTCCAAAAATAAGGTGATCAAAATAAAAAAAAACTGGAGGACTAAAGGGGCAGAACCCATTTGCCTCAACTTTACCTAACCATCCCATTTTAGCCCTCTTTAGAGTCTCCCATCACCTGCTGTACTTCTCTTGCCTTTTCTTCCTTGACCTGGTGGTCCCCCAATTTTCCCCTACATCTCCCACCGCTTCACACCCCTTTTTCTCTCTCTCTCTCCCAGAGCCTCTACCTGCACCCGTTCCTCATCCCCTTTTTCATCACCCCTGCTTCCTGAAAATTATCTACCTAGCTGCCCAACTGGCCCCTCTCCTCCTTCTTGTATCTTCCACCTCTCTCTACACCTCGCCTCCTCCACCTAGTTCACCTCTGCTGATCATTACCACTTTCCCCTGCCTTTTTCAGCATCCATCCCCTCCTCCCCACCTTTCTCACTCTCTCATGAGCCTCAGCTCCTGCCCCTCTCTCCTTCTTGCCATCTCTCCTTCACCCAATTTCTTTTCTTCCCTTACACTGTTGCCCCCTTTCTCCCATCCCCTGTGAGCCCCTCCCCCATCTAGTCCACCCCACTGGTTTCCCTGTCTCTCACTTACTACTTCTCCTCCCCTTTACTTTACCCTTGTCTCCCTCTCTCCTCCCTGATCACCTGCTCATCTCTTTACCTGCTTCTCTGTTTCCTCTTTCTTATCCTAAGTTATATTGGTTCTTTTGTGTTAGTATCTTCTTGTCAGTTTCTGTCCTTACTCACATAACTTAAAACTTGCTCTCACTGGTTTTGTTCCTATCTATGGTGCATTGTAATCACAGGGTAGAGTAGCTCTATAAAAAAAAAAAAAATTAAAAAAAAATATTACACACATCTTACAGACTCAGGACTGCAGCAGCAGAGATATAAAGTTATACAGATCCTAGATGGTCAAGCCAATTACCACAGAGCAAAGAAATCTCACAGGGTGGCTAACTAGCGGAAGCTATCCCACAGGGTAAACTGAACTTACAGGCTCCTGCTTCCGGCAATAGAACTAACCCTGCTGAGATCTTACATCCTCCAGCTTCAGAGCAAAGATTTCTTCCAGGTTACATAGGGCCTTTAGGTGTTGATGGTAATAGTCCCACCATTGGTTTTCTGACTAAAAACCCTTCCGCTGCCATGGCAGCCCACCTGCCAGATTTAGATGTTGGTTTAACCCACTCTAGTTCGGCCACCTCTGCCCAGGATTCCCATCCCCGCAACAGCACCATAGGAAAGAGTGACTGTCCGCGGGACTCCAGCCACACTTAATGCCATGCAGATTTGGATGTGCCTGACCACCAAGTAAAAAGTGGCGATCCAACCTCCACTTCTGATTTGGCGAATGGGGAAGGAGTGGTGAAAACTCATCTTTTCACACGATTTCACTTCTACTCCTGGCTGGACACAACTTGACATACTGTTTGTCGCTGTTGCCACTGGACCACAGGGAAAACATGACCCTCCCATCACTGGACACGAAGGTAGGTAACCACCATTGGCTGTTATGTTGGGGGGGGGGGTCACTGCATGTGGGCTCAGGGCCACTGCAGAGATGTACATGCCACCATAATTTTTAAAAATTACTTTGACATGCGAATGTCGGGAACACGAGTGAGTCAGGTTCAGATGAGGACACACTAGTACAAAACACATATTGCACACATACATAACTGTCATTTTGGCCTCCGTATTCATTGGCAAATCAATGACAGTACAATCATACTTGTCAACTGTGTCCATGTGTACAAATTGCAAGGGGATCTGTACCTGTCGTCATGTGCATCGAGTTGTGTGTGTGAGTCAGTATGCGTATGTGCGATGCGATTGGCTGGTTGAGGTGGAGCGAGGTTTAGTGGGTGATGTGGTTTTGTCAGTATCTGTGCCACTTTCATATGGCGTGGCTATTGTTGTGTTTTGTTGCTTCGTGCATCAGTCAGGTGAGTGTTGTGTGGTTGTTGTGATGTGCTTGTGTGTTTGTGTTGGAGTGTGTAGTTGTGTGTGGGTGCAGAGTCAATAGTGTGTGTATGTTGTCATGGATGGATGTCAAAATGTGTTTGCGGCATGTTCCTGTTGAGGTGGGATGGCAGTGGATAATGGTGTGTTGTCATGTGTGATGCAGGGGGACACACATACAGTCTGTGTGTTTGATTTACCTGTATTCCACAGCCACTGCCATAGTTACCTGTCCATTGGATCCAACAATGTCCCTCTCTGTCAGCAAACCGCCAGCAGAACACCCCCTCCGGGTCTGCAACATCTAAATACTCTGGTGTAACACCGTCCACTTGAAGGTCTTCTCGAGTCATCCGCCACACAGGTTAGGCGGTAACATCAGCAACATCAAAATCAGGCCCATAATCCTCAAGGCTTGGGTCTCATTTTGCACAGATATTGCAAACTGTAATATTGAATAGCAAACCTCTCTTTCAAGTCAGAGTTTATCAGATAAAATCTCAGCGCAATTATTCTGAAAGTTACACAATACCCAGTCTCGAATTTACACCACTAAAGCTAAAACTTAGTTCACCGTATGTTAAAAGCAATTTAAATGTTTTTAGTTCAGCTGGAGGCATTCCTCAAGTAATACCAGTAATCCAGACTCTAGCTATATGCTGAAATAGTGTAAGGTGTTAAACTCACACCGAAATACTGTACAAACCAAGTTACGCTGACTGCGACTTTGGACTGCAACTTAATACTAATTCGTCCAGGCTCAGGCTTTGGAATTAAAGCTATTTCTTGGATAAAAAATATCTTATTGCCTCTGGAATCTAACTTTCCAGTTAGAAAAAACTTATATGTTCAGACTTCAGACAGCAAACACAATGCTTAAAATATTTGGTCCAGATCTGACGGCATAATAGAAGAAAATCAGTTGTCAAAATGTTTCTAAAACGTACAGCTACCCTTTTGAAAAAGGAAAAGCTGAGGTTATTTCAACTGCCTATATGTCACCGTGCAATATTTCAAACATTTTTCATGTACATTGAATAGACAGAGCACAGGGAACAGTAGTAAAAGCATAGCTCAACAAACCGCCATGGTATGGTCAGTATCAGTGCATCCTTTGCTGAGACTTACAACAAAGACATTGAAATATGAAGTAGCTAAATAGTAGTAGATATAGCCCATGCACATGTGCTTGCCACTAAATTGTCCTTTAGCTTTACCTATAATATTTCCAATACATGAAGCAGTGGGCCATATAATAACGTTTCCTATTTTAGTGATAAAGTCAAGCTTCAGTTTTGTTGGTGTCAGGTATACGCCAAGTAGCCCCTCCAATTACTCAGAAGTAAGATTATATGTTTTATTAAACTGCCCATTATTGGAGGTATTCTTTGTTTTTAAATTAGATTCTGTATACATTGCACTGCCTTGGTATTCTTGGAGGCCCAACCCTTCACAATTAAAGGACTTGGAGAACTGCTGTGAGGAGGATGGAGTATTACAAGAAAGTGATTTAAGTAGTTGAAGGGAGATTTTGCAGCAGAAAGGAGGATGGGGTTCATTTCTCTGGTCCACTTCCAAAATGAAATGGGCGTGCCACTGAGGGAAAAATGAAATGGTCTTGCTTCTGAGGACAGTTTGGGGAATGCTTGTTCTTTGGTGTCTTAATGCACACAAACTGCTATATCATGTTTTTTATATATATATATTTCAGTCTTGTGGTAGGCGTTCTTCACGTAGATCATCTTTGTTTTCTGGGAACAAGAGAGAATCTCTTAAAAAGAGCATCACATCAGGAGGAAGCCGGACTTCAAATATGGGTAAGGTTTGCAATGTATTTTACGTGTCTGAAACCAATGGATTTTTACTTGCTGTTTACATTTAACAAAGGACATGCTATTTTTGATCTTTCTTTAGCTCAATGTAACCCTTTTACTGGTGTTAATGTGTTCTCTGGCCAGTGTTTTTCTGTGTCTGTGTATTTGTCTCACTTTCTGAGTGCATGACTTCCAGAGTGAATATGGAAGTCGAACTGTCTCAAATGCTGGCCATCTTTTCCAAGTGTATATCTTTGTCTCAAGGTTATGTATCCCCTTGTCTTCATCTCAGCTTGTTCCCTTTGTATGTGTTAGTGTATGCTCTAGCTTTTTCATGTTTCACTGTCAGACTGTATACGTTTTCGTGTCCTAATACCTGATTCTTTCCAGTCATGCGAGTGCAGTATACACCCCAAACCCAGTGCATGCGCCTCTTTGTCAAAATGTTGTGTATTTCCTTTTCTCAGTGTCTATGTATTGCCTGTGCTGTCTGTATGCCTCTCTATGGTAGCTCTAGTGTCTTCTCATCATGTATTGTCTCAAAACCTCTAAGGAAACAAAATGAAAGCTTCTCAAGTGTTTCTCTAAAAATAAATAGTTAGAAAAGGACACTTCCCATACTGTTCCCAAACTATATTGAAGTAAAGACGGTGTGGTTAAAGGGTTAGGGGTTTAGGGTTAAGGGTATATGGTATTGGGGTAAAGGAGTATGGGTGTAGGGTATTTGGTTTGGGATTACGCCTATTGGTGTGGGGTGTAGCGTTCTGGATTTGAGGGATATTGGATTGGCACTAAGATCTTAGGGGTTAAATGTTAGGACTTTAAGATTACAGATGTAGTTTCAGGATACAGCTGTAAACAGTGGTTAGGATTTAAGGGCATGGGGGTTAAAGGTAGGTTTAAAGCCTTGGGGTATAGGGTTAATGGTTTTGGATATAATGGTAAAGGGAATAGGTGTCAAGGACATACATTAATGGTGTGAGATAAATGATTAATGGTTTGAATGTTTATGAGTAAATACTATGGGGTTAGGGAACAGTGTGAGGGATTTGGCTTGCAGTATTGCACTTTAAACTGTATGGGGTTAAAGGTACTGTGGTCAAGAGTTTGTGATTTAGGACTGAGTAATGGTGAGTAGTTGTCTTTAAGGGTAGTCGATTTGGGGTATAAAGTCTAATAGTCCAAGTTATGTGTTTAAATTATAGGGCTGAAATTATTGGTTAAAGATTAATGGTATAGGGACAAAGGTTAAGAATATAGGGTTAAGGGGTATACAGCTAATGGTTAAGTTAAAGGTTGGAGGGTTAAGGGTTTAGAGTGTTGGATTAAGGTTTTGGAGTATTGGTTTTAGATGTATCTGTTAAAGGGTTAACAGTTGAATGTTTAGGGTAAAGAGTGTGCATTAACAGTATAGGGCTCATGGTTAAAGGTTAAGGAAATGCAGTGTAGGGTTGTTTTTGTTAGGTGGCCTATATTAGAAAAAGATGCAAGCAATGGCTCTAGGAAAACTTGCATCTAGAATACAAAGAAGATAACGAAGTGCAAAAATTAAAAAACAAAGCTACAGCCCTTCTCTATCAATGTGCTTAGGATCTGGGAATATGTCATTGTAGCCATCAGGACTGTTACAAGCCTGCTCCAGTTTAGGAAATAACTCATGATTCACCGCTTCAAGAACCACTAAATCTTAATACACTAAGGGCCAGATGTACGAAAGGATTTTACCCATTCTGTGTCTATGGGAAAAAGCTTTCGTACATATGGCCCTAAGAGTCCACAATCAAGCTACCTCTCCTCTCACACATTGGCTGTGTCTTTGCGGTTGACCCCATACAGTGCTCCTTGGCCTTTCTGCTAAGTTCTCTTGATAAAATATCACAAACATACATTGAAGTCAGAAAGTCCCCACAACTACAAGACTTTCTTCCAATCCTTTGATGTTTCCTTCTAGGGCTGCCATAGAGGCATAGATTTAGAGAGTGCAAAGAACAAACTGGCGAAAAACTCAAAATCTTTTTTTTTTAAATTTAGAAACAGAGCTTGTGTGCTGAAAAATATACAAGCTTTTGAAATTAATGCATTAATGAACTGGATGCCAGTGGGTATTTATGAGATAAAAGGAGATAGTCTACATGTTTTATTACAGCCAAGTAATTAGGAAAAATCTGAACATTTTGAAACACATGTAGCAGATTGAGAATTTCTGTGGTTACTTTACTTGAGGTGTAGATAAAATCAGTTGCCTGTTTCCTTGTCACACACTCCTCTGGTTCCAACCGTGGTGACTATGCTGGAAAACAAATCCCTCCTGAGGCAGGGACTGAACAAAGGTAAAGTCAACCCTCATTCACCCACTGCTTCCAGGGGAAAGAGGGAATGGGATAAAAAAAGAAAATAAAGTTGTGTCAACGGGGGGGAACTGCTCAACTGTCTTGTGCACTGCTTAGGATCGGGACTCCCAGAACCTTGTTATGCTTATACAGGTGTGTAGCACTGGAAACAACAATAACCAATGTTAACCACCTGTTCTTAACTCAAACTATTTTAGCAATTGTTTACACAATAATGTACACTTAGACTTCATCATAAATATTACATGAGAGAAAGCAAGAATAAACTGGAGTTTTCTGGCACTCTATAACATACAAAGTTCAGATTCAAACTCGGATACAACTTCATGCTCTAGAAGTTTCTCCAAAAATACCAGATACAACTTGCCTAGAAACACAGGAGCAAGCTTTCAGTTTGAGTACAATACAATTCACACCGCTGCAATGAAAGGACCCCGGAGTGCTGGGCCTTAAGGGTTTTATACTTCAACAATGTCCAATATCCAAAAAACATGCTCACAACTTCATGAAAATCAGTCTTGGAATGATGTACTAAACTATTGATTAGTGTGCACTAACCTGAGGGTGAAGTATTTAGCCTTGTCTAGCTCTTTAGTTGTATACCGAAGAAGACAGGAGGCTGTGGTGCAAGGAGCTCAAGAGGAGACAGCACCATAGATTATGAATGAAGACACTCAAAACCTCGCAGAAGCCAGGATCACAGACTTATAAGAAAGGCTTGGAAGTTTAGACCCAGGAGGTGAGTGCAGGGATAATGCTTGCGCAGGCCTGGAAAGAGGCCAAGCGCAGATGCAGGTTTAGAGGGGCTATTTATGCTGGAAGAAGAAATTGTTCCAGAAGGCACATGTCCCACGTAGAAGCATGGAATATTCCAATGAACATGGGGAAAAATCACTTGTTACATACAACATATATGAAGCCTAGTAGGTACAAATGGCATTTGGAAACAATTAACAGGTATAATGGAACCCCAAGTGCATGATGGTACAGTTAAGCAGGTCACAGTGGATAACGTAAGTTGTCCAAAAGACACATGATAAACCTGCAGATGCAAGAACTGACTAAACTTGCTAAGCAATAGAGGTTCAGTGGTTCAACCTTCCTGGGAGGGGGACCATTGAGTGCTCGTGACAGGGTATCGCCACAAGGGAGGTATGATACGCAACCTGCGAGCAAACCCACAGCATATAGGGTACAAGATGGAGTCGCAAGAGTCTCCCCTGCAAGGAGCAACATACTGGGATTGGTTTGTCAGGATCCCATGAAATGAATGAACCAGGTGAGGGGCATTCATATTACTAGGTGGTTCCCAAGAGTGTTCCTCAGGCTCATACCCTTTCCATGCAAATAAGTAAACAAACCACTCTTAACTCGCTGTGAATCTAGAATCCTTTGAGCTTCAAACTCTAGGTGACCATCCAGGGTTACAAGTGGAAGAGGAGGAATGGGGCGGGTTTGGGCACGATTTGGTTTGAGGAAAGAAATATGGAACATATGGTAAACAGGCAAATCATCTGGCATTTGGAGTTTGACTGCTAGGCTGTCAATCTTTACAATTGCAAAAGGACCAATAAATGGAGGTTGCAGTTTTTGAGGAGGTATGTTTTTTGTGGCAAGCCAAACCTCATAGCCGCTTTTCTAATCCGGTGGTTTCTGGTGATTTTTGTTAGCATGTAGCCTGTTGTAAGTGTCATAACACCTCTTGTTGGGGTTCAGAGAGGTTCCTTACAAAGTTTTGTATTGCAGGTAAACTTTCAGATCATTTTACAATATTTTCTGGTAACATTTGTGGATTAGTGCCTGTAACACAATAGAAGGGGGATATGCCAGTAGAGGAATGTTGTGAATTGTTTTATGGAAAATCCACAAATGGTAACAAGGACTCCCACTCTTTAGGAGCAGATGTTAAGACATTGCAGTGTCTGTTCCAATACCTGATTTATTCACTATGTTGGCCATTCGGTTTATGGATAAGCAGACAAGTGTCTAGTGCCGATCTCCAGTGATGTGAAAAGACTGCACCAAAAACAGGAAATTAACTGTGGGTCTCTATCAGAAATAAGGACAGAGTCAAGACCATGTAACAGCAGGATATGCTGCACAAACAAGGTGGAAGGTGTCTTGGCATTGGGTATTTGTTTTAGACAGTGAAGTGCACCAGATTAGAAAACAGATCAACAACTACCCAAATAGTATTGTAACTGTTGGAGTTGGGCAACTCTGTGATAAAATCCATACTTATAGAATGCCAGGGATGTGGGGGGCAGGCAATGTTCTTAACAAACCTGCAGGGGCGGGTGGGAAAAGTCTTTCTCTGAGAACAGATGGGACAGGTCTGGATGTATTCATGCACATCCTTTGACAACACTGTTGGCCACCAAAACCACCACTGACAATTAGCTAGAGTCTTGTGACTTCCAGAATGACCAGCCAGAGGAGTGTCATGACATCAAACCAATGCTTTCTGTCTTAAATTCTTAGTGGGAATAAATATAGTGGTTCCATGGTACAGAAGATAATTTTTCTGATCCATGGTAATGCCTTTCAGGGATTGAAAATATCCCAGGAATTCAACAGATTGAGTGTGAAATGTAAATTTGTCCAGTTTAACAAAAAGGAGTCAGTCTTTAAAGCACCTTCCTGACGTGCTCTATGTGTTCTGTCATGTCTTGGGAGTAAATGAAGATGTCATTGATGTATACTACTATGCAAATGTCCAGTAGTTCTTGCAAAACTTCATTTATAAAATACTGCAACACTGGGGGAATTACATAGCCCAAAAGGCATGATGTTATACTTAAATAACCCAAATTTGGTCTGGAAGTCTGTTTTCCACTTATCGCCTCCTTTTACACAAATGAGGTGGCATGCTTCTTGCTGATCTAGTTTAGTGTACACGGTGGACTTCCAAACCTGATCGAGCAAGACTTGAGTCAGGGGGAATGGATATCTGTCTAATCTGTAACCTTATTCAGGGCTCTATAGTCTATGCATACCCTTAGCACACCATTCTATTTTGGATCAAAAAAGAGTGGCAAAGATGAAGAGGAGCTGGAGTGATGGTTGAATCCCAGGACTAATAGCTCATCCAGGTATTTTTTCAGGTATCTTCCCTCAGGTTCCGAGAGAATTTGGTCGTGTCTGCAGGGAAGTGCTGTGCCCAGAATTAAATCAATGCGCAATCATATTCCCTATGGGGAGGTAAGTGCTTAACATTTTGTCCATTAAAAACATTTAAAAAAAATCCAGATATTGTACACAAACGTGTGTTGTACATTGTTAATTTAGTGAAGTGCACCTCAATGGAGACAAAACCTCCTGTGGTTCCATATAACAATGGTTTCAACAAAATTGGGGACCCATGGTGACAAGGCCATGGGCACAATCAGTGAGTTTATTTTGAAGCTGGAGCCAAGGGAGCCCTAATATAGCACCAAAGGTAGGTGAAGTGATGATTTCAAAGGTCAAGGTCTCCATATTCCTAAACTCACATACTAGAGGAATAGGAACAGTTTCATATGGAATCATTTCAGAAGAGAGCTCAGAGCTATCCATAGCTCTAACTGGTTCCAGTTCTCTTTTCTTAATACATGGTACATGCAAGGAACTGGCCAAGGTTACATCTGAAAAGTTCTCTGTAGCCCCAGAGTCTAGGTGTGTAGGTGATACCTTATGCAGTTGAGGTGAAAGAACTAAGGTGACTACTATAGTATAATGTTGTGGAACTTTGTGTTGGCAAAAAACTAGAAGGTTTGTATTAGAAACTTACCCAACTGGTTGACCTCTGCGTCAGCCGGATGTCTAGTTTTCCTGCATTGAACTGGACATTATAGCAACAGTCTTCGAATCCCTTTTGGTTTGACAATACATTCACAAGCGAAGTGCCCTGCCTTACCATAATTTTAACCTTTTTCTTGGATCTTTTTCCTCTGTAGTCAAAGGACCACACAAGACCCCTATTTGCATAGGTTCTACATTATCCTGACTCTTGTGCTCAGTCTCTCTATGCTTTTGAGTACCACCAATAGTTTAGGTTCCCCTCTAGGGCATTCTTCCTCACATTCAATTAACCTGTGGTCTAACCAAATATCTAAATTAGTCAACTCAGAACAGTGCGATTGGAGATTCATATTGTGTATTAAAGAGGGAGGAACTCTTCCTGCCATTGGGTTTCAGTAACCATTCTACAATAGGTTGTAATATAAGCCAGAAGATCCTTATTATGGTGATGTAAGTCCAATAACTCATTATCACTAGCCTCACTAAAGAAGTATTTAGCATGGAGATGACACATCACATCTTTAAATCTTCTAAAATCGTGTAAGACTTGGTCATTATTTTCAATGAGTGGAACTGCCTAGTTAGCAGCTGTGCTCCTAAGATAGGATAAATTAAAGGCTATCTTAGATGCGTTGGGAGGAAAGGCTCCAGGTTTAACGAGAAACTGACACAGACTTCAAAATGCATCAAATTTATTACTATCACCAAAGAACCTTTCCAGTGGGGCAGGAGGTACAAGGGTTGGAGCGGTTTCCGTGACATGCACAGGATTAACATTTAAAATGAAGGATGGACTGGTGGAATTTTTTGTTTCGCCAAAGTGTGCAAGTTGTAGAACAGGCCATGTGTCTTTAGGAGTCTCCCTGGCCCCTGCATCAGTTAATCAGGGTGAATGGCACTGGTGATATCGGACTAACTCATCTTTAAGGAACAGATTTTCCTGCCGCAAGGATTGAACCTTGAACATTAGATAGTGCCTGAACTAAATGGTCAACATGTAATAAAATCTCCACATCGTTTGAGCTGTGGAAAGTGTGGGGCTTGGCCTTCTGTCACGCACTATTCTGGTTCCGACCGCAGAGACGATGCTGGACCTCCAGTCCCTCCGGAGGCAAAGACTGAACAAAGCTAAAGTTAACCATCATTCACCCACTGCCTCAGGGGAAAGGAAGGATGGGATGAAAAAGAATAGGTGAACTTGTGTCACTTAGGGGGAAGTGCTGAGCTGTCTTGCACACTGCTTAGTAGGATCGGGACTCCCTGGATCTTATTATCCTAAGCAGGTGCAGAACACTAGAAACAACAATAAGCAATGCTACCCACCATTCCTCAACTAAGAATATTTTAGCAGTTGTTTACATGATAATGTACAATTACAGACTTCATCATAAATATTGCATGAGAGAGAGCAGGAAATATTCCAAGATTAAACTGGAGTTTTCTGGCACTCCATAACATACAAAGCTCAGATTCAAACCCTGATAAAACTTAACACTCTAAATATTTCTCCAAAATACTAGATACAACTTTTCAAGAAACAGAGTAGCAAACTTTCAGTTTGGATCCAGTAAAGTTCAGAGCACTGTAATGAAGATTCTGGAGCGCTAGGCCTTGAGGGGTTATACTACAACAATGTCCAATATTCAAAAACATGCTTAGGCTTCTTGAAAATCAGTCTTGGAACTATCTACTAAACTATGGATTAGTGCACACTAACCTGAGGGTAAAGTATTTAGCCTTGTCTTGAACTTTGACTGGAAACTGAAGAAGGTGGGAGGCTGTGGTGCAAGTAGCTCAAGAGGAGACAGTATCATAGATCATGAATAAAGACACTTGAAGCATCGCAGAAGCCAGGATCACAGAATCTTCAGGAAGGCTGGAAGACTAGAGCACTTGAAGTTTCAGTTAATTCAGGAAATGAGTGCAGGGATGATGCTGGCGCAGGACTGGAATGAGGCCAAGTGGCGATGCAGGTTCAGAGGGCATATTTATACGTGAAGAAGAGATTGTTCCAAAAGGCACGTGTCCTACGTGGAACATTTCAGGGAACCTGGAGAAAATCATGTGTTACATACAATAGATATGAGGCCTTGAAAGTGGCAGGTGCAAATGTTAGTTGGAAAACATTAACATGTATGATGGAACTCCAAGTGCATGATGGTACAGTTCAAAAGGCCACCATGGATAACATAACTTGTCCAAAAGACACTTGATAAACCTGCAGGTGCAGGAACAGACTTAACTTGCTTAGCCACAGAACAGGAGGTTCAATGGTTCAAGCTTCCTGGGGGGATCATAGAATTCTTGGGACAGGAAGGTGCTACAAGAGAAGGATGAAATGAGCCCAGCGAGTAAAACTCACAGCACTGGGGCACAAGATGGCTTTGTAACGCTCCCCAATAACATTTTCTATTAAAGGTTGGGGCATCCCGTAGCAAGAAATAGTAGATTGGCAGGCTGAACCCTCCAGTTATTATTGATAGTTGCTCGGTAGCACTGAGGACAGTAAAGGGGTGACACGTTCACACAGGACACCGGCAGATGGGCAAAGCCACAGAGGATGCAAGTGGAGATGGGGCTAGTTAGGAAATTCTGTGCTTCATGCTCTGAGTCAGGTGTGGTGTGGAAAGCTGCTGAGCAGTACCAGTCCAGCACTTCAAATGAGCATCCTCTGTAGGCAGTGGTAAAAGTATACCTTTGCCACAAAGGGCTGCCGGCCATTGTCCCTCAATTATTCTAAAACAGTGGGACTATATGCACTTTGCATAGCTTTCTGTTGCTTAAAAACAGACTATGTGAAGCTCACACACCCTAATTTAGAGTCTCATATTTCTATTTACATAATGACTCTGGCAGTGATATTCTGATAAATTACCTTTCTAAGTACTTCTTCATCTCCTATACTAGTGTCTGTGTACTGCATGTACTAACGTCAGTGTGTCTCCTATTTCAGTGTCTGTGTAGTCCCCTGTCCCATCATTTCCACTCAGCTAGTTTCAATATATGGACTGAAAAGTGTCCATTTAATTCCTCTTTCAGTTTCTGTGTGTTCTCTGTCCAAGAGTCAGTGTCTTGTTTACCCTGTGACCATGTGCAAAGCTTGTATAGACTTTTGGCACAAATCTATCTCCTAAAGTGTCTGTGCATTAGTTTCTCAGTGTCCGTGTTTTCTGTCTCTTTGCATGTCCCTCCCTGAGCCAGCTAAACTCCTGACCATAGAAAAAGCATGCAATCCTAGTCTGGCTAAAACGTTTGTGTCACTTTGGGCAACTTCACAATGAAATCTACCTGGGCAGCAATATAGGCAGATGGTACAGTAGTTTCATTGGCCTGGGGTGAGTAGGCATTGAAAAAGTAACCAGCTGTGTTGCAAGTGTATCAATTTTGCTAGTGACAAGTACATTGCTGTACAGCATCTGATGGAGGACTGGCAACATCACTTTACCTTTCCTTATGACCATCTGTCACAGTGTTGAAGAAAGCCTTTAGCACATGTGCCCATTATGTAAAACAGCATTTGAACAGCCCATCTGGTTTATAATTGTTGTTATTCCTAATGCACGATGATCGGACATCTTGTCTTTTTTAAGCTTAATCATTTGTGAATATTCTGCTTATATGAGGAAGAAGGTGCCCATACTATCATGTTCAGGAGGTAACAAAATTCAAGTTATTTAGATAAAAAGTTGACCATCATGTAATCTCTACTAGGTTCAAAAGAAACTCCAGAAGTACCGCGTGGTGATAAATGCCCTTATTGACAAAATCTTTCAAGCATATCTGGGAGACTGGCTATGGAATGTTGGTATAGTCCTTTAACGTCCATAGTTACCAGCCGTGGTGTCTCTCATTCAAAAGATATGTACCCTTCAATATACTTGACATCCATTGTGCACTCAATGTATGATTTAATTTCTTCCACATTAAGTTAGTTCCTTAAATGGAAGTGCTTATGTTTGGGTATTTGAAAAGCTGCATGCTCAGTTCATCCTTAAGCGCAAAGGAAATAATCATAAAATAATGACAACAATTAAAATGTTTGCACTATTTGTCTATAGTAGTAGAATTAGTGGCAGTATAAAGGAGAATCATAATTAAATAGTTTCTCTGTTTAGAAAATGTTATGCCAGAGAATCAAGTCATTCTTACAGTCTAATTCCAGAAGAGTATTCAAAATGTTCATGAAATCTGCAATACAGTAAAACATCCCTGTTAGAAATGGGGTCTTTGGTTGTCAGTCAGGTTACCCCCTGTTCAAGCAAGGACCCTCACTCTAGTCAGGGTAAAAGAGAATCACCCTCGGCTAACCCCTGCTTACCCTCTTGGTAGCTTGGCAGAGCAGTAGGCTTAACTTCAGAGTGCTAGGTGTACCAACACACACAGTAACTTAATGAAAACACTACAAAATGGCACAACACCAGTTTAGAAAAATAGGAAATATTTATCTAAACAAAACAAGACAAAAATCCGACATACACAAGTCAAGTTATGAATTTTTAAAGATTAAACTCAAAAATAGTGCTTAGAAACACAGAATGCTTCGATGAGGTGTTAACACAGTGTTGTGACAAAGTCGTTCCCAACAAGCCGACACCAGCGGCACCGGACACGGAGTTGCATAGAACCCCAAGTACAGTACCTTTGGTGAAGAGTGAAAACAAGTCGATGCGCGAAGTCGGGGATCGCGGCGTCTGTGTGAAATGTTGAATCCGCGCACTTCGAGCGGCGTCAGTCACGACGTGGTGCAGCGACTTCCATGGAGTCGTGGACTTCAGCGGGGCTGCAGCGGCGCCAGGCCTCCGAAGGTCGTTGCGTTCCAGTGAAGATCCCAGAGTCGGTTGCAGGCGGCATCACCGGATTCAGCAGCGGTGTCGGTCCGAAGTTGATTTCCTTGGATTGCCACCAGCTTTCCTTTCAAGGGCCCAGGGACTGGATAGGGCACCACTTGTCAGAGTAGGAGTCTCTCCTGAGACTCCAGGTGCTGGCACAGAGAAGTCTTTGCTGTCCCTGAGACTTCAAACAACAGGAGGCAAGCTCTAAATCAAGCCCTTGGAGATTTCTTCACAAGATGGAAGGCACACAAAGACAAGTCTTTGCCCTCTTACTCTGGCAGAAGTAGCAACTGCAGGATAGCTCCACAAAGCACAGGCACAGGCAGGGCAGCACTTCTCTTCAGCTCTTCTCCAGGAAGAGGTCCCTCTTGATGTACAGAAGTGATCTAAATCTGTGGTTTTGGGTGCCCTTCTTACACCCAATTTCTCCTTTGAAGTAGGCCTACTTCAAAGTAAAGTCTCTTTTGAATGTGAAATCCTGCCTTTCCCAGGCCAGGCCCCAGACACTCACCAGGGGGTCGGAGACGGCATTATGTGAGAACAGGCACAGCCCTTTCAGGTGTGAGTGACCACTCCTTCCCTCCCTCCTAGCACAGATGGCTCATCACGAAATGCAGACTACACCCCAGCTTTCCTTTGTGTCACTGTCTAGTGTGGGGTGCAACCGGCCCAACTGTCAAACTGACCCAGACAGGGAATCCACAAACAGGCAGAGTCACAGAAATGGTATGAGCAAGAAAATGCTCACTTTCTAAAAGTGGCATTTTCAAACACACAATCTTAAAATCAACTTCACTAAAAGATGTATTTTTAAATTGTGAGCTCAGGGACCCCAAACTCCACATGTCCATCCGCTCCCAAAGGAAATCTACACTTTAATCAGATTTAAAGGTAGCTCCCATGTTAGCCTATGAGAGGGACAGGCCTTGCAACAGTGAAAAACAAAGTTAGCAATATTTCACTGTCAGGACATATAAAACACATTACTATATGTCCTACCTTAACCATACACTGCACCCTGCCCTCGGGGCTACCTAGGGCCTACCTTAGGGGTGCCTTACATGTAAGAAAACTGAAGGTTTAGGCCTGGCAAGTGAGTACACTTGCCAAGTCAAATTTACAGTTAAAACTGCACACACAGACACTGCAGTGGCAGGTCTGAGACATGATTGCAGAGCTACTTACGTGGGTGGCACAACCAGTGCTGCAGGCCCACTAGTAGCATTTGATTTATAGGCCCTGGCACCTCTAGTGCACTTTACTAGGGACTTACTTATAAATCAAATATACCAATCATGGATAAACCAATTACATACAATTTACACAGAGAGCATATGCACTTTAGCACTGGTTAGCAGTGGTAAATTGCGCAGAGTTCAAAAGCCAACAGCAACACGTCAGAAAAAATAGGAGGCAAGAGGCAAAAAGATTGGGGATGACCCTGCATAAGCAAAAAAGTCCAACAATCCAAATATTATCTAATGCCTGCCTACATTAGAGTCACTCACAACCATTTTTTCAGTAAACCAGAGTATGCAGAATAGAATAAAATGAAATGGGAAATTGACGCCAAAGTATCGTTCCAGTGATAAGGCAGGTAAGATGATGGGTATTTCCCACACCATCCCGTTGTCACCAAAGAAACTGCAGGATTGTGTGACTGAAATTAATGTTTTGTGCTTACCTTTCACAACAAATCTGCCTATTTCAAATGCATTTGAGTGTCTCAATGTTTTCATGGTTATACAGCATCTTGCATCAGAACAGTCAGAAGCATTTCTCTTTTTCACAGGGATCGCTTTTGGTGATATTGAACTGTAGTTCAACCAAAGGTCAGAGCAACACAAGTTAATTGAAGTGGAGTGGCATATGCCTAGCTCAAGGGCGTGGGAGTAAAACTGTTCCCAAATATTCAGGACATCCTAAAATTCAGAGCACCTCAAACATTTACCTCAGATGGTTCTCCCACTGAGTGTAATGCACAAAAGGCACCCTCTCTCACAGCAATGTAGCAGAGTAACAGAAATAAGTAATTAGGACCACTCAATAATTGCTCAGAGAACAGTCAAAGGGTTTTACTACAACAATTCAAAAATAATAAGTTCAGAGTCAAACCTAAGAAGGCACCAATGCAGAGCTATACAGAGTATTCAGAAACAGAAATAAATCTAAGTCCTATATTAGCAGCAAAATCAATAGGACATTGTACAGAATCTCTAGTAAACAGGAAAGTCTTAAAAAATCAAATCCGGCTCACCCCCAAAAGCTATTTTTTTTCTACACAATTCTTGCATATAAATGTAGTAAAATGGCAAAATCATCATGGCATGGCCGAAGTAACAACTGTTTGGCAAATCAGAAGTGACTTTAACACATAAGCACTATACCATTTGAAGAAAGCATTCAGCATCTTAATGCCACTGCCATCCAGAGATGTTCGAACAAATTCTGAAGTATTTCAACAATGACATTTCACGCGGATGAATAAGACCACCCCTAGCAATGGAACTACAGCGGAAGAACCTTGAAGTCGCAACAAGGTAGGAACACAAAATAATCATGGAAAGATTTGTATTCACAGCACTAGAAATCAGTGGCGGCCGGTAATTTTAGGGGGGAGGGGGACAGGTAGGAAGCATACTCACATTCACACATGCATGCACGCACATCCACTCACAACACTCATCAACATTCAAACATACACGCAGGCACCACACATTCATTTCAAAAACACACATACATACACACACACACACACTTACCTTCAGCTCGGAGGGCCCAGGAGGGTTGGGACTGCTGCCTTAGGTCAGACAATAAGGGAAGGCAGCAGTCCCAACTTCGTAACAGAGTGGGGCGGGGTCAGTTAGACTGCTGACCCCACCCCACTCTGTGACGAGGTGTCACTGATTGACACTCGCTTTGGGTGCTTCAGGGCTTAAAGCTGAAGCACCCAGGTCGAAGTCAATTGGTCACGCTTCCCTTCCTCACCGAGGGGGAGTGCCACGAGGCACCTTTGCTGAGCCGAGGAGGTCACGCCCATAGGAGCTGTAACCTCTCTAGCCTAGCAAGGTTCAGCTCAGGCAGCCAGGAGTCTGCGCAAATCGTGCATGTCTCACTCCTGGCTGTCTGAGCTGAACTTGAAGAGTGTCTGTCAGGCTGACCTTTGCTCAGCTTAACAGACACTCTTCATGAGGGGAAAAAGGTGGGTGGGCATGGCCCCCCCACCCTAAGGGACGGGCCGCGGCTGCTAGAAATAAACCATTGCATCAGCTTAATTTCCCTCTCAAGTTAGGAACACAGAATATGCATGGAAATATTTTTATTCACAACAATAATAATACACCATTACATCAGCTTGACTTTGTGCTGCAGAATTTTTGGGCTGAGAAGATCCACAGGGGTACAGGATGGGAGGGGGTGAATACTGGAGTGAATTACAGAAACAGCATCCGTTATATCCAAAGTAGCGTTTTCCCATAAATGTGGCACAAGTAAATTACATTAATATACCCACTTCCATTCAGCTTATTAAACTTGTTTAAACTGTAATCATATTAGCTCATCATATGCTTACTGGATCGAAATAAACATCATTATTATTATTATTATTTATTGTATAAAAATATAAACTTGCAAATAAATTCTCACAAAAAGGCTGTTTTATAGTGCACATATATCCTTGAGCTCCGAAGTTTGATCTTGTAGATCAGTGGATTAAGGGAAATTGTGAGCAAAATAGAATTATAACACAAGTCCATTTAGTCTTGCAAAAGAGGCGCAATCCTTAGGACGACTTAAAGGCTGTTTTAGAAAGTAGATTTCCGTAGTAACTAGTGTTGCCCAATACCTTTTGTCCCAGAGTTCAGCCCCATGTGTAAGTGCATATATTACCTGAAATGGCTTGAGCATAAAATGCAGAGTTGATGACATCCCTGTGTGAAAGTATATCCATGCCCTTGGCCAATTATCTGTGCCATTAATGTCATCTCTGGAGTAGAATAGAAATCTAATTTTGGGACCCATGGAAAAAAAACAAGATCAATGAAGATATTCGGCTTGAAAGACGTATGTAGTTTATTTGCTTTATTGTTTTTTTTTTATTAGTAACAGTACGCTTTGCTAAAGGGCAGTTTTGTGAAGTTTGAAAGCTTGCAGGAACAGGTTGATGCTCTTTGCCGCAATGTTTCTATACAGTGCAGCAGCTGTATCAGAATTGTTTGACGAAATCCCGAGAAGCAGCACCACTTCCTGCAGCAACAAGTTCATTTGCTCTATCACAATAGAGAATTTTTGCTGGCTCCAAAGATGCAATTACGTGACTTAATATATCCGTTGGTAGTGGAGACTCACTGTTTCACTTGCCCTTATTGTCTCTGATTGGTAAAGTTCTAGAGTTCTCAAAGCACATATTCTGGTCAAAATATGCATGCAATGATATAAATTATTTTGCAATATCTCAATTAAAGGGAAGAGCTACCAAAAAGAATTCAGGATTTGAGACTGGATTCCGTAAAACAGCTATTGTGCACTATAATTCATAAGGCATACAGGCTAATTAAGAATATTCCAGGTTCACCAACAGTACCTCCTGGTATTTTCTCACACCCACACTGTGTAGTATTAGATCGCCTGGCTCCTCAGTTCCTGAGTCCATCATAGAAGCAGTCCGTACCAAGGCAATGTGCAAGGGATCGGCCTATCCCAAGGGACTAAATGCTGGTGAGGGAAACCACGGGGGAGAAGGGCCTAGAATACGCATATCTAGATAATAACATCCTCTAAAAATCTGTACTGGTCTTAGTCCTGAAAAATACAATGTGCCCTTTCTAAGGACACCCAGAGCTCTGAAGCAAATTAACATTTTGACTATTGTGTTTTATTAATGTTAACATTTGTATGAGAAATAAGTACATGGTTGTTTGTATGCAGCTTGGATGTACAAAATTTGATAAACATGTCTGTCAAAACTGGTGCTTATATAGAGGATATGAATGTTAAGCATGAATGTTGTGGGATAGTTTTAACAAATGCAAATATGCATTATCTTTTGTGAAGAATGTAATAATAAATACTAAATAGTATTTTTAGTCTTCTATATCCACAGCTTTCATTGTTAGCTTAAATTATTATGATCATAGGTCATAGATTAAGTAATTCACATTGTCAATATTTTTTGTTGACGTTTTTGATAGGGAAAGTACAGTGTTCTCACAAGACCAGTCCTAAAACATTGAATTTCAAGTTGCATTAAGACCAGGAACTTTCCAAGCAAAACAGTATGTGGATTTTGGACTGCATAAAAAAATCAAGCTAGCCTGGCTGATAAGGGGTGATACCCTGAAACTGGTCCCAGGTTGCTTGTTTCCTGTCCAGGGAGGAACTGACCTAGCTGCTCGGGCTGGACTGTTCCTATGGGCAAAAGGGTCAAGACTGATTTGCATATGGCTGGGTCCAAACGGGGGTGACGTGGAGAGCAAAATAACCCTGGACTAAACCCAGATCTGTGACTCGGAGTGAGAGTTTGAAAAGTTTCAACACTCTGTCCATCATTTTATTTTGTGTTGGGATGTTGCCTTGTGCACCCTAAGTCACTAGGGTTTGCCCAGATGTGGGTCCCTTGCTCGCTGTGCCACTGGATTTAAGCTAGCCTAGCTGATGAAGGGTGATAACCTGAAATCAGTCTCAGGACGCTTGTTTTCTGTCCAGGGAGGGCCTGGCCTGGCAGTTTGGGCTGGACTGTTCCCATGGGGAGCAGGGTCATGACTGATTTGCATATGGCGGGGTCTGAACTGGGGCAACATGATGAGCCACATAACAATTGATTTAACCCAGATCTGTGACTGGTGGTGAGTGTTTGAAAAGTTTCAACACTCCATCCATCTTTTTATGTGGGGTTGTAAAATATTTACCAGTCTGGTTCTTAGCGAGGTGACCACATACATTTTAGTACAGACAAAGGGTACCTCAGCCCATTAAGCCAATATGCTGTTTGAGTACATTTGTAAAACAGTAACATGGACATCCTATAAGTTCACAAGACACTTTTGCATGATAATTGACATGGTAAGTAGGACAGACAATCCCCAAGAATATCTGAAAAGAAAGCTCTGGCCCCAGTCCCCCACTCTTGTACTCTATTAGAAGTTCATCAAAACGGAATAAGAGAAGACTCATGACATTTTAGGTGAGAGGTCTGGAATATCTTGTATGTGAATATATGAAAGATATTGCTGGATAATCACAATTGCCTCTAAAGGATTTAGTTCATGCAATCCGTAGACTCAATTTGAATAAAACTTTAACTTTGGCTTTAAAATTATTAATTTTCTCCCTAAATAGTCTATCTCCTCACTTACTTTGTTACAGGTACAACTTGCAGAACAAGCCTGGAAGGAAAGTCTTCAAATGAAAAGGATTTCGAAAAATATGTCGAGTCGCAGTTTAAAGATATTCACAGGAGGAATAGTTTATGTGACATGTTCTCTCCAGTCACAAATGGTACATTTTATACGTACATATATATGATGGTTTGATTTTTTTTTTACTGCATTTAGAACGGTTATTTATGCACAACTTGCCATCAAATGTTTTTGTTAAAATGCAGCAAAATTATATTGACTCAATAGTTGGCTGTTGATATATAATAGTGTGTTCATATCCGGCTTTGTTCTGTGTTTGTGGACTACAGGCATTGGTGCATAGTCACTGAGAAACTGCACATTGATTTAATTCAAAGAGGACATGCTCTATTTTTACTCCTATTTTGTCACAAATGTTGAAGAGAAGAGAAAAAAATCAAAACAGGCTAGGTTCAGACATGTTAATCCATTTATATGGTATGTTGTTATCCACTTTCCCACTCACCCCACCCAGCCCCCATAATGTTTTGCACCAACTGTGGTTAAGGTTCAAGTTCTTTACCAAAATGAAATTGAGAAGCCTGTGAACATACCTGAACTGGTCTTGGCTGCTGTCACTTCATTGCTTGACCATCCTCTGTCCTTCTTTCTGCTTAGATAATGACTTCAATTCTGTGGCACCTCTTACGGGTCCCAGGGGTGTAGCTAAAAGAGGGGGTGTTTGGAGTGTTCCCTAATAAATGCATTTTGTGACAATTATTTGGGTGCAAGTGCTTTTAGTTAGGTATGGTAAGGTGTCTGTCAGATTTTACCAGCAATTTTTACACACACAGAAAAAAGCAAACACACACTCTGCCTCTCTGTGTTTGGAAAGACTTGAAAAATGTTGGTTATTTCACTAAATAATGCACTTTCTCTCACTTAGAACACCTACCAATACACATTCCTCTCCCTTTACACTGTCCCTTAAGCACCCTGATTGTTGTATAATGTATTTTAACATCATGTCCCAGCCTGATTGGTGGGAAGTCTGAAGCTAACACCCCACCAATCATACTGACCAAGCAAAACCCCTGTCTGGATCCCTGGATCACCTACCATTTTACTTCTCTTCCTTATGTCCTTTATTCCTCTGGATTTGAATTGTGGTTGTTACTCACTGTCACTCCCTGTTTAGTATGGGCTTCAGCGGTAGTTAACAATTGGTTAGAACATTGAAGTAAATGTCTTAATCGCTACAAGTTATGTTAAGGCGCTGCAGCCATGTAATGTTCAAGTGTTTTAATGCAAGGAAGCAATGGGTAGTTAAATCCTTTTTTTTACAGACTTCCTTTCTAATTGACATTTTTTCCAAACAAAACTTTGACTAGTGAATGGTATTTGCCTTAACTGCATTTCTACCACAAATCCTAAGAGAAGTTGCCCACGGCACTTGTGGCCTGTCAGTGAACAATGGTCGTTCGGTGTTTTTACAATCTAACGTTAGGTTGGACCCTGTGTAACTTGGTGCCAAAAGTCTTCGGGTCTGATTACGGCCTTGGTGGAGGGGATTACTCTGTCACAAATGTGACAGATATCCCACCTGCAGTTTTACAAGTTTCATTATATCCTATGGAACTTGTCATATGGTGGACGGGATATGCATCACGTTACTGATGGAGTCGTCCCCACCGGCAAGGTAGTAATCGGGCCCTTAGATCCCAATGTAATTCCAATTCTAACCTTCTTACAATTATTTACTTCAGTGTGTGGTGGTATATTTTTTTACTTGTAGGTATTTCTACACCACAGACCTAGCAACAATTTCAAAAGCACACTTTACAGTAATAATAATGTAACATGACATTGTTGCTAACAGTAAGAGTAATAAAGCTACATCATTTTGAAGTTTTGAGGGCTTCCTTAAATTGAATTCAGTCAGGTTTGGGATCCATCTTTTTTTCAAAAAAAGACCTGGAACTGCTCCTCTTATCTTTTTTGACAGGTGTAATACCCTCATGAATTTCACCATCTTTGTTACAAACCCTTTCTCATGAAGATTACACTTTAAAGCTTTTCTGCCAAACTTGCTGTTCTGCTGTATCATGTTTTTGTGTATTTTAATGAAGCAGTTCCAAGTTTTAAAATTTTAAAAGAGATACAGTCCTTGGATAACTCTTCCTCAATAGAGATACATGAATGAATTGTGCTTATGCCAGTAGGTCGACCTCCTTGCACTTTTCTAGAAAAATTGGTGTGCACCCTTGTCTTAACATAGCAGTGAGTAGATGTCTGCCTGATTTGTCATAGAGTAGGCCCATAGATCCCTAAGAGAAACCACTTCAAGTGCTTGCCCATGCTTTAATAGCACAATTCTGCAACTACAGGGACAGAGACAGAGTATTGAAAAGGGCACACAATCCAGTTTGATTTCTCTTACTTTGGGTTTTTTTGTTAATTGTACTGGGAAAGTCCAAGAAGGAAAGAAAATCCTTTGATGAAGTCAAGACACAAAGGGCCAATGTAACTAGAATGCATGCTTTTCCTTTCCCTGCTTAAAGCAATAATTTTTTTTTTTTTTGAAGAAAACTGCATTTCATAATACTCTGAAATCACCCTGGTACAGGGTGACAAACTGTAAGGACTTATGATGTTCACTGAAAGATGACCAGCAGGGACTAGGAGCCCGACCACCTGCACCTTCTGAGGAAAACCCAAATGGGAAAGGAAATGCTATAGAAGCAAAAACAGTGATCGGAACACTGACCAGGACCAAGAACCATCAACTGCTTAAGATAGCAACCCCTCCAATAGAAGAGGAAGATCTTGCTGATGTTCCTTCCCATCTAAACATATTTGTTTGCAGACTGTTCATATTCATATATTTCTTACAGAAGGAAAAATGCATAGTGGCTCCTGTTGTTAAATGTCCTGAAAACGTTTTGAGGACACTAAATGGTATTTTTAGATTTTTAGTAATTCTTTAGGGGGCTGGGTGATGGATGACACACCTTTTCTACATTGGGGCATTAAGCGGTTGGAAACCTGTGGTATGGAAAAGTGGTTTGAGAGCGATTCAGCCCTCATTTGGCTTTTTATTCTCAGTTAAAGCACGTTTTGATGTTTTTAAGGTAAAAAGTATGACATATAGGACAGGACAAAGGTCTGTGATTAATTATACCACCCATATCGCCTCTTACCACAAGACTGTGCTAGGTGAAGTAGACTGAAACATCACTTGGCTGAGCATGGAATCCCAAGTAGCAGTCATCATTCTGACTTGAAGCATAAATGAACTGAGCAACAAGACAAGGAGGATTAGTAAGCCAGTTATTGTAGTGACCCATATCGCACAGAGTAGACCTACTACTCCTAGAAGAACGATGTGGTGGCAGTGGACATTGGCAGATTGTACCAGAGCCACTGATTTTCCCGTGCCATGAACAAACTTTTCATTGTTGTTACTTAAAATTCTCTGAGGTGCACAGAACATGCCCTAGATAAGACTATTTCTTTGTCTCGATGGTTGTGTCACTAAAGGACGTGTACTATATCTGATCATTTTACCATGACACATCACAGTCGGAAAGAGGGCAATTTTAGGCAACAACATGTGGTTATTAAATGCATGGGAACTGAGAAACAATGTAACCGTTTGGGCCATACTATACAACATAGCAGATAATCTGGGATCTCGTCTAATTCACTGTGACTTTGTAGGAGCTGTACAAAGGCTTAGGAAGAGAAAAGAGCGAGACTTTAGGGAATATTGTCTCTAGACGAACAGTGACAGAAAAGAATGTGAACAACTCGTCAACTGAATTCGAGATGTGAAAACTGGTGCTAATATGAGAGAAGTATCACAATTAGCATATTACTGGAGCACACAAAGTGGTGGATGATCCCTAGCATGGTTGAGCAGGAGGGAAGATTAGGTTAAGTGGGTTGCAAGGTCCTTAACAAAGAGTTAGCAAAGGATACTGTTGGTGCCGAGATCACCTGAATATTCCTAGACTGCTATGTGGGGCTGTACCAGGTCAGAAAGACACTGGGACAGTGAGGCACCAGACATTCCGGTTAATTTACCCATTCCACAACTAGAAACAGCGACAACAGATGATTCAGCACTAGGTAAGTTGATAGATGCATTAAACCACTTTCAAAATGTGAAAACCCTGGCACCCATGGGCTTTCCTGAGAAATTTGTTACGCTGGGTCATACCGACTCAACCTATTCAGTGAGGCTAAGCTGACACAAGACCTCAGACATGCAGTCATTACAGTGATACATATAGAGGGAAATCCTAGCAGCTGCTCAACCTACTATTGCATTTCACGTGTCCGTATAGAGAGAAAGTATGAGCCAAAGCACTAGCTAATAGTTTATTGAAAATTATTATCACCCTGATAAGTCAGGTTTTATCCTTCAAAGACAACCAGGTTAAACCTCCACAGATTTTATAGATGGTTAGGCAGCCAATGGATAGGGAGAACCACTTGTAATCCTCTCCTTTGATGCTAAAAATGCTTTTGGTTTATTTAATTGGTGCTACCTGTCTTTAACCCCTTCGCTGCCAGGCCTTTTCCCCCTCCTGTGCCAAGCCTTTTTTTGGCTATTTCGGGAAGTTCGCGCTTAGGCCCTCATAACTTTTTGTCCACATACGCTAGCCAAGCCAAATTTGTGTCCTTTTTTCCAACATCCTAGGGATTCTAGAGGTACCCAGACTTTGCGGGTTCCCCAGAAGGAGGCCAAGAAATTAGCCAAAATACAGTGAAAATTTAGTTTTTTTCAAAAAAATGGGAAAAAGGGGCTGCAGAAGAAGGCTTGTGGTTTTTCCCTGAAAAGGGCATTAACAAAGGGTTTGCAGTGCTAAAATCACCAGCTTCCCAGCTTTTAGGAACAGGCAGACTTGAATCAGAAAACCCAATTTTTCAACACAATTTTGGCATTTTACTGGGACATACCCCATTTTTACGATTTTTTGTGCTTTCAGCCTCCTTCCAGTCAGTGCCAGAAATGGGCATGAAACCAACACTGCATCCCAGAAACCGCAACATTTCTGATAAGTAGACAAAATTCTGAATTCAGCAAGGGGTAATTTGTGTAGATCCTACAAGGGTTTCCTACAGAAAATAACAACTGAAAAAGAAAAATATTGAAATTGAGGTGAAAAAAATATCAATTTTCCTCTACGTTTTACTCTTACTTTTTCCTGCAATGTCAGATTTTCGAAAGCAATATACTGTTACGTCTGCTGGACTCTTCTGGTTGCGGGGATATATAGGGTTTGTAGGTTCATCAAGAACTCTAGGTATCCAGAGCCAATAAATGACCTGCACCCTGCAGTGGGTTTTCATTCTATACCGGGTATACAGCAATTCATTTGCTGAAATATAAAGAGTAAAAAATAGCTATCAAGAAAACCTTTGTATTTCCAAAATTGGCACAAGATAAGGTGTTGAGAAGCAGTGGTTATTTGCACATCTCTGAATTCCGGGGTGCCCATACTAGCATGCGAATTACAGGGCATTTCTCAAATAGACGTCTTTTTTACACACTGTCTTACATTTGGAAGGGAAAAATGTAGAGAAAGACAAGGGGCAATAACACTTGTTTTGCTATTCTATGTTCCCCCAAGTCTCCTGATAAAAATGATACCTCACTTGTGTGGGTAGACCTAGCGCCTGCGACAGGATATGCCCCAAAACACAACGTGGACACATCACAGAAAACAGAGCTGTTTTTTGCAAAGTGCCTACCTGTAGATTTTGGCCTCTAGCTCAGCCGGCACCTAGGGAAACCTGCCAAACCTGTGCATTTTTTTAAAACTAGAGACCTAGGGGAATCCAAGATGGGGTGACTTGTGGGGCTCTGACCAGGTTCTGTTACCCAGAATCCTTTGCAAACCTCAGAATTTGGCTAAAAAACATATTTTCCTCACATTTCGGTGACAGAAAGTTCTGGAATCTGAGAGGAGCCACAAATTTCCTTCCCCCCCAGCGTTCCCCCAAGTCTCCCGATAAAAATGGTACCTCACTTGTGTGGGTAGGCCTAGCGCCCGCGACAGGATATGCCCCAAAACACAACGTGGACACATCACAGAAAACAGAGCTATTTTTTGCAAAGTGCCTACTTGTAGATTTTGGCCTCTAGCTCAGCCGGCACCTAGGGAAACCTACCAAACCTGTGCATTTTTGTAAACTAGAGACCTAGGGGAATCCAAGATGGGGTGACTTGTGGGGCTCTGACCAGGTTCTGTTACCCAGAATCCTTTGCAAACCTCAGAATGTGGCTAAAAAACATATTTTCCTCACATTTCGGTGACAGAAAGTTCTGGAATCTGAGAGGAGCCACAAATTTCCTTCCACCCAGCGTTCCCCCAAGTCTCCCGATAAAAATGATACCTCACTTGTGTGGGTAGGCCTAGCAGCCGCAACAGGAGACGCCCGAAAACACAACGTGGACACATCCCATTTTTTGAAAGAAAACAGAGCTGTTTTTTGCAAAGTGCCTACCTGTAGATTTTGGCCTCTAGCTCAGCCGGCACCTAGGGAAACCTACCAAACCTGTGCATTTTTGAAAACTAGAGACCTAGGTGAATCCAAGATGGGGTGACTTGTGGGGCTCTGACCAGGGTCTGTTACCCAGAATCCTTTGCAAACCTCAAATTTTGGCTAACAAAAACACATTTTCCTCACATTTCGGTGACAGAAAGTTCTGCAGTCTGAGAGGAGCCACAAATTTCCTTCCACCCAGCGTTCCCCCAAGTCTCCCGATAAAAATGATACCTCACTTGTGTGGGTAGGCCTAGTGGCCGCAACAGGAGACACCCCAGAACACAACGTGGACACATCCCATTTTTTGAAAGAAAACAGAGCTGTTTTTTGCAAAGTGCCTACCTGTAGATTTTGGCCTCTAGCTCAGCCGGCACCTAGAGAAACCTACCAAACCTGTGCATTTTTTAAAACTAGAGACCTAGGGGAATCCAAGATGGGGTGACTTGTGGGGCTCTGACCAGGGTCTGTTACCCAGAATCCTTTGCAAACCTCACATTTTGGCAAAAAAAACACATTTTCCTCACATTTCGGTGACAGAAAGTTCTGGAATCTGAGAGGAGCCACGAATTTCCTTCCATCTAGCGTTCCCCCAAGTCTACCGATAAAAATGATACCTCACTTGTGTGGGTAGGCCTAGCGCCCGCGACAGGAAATGGCCCAAAACACAACGTGGACACATCACATTTATTCATAGAAAACAGTGCCTACCTGTGGATTTTGGCCTCTAGCTCAGCCGGCACCGGGGGAAACCTAGCAGACCAGTACATTTTTTAAAACTAGAGACGCAGGGGAATCCAAGATGGGGTGAATTGTGGGGCTCTGACCAGGTTCTGTTACCCAGAATCCTTTGCAAACCTCAAAATTTGGCTAAAAAAACATAATTTCCTCACATTTCGGTGACAGAAAGTTCTGGAATCTGAGAGGAGCCACAAATTTCCTTCCCCCCAGCGTTCCCCCAAGTCTCCCGATAAAAATGGTACCTCACTTGTGTGGGTAGGCCTAGCGCCCGCGACAGGATATGCCCCAAAACACAACGTGGACACATCACAGAAAATGTAGTTTTTTTCAAAAAAATGGGAAAAAGGGGCTGCAGAAGAAGGCTTGTGGTTTTTTCTCTGAAAAGGGCATCAACAAACGGTTTGCAGTGCTAAAATCACCAGGTTCCCAGCTTTTAGGAACAGGCAGACTTGAATCAGAAAACCCAATTTTACAACACAATTTTGGCATTTTACTGGGACATACCCCATTTTTACGATTTTTTTGTGCTTTCAGCCTCCTTCCAGTCAGTGACAGAAATGGGCATGAAACCAACACTGCATCCCAGAAACCGCAACATTTCTGATAAGTAGACAAAATTCTGAATTCAGCAAGGGGTAATTTGTGTAGATCCTACAAGGGTTTCCTACAGAAAATAACAACTGAAAAAGAAAAATATTGAAATTGAGGTGAAAAAAACATAAATCTTTTTCTACGTTTTACTCTGTTGCTTTTTCCTGCAATGTCAGATTTTCGAAAGCAATATACTGTTACGTCTGCTGGACTCATCTGGTTGCGGGGATATATAGGGTTTGTAGGTTCATCAAGAACTCTAGGTACCCAGAGCCAATAAATGACCTGCACCCTGCAGTGGGTTTTCATTCTATACCGGGTATACAGCAATTCATTTGCTGAAATATAAAGAGTAAAAAATAGCTATCAAGAAAACCTTTGTATTTCCAAAATTGGCACACGATAAGGTGTTGAGAAGCAGTGGTTATTTGCACATCTCTGAATTCCGGGGTGCCCATACTAGCATGCGAATTACAGGGCATTTCTCAAATAGACGTCTTTTTTACACACTGTCTTACATTTGGAAGGGAAAAATGTAGAGAAAGACAAGGGGCAATAACACTTGTTTTGCTATTCTATGTTCCCCCAAGTCTCCTGATAAAAATGATACCTCACTTGTGTGGGTAGGCCTACCGCCCGCGACAGGATATGCCCCAAAACACAACGTGGACACATCACAGAAAACAGAGCTATTTTTTGCAAAGTGCCTACCTGTAGATTTTGGCCTCTAGCTCAGCCGGCACCTAGGGAAACCTACCAAACCTGTGCATTGTTGAAAACTAGAGACCTAGGGGAATCCAAGATGGGGTGACTTGTGGGGCTCTGACCAGGTTCTGTTACCCAGAATCCTTTGCAAACCTCAAAATGTGGCTAAAAAAAACATATTTTCCTCACATTTCGGTGACAGAAAGTTCTGGAATCTGAGAGGAGCCACAAATTTCCTTCCACCCAGCGTTCCCCCAAGTCTCCCGATAAAAATGATACCTCACTTGTGTGGGTAGGCCTAGCAGCCGCAACAGGAGACGCCCCAAAACACAATGTGGACACATCCCATTTTTTGAAAGAAAACAGAGCTGTTTTTTGCAAAGTGCCTACCTGTAGATTTTGGCCTCTAGCTCAGCCGGCACCTAGGGAAACCTACCAAACCTGTGCATTTTTGAAAACTAGAGACCTAGGGGAATCCAAGATGGGGTGACTTGTGGGGCTCTGACCAGGGTCTGTTACCCAGAATCCTTTGCAAACCTCACATTTTGGCTAAAAAAACACATTTTCTTTACATTTCGGTGACAGAAAGTTCTGGAATCTGAGAGGAGCCACGAATTTCCTTCCATCTAGCGTTCCCCGAAGTCTCCCGACAAAAATGATACCTCACTTGTGTGGGTAGGCCTAGCGCCCGCGACAGGAAATGGCCCAAAACACAACGTGGACACATCACATTTATTCATTGAAAACAGTGCCTACCTGTGGATTTTGGCCTCTAGCTCAGCCGGCACCGGGGGAAACCTAGCAAACCAGTACATTTTTTAAAACTAGAGACGCAGGGGAATCCAAGATGGGGTGAATTGTGGGGCTCTGACCAGGTTCTGTTACCCAGAGTCCTTTGCAAACCTCAAAATTTGGCTAAAAAAACATATTTTCCTCACATTTCGGTGACAGAAAGTTCTGGAATCTGAGAGGAGTCACAAATTTCCTTCCCCCCAGCGTTCCCCCAAGTCTCCCGATAAAAATGGTACCTCACTTGTGTGGGTAGGCCTAGTGCCCGCGACAGGATATGCCCCAAAACACAACGTGGACACATCACATTTATTCATAGAAAACAGTGCCTACCTGTGGATTTTGGCCTCTAGCTCAGCCGGCACCGGGGGAAACCTAGCAAACCAGTACATTTTTTAAAACTAGAGACGCAGGGGAATCCAAGATGGGGTGAATTGTGGGGCTCTGACCAGGTTCTGTTACCCAGAATCCTTTGCAAACCTCAAAATTTGGCTAAAAAAACATAATTTCCTCACATTTCGGTGACAGAAAGTTCTGGAATCTGAGAGGAGCCACAAATTTCCTTCCCCCCAGCGTTCCCCCAAGTCTCCCGATAAAAATGGTACCTCACTTGTGTGGGTAGGCCTAGCGCCCGCGACAGGATATGCCCCAAAACACAACGTGGACACATCACATTTTTTCATAGAAAACAGTGCCTACCTGTGGATTTTGGCCTCTAGCCCAGCTCTTGCCTACAAGGTCGCTCCCCTTGCCTGACGGCGCAAAAAAAAGATCCCTGCTGCCTAGTGGTTTCTGCCCCCCTTGGGGGCAGATTGACCTACAATCGGCAAATCTGCCCCCAAGGGGGGCAGAAATGGTCTAAATACAATTTGCCCCCCAGGGGAGCGACCCTTGCCTGATGGGTCGCTCCCCATCTCTACAAAAACAAAAAAACTATTAAAAAAACACAAAAAAACTATTTGCCCTGGCGCCTAGAGGTTTCTGCCTCCCCTGGGGGCAGATCGGCCTAATACCAATAGGCAAATCTGCCCCCAGGGGGGTCAGAAATGGCCTAAAATAAATTTGCCTCCCACCCCCCCTGGGGGGCGACTCTTGCCTACAAGGTCGCTCCCCTTGCGTGACGGCGCAAAAAAAAGATCCCTGGTGCCTAGTGGTTTCTGCCCCCCTTTGGGGGAAGATTGACCTACAATCGGCCGGTCTAAATACAATTTGCCCCCCAGGGGAGCGACCCTTGCCTGATGGGTCGCTCCCCATCTCCACAAAAACAAAAAACAATAAAAAAAACACAAAAAAACTATTTGCCCTGGAGCCTAGATGTTTCTGACCCCCCTGGGGGCAGATCGGCCTAATACCAATAGGCCGATCTGCCCCCAGGGGGGTCAGAAATGGCCTAAAATAAATTTGCCCCCCCCCGGGGAGCGACCCTTGCCTACAAGGTCGCTCCCCTTGCGTGCGGCGCAAAAAAAAGATCCCTGGTGCCTAATGGTTTCTGCCTCCCTTGGGGGCAGATTGACCTAAAATCGGCCGATCTGCCCCCAAAGCGGGCAGAATTGGCCTAAATACAATTTGCCCCTCCAGGGGAGCGACCCTTGTCCAAGGAGTCGCTCCCCATCTGTAAAACAAAAAAACAAAAATAAATCCCTGGTGCCTAGCGGTTTCTGCCCCTCTTGGGGGCAGATCAGCCTAATCAAAATAGGCTGATCTACCCCCCAAGGGGGCAGAAATGGCCTAAATATAATTTGCCCCCTAGGAGAGCGACCCTTGCCTAAGGGGTCGCTCCACACCTTAAAAAAAAAAAAGAAAATATTACAAAAAGACAAAAAAAAAGATCCCTGGTGCCTAGAGGTTTCTGCAGATCAGCCTAATAATAGGCAGATCTGCTCCCAGGGGGGGCAGAAAAGGCCTTCCCCAAAAAATGCCCCCCCTGGGAGAGACCCTTGCCCAAGGGGTCGCTCCCTTTTGTCAGCTTCAGTAAAAAAAAAAAAATCCCTGGTGTCTAGTGGGGTTTCAAAAGCCGTATTGCAAGCAATCCGGCTTTTGAAACCCTGGGAGAGACTTCAAAGGGAAGGAAATACATTTCCTTCCCTTTGAAGCCCCTCCGGGCCTCCGCCACGGGATTGAAAGAGAAATGCTTTGCATTTCTCTTTCAATCGCGCTGGAAGCAGAGCGCGCTGACGTCACAGGGGGGTTTGGGGGTGTCGGGGGTGGAAGGGGAAGGGCTTCCCCTTCCATCCCTGACTTGGGGGGTGAGAGGGAACCCCACAGAGGGAGCGCTAGCGCTCCCTCTGGCCTCTGTGACCAGGACATAATGGTTACGTCCTGGGCACAGCAGCACTGTGCCCAGGACGTAATGGTTACGTCCTGGGCACAGCAGCACTGTGCCTCAGGACGTAACCATTACGTCCTGGGCATAGAACAGGTTAATATTCTTCATGGTTGTCTGGGCCTTCTAGGCAAGGGTCACCCTCCTAATGCCACTGCAGTGTTGAATGCCTCTGCGAAGCTCTGCTATTTCTTCAAATTTGAAAGGGATATGAGGAAGTAGAGTCCCTGGCATGTTGGATCTAATCAATGGCTAGGGCCACAGACTTTAGATCAAGGGCTGGCATAGAAGCTCATTTCTTTTAAAAAAATTGTGATGATACTGTTCAATATGCTACACACTTCTTACACTCAATAAAAAAGTTGTTCTCTACCTCCTGCAAATATTGGCAACACTTCTGGCCTAAATGTGCAATCCTTCAAATCAACTCCTGGACCACAGAAAGATTAGAGTTCCATCAATTCCTTGGAATCTTAGACAGCTTTAGGTAATTGGGGATAGAGATCACTAAGTGGAGAGTGGGCTTCTTTAACCATTACCTGGAAGGAGTAGTAGTGCGCTTTAGACTAGATGGAAAATGATGGTACAAACTTCCTACTTCTATGGTGTGGAGAGCAGCAATCTTTAAAATTATAATTCTCTCTAAATTGCTGTATGGACTGCATAATGCTCCATATGTGTTCCCAGAGGTAGAGTTTGAATTTGGTTTGTGCTCTTTAAAATGGAGTGGCCGGTCTCTGGCAGTTAATTAGACCTACTACTGGACCTCCCAGGTCTGTTCTAAACAATTAGGCATGTGCTCTGAGAGGTGAACCCACAATAAGCCTGGATAGATTAACTATGAGCACAACCTTATATTTTCACTATTTTTATTGTTGGAAAAGAGTGAGCACACTTCCGTTAGCCACACGATCAACCACACCGGCATGGCACACAGTTTGCTCTCTTGTACCTGGGCAAAACTATGCTGCTCTAATAAGAGAACAAACATGTATCAGGGGTTTGAATGGTATTTTAGCAGTCCTTAGCTGTAATACTATGCCTAAAAAATATCAAAAGACTTTGTTACCTTCTAGCTTGGCATGGATGGCACTGGTCTAATCATATGCTTAAAAACTCTACCATAAAAAAACAGACATATGAGGTGAGCATATTGGGAGTGTTGGTGGTGTTGTAGAGTGCACTGGATAAAGGTACAGCATTCATATTATGGCATCATCATTCCTCACTCCTTATCCCTACTTCACCAGAGTCCTCTCTACTTCTCTTCCTTATTCTTTCATTATTCCTACTTCTCATCCCTACTTATAATCCATCACATCATCCGACCTTCTAATCCTCCCGCTTCTCATCCATCATCCCCACTTCTCATCCATCATCTCCATTTTTCAAGCATCATACCTGCTTTTTGTCCCTCATCCCTACTTCTCTTCCATCATCCCTACTTCTCATACTTGATTCTCATCTCTACTTTTCATTCATCATCCCTACGTCTCATCAACATCGTCCTTAAAGCTCTGATGGTTTGTGGAAGACAAGGGGGCTCTCAGCTTGGGCCATAAATCAACACTTCGAGACAGGGGCATCAGAAACCTTGCCTGGGTTCATCTTAATATGGATTTATGAAAATGTTCAAAATCCACTCTTGAAAACAGGCTAATACAGTGCACCAGAAGCCTTTTCTGGTTTCAGATGTATTTGTAACAAAGAAAATGTGTTACTATATCTTTATCTCTACGAGCTGTTTTTGTTCTTTCCTTGCAGTTTGCAGATTTCAGGGGCTGGGCTTCAGTTGTTTGAGAAACCAGGAAAAGCAAGTGTTAGACAGACTTGTTACATATGAAGTGAAACTAGAAATTCTGACTAGGAGCAGACTTTTGATCAGTTTTCCTGCCAACACTGATGCAGGGAGGGAAACAGATCAGAATATGTAAATGACAACATACATTTTCTTACCAAAAACAAAAAAAACACAGAAATTCAACAGTTAGCAGAACCCCACAACCATGCCCTTATGACCTCACATATTGTGCCACTGATGGATGACATGTTCTAGGACATCATTTATGACATCACTGAAATCTCAGATTACAACATTGATGACATCACTGATAACATAATCCAAACTTCTTTTGCAAATTTTACTCCATATGCTAGTATGGCATGCGAGGTCTGAAAGGAGGTACAAATTAGCTCAGAACAATATGAAGCATCATTAATGCAATGGCAGCTACAACTCTTAGATGTATGCATGTGTTGTGTAACATTGACCCTATACCATTCACTTCACAGGTAGTCAAGTTTGCATTCACAATCAACCATAGATATATGGGAAACCCTCATTGCACATGGTGATCAATATGTATGCAACTTGTCACGGAAAGCCAGGTTACTCAAGATACTCATTGACTTCCAAAATTAATGTCCTACTGTGGGCAGATTATACCTGTGTCATACCCCTCAGTCACCAAACCTACATTGAGAAATGAAGCTGACATGAGGAGAAAAGTGTGTACTGTAAAAAGTGTTTAGTCTATGGAATGTTTTATTCTTTACCACACTGTTTGTAGACAGGGAAACTCCATGCAACATATGTCAAAAAATACACTATTTGCTTAACATAATCAAGTTCTGACGATGCTAAAGATTATTCTTCCTGCAGTCTTCATAATGTAGTGAAATCTCTATAGTTAACCCTTACTGTAAAGCAAAAGAAGCAAATGCACACAAGTTAGTACCTGGTGAATACAGTCTTCTATGTCATGTAGAAACTGACATGATGTGACAATTCTGTCTAATAACTCAAGGCTGATTCCAATACTTAGTATGGAAACTTGTGTGGAACATGCTAACCACAAGTCATCAACTGTCACTTGCACACTCTTCAATGCAAAGATTTATAACGTGTTCACTACCTCTGCACACCTATGATGCATTAGGAGCGCATGTGTTTTGTAAACACACCCATGAGCTGGACACAAGCTGTACGAAATTAGGTAGAAAACTATTATGGTCGCTACTCGTCACTATGTGAACTCTAAACCAAGTTAAAACATTCATTGGATGATATCGTCAGTGATGTCATCAATTGTCATTTGAGATGTCATAAATGATGTCACAGAACATGTCATGTATGATGTGATATGTGATGTCATAAGCAGAGGATGGCGGGCGCAAGTTATAGTAAGGTCTGCTAACTATAACAGGTTAAGTTCTGTTTTTTTTGTGTTTTTTTTTGTTGTTCAAAATGTTAATATTGTCACTGACCTCTTCACCTAACTATAACTTCACTAACATATTCACCTAGCAATACATTTACCTTAATAAGTATTATATATATACTCCAAGGAGCAAAGTGTGACTTCTTTTTTCGCTCCTTGGAGTTCATGCAAACAAAGAGAGACATCAAAAGACACTAAGAGAACTCCATATGTCCTACATGAACGAGATGCTGTACTCGTATAGACCAGTGAAAGGGGAGTATGTGAGAGTAAAGGATGCCCCCAGATGTTTGTCAAAATATATGGCTCTTGGGGAAGCTACTGGGGATTGAATAACACAGTCATTAGGAAAATTCCAGGATGGGCAAGTTGAATGAAGCAGCTATAGGCGATAGCCTACTATGTGTAAGTGTTAGAAATGGAGACTCTAGTAGGCAGTCAGTTTGCACTCTGTCCAAGCGGGCAACCAATTCTAGTCAGGGCAGTGGAGATACATACTTAAGATAACCTATGGTCACTCCCTTGGTAGCTTGGCACAAGCAGTCATTCATATCTCAAAGGCAATGTGTAAAGTATTGGTACCAACACGCACAGTAAAACAGTGAAAACACTACAAAAATGGATACCACGCCAGTTTAGAAACATAGCCAATGTCTATCTAAATCAAACAAGACCAATATGACAAAAATCCAACATGCACAAGTCAAGATATGAATTTTCAAACAGAATAAGAGTCTTACTCCATATAAAACAATGGAAACGTTGTTGTTACACAAAGCATCTGGTTTGGTTCGAAAATAAAGCTACATGGGTGAGCATACGTCGAAAAAGTCATTGATGTGTCGATTTCTCACTCGCAAGCGAGACTGTGCGTTGTTTCTTCTCTGATCAGGTAGGCGCTGTTGCTTTTCTGTCCCACAAGAGAGCGATATGTCGATTTCCAGACTGGCACCTCAGATCCGCACAGGCTTGCGTTGGTTTTGTGACGCCCAGCAATGATGCTCGAGAAATCCGGGCGCAGTGTGTTGGAAAACCGCACTGCGTGGGGTTTACGTCGTTATCAACAGCCACAAGCAGGTTTTGTGTCATTTCTCTAGACGTGATGCTTCAATCTCCCAGCCGCAATGCAGGTGGAGCTTCGATTTTAGCAGCGAAACAGGCGGCTCATCAGCCGCGTTGCAGGTGGTGCATCAAAAGTTTCCCCTTGGCAGGGCAGGAGTCTCAGCCAAGAGTCCAGGTGCTGGCAGAGGAAGTCTTTGATGGCCCTGAGACTTCAAAACAATAGGCAAAGCTCAATCCAAGGAGATTCTTCACAAGCAGGAACATACCACAAAGTCCAGTATTTGTCCTCTGTCAGGCAGAAGCAGGAACTGCAGGCCAACCCAGCAAAGCACATTGACAGGCAAACGGGCAGTACTTCTACAGCTCTTCAGCTCTTCTCCTTGGCAGAGGTTCCTCTTGAATCCAGAAGTAATCTAAAAATATGGGGGTTTGGGTCCCCTTCTGTAACCATGTGGGTGTGGAGGAACCACTCCAGACTGTGTTATAGGCTTAAAACGAAGGATTTTTATTGAAGATATGGTATATGGTGGAATACAGGTAGGTTTGATTCAGTCTTTGCAAAGCTGGGCTTTAATTGGTGGGATGTTCTTGAGGTCCGTTCCTTACACGTCTCTCTCTCTCTCTCTCTCTCTCTGGTGTTCACAGGTCTTTCCCCCGGGAAGCGCATGTGGAGAGAAAAGAATGATAGCTGTAAGTGATCTTTTAATGATATCTCTTTTCTTATACAATGTCGTTATGATTCCTGTCTTTCTGTTCTTGGCAATATTACGTTGCTCTCTTTATCTCAGGTTAGCCCGTACTTGTCTTCTGTTTTCGTTCTATTCTGATTCCTAATCTTTCTTGTCTTTCCTTTAGAATTCAGCCATTTCTGTGTTTGGGGTCGGCTGGCCCTTTAAAGGTAATGGTGGTCTATGGTGCCTGTCGGTAAGTTTTCGTGTGTCTCCCTGCTCCTCGTTTGTTTTCCCTCTTTTCCCTTCCTGTTTCCCTAGTGCTCGTGCCTTTCCGTTTCCTCTGTGATTGTCTATTTTCTCCCCCTTCCCTTATTCCCGTGTTACCCTTTTCACTCCACTCCTTTCTCTCTCTTATATACAGTCACTCAGGGACATAGTCCCACGCACCTGAATGGCCACGCTTCTCCTGGAGCGTGGCGGGATGCTGCATTACGTCCTCCCGGTCGCCTGGAACAGGGTCTTCTCGGAATCGCCTCCCAGTTTCCCTTCCGATACCCGGACGGTACCTTCGGTGCTGGTTCACAGTCGAACTCTGCTCCTCGTCTCTCTCCTTCCCTCCTCTGCACTCTGAAAGTGCTAACAATGGTACATTTGACCGGCTGGCGTCCCGCCGCTGCGGAACGATCGACCAATCACAGGCAGCATGACCAGGAAGCGTCGGAGCAACAGGGGCAGAGTCAGCACAAGTGACATCCATGTGCGGGCGCGCAGGCTCTAGCCCGTCACACCTTCTTATACCCCTTTCTGCCTTTGAAATAGGCAAACTTTCAAGGAAAGTCTCTGTTGTTCACAAGATCCTGCCTTGGCCAGGCCTGGCTCCTGACTAACACCAAGGGGTTGGAGACTGCATTGTGTGAGGGCAGGCACAGCCGATTCAGGTGTAAGTGACCACTCCTCCCTCCACTCCAGCTCAGATGACCCATCAGGATATGCAGGCTACCCCCCAGTTACCTTTGTGTCACTGTCTAGAGGGGATTCAGAAACAGCCCAACTGTCAGTATGATCTAAAAAGAGAATACACAAACAGGCAGAGTCACTGAATGGTTGAAGCAAGAAAATGCCCACTTTTTAAAAGTGGCATTTTTCAGACTTACAATTTAAAAACCAACCTTACCTAAAGATGTATTTTTAAACTTGTGAGTCCAGAGACACAAACTGCATAATTCTGTCTACTCCCAAAGGGAAACTGCACCTAAAAGATATTTAGAGGCAGCCCCCATGTTAACCTATGAGAGAGATAGGCCTTGCGACATTAAAACCCAAATTTGGGAGTATTTCACTGTTAGGACATATAAAACACACCAGTACATATCCCACCTTTAACATACACTGCACCTTGCCTATGATGCTACCTAGGGCCTACCTTAGGGGTGACTTACATGTATAAATAGGGAAGGTTTGGGCCTGGCAAGTCGAATTACCAGTTTAAAAACTGCACACGCAAACACTGCATTGGCAGGTCTGAGCCATGTTTACAGGGCTACTCATGTGGGTGGCACAACCAGTGCTGCAGGCCCACTAGTAGCATTTGATTTTCAGGCACTGGGCACATCTAGTGCTCTTTACTAGGGACTTACTAGTAAATCAAATGTGCGAATCATGGAAAAGCCAATTACACATAAAATGTACACACTGTTCAGCAGTAGTAAAGTGCCCAGAGTACAAAAACAGTAAAAACAGAGTCCAGCACACAGTCAAAACATGGGAAGCAGAGACAAAAGAGACAGGGGAGACCCCGCCAAGGATGCCAGGACTAACTGTAAGCTAAAGTCTAATATGAGAATCATCTAGAAGACGTGTACTTAGTTTATATTGTTTCTAGATGGATTGAAATGTGTGCAACGTGGCCAATACTGTCATATAATCGAATGTGCTCTTTCCTGTTTTTGATAAGTTCAAATATTCCTTGCATTGAAAATAAAAATAAATAATAAAATGGAATGTCTTTGTTTCTTAGATGTGTAAGTGTTTTTAGATCTTTCAAACTCGTCCCATTTGTTTACTCCTCATTTTTTCCAAAAACTGTCAAAAAGAGAGAATCTATATGAAAGTCACACATGTTCTCCTAAATTGTCTGCTCATAAATGGAGTGGCAGAACCCTCCACATTCCACATAATTTAGTGATTGGAAGCTCTTTCTCCTCTCTCATCAGACACCCTAGCTGTACAGGATGCAGCCTTCTACATATCTTATACAGGCTGATCAACCCTAAAGTGGGAGGTGTGTGCATGCCATAGAGTGCCCCATGGCCATCCTTGGTTTAAATTTCATAGTTTCTTTGCTTTGTTCCATAATCATGAATCAGTTTTGATCTATTTTCTTTGCTTCCCCTGTGATGGAATGATGGTATGCTTTCAATTTCAAATGATTGTCCTTAGGTTATTCATTAATGTAACTACATGGCTTCCCCTAAGCACAGTCCACATAATGAGAAGTGGGTGTCTCTGCTTCTTCGTCATCCATTTTTTTTGCTTTCTTTGTAAGCAAGGAGGAAACGCATAGTCTTGGTGTGGAACTGCACTCTCTACCATTGATTCCTGCATTTCATGTTTCACTCATGCTATGCTCCTAATAGATGATTGATTGGTTGCTTAGGTTCTCTGTGCGATGTATTTCACCAGACCAGGGTGTTGTTTTAGTTACAACTCACAATATCAGGTGTAAACTTTGTGAAACATTAGCCAGAATTAGTGAAATGGGCTAAACAGGCCTTGCAGACAATGAGTTTCTTCAGCACAGTGGACAAGCAGGTGCAAAAGACTGCCCTTAGGCCTTGGAGTGAGAAGGACAAGACCTACATCTCTGCAATCCAGAACCCAGAGTGACCTCTTTTCTGAAGTTTCAGGAACACAAAAGACTTCAACTCACCGTGCTGTAGCTCCTGGAGTTTGCGTGCTGCAAGTCTTGCCCTGCCAAGTGATCCCAGCCCAGCCCAGTCCTGGGCTCTTGGATGTGGGAATAAAGTGCTGCTTCAACGAGCACCCATGCATCCTCATCATTCCAGCACGTCTTCACCTTTGCGAATGGGTTATTTTGCCATGTTGACATGGCAGTGTAAAACTGCACATACAGGCTCTGCATTTGCCGGCCTGAGACCTGGTTAGAGGGCTATGTCAGTGGGTGGAACAATGAGTGCTCCAGGCCCACAAGTAGCATTTAATTTACATGCCCTGGGCACATATAGTGTACTTTACTAGGGACCTATCAGGAAATTAAATATGTAAATTGAGGTTACACTAGTGTTACCATGTTCTAAGCAGGGAGCACATGCACTTTATCACTGGTTAGCAGTGATAAAGTATCAACAGTCTTAAAGCCAACAAAAACAAAGTTAGAAAATAGGAGTAGGAAGGCAAAAAGATTAGGCTGTCCCAGGAGAAAGGGACATTTCCAATATTCAGTAAGTCAATAACAATTTGGTGGTGGATATTGTCTGTCGATGGGCTCTACTACATGCCATTGGGACCAGGGAATTAAAAGACACAATCTGATTTACCCTATCTGCAAGAGAGAGGAAGCAACATACACTGCAAGTGAGACCTGAAGCAAAGTTTGTCAGTTCTCAAGAACCTAATTGAGTGATCCTGTGAAGACTGGATTTTACCTGACAACATAACACCTCATTGTCATATTGTCTTTGCACCTCTCACTAGTGAGAGGATCATTTAGAGTTTAGTGGAGCTCAATGTCCACAGTAATCAGTGTTGCTCCTGTCCAACCAGACTCCCTGGTTCCCCTGTCCCCACTTTAAATCTGGAAGAAATACAGGATTATTGACAATGAACCTTAGCTGCATATGCTGCCAGAAATGTCCGACCTGATGGCCTGGGTGGCACAGGGCTGTCATGTCATAGCAACAGTCAACTTGCCTGTTACATGTTTTCTCTACCGTGGATGGCAAGGCATGACTGCCCTGGGTGGAGAAAACTCAAAATGACACCAATGTGCTGGGGAAAAAGACTCCTTGCATGGCAGAGTCATTTTTTCTGTTCTGAAGAAAGAAACTCCCTTTTTGGGAGCTTGTTTCTTGAAGCTTTTGGAGTTTGTGTTTTGAAAACAAAATACCTTTGCTGAATGAGTGCATCAAAAATTGGACTCACTCAGCAAAGCTTCACTCTCTTACCTATGACAACAGTGGAGGCAACCTCCGACGACCTGACGAGTTGGTGAGTTGCTCCCATTTCCTAAATGAGACCTACCTTTTTAGGGTTGATCGCACGCAAGCACTCTGGCCCCTGTTGTAATCTCTCTGTGGGCTTTTAACAATGCCCATGTCATGCCCGTCCCTTTCATTGGTTCCTGGGCTTGCCTTTTAAAATCCTCTTGATTTCATTAGTGAAAGGCATGCATACGTCATGCCTTCTCAGGTGTTTAGCCCTCCTCGAGCGCACCGGCCAACTACTGAAAACATAAGAGGCTCCATGTGATCAGCATGGCTTCTGGACTACATTTTCTTTTTAATTCTTACACAATGTGATCTAGCGGGGTTTTACACAGCGCAATTGCGCTCATTTAAAAAAAATATATTTTTGTGTAAAAATCCCCATCCCCATCTATAGTGTCCTGTGACGGTCTAGTTGTTCGGAGACCGACCGCGGGACGCTGACCGGGAAGGGGGGGTTTGAGTTCCAGGGGAAGCAGAAGGGTATAAATAATAAAGCGGAGCGCAGGAGTTCCAGTTTTTCTCCCTGCGACTGCAGATTGCATGCGATCATTGTGTGAGTGTCTTTGATTTACCATGCTGTGCAAGGCCAGGAGTGAGCCACAGAACACTGGCGACGAGGGTGATCTCTACCCCATGTTGTCAACACGCGCTGGACGCGTGATAATAATTGTGGACCGGGGAAAGGCCGGACCACACACGAGGGCACTTGCTGCTGCTGGTTGGGCTACCTATTGTGAGCCAGCTGCCCAGACAAGTATCCAAATAGGACGCAGGTCACTCAGGTGGGGGACCATGTGCTGCGCATAAATGACTGCCGGGAAGGAGCAGAAGAGCATGTCAAGCGCCACATCAGTGTGACACAGCGACATCAAATCCAGGAGGGAGAGGCAAAGTAGACATCGTACTCCTGCTCCTGCACACTCCAAGGTGACACTGCACCCCCAGGAAATGCCAACAGTCTGTGCCAGACCACAACGTGAGTGCAGAAGGGGTCTGAGAGGTGAGCCTGAGACAACTAGCACAAATAATACGATCATTATGGCAGATGAACCAGCGCCAGCCACCCATCATCCACCACAGCACACAATGCCAGATGCACTCACCATTCAGTGAGCTTGCGGATCCCGCTACAGCGTCACCTAGATGGAAGGTATCAGTCGGGCACCTGGAGAAATACTTTGTGGCCCCCCGTGAGGATGGCGCAGTCATGGGGTCGTTACCCCTACATTTTGTGGGTGCTGAAATATACAAACTCTTCAGACACCTACCAAGCACAGGGGCCCATGACAACTGTGAAGCGGCAGTGAGGGCCCTGTATGCACATTTCGATCCGCAGCCGAACCCGGATTTTGAAATATTCAAACTACGACAGGCGAGACAGAGAGGAGGAGAGTCCATCGACCTCCTGGAACTGGCAAGTACATGCTCAGACGATGATCAACAGAGAGAGGTAAGGGCACAAATCATACAGGGCTGCAGAAATAAGACACTGAAAGGACTAATACTGAGACAACCAAACATCACTCTGGATGAGACATTAATCATGGCAAGGTCCCATGACCTATCGGCGGCTAGAGCAGCTGAGATGGACATGGCAATGTCACACACGCCAGAGAGGACCCTTGTGGTCAAAACAGAATGTGCAGACGCGGTACAGTTGTCACAAATGAGGAGGAAACGTAGGTCGTATGCCCCCACCAAGTCAGGAGGACAGTGTTAGTGCTGTGGGAGAGATGAAAAGAACCCAAGAGACTGTCCAGCGCAAGGGAGGACATGTTCCAACTGCAGAAAACTATCACTTCACAGACGTCTGCAAAGGAGTAAGAGGGAGGCACCCACCCACCAGGGCGGTCAAACAACTATCACTAGATGACCATATGACATGAGGGGCAAACTACCCATTGTCACGTCATACCTTAGAGGACTCCCAGAAAAGGGGAAGAAGTATTTCTAATATCATTTACAAATGACCTGAAGAGGCACCGGCGGCCTTAGCCCACTTGCATGATTGAAGTAGCAGGGTCCCCTGTCAAGGCCCTCATAGACACAGGAGCCTCAGTAAATGTGATGGGTGTGCAACAATATCGCCGCCTCCAGCCCCGTCCACCATTGACCCCCTCAAACACCAAAATATTTACATACAGAAGTCGCACGCCTTTGCTGCTAAAGGGACGCCTGGCAGTGACAGTGCAGGTAGAGGGAAGAATGATAAACACTACGCTCCATGTAGTCGACAGGGAGGTGGACACTCTGCTTGGGAGTCAAGCGGCAGAGGAGTTGAGTCTGGTGATCTTTGCCAAAAGCATACAATCTTGCCAAATTGATGAGGTGCTAAAAGAATTCCCAGAACTGTTCACAGGCCTTGGCTACTTCAAAGCTCCCCCGATCAAGCTGAAAATGGATAAGGCCATGAAGCCGGTTGCATTACGGCACCGGCGAATACCATTTCGCTTAAGACCGCTAATGGAACAAGATCTGGCCAGTCTCGAAGAACAGGGAGTCATCGAAAGAGTATCCAGACCCACTCCCTGGGTATCGCCTATGGTGATCAGGGAGAAGCCGAAGCAACCTGGAAAAATTTGCCTCTGCATTGACATGAGGTTGCCCAACCAGGTCATCAAGTGAGAGCGGCACATTACACCAACCATAGATGATATCATAGCTGACTTAAACTGATCCAAGTGGTTTTTCCAAATTAGACTTAAAGACCGGAATTCACCAATTTAGGCTGGCGGAGGAAAGCAGATATATCACCACATTCTCGACACACCTCGGGCTGAGAAGGTACAAGTGCCTGAGTTACGGCGGCGGAGATATTCCAGGACGCCATTCGACAAACCCTATCAGGATTACAAGGCGTTATGAACGTAAGCGACAACACTAATATACTCCTCAATGGCCGAAGATCACCATCGGCAAGTGAGAGACACCCTCCAAAGGCTGTCAGAGCATGGACTTACCCTCCATAGAGACAAGTAGGTTTTCTTTCAGACAGAAATTGAATTCTTCGGATATGTATTCAAACAGGAAGGTATCCAAGTCGACCCCCGAAAATCCAGTGCCATCAGGAAAGCCCCCACCCCGAGAACTGTGACTGAAGTGAGGAGTTTCCTGGGAATGGCAACATATTGTGGCAGATTTATCCCAAGACTGGCCACGTGTCAGAGCCGCTCTGAGCCCTCACGAAAACAAATGCACTGTGGGTATGGGGAGCCGAGAAGAAGCAGCATTGGAAGAACTCAAGAAGGCTCTTTTGTGTGACACTACAATGGCATACTTTGACCCAATGAGAAAGACCGAATTGACAGTTGACGCGAGCCCAGTAGGCCTTGGGCAGTGTTGGCCCACGAAAACGAGCCAGGCCAGTGGGCTTTCTTAGCATATACCAGTAAGGCTTTAACGCCAACCAAGCAACGCTACTCCCAGACCGAGAGGGAGGCCCTGGCAATCAAGTGGGCATGCGGGCATTTCCACCTGCACCTCCAAAGGAAACCTTTCCGGGTGGTCACAGACCATCAACCACTTGTCCCCCTTTTCAAGGGGAGTGCACCACATCCACCTCCACGGATCGAAACCTGGGCAATTCAGCTGCAACACTATTGCATGGAGGTAGTGTACCAACCGGGGGCAAAGAACCCCACGGACTTACTGTCTAGACACCCTCTGACACACTCTTGTCCCCAATCAAGACAGAGCAGACACTGAGGTGCATGTGCACGCACTCGCCCAGGGGAGTTGTCCCAAAACACTCAACACGAAGGAGATCTCGGAAGCGATCCTGGAAGATGAGGTGCTACTGCATGTGAAGCAAGCGCTGGAAGGAGGCTCATGGCACCATTTCCTCCGGAATACGGACAACTGGACCATAGCTGAGCAGGAGCGCTTAACAAAACTATGGAGAGTCCAGACTGAGCTAAGCTCTACATCTGATGGTCTTCTTCTCCGGGGGCAACGGCTAGTAATACCACGAGTGATTCTGTTAGCACATGGAGGGCATCAAGGAATGACGAAAACGAAAGCACGCATGAGAGAAAAGTTGTGGTTCCTTTAACTTGAAGAGGGAGTAGACCAATGCATGCGACAATGCCCAGCCTGTCAGCTAACAGCTACCCCGGAAGTACCGGCCCCAATGCTGACAGAAGAAGCTTGTACGAAACCTTAGGTGCAAATCAGCCTAGACTTTGGAAGCTTTCCGGACGGCAGGACCACCCTGGCGCTCATAGATGGGTACTCTAGGTATCCAATTGTCGAGGTCATTGCATCCACAGCTTTCACACAGGTGGGTGCAGTTCTTGAAAGGATCTTTGCCATGTTTGGTCTCCCAGAGGAGATCAAGACGGATAATGGACCACCATTCCAAGGGAATGATTTTCAGGAGATGATGAGGCATTTGGGCATCAGACACAGAAGAGTCACGCCACTATGGTCTCAAGCCAAAGGAGAGGAGGAGCGATTCATGCACACAATTAACAAGGCCCTTAGAATCGCTGGATTAGAAACCATTGACCCGGAACTCGGCCTTCACCGATTTTTACGAGAATACAGAGCAACCCCTCACTGTATAACTGGCCAGACTCTTTGGTCACTGATGTTTGCCGAACCGAGGCGAGATACCATCCCCACAGTCCCCGGATGGAAACCCACCCCCTATCACCGGAAGCAGACACAAGCCAAGAGGAAAGAAGTCAATGATCAAATGAGCAGAAGAAGGTGGGCCAGAATAAAATACATCTGCATCGGCGACCAGGTGATCATCAAAGATCGGAAACCTGGATAGAAATTCCGCACACCCTATGAAGCTGGAGTGTGGACAGCGACTGGGGTGTCCGAGACCATGGTGACGACAGAAAAGGGGAGTGATCGGGTGACACGAAACATCTTGTGGTTTAAGAAAGCAACGTTTGTGGAACGTTCTGGAGATCAGGAAGCAGAGTATCAATTCCCTGACTGGTCGACCACCGAGAGTCCTGAACAAGATCATGAGAGTGAATGGCCAATGGCAGCTGGACCAGGCTGTTTGAGACAACCGGTGAGCGCCGCCCCAGCGACTCAGTGCAGTGAGGCCAGATCCCAGACGGGGAGCTACAGTGTGAGACCCAATCCTCCACCCAGCCAAAAGCTGAAGGACTTTGTGTGCATAATAACTTTTGATCCAGCTGCAGAGGGATGTAGTGTCCCATGACGGTATAGTTGTTCGGAGACCGATCACAGGATTCTGATCCGGAAGGGGGGGATTGAACTCCGGGGGAAGTCGGAGGGTATAAATAATGAAGCAGAGCACGGGAGTTCCAGTTTTTCTCCCTGCGACTCCAGTTTGCATGTGATCATCGTGTGGGTGTCTTTGATTTACCGTGCTGCGCAAAGCCAGGAGCGGGTGACAGAACACCATCCACACATATGCCCGCCCTCCCCTTGACATTTCCCGAGGCCACTGTTTCACAAATGCATTATAACGCGTCCTCTAGTTTGGAAAGCAGCTGTATTGGTGTTGTGACTTTGCAGCTGCAGCACATTGTCAACCACTTCATTAAAAAAAAAAAAAAACATTTGGCAGCTTCCAAAGTAGCTACAGGGGTCTGCGGCGTAACACTATTTAGGAACAATGTTTAAGGCTGATTCATGGGCTTGGCTCCACCGATAAAAAAACTGCAGCGACCACTCCATAACCGCCAGCTGCAATTATCAGGTACTTTTAGGCTGTAGGTTTACTAATGCAGGCGAACTCCTCGTTGAAAGTCAGCTTTTTACGGGATTGGACCGGATCAACTGCCAGCAGCAGCTATGTAGTTAGTGCACAGGGCAAGGTTGCAGTACAGAGCAGCCCATGCTATCGTCATTATACGGCAGCGGACACAGTTAAGTATTTTTATTGCATAGCAAAGGCCTACGTTTCTTTACAATAAACAAATCACACTAAATGCATAAAATCTGTTCTAAAACAAGCAGCCAATCGCGTATTAAATAAAGCAATTTAGATCCTACAATTATAATGGGATAAAAGGCTAAACCTAAATACGTTATCGTTTTGCTGATAAAGCCACGATTCAGTCATTGAAAACCAATATTTAATGGCATGAATAATTTTTCTTATGTTGGCTTTGGCGACTTTGATCTTTAGGTATGTTTTGCGTATATCAAAAAGGCATGACTGAATGAAGTAAGTGTGAAATCTAGTCATCCTTGTACCCAAACAAACTAAGACATTTGGACTTTAAAAACTGAAGATAAAAAAAACTAATAGTGGGACACATAATAGACGGAACCCCGGGAACTTTAATTTTTATTTTAACAAGCAGGCTCCGGAGAAGACGGTGGAATTACAGTAATTTCAGCAGGGCACTCAGAGTACACCACGTTGTTAGATTACACCACTCTTGTGTCTTTTGCTCGCAGTAAATGCTTGAGGCACAAGAAAAATAAAGCACTGCTTTTGTGACTTGGAAATATGCATGTGAGTAAAACTTAAAAAATGCAGCTCTTACGCAGTGCAATGTTCGGTTGTGTGTTCAGCGGCATATGAATGAGAAGAACTTGTTTAAAGAAGGGGTGCAAGCATTACAGAGCTGAGACTTAAGAAGTTATACGTGAAACCTGACATATGACTACTTTTTTTTTTTTCTTGAATAACCATTTTGAATGCGAGAAAGAAGAATACCCTGGCTGCTCGTTATGTCCTTTCATTGTTCTGGCCTACAACATAGGCATTCAACATTTAGCAGATGGTGACTGCCAAACCACGCGCCATGCAGGTTTGTTTAGAAACAAATCACTGCCACCCTGCATACAATGGGAAGAGAAGGTGGTTACTGTCCTAAAACGGGTTTTACGCATGTTGGACTATGAACAGCATGACCAACTGACCTCGAGTAGATGAACAAAACGAATAAAAACTCCTTGTTGTCGGAAAGACATTAAATGAACAAAACCAACAATTTACCCAACGTATGCCCGCTCCCCCAGCGAGCCCTGTGAACAATCCGTGCAGAAATGTTGAATTCTTATCACCCAACAAGTAGCACATATTGTTGATGGACAAGTAAAAGAAGGCTTCATAATTCTTAAATTCACTAGACAAATAGTCCCTGCCTCTACAGCACAAACCCTTTGGCTGCCTGTATACAGTACTTCTGTTATACATCTGTAAAAGAGCATTGCCTGCAACTAAAGTGTGATTGGTATCCATGTTTATAACCCGTTCCAACGTGCCTATATGGTTCAATAAAGCAAAGTCTTTATTATGGTGAGTGATCATGAAATGCAATGAGCTATGGACTCGGCTTTGCAGTGCTGTCCGAATGTTCCCCAATACAGGCAAATATATGCTAAAGCTTGAATGCAAGATTGGTGATTGCTTGAAAATGCAACTTAAAAAATCTTGGGCTAAAATATTGTGCAATTATAGGTGCCATTTCTTGAAGTAAAACATGTTTGATGCATGCCTGTATTTACAAAAAAAGATTAAGATCAAAGAGGTAAAACCAATTTAGAAACTATTGAAGGTTTCCAAAGCACTCCAAAGTTTTAACATAGCTTTAAACCTGTTATGACTTTCAGATGTGCTGGATGTACAGAAAAGTCAATTGGGGCCCCAAGCTAAGTCACTGAAGTGCATCCTTGTTTTTTAGGGTCGCGCGTGCAAGTGCTCTAGCCTGCTGTAATCTCTCTGTTGGCCTTAACCACTCCCACTCTTGCTATTCATTCTTTGTTGGGCATGTCTTAAATGCTTTATTTTTAATGGTGCATTTTGTGAAATGTCCCTCCTTTGTGTGCTGAGTTCACTCCTCAGGCAATTTAACTAAATGAACGTTTCTGTAGGCAATCACACTACGTAACACTTTCTCCTGTTACAGCGTGTGATGGCCCCTCCTCCGGTTTCAGTTTGCCTTTAATCCCAGCCGCAATCCTTTCTAGACATTCATTCAGGGAGCCAACAACTCTCACGCTCATGGCAGCCATGGCGCTTTGAATTGATTTGTTTTTGTCAACAGTTTTACTTTTCATTTTTAATTTATGTGGCAAGAAAAGTCCAGTTAGGAATTTACAATGCTAATAGCTTTACCTCGAGCAAACACGAGACCCATTGCATTTGCTTGTAATCTTTATAAGAATAGAAAGGATGAGGGACTGTTTGACCCTACCTTGTGGCCAGAGCAAAGGAACGGAAACAAAAGTTGAGACGGTGGTGAATGAGACCCTTTTAGTTGAATGTTTTTTTAAATATATATATATATGTTAGAAATGGGGTCTTTGGTTGACAGTCAGGTTACCCCCCTGTTCAAGCAAGGACCCTCACTCTAGTCATGGAAAAAGAGAATCACCCTCATCTAAACCCTGCTTACCCCCTTGGTAGCTTGGCAGAGCAGCAGGCTTAACTTCAGAGCGCTAGGTGTAAAGTATTTGTACCAACACACACAGTAACTTAATCAAAACACTACAAAATGACTCAACACCAGTTTAGAAAAATAGGAAATATTTATCTAAACAAAACAAAACAACAAAAATCCACAATATACAAGTCAAGTTATCAATAAAAATGCAAAAAGTGTCTTTAAGTAGTTTTAAACACACACTAATGCTGTCAGGGTGAAAAAGTACCTTGGGCGCTTCAAAAATAACACAGGCACGGGCGAGTGCGCGTCAAAAAGGGCTTGCGATGCGTTGATTCCACTCAAGAGCGGGACTGTGCGTCATTTCTCCTTTCACCGGGTCGGGGCGCGTCATTTCTGCTCTCCGCAGGAGAGCGATGCGTTGATCCGGTCAGCGCTCTGGTCCGGGCAAGCCTTGCGTTGTTTTTCCACACACAACAGTACTTGAGTCGGAAATCCAGCTGCACGAGGATCCGAAAACCCTGCAGCGCGGGTTGTGATCTCCCAGCCTCCGTCAGCGATGCTGCACGCCATTTCTCCTGCTCCGTGCGTCAATTCTTCGGTCTCATTTCCTTCAAGTGTCGTTTCCCAGCTGCGGAGCCGGCGGCGCGTCATTTCTTCAGCCGCAGATCGGAGTTGCGTCGATCTTTTCCCCGCACGGCGCTCTGTGCATGGATTTCTTCCTCTTAGGCTGACAGCTTCTCCTTTCAGGGTCCCAGGAACTGGATGGGCACCACAGGGCAGAGTAGGAGTCTCTCCAGAGACTCCAGGTGCTGGCAGAGAGAAGTCTATGCTGTCCCTGAGACTTCAAACAAAAGGAGCAAGCTCTAAATCAAGCCCTTGGAAAGTTCTTCTCAAGATGGAAGGCACACAAAGTCCACTCTTTGCCCTTCTACTCTGGCAGAAGCAGCAACTGCAGGATAGCTCCACAAAGCACAGTCACAGGCAGGGCAGCTCTTCTTCCTCAGCTCTTCATCTCTTCTCCAGGCAGAGGTTCCTTTTGCTCCCAGGAATGTTCTAAAGTCTGTGGTTTTGGGTGCCCTTCTTATGCCCAATTTCTCCTTTGAAGTAGGCCTACTTCAAAGAAGTGTCTCTTTTGAATGTGAAATCCTGTCTTGCCCAGGCCAGGCCCCAGACACTCACCAGGGGGTTGGAGACTGCATTGTCTGAGGGCAGGCACAGCCCTTTCAGGTGTGAGTGACCACTCCTCCCCTCCCTCCTAGCACAGATGGCTCATCAGGATATGCAGGCTACACCCCAGCCCCCTTTGTGTCACTGTCTAGTGTGAGGTGCAACCGGCCCAACTGTCAAACTGACCCAGACAGGGAATCCACAAACAGGCAGAGTCACAGAAATGGTATAAGTAAGAAAATGCCCACTTTCTAAAAGTAGCATTTTCAAACACACAATCTTAAAATCAACTTTAATAAAAGATGTATTTTTAAATTGTGAGCTCAGAGACCCCAAATTCCACATGTCCATATGCTCCCAAAGGGAATCTACACTTAGATCAGATTTAAAGGTAGTCCCCATGTTTACCTATGAGAGGGAAAGGCCTTGCAACAGTGAAAAACGAATTTAGCAATATTTCACTGTCAGGACATATAGCACACATTACTATATGTCCAACCTTAACCATACACTGCACCCTGCCCTTGGGGCTACCTAGGGCCTACCTTAGGGGTGTCTGACATGTAAGAAAAGGGAAGGTTTAGGCCTGGCAAGTGAGTGCACTTGCCAAGTCGAATCTACAGTTAAAACTGCACACATAGACACTGCAGTGGCAGGTCTGAGACATGATTACAGAGCTACTTATGTGGGTGGCACAACCAGTGCTGCAGTCCCACTAGTAGCACTTGATTTACAGGTCCTGGGCACCTCTAGTGCACTGTACTAGGGACTTACTAATAAATCAAATATGCCAATCATGGATAAGCCAATTACATACACGTTGTAAAGGAGCACTTGCACTTTAGCACTGGTTAGCAGTGGTTAAGTGCCCAGAGTAACAAAAACAGTAAAATCAGAGTCAACCACACATTAACAACCTGGGGAACAGAGGCAAAATGTTAAAGGAGACCACGCCAAGGATGAAAAGTCTATATATATATATATATATATATATCAAACCAGATAATACAGTCAAATTTTTTGTTATTGTCTATCACTATTACCAACCATAATTAACAGTTTCCTCTTGCAATAAAACATGTCAGTCTGTTATTGTTCCCAAGGAAGATGTTTTAAAACTTTGACCTTTAAGGTCAGTGTCTGCTGGGTTATATTGCAGCAGTGGTGTGTCTGAAGAAAGAGGATGGTTGAAATGATAAAAACATATGTAACCTTACAACAGCAAGAGTTTTGACTTCAATATGTTCCAATGTCAATCCTTTAGTTTTCACTGTTCATTTCTGCCTTTCTAATGCTAAGTTTACAACATACACTCTCACAATAGTTGATCTGCTTACCTATTTCATTATAGGTGCATCTTGCGGAGCCAGCCTAGACGAAAAGTCTTCTAACACAAAGGATTACATAAAATGTATGGATTCCAAATTCAAAGATTTGCAAAGGAGAAGTGGTTTATGTGATATGTTCTTTCCATTTGAAAATGGTAAAATAAATTAAGGCTGCTTTTGGTTTTCATTTATATAACTGTTATTATATGCATCCAGTAATATGATATAATTTTGATAGGATGTCATGAAATAGAAATCAGCCAGGTGCAAGTTGTATAAGATACAAATGAATACAGTTTATAATGAATTTCGGAATTCACTCTTAGTTAATCTTTTTAACAAATGTTATCAGTCCATAAGCAGTGTTCCATGAAAAGTTATTTTTTTTTCTTCAGAATTGGCACAATAGAAAACATGTCTATGAGAATACATCAAGTGCAGCCACCATGTGTTTCATCTGAAAGAAACACTTTTCCAGGTCACTAGTTCATTAGGAACAGGAACACAGTCTTGACATAGCACAAAGTGTGATGAAGATGCTAGAGACTGTAAACCTTTCCAATGATGAAAGAAATAGAGGATCTACTAAATTTCAAGGTGGAAGCAAAAATGTTATTCTCACTCCCCAAAAAATCAAGCTTAAACTGATTCCGCAGACTTCTGCGTCCAAGAACGTCTGAACATCTCTCAAAGAATATATTGTTATGTTCTGGTAACTCCAGTCACTTGGTCTGTGGAGACAAGTGTAGTAGTTAGCACCTGCTAACAAAAAGTCCAGTAACTCTTGAGAGTTTAATGAAAAGCATGTATGTGTAACTGGCGTGTCCAGTACTAGAAGATAGTGTCCAAAAGCTTCCATCTTCCCAGGTAGATGGAGTAATCTTCACAATTAATTTAAAATCAATTGCATAATTCAAGCACCTCTGCTTGCATACATTCAGTAATATTAACAAAATAAGCAAGGACTCATTGAAGAGGAACATCAACAAATCCATCTTTATTGGACACCACAGGTCTGTGGGGCTCATTATGAAATGTTAGGGCTAAGTATTACAGCTTGAGATCAGCCTGCCACGAATGATTCAAGACAGGTCAGCACGGTCAATAAAACTACATTCATCCAGCCTCATATACAGCTTTGTATGAATGACAATGTCAAATGCTGCTGACAGGTTTAAAAAAATCAGGACTCATTCATCTGCATTCATATGCAGGTCATCCAAAATTGCTGTATTGGCAACTTGAGTGCTACGTGTAGGGCATAAACCAACTTGACAATCATCAATTGTATTGTATTGAATATTAGCCTGTGAAGAGTTGAAAGGAGCCTAATGCCATAGAGTCTGATGTGCATGGTACAGTAGTTTCCTCGTGTGCCTGTTGTTCACAAGACTTTGGAAGTCTTTTTGGAACTGAGGCGTGGCCGCTATTTTGAGATCCATGCATGATTTGCAGAGGATGTCTGGGATGTGAACGGAGCTGCCGCAGCTCCTTTCACAGTACTGAAGGTTTGGTGAGCAGGCACAATATTTAAAGCAGCTGCCCTGCAAATATTTTTATTTAGAGGAAAGAAACTCCTAAAACAGGAGTCTTTTTTTCTCTAAATAAAAAACACAATTAATTGTGAAGGAATTTTTCTTCCTGTGTATAAAGACCATTCTGTATTCTCCATGCCATTGTCTGACATGCTTCATAACTAGGACACTAGAAGGGAAAGCGAGTGACCGTTACTCCATGGTCAGGAGAGCAGGGCGACCATCAGTGTGACCTGGCACCACCTGGTCAGGCAGGCCACTCAGTCAGAGGATTGCATTGGAGCCAGTGGGGGCTTCAGTGGTGCATTTCACAACTATGGAGTTGGGAAATCAAGAGTGAGGCGGGGTGAAATTCTGCTGTTTTACAGTGGTGTTCCCTCTGTCAAAATAGGGTCCTTGCACATGAGAGCTCTGAAATGACCTGCATATGTTTTAACCAGATACATAAACCTCCTTTGTGAGGCTGGCTGCGTTGAGCATAACAGGAGACATCATTTGCAATTTTCTCCTACAATGTAGGATAATGGCCTTCTCCAACCTTAGTGGGAACTGGTAGGCTTGCCCTGTGTGTTGATGACTGTCCCTACATTAATCGAAGTCATTCCCTATTGGTATTGTGGATTTGCTTCATGATTTCATGAGGTATAGGATTATGTCACTCTTGCATTCTGTGTCAGAAACTAACCCATTGGGTGCTAAGGAGTCTCTGTTCAGGATATCTACCTACTTCATTACTAGCAAAAGCTTATTAGCAAACACAAGTTCCCTAAGAAGAGGTACATTCAAAAATATTTCCACACCATGACCCACATGTGCAGGAAGACCCACATGGGGATTTCGATGAATCTACGAGAATGGATATGTGCTTCCACCATGTGAGTTTACAATTAGCTTTACAGACCTCAAAATTTCACATTGAGGGTGAGTTTTCAAAAGCTGTAAAAAAAAAAATATATATATATATTGGTAACAAATGCTCTTCTTGATTTGGCCTCCAGCTCCTGTTGTGCCTTCTACTCGCTTTCTAATCTCCCATGGTTCAACCAGCGGTTTCTGCTTGGGAACTGAAGCACTTCTTCCTCTAGTTTGATCAGCATCTTTCTGCTGCAGAGGTGGTCCAGAACAGAAATCTAAAAGAATTCAAAAAGGCAGGTATTCTTTGCAGAATGCTTTTGTGTTCCATGTCCCAAGAGAGTTGTTTTAATATATACTAATATCCTTTTTATGTCTGAGGTACAAATGTCCTGAAGAACTGGAACGGAAAATTAACTGGTAAACGTTCTTAGCCCTTTTTGCCCAGCATCTTCACAGGTTATATTTTATTTTGCTCAGTGAGGGAGAGCAAAATGATTGTTGTCACCCCATAACTTATCACAGTTATGAGATATTTCTTAGTAAAGCTTTCCAGTTTAGACTCTACAATTTCAAAAAAATATATATTTTTTTTTTTTACAAGCATCCAGATTAAGACTATTTGAGCCATACCAGAATTGGCCATTATAAGGCGGCATTACTGATTACCTAAGGTTACATTAGTAATACAGCTGTCAAGCAAGTTGTTCTTCGCGTATTCTTGACTCTTTTCACTGTTCCATTTCCTTCTTCATAGTATTCATCAACTCCCTCCCCTAAGTTTGTTGGGGAGTACATTCCTTACCCTTTTGGCTGTTTTTTGAGTTATCAGAGTTTCTCTGCATTGCCTCAGTAACTGGAGCAATTTAGGTTTGAGTGAGGAGCAGCTAGAGTTTTTGTCTTCCTAAAGTTCCTTATTTCTGGCAGTTTGTACAGATAAGTCCCTCCATTTATTCTTTATTATGACAGGCTTTATTTTGTGCTTCTTTAATTACATCTTGGCATGCATTTCTCACAGAACTAAATTTTCGAAGGGGCCTTGCTTCACATTGAGATCTCGTAGGTTTCAGATCCATCATTGGACAAGAACCACTGGATCTGCTTCTGTGCGCTCCCTGCTCGCTTGGCATGGCTAAATCTTTGATTGCTCATGCCACCAGCAGGTTATTTAATTACTACAGACGTGCCATTTAGCTTATTTTATGAGTGTGTTTCCCTTTTTCAGGCAAAGGCAATGCCTGTTGTGATTTCATATGTGGCCATCTCTCTTGTGATCTTTGGTGTATAACATCGTTATGTTACCATCTATTATTGAAACAGCACCATGATGAGACGTACATGTTGAGTCTATTGTCACATATTTCCTCCTCGTTACTAGACGTAAAAAAAAGTTGCATATTTTATATTTTTGTCATTGTCTTTAGGCATGTTCAACAATTTGATCTTTTGCCTTTTTCCAGCTGTTAATTTTCCTACTATAGTTGACATGTGACCCAAAATGGAGGCTCAATATAAACCCAAAGAGTACTGTTAAGAAGGCTATCTATGAATTGGTTTTTAGAGCTTCTGCCCCTCAAAATAATTTACCTGAACAGTCTTTTGAACAGTCCCTTTTCCTCCCTCCTTGGCTAGGAGTGCTGGATTATGGAGAGATTACTTTGGGCCAAATCCCCTGCACATCAAAAATTAACTTATTTTTCTTCACTTCTCAATCGGTTCTAAAGTGGTACACAGATGAGTGTTAACCCATGATCATGCCACATGCTGTTCCTTGTCTGTCTGTGATCTATACTATCATGTTATTTGCTTTCTATTATTGCCTCTTATACATTCCTCAGTGACCATATGTAATGGTTGAGCTCCTTTTCGAGTCTGTGGAATGGAATGGTTGCAGTTTAAAATGCCTGTTTCTCAAGTCTACTCCATTGTAACACATTGATGTGCACACACAGTCCTGTGTCAAGCAGCATAGAGTCCTGGACTGCTACAACTGCTAATAGATTGCTCTTAGCTGTGCTTGCTAAGCAATAATTCTTCCCTGTAAATTGCATAGCCTTGGTGGATCTCTTTCTTTGGTTTCTACAACCCTTGTTTCTCCTGCACTATGTTCCTTTTAGAGATTTTTAGAGATTTGATCATCGCTACAACATCCTGGAATTGGAAAACAACTTCCGTTCTTCTCCAAGTATTTCGTACACAAGTTATTTGAAGCTCCAATTGTACCACGTACGGATATATTTTATGTGGAAAAAAAAAACAGGAAGGCGGTGTAGGCCTCTCAGCCAACTCTCTAGGATGTTCTTGTTTTTGTCACTCATCTTGTGTGTAACCAAAACTAAAGGTTTACAAACTAAGGAGGGGACGAATACCCTT